>NC_140478.1:15804709-16425959 GCF_051167445.1 Perissodus microlepis
TTTACAGCTTTGTGTAAACTTTGAAAAAAATGAACTTTTTGTGTCTTCTACTGCGCAGATCATCACATTTGACAAATACAGATTTGCCCAAATAAAGGTCAAAATACTGTCCAGTAAAGCTCTAAATGTCTTTAAAGGAGGTGGAAACTGTAGCAGCTATTTAATTATATTAAGGTTTGAGTCTTAAAGATTTTTTAGGAACTTTCTGGAAAGCAGTTGCTTAAATGTAACAAATACAGAGTACTTATCGTTTCCTATTATACCAGATCAGATATGTGATGCTTGATAGTGAATGAGAGTGATAAACAGCAATGTCACAGTGCTCTTAGTGAAGTGAACGATATACAAGTGAACAGAGCATTTCTAAGAACCCTGTTGATTATTAGAGCCAAACAAAAGACCTCAAGATCTCAACTCATCATCCTTTTTCATAAAAAAAAGAGACACAAGGCATGGTGGTGCTCTCTCCAACCCAGCTGTGCCAAAATCATTGAGTGCTAAATAAAGATCAGGGATGGAATCAACTCGACTCCCCTAATTTTATGAAATATGATGGGGACAATCATGCTGAGTGGAAGTGGAACGCCTGCACAAACTCATCTGTCAATACTGAAATTGGTGATCTTACACATGTAGATGTTGTGTTTTGAGGTTCTAAGATGTGGCGCAACGTATCACATGTGTCTTAATACTACTCTATATGCTGCATTCAACTCTCCAGATACAGTGAGCACAGATGAAGTTTCATTAGCAACACTGGTAGCAGTCCGTAGAGTGGGAAATCGGACGGCGTGCATACAGACACATGTGTAGACAAGGTGTTTATTTAGAGATGCCTTTCTCTGGCTGGTGCCGCTGATGGCTATGTGCATGCCTGCCATAACAAACAAGAAGAAATATGTTAAAGTGAGTCCAGGACATACTGTGAAGTGACAGCGCTTCCAATACCTTTGACAGCTAAGAAGCTGAGGTGGAGAAAAACTGTGGTTCACCTGGTGAGGTCCTCTATGTCCACTAGCATAGCGTCCTGCTCCACATGCAGCTCATCCCTCATCAGCAGCAGCTGTACCAGCTCCTCATTTAGACCTGTTTGAAGATACAAATCCAGTCTTCGAATGTTTGTTTCCCTTGTATGATTGTATTTTATCGTGCCAAGTGTGTGCTTTTGTTGTGATGAGGTTAGACAGAAATGTGTTAAAAAATAGGAAGTGAAGAAGAGAAAAACAATCCCGAAAGATATCGTATAAATTCTTAAGTGGACTGAATGTCTTTTGATACTTTATTTGATAGAAATAATAGCATTGATGGCATGAATAAAAATATTAAAATCTGATGAAGTACAGATCAGTCTTTTGGCTTGGTTTTTATTAACTAATTTGTGTCTTTACGCGTGAGTCATCTACTCACTCTGAATCTGTGAATGCAAATCATTCGTGATGACTTGCAGCTGTCCAAGACTCATGTCTCTCATGTCCCCTTGCCTCAGATTCCTCTTCATTAAACCCTCACTGATGTGGGGCAAATGGGGAAGCTGCTCGCATAAGCACACACAGACGGGAAATTACTGCACGTCAAAATGTGTCAAACATTTGAGTGTAAATAAAGACTTAAAAAGTGTTGTTAATTATTAATCAACTGGATCTCTGGATTTTCACATGACGCAGCCTCTAACTGCAACTTGCAACACGTCTGTTCACCAGTTTCAGGGGCTTTCTCTTGGTAACATGCAGCCACGTCTCACGTACACATAAAAAGTGTTGACCTCTTCATGTGCCTATGTAGTTTTATTATGTCATATTTACTGAAACACCAACTTACATTCCATTTTCACTTTATTTTCCTTGATATTTTAGTGCCCTTAATAATTTCCTACATTGAATTTTCCATGGAAGAGGGAATTAAGACCTCTGTGCATAAAACCCCTCTGACTCACCAAGTCAGCCACAGGTGAACGTCTGTGAAGCTGAATTTGCCTCTCTACCTCCACCTGCATGCGGGCCATGGGTCGAGCCAGAGCCAACGCCACCCGGGCCTCCTCTTGCAGCCTTCGCTGCACTCGCCAAAACCCACCGCAGTCATCTAAAGGATCTGAATCCTCCTCTCCAGTGTCCCGGTCCGACAGAGATGAGCTCTGCTTACTCTGTATAGGAAGTGAGCGATACTGTGATGCAACAACAACTGCGGTCACCTCACGAGTGTAGTGGAACAGAAACACACATAAAACCCACATATGGTGACACAGAGAGACTCGGACACATACCACAGGTGACAGCGGTGTGTCTAGGCTGGTCTCTGTCCTGCTGTCTTCAGCATCGCTGTCCTTGTCGCTGCTGCTGTCATTAACAAAACACACCTGCAGGTTCACCCCACTCTGCAGCCTGAGAACACAAATGCAATATTCAGAGGCGCTCAGATCGCACCCGTTTTAGTCAGAATCACACATTAGAGAGCACAGGCCAATGCTGTTTGCACACAAGAAGCAAACACCATTTAAAATAAAAAAAAATTCGGGTCTTATTGTCAAACAATGCTGCATATAAGCATGAAAAGTGGTAAGGCAAAGAGTGAAAACAGTTCATCCATTCTCTTCCGCTTAGTGAAAACAGTCACTTAAAAAAAAAAAAAGACAGCGTCAGAAGAAAGTTTCACAGTTTACTTATGAGTTGTGATTCTGAGGAAGACCAACTGGATTTTTACACCACGACACAAAAAGTCATTTGTATTTGTTTAGTTTCTTGTCTATTTTCTTTGTTTTCATTTGTTTAGGGCAAAACTTATAAATGCATTTGAAAAATGAAAATCAGGCAATAAAAGTTATGTTTGAGTTATTTCATTTGATGCTTAGCTAAGTCTACAGGCCTATTTAATCTTGCTGTGTGTTACGCTTTGGTGTCCTGCCTGTCAATGTATCTGAATTTTGAAGTCTAACTCAGTGTAGCAAAACAAAAATTTCCTGATTTTTCCAGCTGTTAAAGCTTCCCAAGATGTTGCTTCATTACAATGGCGTGGTCCACACATTCATTCTCATATTAACTTATAATTAATCTAATCAACTGTTTTTGCTGGCTAACACCTGAATGCGAAATTGGCTAACAATAATTCATATGATACTTTGGACCAAATGCATTCATTTTTGTTGACATTTGTTGGATTCACATGTCAGTGATGCAGTCTGGGTACACATTGGTTAGAGCTGGTCAGTTCACCTAAAATAAACCAAAACCAACATTTAGAACCTCTAACTGATTTAATCTTACGAACGTCGGTTATTTTTTTAAATTATTTTTATTTTTCTGTCAATACAGAATTCGTTTAAAGCACACTCTGCCCTGTCCAGTCTGCCACATGGAAGCATCATGTAGGAAAAGTTAAACATAGGGCCAAATAAAATTGATGTGTCTCTTATTTGGAGACATTTTTGGCTACAGGAGAGTCAACCTCAAACAAAAAGAAGAAAACTGAGAGAAAAATGGTTGAAGCGACCAACAGTAATACCGCCAGTGTATTTCAACACTTGGAGCGCAACAATATTACATTAGCTAACTGCTCAAGCTTTAATTAATATTAAACATTTAGTTTAGCGGCATATTTACAATAAAAAGCCTAATTAATTAATCGCAATCAAGGTAAAATGTTTGCCCATTGACTTTGAATTTCTGCATATATTCATATTTCCAGTGGTTCCTCCATATTGGAATTTTTGGCACATCCCAAAAATTGTTTAGCTAGATCCAAAGATTTAATCACAGATATGGAAACAGCATAGTAAAGCATAAAGCCTTTTATTTATTCTGATTTCTGTTACTTTAGGTCACACAGCAGGTTAGGATAGTATTCATTATGAAACAATTCATCCGACTTTACAACAATGTGGGCAAAGACTCTTTTTCCCATTTCATAAACAAGGTCTTTAAAAATGGTCGGTAACATCTCTTATACAGAAGTGATGGAAAAAAAACCTTAACCTCAGCCTTTCCAAGGGTTCAAAACACCATTTATTCAATTCCAGATCATGATACTGAAAGAACCTAACAACCCAAAGTAACCTTCCCCTACACTAAGACAAAAACAATTACTTAAACAACACCTCACTAACTCTTTTTGGAATTTCCACCCTAAACTACACCCCGTTACACCTTTACCTCCAACGGGGGAGGGGGTCACATGCTCAATTCCACCAATTGTAGCTGTGGATAACTGTGTCAGGCATTACTTCTTCTTTCGCAAGCTGACGAAACTACTTTCTCAAACATCTACAGTAACGAAGGACAGCACCACTGTGTGACATAAGCTAAAGGGTATTGTGGGAAAAAGGAAAAAAAAAAAGGTTGGGAGCCAAAAAGCTACTGGAGGTCAACTGGCGTCACGGAGAGAAAGAGTACTGATGTAAGTGCTGCGGCTTTGGTTAACCACGGGGAGTCTGTCATAATGCAAGTCGTTCCAGTTGCATTACATGTTTTGTGTTTTTCTATCCAAAACTGCAGACGTGAAATGTCATTTCCATGGAAACTAGTATGTTATTTGATTTCTATCAAATATAGTACTATTTACAATGACATTTTATAAGAAGATATAAAATATTCTCTAAGTAAGTAAAAAAATTACTGATCAACTTATTTTATTTGCATTGCAAAAATAAACAACAAGTCCAACAAATTTAAAAAAAAAACATTGAATACTAATGTTTAAAAAATAAAATATTTGGATATTTCTGATATTTAAAAAAAATATTACACTGTCCTTTTATTTTTATTATTTAATGATTTAACGGGCAGGTTGGTGGCACAGAGTTCGAAGAGAGCTATCCGTTTTGAGAACATCATGTCTGAACTGTGTCCCACCATGAAGCTGGGGCATCGCTTAGTTTCTGTGTGGGCAGCTCATCATGCAACAGAGGTTAACCACAGTGCCATGCTCTACGTTCCCATTCTTTCCATACTCTCTAGATAGCCCATTGTCAGTCCCTTTAGACTGACTGTAAACATAACTGTGGCACTCCGGGAAAGCTTTCACTTTCGCTTTGCATGTCTGTGACTTAAATGACTCACTTTCATCCTCTGTTGTTGCACAGTCCGTATGAAACCAGCCATGATAATTAAACGTACACACAACTCCAGAACGTCACTGCTTCTAGATAAATTTCTACCAGGGAAAACTATTCCATCTTCCTAATTTGTTTGTTGTAGTTTTCAGCTAACAGTTGTTAGTCAACAAATGACGTAATCTGATGATTAATCCCCTCTCCTGGCTGTAAAGGTCTTAACCCTTTAACACCCAAGTATAATACGGTTAAGTGGAGTTATTTTGTACATTTTCTCTGTAAAATCACCAGATAACTCTCATTACTGTGAATCATTTGAATTTCCTCTCCCAAAAATGGCTGAGGACTTACAGTAATGTAAAATGCAGGTAATAAAACCTAGGCAGAGCTGAATTTTATGTCCTTCTTTACACAGCAGTATTTTATGAATGCTTTTTGCTACAATGATACACTAAATATCCCCCCAAAAGCTCTTCTTCTCTTCTTTCTGAAACCATTTGAATTTTGTCTCTAGCAGAAATGGTAACCGAGTCAAGGTCATATGAAAGAGCTTGTAAAATGGGCCCTCCACAAGGCCTATTGTAAATAAAGGGTTAACTTAAAGTGCTTCCATGATACAGTTGGCATCTCAGAGACGCGGCCAACAAAATAAATAAATACATACATAAAAAAATTATTTTCATGAGATCTAGACTTTAATATGAAAAGGCTTTGTGAGAACTGAGCAGCTTCAGGAAACCAAATGAGTTTGATGAAATTCAGTTCACCAAATTTCAGTGATTTTTTTTTTTTTTATTTAATTTTATTGTACATCACTGTGCTCTGAAGATGTTCAAATGCAGTCAGAATGACATATAAAGCCAACAATCTATCACATTATTACTGTTACTATTCAAAATTAACCATTCTCTTCTGCTTGCTCACACATACACATACACTCAGTCAAACGCACCGAGACGAAGGGCCGTTCTTGCTGCAGCTGGTGTAGATGACTGGCTCATCGTCATAGAAACTGCCAAGGGCAAGTTTCTGCCTGATGGACTCTCTCTCATTCCTCTGGGCCTGCCACAAACAGAGAAATGTGGAAGCACAAAGAATATTAACACAGACGAGGCTCCTGTGCTGCCGTCTCTCTCTGCTTGATTTGCCAAGTGGGTCGCTTATTGACAAGGAAGACTGATGAAATTCATAAACAAATGCATAAATTCAGGTAATACCAAAATGAGAGGACACTCTCATTTCTTCTAATCAACTATAAATCCTGTTACACCCGATTAAGAGGGAAGATGTGATGGATTCACATCTACCATCTACTTTTGATTCCATGTATGAATATGAGTGTTAAAACATTCATTATCTGCTACTACTACCAGCTGACAGCCTGTCCAGGATTTCTCATCTAATGCGTGTAAACAGTAGTATTGAAATAGATGTATAGAAAATGATTAAACGAATGAATCTGGCAGATGCAGTCCTCATTAACACTTCAGAGAAACGTACTGTTTCAACTCTGAGAGACAGTGCACATATTTTTTTTTTCCACAGGCCAGGCCCAGAAAAGACTGAATAATGAAACAAGTAATAGGTGTATCTATCCAGTTATGTCAGTGCATCTGAATGCATTTTTATTAAAGATCTTTGTTCATTACAATCATAGGATTGTAGTGACGGTGAATCATCCATAAATGGCTTCTTTCACTAATTTATGCATCACATTTCATCATCAAAACAGCAGGTACTATCTAAACTGGTTTAAAAAATTCCATTGCATTCTTTTAGTGCTGCTGATTCAAAATGCCGTGTCACTGTGGGCTGGTGTTTTACAGCTTCCTCTTCCTATGTGACTAGTTTCTCTTGACCGACGTCCCATTTTTCATACTTTTTGTTTCACTTTAATGACATTGGATCTTTATGTTCTGCCCCCTTTCCCTCATCTGTATTTCTCATTCTTTTACCCTTTAACCTTTTGAGCTTCCACACCTGAGCCTTCTATCTCGTTTCCTTTTATTTCACTTCATCTCAGCTTTCAGTCTGTAGCTCCCCCTTTGAACCGATCTCATTTTTTCCCCTTGGATCCTCACAACATGATTTTCTATTCTGGCATCAAAGGGAAAGTATTTATATATGATGGATTTGAGCCAAAAACATCTGCTAAAGCTGCCTGAGTTTGTGTGTGCTCTTTGGAACCACACATATATTGAATAACACTTCTAAAATTAGGCACGTTTCTCTTATGTGTCAGCGTTTGTACTCAAAATAGCTGAAAAACTGATACATACACATACACACACCACTACACCCTCTTTTTTTGTGACGCATCCTTAGATGAGGATGTGACGTAAAAGCATAAATGAGTTCATCGCCATCATTCTCCAAACCAACGCTGGCCCCTGCTCACCCACTTCAGACAAACAGATGCCCTCCTTACTCACAAACTGACTACACGAGCACATGCACCCCCACAAGCCAAAAATTGTACCCCTTATAAAGAATGTACATGGTATGACAAATGCAAATGTAGAACGATTTTAGTTCCTATTCAAACAAAAGACAGTATAACATACAATGATATAGATATCAATGATCTGAGATGGAAAATTGTGTCAAATCTGACTGAACAAATGCAGGAGCATACATATTACACAGATATATTCGAGCACAACCACATATGAACACGCTCACTCCCTTTTCCACTCATCCCATACGGCTGATTTATCTACAGCATCACACCCATGATGGATACCTATCATGTATACCTTTAAATATCTTGTTAAATGCTACACACCCATCAGAATCACACACTAAATGCAAGCAAATACAAATCCACACACCTGGTAAATGCGTTTCTCTTGGTGCACCATCCTTCAGCGCATCGTACTAAAACAGCCGTCCTGCCCTCCTCTACACTGCAGTGAAACTAGACCCAGGAGACCCTCTCTTATACCGCAGCTCCGTGCAGGAGAGCGAGGGTGGGAGGAAGGGATGACAGAGCGGGGAGGGGAGAGGCAGCAGATAGGGGAGGGTGGGGAGACGTGGGAGCAAGAGAGGAAGGAGTGGGCAGCGACGGAAGCAGAGGAGGAGAGAGAAATCAAGGGAGGGGAGAGAAGAAGCTGCTCAGTGCTGCCACTGCTTTCCTGATCTGTTATCTGTACCTCCATCTTCCTCTATTTTCTCTCTCTTGCCTTCTCCTCTTCACCTTTCCTTTACTGGAAGGAGAGGGACAAATAATAAATCTGTGTTTCTGATAAATTGAGGCAGACATTTTGGATCTATAAAAAAAATGGCAGGTGGACTAGGCTAGAAGGCCTAATGGATGAGAATGCAACAAAATACTTAGAGGCCATAGCTGGTTCTCTAATAGATCAACATCTGATTACTGGCCTTACACAGCGTAGTAGATTTATTATATTTGTTTTGTCTTCTGGAGGAATTTCCTCCAGCCTCATCCCACATCAAAGGTACAAGTGTAATGAGCCGTAAGAGGCATAAGGAAGCACATGACGCATTTGTCCACATGTGCATAAACAACCAGTGTTGCACACACACACACAGGCTTGCAGTTAGTTCCCACAGTGCTGTGTCACAGTGCAGTTGTGCACTGATTAAATGCCTAAAGACTGAGTCATCTTCCTTCTTTCGTCAACATCAAGCCAAATATTCTGTCTCTTCATGCCAGGAATTTTGCTTATGGAAAATATGCTGCATATATATATATATATATATATATATAATTATATACTGCATGCATATAAAAACAGTTACAGAACTGCATATTGCAAATATGGCAATAAACACAGCCTGTTGTTGCACTTGTCTTTTACCCAAATTAAATTTTTTCCCTATAGCCCATTCCTTTTTATTTGGAGAAGTCTCTTCAACAGCTACAAGAGATGTAGCCATCAGAACAAGTGTCCTCAATTATTTCCATGTGTGGATCAAACAAGAGACACAGTGAATCACTCACAGAGATGCTGGACAGCCTGGTTCTTGCTCCACTGTAACAGTGATCTGCCTGTGGTGCAAAGATATCCTTAAGCTCCTCTGCCCAGCTGCGACTGTTTACCATGCATCTTAGTCTTCCTCCCTGATGCTGTGCATCTTCCCACCAGTGGCACGTTGTGGCCTTTCTAGTGAATACGTCTCCCTCCTCTTCCTCATCCATGTCCACATCATAGTCCTCCATAAAGATACAAAGTAGAGTAGGCGGAGCAAATTTTAGAGATGGAGGAGGAGCTGAGAGATCTGGTTGGGAATCTAGCCAGACATAAACAGGAGAGGAATACAGATCTTTGACCAAAATTTGTTGTTTAAACGACGGCTGTTCCAGTCTATTTAATGCACGGTATCTTAATGTTTCCTGTGGTAGCATGGATAGAAAAAAATAGATTATATAACAAAATGAGATTTAAAAAAAATGTAGAATTTCAGTCTCTGGTTTTAATCCTTTCATTAAGTTCATTTAAACAAAGCCACAAAACAAATCTATAGCCTGATACAAACATCCAAATTCTTTATCACTAGTAAAAAGATAAAGCAAAATCCTTTGTACCACATAAAACGCTCACCTTGGCTAAAGAGATGCAACCACTTCTTTAAATGATTGAATAATTTAACCAGCTGCAGCGAGACATACGCAGTGTTGCATGAATGATCTACTTGATTTCTTGTTCTGGAGCTCTGGACCCTCCAAGTAGCGTTTAGAAAATGAAGAGGCTGAACGACACTGAGCGTGTCTGGATTCAGAGTCCAGCATTACACATCTCTCAGTTGTCACGTGTGGTTGAGTTTCAGCGAAGTGTGTACACACAGTCACGGGGTGCCCAAGGGGGAGAGAGCACTGTGAAAATATATAGGAGCAGACAGAATAGGGTCTATGTGCAGTGGGTGAATGGGATTTATGCAAAAAAAAAAGTTTGTGCAAAGACAAGAAAAAAAAAAAAAAAAAAAAAAAAAAAAAAAACCACCACCAAAAATGTGTTCCATAAACAAGAACTAAAGGTAGCCCTCTAGAGACTTTGATTCATTGTCTTAGTATACGCTCTAACAAGTATTGAGGGGGCTTGCTATAAATAGGTCAAACATTTGAACAGTAATTCAGTTTGGTGTTTTAGAAAGGGGTGTACCATGACAACCAACATGCTTAGGACTGTGCATTTCACCATCATTAAATGACCAGTCCTTTTCACATGAAGAGTGTAGTCTTTTGTAGTGGGAAAAAAACAAAACAAAAACACATACATGAGAACAAGTTCACAGTAGAAAAATCTTTAATGAATTTTCATCATCATCATCATCATGATGCACCACGAGAAAACAAGATTTTCTTAGAACAATTCAACCATTACCAAATTCACACCAACAAGAAACCCTTAGCACTTACAGCTCTGCTTAATTCCCAGTCAGGGACCTCCTTGACCTCTGTACTGAGGAAACCTGGAAGCAATTTGCAAAGGGAAGCCTGAATGTGTTTGGAATCTAGATTTAAAACCTGCTTTGGCCATGTACTTCTGGTCATCAGGGAGTTTCTTAGCCTTGTATACAACATATGGCTCAAAGGGGAGCTTGTCAAATGGAACATATGGTGCTATAGGGGCTGCAGAGGTTTCTGGGCTGACGGGGCTTGGGTAACTCAGTTTCACAGGGGAAGCTGGGTAACCTGGCATAGCAACTGGGGTAAATTGAGACCAAGTAGGTTGCTTTGGCAAATTTGGTTTTTGTTGGTATGAAGGCTTTCCATAGAAATATTCAGTCTCCGGGTTGTAGTAGTAAACCTGAGTTTTGTCAGGGATCATTTGCAACTGTTGGACTGGTGGAAGGTAGTGCATATTAGGAAAATGTGGAGGGTAATAGGCAGGGCTCTTGGAAGGAATTTTGTTGCCGCTAGGTCTAACAGCCATAGGTGGTGCCACAGTGGTTGTAGCTGGTGGCACAGTGGTCTTCACTGGGAGAAAGTAGGAGGAGTAGTAGGGGTAATAAAAGGTATATGGGTAGTACAGAGGGTATGAATATCCAGGTGGCTTTGTGTGAGGGCGAGTGGTAGTTGTAGTTGGGTTAGTCTTAGCACCTGGTGCCATCATATGCATGTAATAGTTATACCAGTAGGAATTATATAGATTAGGATAATAGGGCTGTTTTGCTTGTCGTCTTGAGCGATGGAAGTGCCATGGCCTGAGAGAGGAAGGAAATTTCCTGGACTGTTGAACTGGGCAGATGAATTTAACTGCCATCCCCCGCCAATTCATTGGCAACACATATCTTCCATTCTGAAACAAAAAAACAAACATGTTTTGGCCTGGGTTTTTTTTTTTTTTGGCAAACTTAGCATCAAGCAGTTATACCAACTCTAAGTTTGAAGAGTTGTTTTTCAAAACTACCAAAAGAAAATATGGAATTCATCAAATAGTGCAGATATGAAAACCACATTTCATCAAGTCCAGGTCCTTTTATTATAATAATAATAATAATAATAATAATAATAATAATAATAATAATAAAAAAAGCATACCTCTGTTAGCACACTGCAGGCATTATAAGGGACATTTAGAACTAGTCCCAGTGCATTCTGCTGCATTGAGAAACCACAGCTTTCAGGCACGTGCTTCAGTGGTAAGGGTTGTGCATTTTCTGAGAGAAGGAGAAAACATGCCAGTATTCAATGACAGTTTTTAAAAATGTTTTGCACACTTTTTTTTGCATATTTTTTCTACCTATGTGCAGTTGTAGATCAGCAGCACCAGGCCCCATGGCCTTCAGCTTCATCTGGTTATCACTACAGTGTAGTGAAGAGTTTAATTGCCTCCATGCTGCTTCATTAGCAGTGTCATTCTTCAGCTTTGATCTACTCTCTGCTTTAGGAAGAAAGATATCCCAACACAAAGTTAACTGCAACAACCTTTGCCTCAAGTGTACCGAGCATATCAAATTAGCAGAAACAACCAAGTGTTACCTGTGATGCTTGACTGATGCAAGTCAACTTGCAGCAACGCATGTCCTGTGGCAGCTGCAGAAGAAGCAGATCCTGACTGGGAGTTAAGCCTTTTTCCATTAAAGAGAATGCTTCCCTTTCTTCCATCTTTCTTTTCTGCAGTCTCACTAGATCCCTCATGTTTAACTTTTTTGCCCAGCACTTGCAAGTTTAAACAAAGGGCTAAAGAGCACAGGAGTAATGTGACTGCCACAGTTTGACATGCTCTACATCTCCCACTTCTATCACCTCCCATAGTGGTGACACACGATGCAGATGGAAAGCACTTCACAGCGATGCAGAACAACCAAATGAGAGCTTCTGATGCTGTCTGCAATTTGTCACCAGCTAATCAACACAGTTACAGTTTGCACCTGTGGCCTCATTAAGCGCCTTTGGCAGCTGACTCTAGTGTTGTCCTGGGATAAGTAGAACATTTTTTATGGAGCATGAAATGCATGGAATTCTATAGTCATCATAACTCATGAGTATGCAGACAAGATTATCCTATTTAGATATACTGTAGACAAGTGCAGGCTCTGTCTCTGGTTAAACTAATTTTGGTTAAAGTAAAATTATTCTCCTTTGGAACATAAGTGAATTGAATCAAGAAAAATTCAAATAAGTCTAGGTAGGTTATTCCAATGAGCTTAAGAAACTCTTCTTTGACTCGATTAATAATCAAATAAAAGTTCTCAGTTTCAAGAATTACAGTAGTAAACACCATCTAACTGTAGCTTGAACACTGAATGACTGAGCAGAGAAGAGTTTTATAAGATCCTGTAAAAGAAAAAGAACTGGGGAAAAAATGAAATGCAGCAGTAGTGTAGTATTTGCTTCTCCATTTAGTTACATTTTTACACCATATATGCATTTGTCAGAATGCATGCAGAAGTATGAAACCAGAAGTACAAACTAGTAATTTCATCATGGTGCCACTTTATAAATGCCTACCCAATAAAATGCTGCAATAAAGCAGAAAAAACGCTCTGCTGACTTTTTCCTAAAATATCTGGACAAATTTACTTTGTAGCAAATAACCAAACCACAAATGTGATTTTAAAAATCCATACACAAATTTACATCTCATAATATGTGTTGTTTTTCATCAATTGCAGGTTAACAAGTTAAAAGAAAAATGAAATCACTTTGTAATTTGCGTTACTAAAATTAATATCTGAATAAACCTGTATATGCAAAATAGTGTGCCGTTAAAACGCTTGTTTGCAGAGCTTGGCAAGCTATTGCAAACAGCTTACTGAAAGAAAGGATGGCCTCAAACAACTCCAAGAAAAAAATAATAAATCCAATGAGTGGCCTAAGATGGTGGTTATGGTAAATGGACTGGTTTAGTTTTTTTTCCCAACTCCTCTTGAGCACTTTATACAATATGCCTCATTCACACCCGCCCATTCGAGCAGTTTTTATTCTAAGCTTAAGTGCCATCTCACATTGCACTCCAATGGATGCATGATACTTATTCTGGAATATTTGGCATGCAGACTGGAGCAGCCAGGGACTGAAACACCAACTTCTCAATTGTCGGATGACCACTGTTGTCTCCTAAGCAACAGTCACCCTGGTTATTTCTGATTATCTGTATTTACAAATTGTGTTAGTTTTTTCATTTTTATTAAAAGGAACAAAATGAAGAGTGTAAAGAGAAAACTGGGAGGGTGGAGCAAAATAGAAATTGTCAAAAATGACAAAAATATTTTTTGATTGATTGATTGATTGATTGAATCTTTATTTTGAACATGTTGAAAAAGTACAACAACATAGAATTAAACAGAGACAAACAAAGCAAAACAAAAGGAAAACGAGCAACCACAACTACAAATAACTTTCATGTTCAAAAAGGAGCAGGAAGAAGCATAAGCTTATTTAATCCCACCCCCTTTCCACTATCTAGTAATCAATAGACTGCAGAAATACCTCCTTGCAATTACATTATATGTCACATGTATTTTTTAAGAGAGCGAGAGAGAGACGAGCAACAAGCTGAATAACCTGTAACACAAAGCAAAAATATATGATATATGGAAGACTTGTTTTTTTCCTGGTGCCATTTGAGTAAAACGGATCTCTTGAAGGACCCAGCATGCCAGGTAAAGGACCTGGTGTACAACTGTACATGAGTAAGTCCTGTAAAGATAGTCCATTTTCTGCTTTGACTAAGTTGGAACAGCATAACAGAACATTGCTTTTTATCAGTGAAAAGCAAGCTTCACAGTTCAGGCTACATAAGCCCAGCATAGTGCAACAAAATAGTGACTTTCCAACATTACATATCCACCCGACCCCCCTTTGTTTGGTGGGTGGTTGCAGACAACGGGGACATTAATCAGTTAAATTTGAGCCCCCAACATCCAAATATCAAGTCTGCTTATTAATTCCAATCACCTTTGCACTAAATGCTCATAACATTTATGATTCTTGAGTTTGAATCTGTGGTGCTGATTGAGTTGAGCTGTTGAACAAAGAACTTCAAACCAAGAACTGGTGTTATTTAAAGCCTTTATTATATTTTCTTCAAACTATGACGAAAGGGAGGGATTGGGCATTAACTGAACTTGTTGATGGAAGTGTGGAAAATTGTGCGACTGAGCTTGAGGCAGCAGAGTGTCTGTGCTTCCGCTTTCCAAGTCTGGATTAGGATTGCTTGGATATTGAGGAACAAATTGAGGGAAAGGCACAACATATTGCGGGAGTACGGTGTCCGAGCTTCCAGTAGCAGCTGCCAAATCTGCATTAGGGTTGTTCGGATACTGTGGAAGAGGGACAAACTGAGGAAAGAGAGGATACTGGGAGAGGAAATGCACATTGGGTGGAAGCTGCAGTGAGTGGTGATAAGAGTCAGCATTAGCTGTGGTTTGAGTATCTGCTGGCACAGGTAATGGAAAGGGCCAAAGAAAAGGTGGACCAACTGGTTTGTAACCAGGTAAGAGAAACTCTGGGGGAACGAAGGATTCTGGCTTTGCAGTGGTGGTTGGGGCTGCTCTTGTGGCTGGAAGTGGGGGATAAAAGTAAGGATAGAGGGGGGGAAAGAGTGGAGGGTATTGCTGGAATGGGGGCATTTCTGACTGCTTAATGGGTTCTGCAGGATCCGATACGGCAACTGAAGGATATGGATAATGCATTTGTTGTGGAAAGAAAAAGGGTTGAGGAACATGGGCATACAATTGGTCTGGATTTTTGCTAGTGTAGGGCATCTGGGAGTTTGATGCGGGGTCCTGAGGGGTTTGAGAGGCAGTTGTCATAAGAGCTGGTGCTGCAGGTTTGGAACACCAAAGGGAGATTGGAATACCCTGCCACCGCATTGGAAGCACATAACTGCCACCCTTTAAAACAAGAAGGAATATCAGGACTTGCGTGTTACCAGTCAACAAGTCAAAGTTATTTACCCCCTTTTAAAAGAGCCATAATTGTTGGAGATCACAATATTAAGTGTTTATGTTTAGCCAAGAGACAGTTCCAAACCCACGACTAGCTAAGTAAAGCCTCGGCCATCTAAGGAAGATTTTGCATAATTTTAATTTACTTTTGATAATTAAAAAAATTATCCCAAGACTAGCCAATTTTAACAGCAGGGTGCCAATTATTCAAATATAGCATAAGACTTAATTTCAGTTAAAATTACCTCTTGAACCACACTGCAGCCATCATAGGGAACCATCATAACAAGTGACATTAAGTTCCTCTGCATGTTGTAGCCACAGTTGGGAGGGACCTGGCTCAGAGGTACTGGTGGTGCATTTGCTATGGGGGAAAAAAAGTTTACATGACGATGCAACCAAATGGACACTTTACAAAAAAAAAAGAAAGTGAGCCCTGCTTGCTTACCTTGGTCCACTGCTAGCTCTGACACTCCTCTTCCCACTACCCTGAACTTCATCCGATCCCCACCGCACAGCAGCAAAGGTACCATGCGCCTCCATGCTGCTTCTCTGGAACTGGCGTCATACGTTTGGCCTTTTGACCAGCCTGACGTGGGGAAAAAAAAAAAAAAAAAAAAAAAATATCCAAGAAGAGCAAGTCTTGCAGTTATGCACAGAGGCATAGAGCTTTTAAATAAAAATCTAAATGTAAGTACATCTCCAAATAAGCACGCTTTTCCTGCAGCCAGTGTCCTGACATAAACTGTGGACCTGAAGCCTACCTATAAAATCTGCTTGATAAGATTCCTCCACGGATGAGTTTGTAGAGGCTTTCCCATATTTAACCTCTGACCCAAGGCCTGATCCTTTCCCGACAGATTTTCCGAATACGACTTTCCCCTTTCGAGCACCTAACGCATCGGCCTCTTTGCGCCCTCCTCGCCTCTCTGTTTTCGTTAGTCGGTAACACTCTATTGCTTGCACTAAATGGCACATCAGAATAACAGCTACAGCACAACAAACGGAGGCACGTCTCCCTTTTTCTCTACGCATCGTTTAGCTGTGCGTGTCTCCTAGAAATGTTAAGAGCTGGAAGGCGAGACTTCGCCATGGCTATTTGTGCGGCAGCAAACAAGCCAGGTGCCGCCACAGCCAATCAGAAGCGGCTGCGGGGACATCAACGGATTCTCTAATTACCTGGCACTATATGCACCTGAGTAATGTCTGGTTAACATTTTATTCTTAACGGGCTTTGTGTGTGTGTGTGTGTGTGTGTGAGAGAGAGAGAGAGAGAGAGAGAGAGTTTAATTAAGACACACAGTAATAATTAATGAGGTAAACTAAGAAAAATAAAAGCACAACCGCTGTCCCATCTAAAAATAGTATTAATGTGGCATGTGTTCAGAGACCTCTGCTGCTCATAAATGGAAAGCGCAAAAACGATTTCGGTCACCGAAGCGAATTTGTTTTGTCAGCTGCAGTTTCCAAGCTGACCAATGAAAGCTGGGGATCAACCTCTTACGTGCTCAGAAAATATCAAGAATTCGAACTTCTACGATCGCACGGCAACCACCAAAGCTCCACCTGCCGGTGAAGCTGCAGAAAGGCTGTTAAATGAACCACTGAGGTGGGATTATTTTCTGCCTCCAAATCCTTTGTAAACACTAGATTACCATATTTACACATTACAATAATTGTGGAAAGGTTTTGGCTTTTTTTTTTTAAATCCGGAGTCTTACCATAGATTTTACTGTTTATTCGAAATTTATGTCAGAACGCTTATGAATGTTAGCATAACCAGTCAGACAGCAGCACAAATGAGGTCTGCTGTTATGTTTACACATTGCCATACAGCTATTTCATCTCCATGGTTACTAACAACACCGGCTAGTCTGAAGCATCGTTCAATACTTGACTACCACTGCGGCAAGTAGGTGGTGTTTTATTGTCGTGCTGTCTTCAGCATATCTTCATAGACTATGTATAGAGGTGTTTGTTTTCACCTGCTGTCAGCTTTATCTGTCTTTTTTCCCTCCTTAAATGATGACTGCTTTTATATATCTAAAACTATATTAGAAGTATTGTACTTGAGTGTGTATGTGTTAGGGATAAGTTTTGATTCCTGGTAGCACATGAGACTAGCTCATTGAGCTCAGGATGGATTGTTTTATCTTGGGATAAATACACTAAACACAGTCAAGACAAAAAGATGAAGTCCAGCTTTTCCTGCAAGTCTGTTCAAAGTACTTTTTTTTTTTTCAAACAAAATATCTCCTACATGTACATTGACTGGTCACTTTATTAGATTGGTGGACCTTCTTTTGGCTTCAAAACTGCCTTGACTCTTCTTGGCACAGAGACAACAAGGTGCTGGAATCATTCCTCGGATAATTTGGTCCATGTTGATATGATAGCATCACACAGTTGCTGCAGATTTGTCAGCTGAATCCCTGATTGCACCACATCCCAAAGGCCCTCTACTGGACTAAATCACCCTTTATAACCATTCTATTGTTCAGTTTGAACTTCAGCAGGTTATCTTGACCACATCCACATTGGCTGGTTAGATGTAAGCGGTTGAACAGGAATACCTAATGAAGTGGCCAGTGAGTGTATATTTATAAATACATACCAACACCGTTAACAGTTCTCTTATTCAGACTTCTGTGTTTCATTAAATGGCACTGCTACATTAGCTCGTGATCTACTCCATGTTCCAGACGACCATATAAGACCTTGGTTGGTTTCACATGGTCATATAATAATCTTGATATTATTATATGGATTAATATCTCACTCTTTCTAAAATCATTGAGTGTTTCCTTTCATTTGTCATTTTTTCTCTTTGTCTGGTAAGAGGATGCGATGCAATTGCCCAAAACCTGTCAGTGACCCACCCACCTATTGTATCAGAGCTGCGGGAGTTCTGAGGTACAATCGTGAGTCTGACAATCACAGGATGAATTTAACAACTTTTCCCCAAAGGGTAAAAAAAAATTTAAAGTCAAATATCTCCTTACTTTTTAAGGAAGGAAGCAAGGTGTTACAGATAATGTTACTCTAATAAAAATAATGTTATTCAGTCCCAGACAGAATACCCAGCACAATGTGAGTACTGTGGGGAAAAGGCTCATCCTCTACTGGATCTAACATGGGTACATAATCCTGAGGTGAGGCAGATTGTAAATGGTCAAGTCAAAATCCCTAAATTCACCTATTGTACTACATGACCTCCTTACCCCCTCCTCTGTGTCCATCACAGACCCACTTCTGTTGTGCTCAGCGGCAGCAGCTATGTCAAATGCTGGTGAAGCAGAGACTTTTGTTTGAGGAGAGATCTAACCTAACCTTTGGTAATCTAACTTCAAAAGACCATATGGAAATTCTGTACCACAAATCCAGAGAGAGTGAAACTTACCACAAGTTTATGAAAGGCTTTCTGAGAAAACCTAGGTACACATTTGCATGATTTTGCATGAAAATGCCTGTAAACAGAATGAAAGTAGGAACAGAAATATGACTCAAATAATGTGCAAAATTAATATGAGTAGTGCTTATTTTGTATTTTTTCATAGAATACAATCAAGAGAATCTACAATCTACGGTGGTTACCCAGTTAATCTGCTTGCAGGGAAGACCTGTGAGTAGTTAGCAACATTCACACTGGAAGCCTGAAACTTTTGCATACAGTCATAATAAACAGACAGACAGACAGACAGACAGGTAACTGCATCTTGATTTTATAAAGCTCTGTGAAACTAACGCAGTCTATTTTGCTATTGTTTAGCTTTCTCTGCACCAGGGGTCTTCAGGTTAAGACTCTCACATGCTCCAGGAAAGGGGACAACGTATTGCAGTAGCACAAGTGAAAAATGCTTAAAAATGGAAGAGGAGGAGGTGTTGCTCCCTTTTTATGATTGGAAACCAGTTCAGTTTGGCATATGTAATCATCAGGTAACATGCAAATGAATATTACTTCTATTTTTCATAACCCACAGAGCTTGTACAGAGCTTGTTTTTTCTTATTATATTGTAAATATATGACGTTTTATTCTTGCCAACGCAGATGTTTCATTTATGTTTGAATAGAGGCCTCAGACAGCTGCATTACACACTAACACAATGCCCCCATGTGGTCACACTGTGTCTACATAATACATTGAACCCAAAACCTTCACAAATGCAAGACTTTATTATTACGCTAAATAGTATTATTATTTATAAAGAGAAACTACTCAGTTTTAGTATCGTAAACTAGTAAAGCCAGGTAAAAAGGCCAAAAGACAATCAAAATGACCCTGCAGAGGCTGACGAGTGTAGACATTGAAAGAGAACTTGAATGTAGAGGTAAATTTGCAATAAAGCAACCCTCCCACTTCTTTCAAACTCCACACTATTAGGTTATAAGAATAATAATTGTTTTTTAAAAATAATTTTTCAAAAGTCCATGTTATTGTGTGCAAAATAGAATTTCTAGACATGATAATTCCTTCTTTTGAACTTTATCTGTATTCACAGGTGGGGTCTGGAGTTTTACAGAAATTTTATTCCAGTGGCATCACATTCCTTACCATGTTCCCTGATGGCTCTGCTCAGGTCTTGTATCCTCTCAGATTTGATCAGATTGATCATGAGACTTTGCGGAAGTGATTTAAAAATGCACAATTTAAACATTAAAGAAATCCAGTGAATTCCAGTTGAATTGAATATCCTCTATAGTCAGTGTTCCTGTCCTTACCAGCTTGGTTACAGTTATCCCTCTGGGCTCTTGGCTGTACTTATCGTGGTCACTGAACACAATGGAAGAGTTTGTATAGTGTATGATGACGTCAGTGCCCCTAATCAACAAATCAGAGCTATATTCCAGTCTGATGGCAGAGCGACATGCTATCACACCAATGGAAACATATGGTAGATAGCATTTTTTTAATATTTACCATTTATTAAATATTGCCTCTTTAAATTATATTATTAGCCCTATAGTTGTTGTTGTCATAGAGGTTGCTGTCAAAAAATGTTTTTGTCTATGGGGTGTAAATGTAATATTTAAAATTTGCACAGGTGAGCATAAATACATAATGGCAATGAGCTACAGTCCATTTATATGCATATATTTTTCTGTACTCGCATTGCAGGCTGTCCTTAAACATGTCTGGTGGCCGATGCTTAAACAATGCAGGCAACGTAACTTGTAAGTGGAGCTGGGGTACTCCCACGCCCCTGCAGCCCATCTTTCTGTCCCTCAACAAAACTGTTGGAGTTCGAGTCCTGGGGAACAAACAAGTGTTTGTTTCCTTCTTGGCAGGCAGGCAACAGGCTAAGTTCAGTGTGGGTACCTGCTGTGCTCAGGTAAGACTGAAGCACTGTGCAACTAGTCTGCACATTGTGAACTGGCTATTTTATATAATTAAACATATGACAAATAAAACATAACAAGGGTTAAAATGGGAAAAAAAAAGTTGGAAAATATGTTCATTTTGAATATGACACTGGAATAAGTCTAAAAGTTTGGATATGGGTATGCATTACTACCAGTTTTCTGTCTTTCTTTATGAAAGCAAATATATTTTAACATTTAACTACACAGAGGGTTTAAATGATTTGCAAAATGACTGTAACAAATGCTAAAGTGCTTCATTAACGTGAAAAATCTTTGATTAGGGTGAATACGGGCATACTTCAGGCTCATCGGTCTCTACAGACGAGCTGCTGGCATTGGCAGCCAAAATCAGGATCCACGCAGCAATTCAGCATCTTCACCAGTACCTGACGACGCCCTTACATCCCCAAAAACTTAAGACTACACCAGCCCATCACTTACAGGTTACTGCTCAAAGGCTCCTGAAAGTCAGTGATGATGTAATGATGAATGACAGTGACAAAGCCTTCATCCTCAAGTGCCTTCAGGATTGTTGATGTATATGTAATATTGGAACATGATGACAGTGACTGAAAAAAAAAAAAAAAAAAAGCAAAAAAACCCCCCAAACAAACAAACAATTTGCATGTCTCATTTTTTGACTTTAGTTAACAGAAAACTATATCACCTAAAGGAAAAAACAAAAAGTATTTCATGTACTAGCACCTGAGTGCCAGCATGTCGATATTTTAATATATAGAGATAATCCTTATAGCATGCTTGGCTGAATCAGTATTTTCTCATTTTTAAGGCCAGACTTACCTTTATTTTAAATTCAATTTAAATGGAGCCCGGTTTTACAAAGAGAATATCAAGTAAAGGTGTTATACAATTAACCCAATAAATGACTTTCATTACTCATTGTCTAAATAAAGTCATCTGTTGCACATTAACCACTTTATTTCTTTTAGGCTGGTCTTGTAGTTGTTTTTTTAATTTCTCCTCTCTTTTGCCTTGTAATATAAAATCAGTGTAGAGCTTCCCGAAGACTTAATAATCAGGTTGTTACTCCAGATATTTCATACCATTGCATAGTATACCCACAGTAAATTATAAGCCTGATGACAACAGATGCATTAGTATGTCAACTCAACACCACACCGCAGTTTCAGAGTTAAATAGTTAACAATATGTTTTATTAATCTTCTTAGTTTCCTCCAAGGTTTGTAAATATAAAAATTCAGAAATCATACCAACAGGTTCCCAATGTTATTTTCACAACAGTGATGACAGACTTTTAAGTGCTGCAAATTTCTACACGGTAAACTACTTGATAAACAAATTTCTACATATGGCTCAGTGGTACAAATGACACATTGTTTCTTTTTTTCCACAGAGATCAAATTATATTCAAATAGTTAAAGACTACAAGAACCAATGTAAACTCTCTCCTTATGGGCTCACTAATATCACCTGGATGAACTCTGTAGTAGTATGAATAGTACAAGAAAATGACAAAATGGCCAGCACTGTTGCCATGGATCCCACTCTGGCGTCAGGGGCGGGTCATCTCTAAGGGGCGCAGTGAAGAGTGATGGGGACATCCAGTCTGTGCTAGCAGTGTTCCTGCCTTCAGCGCAGACGTTCATAAACATCACCTCACAGCCCAGTGAGAAACCCACCTCAGACCTAGAAGGGCAGAGAAAGGAGCAGGCCAAATTAAAAAGCATAAACCTTCACTTTAGTAGAAGTGACTCAAAAACAAACAAAAACAAAAAGTCTTTGGCACACGACTGTACTTACATGGATGGGCTTTTAGCTTCAGCTAGGAATTGAACAGTAAGGTTATGAATGGTGGTGGTGCCTTGCGTTCATGTGAACGTTCATCTTCATTTCATTATCCAGGATTTGCACAAGCTGCTGCATGGAGGGCAGGTGACCTGACTCCAATTTGGACCACACTGGTACATCTATAAAAGAATATTTTCATTTTAATTTGTGGGCTAGATTTTGTTCCATCATCTCAAGTTTATGAATGTTATTGCAAGAAAAATGAAATAAAGTCAAATCCACTGGGCACCAAGTACGTGCTAGAATAACACTCACCATTTAATGTGATTTCAAACGCTCCTGTTGACATTAACTGGTTTTCAATCATGTTGCTGAGGAAGAACACCATCATGCAGGCATAAATCTGATGGAGAGGAAAGATTTATTTTATTTAAACAGAGTCTGCAAAGTTCAGTGAGCAGAAATTAGGACAAAAACCCCACAGGATAAAAGTGTAGTAACAGGTTAGCATGTAGCTGCTTTAAAATATGACGTTCATGCCATCCGTTAGTGTAGCGGTCCCCAACCTTTTTTGCGCCACGGACCAGTTTATGCCCGACAATATTTTCACGGACCGGCCTTTAAGGTGTCGCGGATAAATACAACAAAATAAAACTAGTACCGGTACCGAAAAAAAAAGAAGATTTATTTCACACACGTGAAAACACCCAGGAAAACCGAGTTAACGATAAAAACGATAACAAAATGACGCTGAAAACCGATAAAAATCCTGAAAACCATACATTTCACACCTGAGCCTCAACTCTCGTGGCCCGGTACCAAACGACTCACGGACCGGTACCGGTCCAAGGCCCGGGGACCGCTGCGTTAGTGCACTTCAGTAGTCACTCTCAGTGGAGTAACACTTGCCAATATGTTAACATTGTGAAGTATATGGCTATTTCTCAAAATAAATACATTTTAAATCCAAGTCACATATGGGCTCCTGCAGTTATGCCGTTAAGACTTTACTGCAGGTCTAAGTTTTGTTTTATTTGTTACCCGTCTGCAGTTCGCATGACAGAGACTGACAGTTGTGCATGCCTGTTTTTGACGCACACTCTTGAGCAGCTCTCCCCGTATTGGCTGATGAGATTACAGTGCAGTAGGATTACACAACAACAAATGACAGGGCCTGGCACAGTCATTAAAACCAGATTTCTGCTCTCAAGCCAGCTGATTTAGTGATAGCAGTCTAGATTCATGTTAAATATTATGCGAAAGGACTCCATGTATATACCGAAAGCAGCTTTAAAAGCAAACACATACTCAGCGGAAGAAAAACTTAAGATAGTTTTTGTTATAAACATATGTGGCTTAGAAGCAATTTTAAAAGAACAAATTCACTAGCAAAACCAGCCCAAACCAAAATGAATAAGTCTTTATTGTGTATTTAAAGGCAAGAGTTGCTGTTATGCGCTTGGGTTTCAATGGCACAAAAATAGTTTTTAATCTTTTTCAGCCTTCTGTTAAAATGCAAGAACGACCATTATTGCAGGAAGGCTTTTGGGATTTGCCAGGTCTCTAACCCTGGGGATAACAAATCCAAGCCAAACAATACTTAACAAAACAACCAGAAGCCACCAAATGAAGAGCTAATGAAATCCTGCGGGTTTTAGTTTTACTTGGCAGCCTGTAAGTAAACGGAAACTACAGGGAGTGCAGAATTATTAGGCAAATGAGTATTTTGTCCACATCATCCTCTTCATGCATGTTGTCTTACTCCAAGCTGTATAGGCTCGAAAGCCTACTACCAATTAAGCATATTAGGTGATGTGCATCGCTGTAATGAGAAGGGGTGTGGTCTAATGACATCAACACCCTATATCGGGTGTGCATAATTATTAGGCAACTTCCTTTCCTTTGGCAAAATGGGTCAAAAGAAGGACTTGACAGGCTCAGAAAAGTCAAAAATAGTGAGATATCTTGCAGAGGGATGCAGCAGTCTCAAAATTGCAAAGCTTCTGAAGCGTGATCATCGAACAATCAGGCGTTTCATTCAAAATAGTCAACAGGGTCGCAAGAAGCGTGTGGAAAAACCAAGGCGCAAAATAACTGCCCATGAACTGAGAAAAGTCAAGCGTGCAGCTGCCAAGATGCCACTTGCCACCAGTTTGGCCATATTTCAGAGCTGCAACATCACTGGAGTGCCCAAAAGCACAAGGTGTGCAATACTCAGAGACATGGCCAAGGTAAGAAAGGCTGAAAAACGACCACCACTGAACAAGACACACAAGCTGAAACGTCAAGACTGGGCCAAGAAATATCTCAAGACTGGTTTTTCTAAGGTTTGATGGACTGATGTAATGAGAGTGAGTCTTGATGGGCCAGATGGATGGGCCCGTGGCTGGATTGGTAAAGGGCAGAGAGCTCCAGTCCGACTCAGACGCCAGCAAGGTGGAGGTGGAGTACTGGTTTGGGCTGGTATCATCAAAGATGAGCTTGTGGGGCCTTTTCGGGTTGAGGATGGAGTCAAGCTCAACTCCCAGTCCTACTGCCAGTTTCTGGAAGACACCTTCTTCAAGCAGTGGTACAGGAAGAAGTCTGCATCCTTCAAGAAAAACATGATTTTCATGCAGGACAATGCTCCATCACACGCGTCCAAGTACTCCACAGCGTGGCTGGCAAGAAAGGGTATAAAAGAAGAAAAACTAATGACATGGCCTCCTTGTTCACCTGATCTGAACCCCATTGAGAACCTGTGGTCCATCATCAAATGTGAGATTTACAAGGAGGGAAAACAGTACACCTCTCTGAACAGTGTCTGGGAGGCTGTGGTTGCTGCTGCACGCAATGTTGATGGTGAACAGATCAAAACACTGACAGAATCCATGGATGGCAGGCTTTTGAGTGTCCTTGCAAAGAAAGGTGGCTATATTGGTCGCTGATTTGTTTTTGTTTTGTTTTTGAATGTCAGGAATGTATATTTGTGAATGTGGAGATGTTATATTGGTTTCACTGGTAAAAATAAATGATTGAAATGGGTATATATTTGTTTTTTGTTAAGTTGCCTAATAATTATGCACAGTAATAGTCACCTGCACACACAGATATCCCCCTAAAATAGCTAAAACTAAAAACAAACTAAAAACTACTTCCAAAAACATTCAGCTTTGATATTAATGAGTTTTTTGGGTTCATTGAGAACACAGTTGTTGTTCAATAATAAAATTATTCCTCAAAAATACAACTTGCCTAATAATTCTGCACTCCCTGTAGAGCCCACCTTTCTTCATTTCTACATGCTACCCACGCCTGTGCTATCTGCAATAACTTGCCAAAACAATGTGCAGCTCCATCTACTGAAAAGCCAGAGTCTGCCGTCTAACACGCTGTTACACATAAAAACACTACAGTAAAAACGCTCCCATAAGGACACAGTTTTGATTCCAGGAAACCTTACCTTATTTCCTTGGCCCCATTCCCACATTCCGGGGGCTTGCATACCAAAGAGAGCGAACGGGTCCCTGCCGATGATAATCAGCCCAATCACCAGCAGTTTGAAAACAGACAGGAAGGAAGCAACGTGTCTGTGGAAACAAAACAAAAATATGTGTAGATATGGATTTGAATACAGCTCTTATACGTGATAGCATAAAGCAGACAGAGCTTGTTACTGAAGTAAAATCTCTCCAAAATCTTTAGTTTTACATTGTGAGACATTGAAAACAATGGTTAAAGAATCTGAGGGGGCTTGATACCATCTCCATTTCTTTTGCACAGCTTTTCTCGTGTGTATTCATTAGAAGCCCAGAAAAATACCTAAGAGTCTCAGTAACACCACACCTTAACTACAACACCTGGGACTGCTACACAAATACATCTCACATGTAATACAAATACAATCCAATTCTCCAGGCAATGATTCCTCAAAATGCCACAGACTAATTATTCAGAAACCAAGTTATAGTCCATCTAAAAGGGTAAACACAAAGAAACAGTTCCATAGCAACTAGAATACAATGAGAAAGATTTCATGTGTTATTTATAAGTTCTCTTTTGGACTTTATTATCATAAGTCACAGTGCTGATCGTTGTACAGATGGACTTGTTGGTTTAGCTAAATACCTAATGTTCTGATGCAAGTCTTGATGCATGCTCAATCATCCAGGTAAGTAAATCCGAAAAAGTTGATTCTGTTCATCTGGATGTAGTTTTTTCAGTGGGAGAAACATTTCATCATCACCCATCCAAGTGACTTCTTCAGTCTCAGCTGACTGCAGGTTTCCCCAACCTTATAAACAGTGCATTGCATTATAACTAAAACCAGCCCACTGATTGAATAATGGGCTGTTAGGTCAGTTCCTTGATCATTAATATGCTGGTTTTAGTTATTATGCATTTACGCATGTCATAGTGCCTGGTACCAGGTACTTTTTTTAGTAAATACGTGGCCAGGGGTCTAAGCGATCCGAGCAGGTACTAAAATGTGACATCATCAGACTGCATGCCACCGATTGGCTGGTCAGTAGCATCACTTATCTCGTTCACAAAAATCAAAATCTGGAAATGAGAGAAACGGCTACAAAAACAACGCCGTGTTTCCAGAGTCTAGCGTTCACATCGTGGGATGCTCGGACGTGGTGCTATGACTAGGGATGGGTATTGAGAAGATTTTCACGATTCCGATTCCATTTTCGATTCTGTTTAACGATTCGATTCTCTTATCGATTCTTTTTAAAAAAGGAGAACACTAAGGTCGAATAGCTTAGAACTTTTTATATCTTCTCTTTGAACAAGATAGAAATTTAGGAGTAACATGGCCTTACAAACCCAACAGTGACATCTTAAGAGATCCAGCCTACGGCTCTTCCATGGGGTGTCACAGGGTCCCCAGGAAAAAAAAAAAAAAAAAAAATTGTAAATGTAAAATAATAAAATAAATATTCTTCTGTAGCAATAACAAAGTATAACATAAATTATTCTGTAGCACTTACACAAGAATATCCAGTAATGTTCCTGCCTACAATTAAACACATTCACTTACCATCTGCTGTGGCAAATGGGTGCAAGCCTTTTACCACAAACTTAAGTCACTGCTCTGTGACATTCGTCTATCCTGGCCTGAAAGGAGATGCTAACGGTAGACTGCAGCGAGAACTGCCAACATCTGAGCCAGCCAGACTGTCTGTCTGTCTCTCTCATCATGGTCACCTAAATGCACAGTAATGGCAGGTTTTGTAATAAGGCAGATCGCGCTAACATAATATGCACTGTTAGTTGATTATTTACCTGCCGCATTAACGGGAGAGGACGTACAAACTTTACCGCTGCTGCTGGGTCCGGAGCGGAATTAAAAACACGACATTCATTTAAGGTTATCGCGTGTTTTGTGAGCTTTTGCATATTCGTAGTGTTTCCTCCCTTAAATGAAATGTCTACGTTGCAAGTATTGCAAGTTGCCCTGTTGTCATCCGTTCTCGTAAAGTATAATCAAACTTTTGAGCGTTTGAGCCGCCATGTTTCCTGCCAGGTAAATGACGCTCCGCAATGTGGTGACGTCATTCGGGGCGACTGGAATCGATAAGGGAATCATTTGCAAAAATGGCAAACAATTCCAAGGAATTGAACAAGAACCGGTTTTCGATACCCATCCCTAGCTATGACGACAGTCACGTGTGTTAGGTAGCACTGCTTTGTAATGGAAAACCAGTTAATCCAAGTCGAGGTGTGGTAATCCATGGCAAGTAGGTACTAATGGAAAAGGGGCTTAGGTACCAAAGTACTTGGTACTACAACCTAATGGAAAGTCCTTGAAAATGAGTTGAGCCATGGCGAGCTAATCTTAGTAGGTACGAGTGGAAAAGGGCTATAAGAAATATGGGAAGTGGTGGATTTGGTCATTTGGAACAGATTTTTCATTACCCTCCCAAGTTAAGGCTACATTACTATTAACTAATACCTAATTGACCATTACGTATGTCATATAATCCTACACCATAATAAAGCTATACATTTTTAAAAACTGAAGGAAAAAAAATGCATGTCCCCACCTACCCATTTACATTTCAGAAGATTTGTGACTTCATTTATGTTGTTTCTTTCTTTTGTTTATTTTATCATTTTTTAAATCTTTATAGTTTTTAAACTTCTATTTCTGTAGCTTTTTGACCTGTTATATCTTGTGAAACAAATTTATCTGTAATGCTGACCCTGCATTAACTTAAAATGTGACAAATAAAACTAAAACACTAAAATAGTATGACATTCCACTTAATTTACATTTAAATACTTTAGCTGAAACCATCACATCCATGTCTGTACTGTATACACCAAGGAACGTATGCAACTTCAGCCCCATGGCCTGAAAATTTAAGCAATTAAGGAATGCATCACAGTTGTTTGGATTACCTGCAGAGAGTACCCATTTAACATCTTTAAAACTTGGGAATGCAAAATGAAGTAAACTGGAGTAAAATTAGCCCAGTTCATCTAACAATTTGTCTATTGCTGACATTTCGATTTGATTTGTAGACATTTTCTTCATTGGAGTGATTTTAGGACACTGGATCAAAACATCTTTAAAAAGGACAGCAGTTTAAGCAGTGTCTACCAAAACTACCAGACACCAATCCATGGCCAGATATGTTCGTGCTTGAGAATTTCACTTCCTTAGACAAATCACGGCTAATCTCAGGGAGCTTTCAGGCCACTTTAATAAGGCTCGGCGTAATCCACTTGTAACAAGGCAGGCAATCTTTCGCTCTCGCTTACCGATACATGGGAACAGGAAGATAGTTCTCCCCTTCAATGCGGATGTCTGGGTACCGCTGGTACAAGGCCTGCGTGTACTCCTCAAACACCCGCTTATATCCTCAGGAAATGCTGTGGGGGAAAACAAGGACACTGCTAGAAAGCCGAGCACAGTCTAAAGTCAAAACAGGACAGGCTAACAAAGGTTACGTTGATGATTTTTCACGAAGATTTGAATTTTAAACTTCTCTGTTGATCATTTACTCAAAAGTTTTATATTTGACTTGGCAGCAGCGCGTTATCATACATGAAAGCTGCATGTTCACCTTTGTGGGCTGTGTTTGCTTTAGTGACTAGCTTATTTACATTGCAAACGTGGCCTTAAAAAATAATTTCCTCGTACACAAACGTCAAACAAAGTGAGAGTTTTCAGGTTAGCACACCGCCTCCTGGTCAGGTTAATATTTAGAGTAGTTAGTGGACTAATTTGCCTAAAATCTCCAAGTCTATCAGCGAAAACAATATGTTGAATTTACCAAGAATAACTGCAGACCAGAGGGAACATTTTACTATAATCTGGAAAAAAATCCTGTCGTCGTAGCGTAACAATGATAACACATTAGCATGACCTACACACAGTAGACGGTTTATTAGAGGTTTAACAGCGGAAGTGGAAGCCATGTTTTCCACCAAATGTTTACGAAAAAAAGTGCCAAAAATTATCGACTTCCAGAAAATGATTTCAGTAGAGCTTTTGACAGCTGTTTATTTATTCAGTTTGAACAACCCGCAGCGTTGTTATTTCCTAACAAACATCCGGTAAATTAACCTCCTATCGGCGAGCGTTTATTTTAGGCCTGCGACGCTGTTAGCCGGGGGCTAGAGTGCAATGACTCGCCAGTTTTTTGGCTCATTTGCTTACCAGATTTGAAACCTGAGAAGAGGTCCAGTGGCAAACTGCATCTTCATTTTCTTTATGCCGCTGCTGTCACCAGCCGTGGCACAGCACAGGGAAAACACCCCCAAAACCAGGAGCGAGAACCGTATCCACTTCATGGCTATCCTCTTCGACGGTCTCTTCCTTAACCCGTCGTACACAGGCAGGTTAATCTGTACATTTCGCTTCTGGTTGGTCCCTCCTTTTCCTCTTCATCCAATCGCAGGTTTTAACTAGTACTGGTTTCATCTTTAGCACCACCTACCGCTCTGGCAGTTCAACTGATAGACAGAGCCTTTGGGCTAATAAAATATAACAACATGGATCACCTCATCTTAACCTCCTAAGACCCGAACTCTTCTACGGCATGCATTTTTAATTTCTCTTTGATATTTGGGCATATTGGGGCCCAATGAACGTAAAACCAAAGAATTACCACATTTTCTTTACCTTATTTTTGTTTTTAAGAAAAATAAGAGCCACATATGAGGATATTCGTTTAAAATTTTGATAGAACAGTAGCAGTATATAACCTTGTAAGTGGATATCAGGCCCCTGTAAAGCAAAATTGAGTATTTTGGTCTAAATAACCCAAAATGTGATGTCCACATATGTGGATGCCAGGTCCTAGGAGGTTAAAGATGGGATATTTCCTTAGTGGGTGTTTTGATAATAGTGTTGCAGCTGATCGGATACCTACTAAGGCCACAGCACATGATCAACACTTACACTGGCAAAATTCATGGAGTCATTGTGCACCATCATTCCCCCTTTTGAGATCAAAGTCTCATTATAGGATAGGGGCCATCAAAATGTTATATTGATTTTAAGTTAGCCTTCCCTCACAGGGGCCAAGTCAAATAATAGAAGCAAAATATTCTATAGCAGCTATTTGCTGTTAAAAACAAAACAAAAACAAAACAAACAAACAAAAAAAAAAAACCCAAAACAAACAGAAACCATCAACTTAGTCATTCAATTATTTATACAGAGCCACATCTGACCAAGAATAAATCAATTCTGTTGAAATTTCAAATTTGAATCACAGCTTTGAAAGAGGTGAACTATGTTCACCTATGATGCAGAAAAGAAATCATACTGCATTCTTAGTGGTGGTATAATTTATTTAATGAGGTGCACAGACAACTTCAATGACCACTTCCATCAAGAATGAGCCCTCCAAAACTTGTCTCGATTTTTTAATGTACATGTATCCAATTCTGCACTAAAAATGAGCTGTCTGCCTAAAATATATAAAATCACATATTTAATGAATAGTGTTCAAAAACATTTTATTGAATACACAGAAGTTACTACAATGAAACAAATATAGTAAGAACAAACACAATTTTCTAATAAAACAGCTCGTTATTCAGAAGAGAAGGTTTTCTACTTGATTTAGTGATTCAGCCTCGCTGATCGCTCCTGATCCACAGCAGACTGCAAAGCCATCACTGTCTCTGTGGATGAAACAAATGAATGTAAAGCACACCAAAGTAAATCCTTTCTTCTTAATCCTTTGTCAGGCTATACATTTAATTTTGACAAAACAAGATGACTGTTTGGCATCTATGCATTTGTTTTTTTTGTTTTGTTTTTTTTAAATGCACTTAAAAAAATTAAAGAAAACAAAACAAAACATGAACTTGGCCGATGTAACCCACTGTCTCGTTTTTAAATCCTCAAGACAAGCCATTTTCTCCATCACCATCTTGGTCTTTTAAAAATCAGATATCATGAAAAGGGCAGATTGGACCGTCAAACTGCATGCTCATTGGCCAACTACTTGAAACAATCCTCCATTTCTGACCATTACTTAATAGTTTTTCCTCCCAATCTCACCCTGAAAATAATGACTAAATACAGCAGGAAAGTGTTTAGAGAGGTCACATTTGGAAACGGTTTTTCTTTCTATAGTAACAAAATTCTTTTTACAAGCCCTAGGTATTGCCCCCTGGTGGCCATTAAAAAGAATAGAATTTTAAGACAGAGTCTACACCTTTATTTAAAACAAAAAACAAACAAAAGAAAAAAGGCTGGAGCTGTGTTAGAAGGGGTAAAGTTTTGTGTAATGAGCAAGAAGATTTAGTACATTACATTAACAAAACAAATCAAGCAATATTTTGGTTGGTACAAACCCAATAACTTTTTGGAATGATCAACCAGATTGGGGAGTCCTTCCTCGATGTTGTATGAGATTTGGCCCATTTCTTGTACGAGGTCACCTGCCCTCTGAGTAAAAAAAAAAAAAAAAAAAAAAAAAAATAGGCGAAATTACTAATTTAAAAAAATAAAATGACATTGTAACTTGAATCCTGGAAAAAACATACAAAGTTAGGAAAACTCTACCTTGAGCTCTGAATAAACTTTCTCCTCCAGCTCAGCCACCTGAGATATGGCATCATACACACCGGTATCCAAAACTGATTCCTACATCACAAAAAGAGTGACAAGTTAAATCTGAGAAACTTCCACACAGGTTATAACTGGATTCATGCTGTGCAAGCTTACCTCTTCTGAGGAGCTATTCATTGGCTCCTGTGTCTTAGGTGCTTCACTGGCTTTGGAATTGCCATTAAGTTCCTTCACTCTGCAGAAAATGTTTCAAGCTTCATCATACAATAAGGCGACTGAGAATTCCCATTAGAAAAAAAAAACAAAAAAACAAAAAGCCCACAGATTCAGAGCTTCATATGCTAAATACATACCTGTCAGCATAGCGCAATGTGTTCATTGTATATTCACATGAGGTCATACCTGGAGACACCATAGCAATCTGTGAAACAAAGAAAAAAATTTATTTGATGTGGATTTCAAAATATCCAATGCTGAGAGGAAGTCAAATTTGGTGTGGTAACATACCATGCAGGTCCTGGACTTCTCTCCAATGAAAGAATCCCTGAGGACTTTGGTCAAAGTGCTCATTCGGAATGGAATGTGATCACTGTTCTTTCCCAGTGAACGGATACACTCCTACAGGATACAAGAGAGGAAACACCAGCGTTTTGAGTTGCAGTGCATACATATTTAATGGAGAGAAAACAGTACTTCTGCCTTTTAATCAGCCATCACTTACCTTGAGAGCCAGAAGGCTACGATTGATCTCGGCAGTTTCAACTAAAGTACTCCGGTCATTGCTGCTGACATCTGTACCACGCTCATTGCCAGCCAAATCGACCAGTGAAAACTTGCCGTGCAGCGTGGTAGCACGGTCATTGCGCCGAAGAACAATTTGAAGGATTGCATGAGAGCGGGATGAGTTGGCATTGGCTGAGGTTTGGCCCGACGTTCTGGAAAAGACAGTGAGATTCTAAGTTAGAGTTTGCCTACCTACACTAATGGGTAATTAATAGGTTTTTGTGCTCTTTCAGCCACAAAGAAAAATGCACAAGGAAACATCAAACACATTCTTGATACTAAACTACCTGCATGAACTGCCAATCTGTATCATCTTGATGACCTCCTCTGCTGAGGTCACATAGACCTCTTCGAGGCCGACCACCTGAACCTGTTGTCGTTCATCTTCCAAAACACGCAGCTTGGCCTTCTTATGCAGCAGGTCATACACCTAAATAAAAATAAATAAATAAAGGTCTAGTTTGTTATATGGATTAATTGAACACGTGGATTCAATAGATATCTTCTGAGTGAAGGGTGTTCCCTTCACGTTTTCCTACCTTGCCATTGTAAATCTCAAAGAAGCTGACGTAGGCAGAGAGATCCAAATTAGCATACCTCCTGTGGTGGAGGTAGGTGAAAACATCCTGGGCTAGAAGTGAATAGACTCAAATTATGACAAAGTCTGTTTTTTGTACAAAATCCAGTTGTTTCATTTAAGGTCCTACCTGCTAATGCGTAGATGCCTTTAGCACTGTTCTGCTGCTTCCCTGTGAAATCACCTCCCATTGTCTTAAAAACAAATAAAGACTTTGAATAAATTCCACATTTGCAAAATTGTGCTTCAACCCCCCCCAAAAAAAACCCCAAACAACAACAACAACAACAACAAACAAACAAAAAAACCCCTCAAAGTCTTAGATCAAGTGGAGACTTACATGAGTCTTACCACTTCCTGTCTGGCCATAGGCAAAACATGTTGCCATACCACCTTCAAAAATGGACTGGACTAAAGGTTTAGCTGTGAACCTAAAGGAAAATCAGAATTTTAGTCATCATGACATTAACAGGAAAATTACAGCATGTATAAAAGTATACATCGAGTCTCCATTGTACTGGTCAATGTCCCAGTTGAAAAAGCTAAGTTAGAAAATGTACAATCAGAGCCACTGTTGGCTTAATTAAAGGAAAAATGAGGTAGTTACTTGTAGACAAGTTCATTGGTGGCGGTCTCATCAAAGGAGTAGTCAAAGTGGAAGACTTGATTGTCCAAGTACTTGGTGAGGTCCACCTTGTGTTTTGGCTCATGGACCAGTAACGCACCTTTCCCAGGTACAGACACCACATCAATCTCCTTTTTATTAATCTCTACAATACACAAGAGTATTGGAGTTAGTGTATAAACATGGCAACTGTTTTCTCTCCCTTAATTACTCCTTTATATTCAGATGATAGAATAGAGAATCTACAAATTATTCCTGACCTACCCTGCTTGTTAAAGGGCCGCTTGCGAACGCACACACAAATCCTTTGGGGCTCAATCTTAAAAAAGCCAAGAGATGTGCAGAGAAATGACTGTGCTACAGTTTGCAAAGCTACAATAAAACTTTCTGGATGGAACATTGTAAGTCCATGTTCAAACCTACCGTTTCAGTAGTTGATAAGGGTGTGATTTCCAAAGTCGCTCTGAAATCCTGAATCATCTCAAAGAACTTCTGGTTGGGCCGGGAACCTTCCAGAAACTATAAAGACAAGCAAACGAAAGGTACTGTAACAAAATGAGGAGTAGTTTTGATCATGTTTAAAACAATTTACATTAAAAAAAAAGAAAAGAAAAAAGAATAATGGTTGAAGAAATCTTTCACCTTTCCCCTCTTGGTTTGCATATCTGGGGGCTTTATAACACAAGAGAGCCTTTTATTGCCTTTGTTCAACTCCACGGGAGCCACAGATTTCCTTCTGCCTGAAATGTGAAAAAACAAACAAACAATATACACACTGAATATACACACACACTGAAATAAATAAATAAATGAGATGTTAACACCTAATACCAATAAAATGGGTTACATACCTCTAACTGTGGATGGAAGAGGCATTTTCTCAGGTTCATCATTTTGCTTTATGGCCTCAGGAACAAAAGGCTGCAAAGTCGCTGGTTGTGTATCATTCCTTTTACGCTGCTGATTCGGAATTACTAGATGACAAAAAACAAATATATTTCAGATTTAACAGAAGGAAAAGACCAAAATATTTCTTCATACATTTAAAGTACTCAGAAACTTACTCAAATACATTTTAACAGGTACATGATATGACTTTGTACCCTGCAGATGACCAAATGCATATGGCATGGTCACCAACAACAACACGTTGTTAAATGAAACAGATGTGGCTCTCATTAGACCACGTTATGCATTTTAACAAATCTTTTTGTTTTCTGTTTTTAAATGAATAAATAAATCACAACCAACCAGAGTTTTTGAGGACTGATGATGGGGGGAGATCGGGATGTATGGTTTCTGGGTTAGCTGAAAAGGATTCTGTAGCTGAGACTGGTCCTTGAACAGAACCTGGGGCCTGAAACATACACGTCTGCCGAGCCTGGGACCGAGTAGCAACTGAAAGTGACACAAAACCAAGTCAAACTGCTGAAATATGAGTTTATGCAATTCAGACTGATTATTACCAGCATTATTGATCTGGATTAAGACAGCCACTACTGGTAAAATGGAGGAGAAAAAGGAAAAAAAAAAAAAAAAAGCAAAGCTGTACGAGGCTGTCTGGCAAAACACAAGTGACACCAAGAGTAAATTCACCACTTATTTTTCTAAAAACAGAACAACCAAATTAGACATCCACAGTGGTAGAAAAGTGTGTTTTAAGCGAATAACAAAGATATGAAACACTAATGTGCTGGTCATTAAAATGGTTCTAAGTCCTAAAAAAAGGACTTAGAGGCCACTGTACATGCACTGTTTATTCTCCAATGAACGGATCAACCAGTGATAACAATCAGCGGTCCTTTTTATAGCACAATCTTATTTCTCAACAGGCAGAATTTAAGGACGAAGAGACAAAAAACAAACAAACAAACAAACAAACAAAAAAACACATTGCTGCATATGCATATACAATCACCCAATACCTAAGTGTGTTGATTTGCATCCCTTGTGCGCTATCATTAATCTAATGTACATCTAAAATCTGGGAGCAGAGTTCAGCTCTTGCAGGACTGTCACTCCTCGCCCTTGCACCCATAACCAAAACAGGACAGATTTGCTTTAACAAAAAACATGCACGCCGTGCCGACCTGACTCTTCAGTTCTGGTGACTGCTGTAGTAGAAGCTTTTGGAAGGAAAGAAGCCATTAGGCAAGAGTACTTAACATTTACACCTGACACACACAGAGACTCAATATTTACATACAGGAGGCAGGTGCAGGAATCCTAGAGGAGCGCAGTCGACCCTCGTATTTCTACAGAATAAAAACAGAAAGAAAACTGTATAATGCTCAGTCCAGTCAGCCACTTAACTCCCTCATAAGAAGCACCGTGTACTTATGTGTAATATAAGTTATTAGAACATCATTCTGCATGTAGTTACATCAAACAGTATAAAAGCGGGGGGAGAATTTTAAATCCAGATGATGTACTATGAGGTGCAAAATAAATTTTTTTTAAAAAAAATTATTTATCACTTATAAAACAAAAATGCTCAATTTGAATTAATCCACTGTCTTAAGGTCATCAACGTGTGGAGTAGAGCATTGCTTCAGGTTTGCTCATGGGAAGTCTTCATTTACAACTACAGTTGTGTTCCTTTTGGATTACACCTCATACAGCATAAGGCTTCTACTGAACATTCAAATTCAACTCACATGCATCCTTACCTGAAATAAGGGTCAACTTAATGTCACAGGAGAGGCTACACAAGGAAGCAGGATCATCTAACCTTGCTGTCATCTGGTGACTGACAGCAAGGTTAATGTAATAAATTATGAGAAAAAACAATGTAGGCTAGCACTCACCTTTTCTGGAACATGAGTCGGTGGGTCAGGAGTTGAGCTTGTGATTGAATTTATAGGGTCCAAAACCTCTGGATTGAGTATACATAACTCACTTAGATCAATCTAAAACACAGAAGAAGAAGCAGACTCAGCATATAGGATATTTTAATGTATACTTGGTTGATATCACCTCAGTTACGACATTACTGACCCCCTTTCCACGGCACATGTTCCTCTCATGCCACTCAACCATAACTGTGGACTTGTCAACGGATTTCACCGTGGCCGAATGGACTCGACCTAGTTCACGTACATAAAAAAGCATGCCTGAGTTAACTTACCGCACACGGGAAGTACAAAAACACATAATACGAACGGATTTAATGCAACATGAGCTCACCATCACTGCGGCTGATCTGGACAGAGAGTCCAACGAGAAGTCGGGACAGGCTGTTCTCCATGATAGCGCCTTCTTAAAAAGCTGAAAATAATGAAGGTAACGTTAGCGTATTAAGTATCCAACTCATTCTCTACCAGTTGTGCTGTCGTCGCTGTGAAAATATGTCGCCTTTTCATGGAAACGTAAAGTTTGATAAAAAACCAAACCGTCAGTCGTTTCCATTTGTTTATTTTTAGTTTCTTTCAAGATAAAAATCACACTTACCTTTTACCCGTACCAAACTCAACAGCGCCCAGAATTTAAACTGGCGTTATTTCCGAGTATTTAAGAATCTGATTGGTCTTCGTCATTTCATAGAGTCCAGCGTTCTTCTTCTACGGATTTATAGGTGGTATTTAATTTGATGTTACACTGCCACTCATCGGACAAGTTAGGAAGAACCGCTACAGTTGTGCAAATGGAAGAACTTCGATACACTAATTCAACCAGACCAGCTCGGTAAGATGTTGCTGACTTTAATGAAATGTTGTGTTTTATCCACGCAAGCAAACAAAAGCAGAAAAGCAGGCTAGTAACATTTATTTTAACAGACAAGTGCTTTACAAGAAATACACATCATACAGTACGGGATTTTTATATATATATATATATATATATATATATATATATATATATATATATATATATATATTATCCTGAACTCAACTAAATTTTATTTTCTAAACCTTAACTGAAACTGAAAATAAACATGATATAAAATCATTATACAACCAGCAATGGTTTAGCAAGAAATTTCTGCATGATATGTGCATCTGTCTCACATATCAGTTGTAGCCCTTTGATTTACAACATTGTTTTGGTTCATTTTTCCCCCCGGGCATTTCTTACACACAGCTCTCAGTTAATCAGGCTGAGATCTGGACTTTGACTGGGTCATTGCAACACATTTGTTCTTTTCTTTTTCTGCCATTCTCATGTAGATTTGGTGCTGTGCTTGGGATCATTGTCCTGCTCTATGCTGTAATTTTGGCAAACCTTTAGCTTTCATTGCTTCACATTTGACTCTAGAATACAGAGGAGGTCGTGATCAACTCAGTGACTGCAACATGCCCAAGTCCTGTGGCTGCAAACCAAGCCTTACTCATCACCGCCTCCATCACTGTGCATTGCAATTGTTGTGAGATGTTTGTCCTGCTATGCTGTGTTTGGTTTTCAGTGTGCATTATGACCAAAAATCACCATTTTGGTCTTTTCTGTCCAACAGACATTGTTCCACAACTCTTGTGGTTTGTTGAGATGCAACTTTGGAAACCTAAGTCGTGTTGCTGTGTTCTTTTTAGAGAGAATAGACTTTCCCTTTTCAAATCTTCCAGACAAGCCTTACTTGTTCAGTATTTTTCTAATCGCATCCTAACAGAGGCCTGTAAAGTCTGAGATGTAGCTTTTGGATTTTTTGCAGTTTCTGTGAGCATTGCATGACCTTGACCTTGGGATGAATTTCCTGAGATGTCCGCTCTTGGGAAGATTGTAACATTGTGTTAACACACACCTGAATGCTCCAGACCAGCAAACTACCAAAACTCCTATTTTCATAGTTTGGTCACACTTGCAGATGCTTAATTAACGACACATGCATTTGATTAGCAGCACCTGGCTGTTACTTACCCTCATAATTCCTTTGGAAAGAGTAGGAGTGTAGTTAGTTTTGACAGGACTGTATCTACTTATTTGGTAGAAAGTCCAGACTACTCCCACTCGCTTCAAATGTAACCTGATAGCAGTGCAGCCTAGAGTTTAACTCACTACAGATCACTATGAGATGTGACATTAAAAATAATGACAGAAAACAGACCGATGCATTTCTCAGAATTCACATTTGCCACATTATGGAGTAATTCGACTTTCAGCAATACAACATTGCACTATGACACAGTGATTTTGTTATCTTAACATGAACAGGCTAACAACTGAGCTACTGTAGAACCACAGAACACATGTTTACATGTAGATCACATAAAACACTGTTCTGTGCAAAATTTTATTTTAAATTTTGAAATACTTTTTAGATCATAGGAATGTTACCAATGAAACCTAAACAACAAATTTAGAGACATTACAAGTACAAACTGTAGTTCTGTTTTCCATAGTCCAATGGCAGCCATGCTGATATTGGACTATTGATTTGGTACATCCATACAAAATATAATAAAAATGCTGCAAACAAATATAATTGCAGTTTTTTTCAGTGGGAAGCTATTTTTAATTTGAAACAATAGCGGCATTATCATGACATCACTGAAACCAAAAAGGCCTCTTTTAATATTACATTTATAGATATTCCAGTCCGTGAACACATCCCTGATCATTCCACAGTGATCCCCAAATGTGCTAAAAGCTGATCTATTTAGCCTATTGCATTTCATGCTTGCGACCACAAGAATCCAGTGTTTATCCACACGCTGCCTCTCTTCTCACACTCACTGCAAACCAGGCACAACATTTCAGTCCTCCGTGACATCAACAATCAGGGACAGCTGGAGAATGACCCATAATGCAGTTCAGCCTTGCCTTCAGTGTGGGAGGCTTCCCATTTTTTTCTCTTTTCTTTTTCGCCCCTTAGCCTCCCCACTACGTGCCTACACCCTCTCAATTTCCAAACCTCCTAACTATACACAAGCTAGACTTATGTATACACATTCTCCACGAGCGAACGCTGACACATGACAAATCAAAGCTCTAATAAACAGCTTGCGCTGAACAATTTCCCCCCCACCACCAAAGGATGAAAAATAAACAAATCCCTGTCGGTTGAGCGTCCAGGCCATTTGGTAGGTCTGTCTGTTGATGACTGGGTGGCCCAGGGCTGCTTGGTGTGAGGCCTGGGATGGAGCCACAACTGTTTCCTGTGGGCAGCCCAACCCCCAGAACCTCTCCACAACTGGCTTAGTGGGTGGTATTCCCCTCCTCCCTTTTTTTTTCCCTCTCATCCCCTAAACCTCTAGACCCTCCTCCCTCCTCTCCCTCCTCTCCTCTCCAAGCAGTTCTCCTTCCCCCTTTTCCTCCCCTTACTCTGTCAGTCCATCCATTCTCACAGCCATAGTCCTCAGCTCAACACTTCCCCAGTGGCCTCAAGTGGACCGAGTAAGATAAGAAAAAATGTAAAGAAACCTTGTCTCTGTGTGCACTTAGTCCAAGTATGCCCTCGTCATTTACATAAAGCTAGAAACTGTCACAAAGGTGTGATTTTTGCCTGATTACAAAAACATTTGGGGGGGGGGGTTAGTAAAGTATCACACATCCTCATCCACGTTTTCTTCTTTTTAACACATATATTTAAAGCTATAACACATTGTTTTTCTTTTTCAAGCTTTAAACTACAAAATAAGCCATGAACCAGCTGACAGTGCACATCATTAAAATGTTCTTTGAATTGACTCACTCGGTGATGATGTTTTATCACTTCACATATGTCTGTCCAAAAACTGAGCATGAGCTCTTGTAAATGCACATCCTGTTATACACAGGCTAGGTCACAGGAATGTGAAATAATGTAACAAAACAGTAGCATGCTTTTGTTATTTTCATATACCTTTGTGCGTGTTTATTCAGATTTTTCTCATGACTTTGTGACTGTTGCGGAGAATGTCTTGCACATGTTGCAGAGACTCCAGGGTGGGCTTTCCCTTCAAGCAGCCAGCTCTGTTCCACATTTGTTTGTTCATACTGATAAGGGTTCAATACTTGGCTGAAAAACACTAGAAAAAAACAAACTGAAAATTGGGTTTTTGAGTTCAAATCTCCTCTTTTAAACACCAAAGTTGGCCTCAACGCTGTCACGCCATGCAAAGATCACAGTTGCCGAAAAGACACAGTGGCATTTTTAGGTGCTGGCTTCACGGTGTTGATTGTTGGTGGTGTTTGATCCAAAGAAGAATGCAGTCTTGTATCTGTTGGCCCTGTCACTGTTTAACCGCTCCCCTTTTTTCCACCCGTCCAAAAGCATATTTTCTCAGTGTAAAGAAAATTGGCGGAGGCCGTAGCTCTGTTCCTCTATACAGACTAAATAAACATGCGCATGCATACTGTACGTGAGCTGAGCACACTTATAAACCACCCAGGAAGGCTGACAGACGAGGAGAGGAGCAGTGAGAGAAACAGAGAAGGAAAAACTGAACTACTTTTTCATATTCTTTCTTTTTTGTATGATATTAATAGCAATAATAATTCTGTAACCCTTGCCAAACCTAACACTAATATGAAATTAGGTCTTTAGAATAAGTTTAGCATTTGGGTGTAAGCTGTCGGCGAGCATTAGTCAGTTTTTCCCTAAATATGAAGCGGACTTTAATTCTGTGTCAGCTTTATAGTGATGCTGAAATACCGACCAATGAGGCAGTTCGTAGTGGGCATGTGATTTGCTATAATCATGTCTGTAATGTTTGGTTTTATCAAATGGTTTTCATCTTTTTTATCTTTCTAAGTATTTCCTAAATATATAGGATCTGTATTGCATTTTACAACATGACCAGCAGAGAGCAATATAACTACAAACAGAACTGGCAGCATGCAGTCAGGTACAGCTAACTGTGGGATTTGAAATAAAAGTGCTGACAGGACTCAAGATCCAGTATTAGAATGCAGGTTTTCTTCTTTTCCATAGCATAGCTTTGGGTTGGTACGTGCTGTTCCATAACTGAACCCACTGCGCATCCAGCAAGGAATTAAATCTTCTCAAGCCAGAGAGCTAAACGTGCAACTGGAACATTCACTCATTAAAGCATGTTCGTATTCTTGGCATGTGGAGATCCAGTAAATAATGCCAGTGACCCCTTTTTTTTTTCTTCCCATGCCATTATTTTTAAAAAGTAAGTACTAAATTTTCTCTTCAGCCACATCATTTCCAGCTTTGGAGTCATTCACTGAGGACTTCACTCACCTTTGAACTTGTGAGTGCAGCCACACAAAGTTCTATTTTTTTCCCCACTGCTCGCAAATGCATATTTGTTTCTTCAGCAATAATTTTATTTATTTATTTTGGCTCAGAAGTAAACAGTGGTTCATGCAGTACCTGCAATTACAGTAACACTATGGGCATGTGTTTTCGGCCTGTACATTAATGTAATTATCATTTTTATACCTAAAGTTAAAAATGCAATTAATAGAATCATTATTATGGGCACAGAAAACTGGCTTTTTGTTAATGATTAGCCAGCAGTGTATGTTATATACACTGCTGGCTAATATTACAGATCCACTAGAAACTAGTCAGCACACTCAGTAAGATAAATATTTAAATAAACTAAAGCCAAGATTGATGACAGTGTTGGCACAGAACTAAGTACACTTATTCAAGTTACAGGTATGTATGCTACTTTATGCTTCTACTACATTCTCATGTGATAGTTTTATTACTATATTCTTTATAAGTCAAGCAAACAAACAGAAAACTATTGTTTACAGTCCAGTAGAGTTCTCTGCTAAAATTCAGATGGTTTCATTTTAACAGCCGTTTTGAGGCCAAAGAACTAAACTTAACACGTGCATCCACTGGTATTCATGCAGTGATACTTTATCTGTAAGTAGTACTTTATATATGCTGTATTAAGTTGCTAATTAGCCACAATTTGATGTGATGGTGTTGTATTTTAAAACAGAATCTACCTGTGAATGTCATAATGGTGATCTCCCTGCCTTTTTGTGGTAGCCAGGTAACTGGTAATGGTGATTTGAGTGTTTGGCTTTAAAAGGAAGGATTAGTTCCTGTAATGACTTTGGCTGGGTGGTTTAAGCTGCTAAACCTGACATATGACCACACCCCATCTGTGGGCGTCCTGTAAGTTTAATGTAAACTGTAAAAAAGCAACACCCTAATTGCATCACTGGATCACGCTTTACAAGTTTGAATAAATGTTTATTTTTGTTTTGTATGAGTTTGTCAGAAGATGAGTACACTGTGATTATAAAGGGATGAACATGGTGGGCTGTGGTGTTTAAATAGTGTTCAGATGGTATTAAGGGGCCCAGAGTGAAGAAAATATCACCCATACCATTATAGCACCAGCCTGACCTGCTGGTACAAGGCAGAACGGATCCATGCTTTCATGTTGTTGATGCCAAATTCTCATCCGACCATTTGAATGTTGAAGCAGAAACTGAGGCTTATCGGACCACGTAGTGTTTTTCCTAATCTTCTGTTGTCCAATTTTGGTAAGCCTGTGAGAACTGTAGCCTCAGTTCTTCTTCTTAGCTGACAGGACTGGCGTTAAGTGTGGTCTTCTGCAGCTTTCAGAGATGCTCTTCTGAATTGGTTGTAACGAGTGGTTATTGGAGTTACTGCCTTCCCATCAGCTCAAAGCACTCTAGCTATTCTCCTCTGGCATCAACAAGACGTTTTCACCCAGAGAACTGATGCTCTCTCTCTTTTTTTTAGACCATTCTCTGTAAACACCAGAGATGTTTGTGCGGGAAAATCCCAGTAGATCAGTAGTTTCTGAAATACTCAGACCAACAAGTCTGAAACCACACACGTGCCACCTTCAGAGTCATTTAAATCACTTCTCTTCTTCATTGTGATGCTTGGTGTGAAAATCCTAAATATTGTCACCCTACATGTGAAGCTATTTTGAAGAATTTGAAAGTAAAAGGCATTATAGCCTTTAGATACAGTACTGAAATACCATTAATGTCATTTGCATGGCTTTACACCCACAACCTCACACATACTTTAGGTTAGGTCACAGAGTGCAACTTGCGGTTCCTCAACTTCTCTATTTGGTTGGTAAAAAGTCCACAGGGCCATTCTGTCATCACAATTCCCCTATTGGCTTTCATTAGTTTCCAAAGTTAAAGCAAACTGCAGAAAGTAGAGAAGCTATCTGACAAAAAAAGGAGGTGGTGGGGGTTGCAAAATAAGGGTTATATCTTAATGTAAATCTGTCCATTGAAAGTTTAATGGGAGATTAAAACAAAGTTTTATCCATGACTGTGAAATTAGCCCATAAATTCTATTCCTGAATTCAATCACTTTCTTTATATATAAACTGTAGAGACTGAAATACAGCAGGCCTCCATACGACCTCTTTAAGGGAACACCAATTGAAACCACAAACCATGAATAGCACAGAAATGTGTTAGTGTGCTTTTGAAATTAATCCTTAAAACCCACCAGTGTTTTGGGTTTTTTTCTCTCTCCTTTTTTTTACAGGAGCCAACAGAGAAGGCATGTTTGCTTGTATAGTGCAGGGTACAGCATGTGGACCCCAAAGTTCTCAAAGAAAAACTGAACCTACACACAGAGCTTTACGGCCTTCTCCCAAACCACAGCAAAGGGATGCACTGCGAAGGTTTCCAGAATAGCAACTTAATTTTCGTGTTTTACTAAGTTCCCCGAAAGAGAGAGAAATGTGGCCGTTCAGCGAGATAATTGCAAAAGGATGACAGATGAAGTCATGTTACCAAACTAGCAGATTGTATCACTTGTTTTAAGAAAAAGAAATCAGATAATGAGATAAAGATTTCCTTTCCATTGCTCCAAGTCCGCAGACAATGATAATATTTCAGGAATTAAAGCTTAAGAGTGAGCTCTTCATCAAAGCTTGTAAATCTCACCAAAGTCAGATTATTTTTTTCTCTCTGCTGTTTAAAAAAACAAAATAGTTACGTAGTCCCTGTCAAACCTTCTCTGACTTATGCTAAGTGATGTCTTGTTTGTAATAAAACGAGCAACAGACTTTGGTTTGAGACTAACAGGACCCCCTAGTTAGCATATGCAAGACAGATGAACAGGCAACGAATTAAAAAAAAAAAATGTTGAAGCTCAAATTTCATTAAAAAACAAACAAACCCCAAAACAAAGCGTTAAAGAAACCACATTGCTGGCCACACTGTGAGCGCTGAAGTGTGTTTGAGAAACATTGCTGCAAACTTTGGTTTATTATCAAAAGATGGAACCAAACATGTTTACCTCGTAATGACACGATGATTTGGATATTGTCTAAAAAGGCAAATGATACATGTTATTGTATATTTGTATTGCTTCTATGCTACTAACATTTTTATCATTTATCCTGTTATCATTAACCGAGGTCTTGATTTCCCCCCAAGGTCCTGAGCTGACACTTAACTACTTCAGTTCCATCATAAGCTACCTACACGTGAGTGTTAGTTTTATTGTTAATGTGTTAATGCCATTGTTTGCCTTTTCTATTGCACAGACAATGATTTGGCAGACCCTGAGACAAACGATATTGAAAAACCACACTCATGCATGGTGTCAATTATAGTTTATCATCTGGTTTGCCTAACTTTCTGTAGAGTAAGGCTCTGCCTTATTGCTCCCCAGCCTGCCCCAGTCCTCCTCCTCCTCTTCTCCTCTTCACCACATGAAATGGCTGTCTGTGCCAGCCTAGCGCTGAGCCTTCATTAGCTTTTACTACCCCACTTGGATGTGTTTAGCTTTGCTCTCTTTCTCTGCCTCACTGTGTGTGTCTGTGTGTGCGCGTCTCACCCTCTGTGTGTGTCTGTGTCGGCATATGTTTAATTACCAACCCCCGCCCTCCCTTTGGAGTACCCCTCAATGCCATGCCACCATATCATTACACTGTGGCTGCAATTTAAACTTCAGTCACACATACAGACGCACCAGCATACCCTGGCCGGCCTGCAAATTGCAAAGAGGAGACAGTGGGGCACTGTAGAGAGCTGCTTTAGATCCTTTATTCTCCCCTAAAATGGAGAAACACACATGCACAAAGGAAGTGATGTAGAGAAAGAAAGAGTACATGAAAAACATAAGAGAAATTGCTGTGCCAGAGAGTACTACAGCACATCCCATCAGGGCTGATCCACAACTACGTTTGGCGTTCAAACTGTTATTGTTTGAACCAAACAAATCACTTATAAACACAAGGCCTCTGCCTTACGAGGCTCATATTTAGGCCCTTCTGTAAACAGCAAAGCACAGAATGAATCAATTAAAAGGGCATTACGCTGGTTCCTGTTTATTTAAAACATGTTTACACTATATGGGCCCTCCTGCCTCTCTGCATGATTGCCTGGAACTTAGCATTCCTCCACCTCCTCCTCCTCCTGCCACCCCTCGATGGGCCCGGTCACGGCCAAGGTATACCAAATACACACACGCACACACACGGTGCATAGATTACAAACACATTTGTTATGTTGAAGAGCGTTTTCAGTAAATATTGATCTCGTTCTTCCTCTGTTTCTGTGAGAGATGATTAGAAGAACTCCGTCGGAGCAGCGGTCTGCTACAGTGTGCAATCACTATGCAGGAACACATATAAATACATGCAGCAGCAGAGAAACTCAAGCCTTAAAGGAGCATTTTGTTTCAGATGGGTGAGTAACTACGTATATAAGTGGAACAACATGTTCTTCGATTCATTAAACATTTGCTGAAGGAAAAATATTGCTAACACCTAAAATATTGCCACAAATATATATAAAAAAACTACAAAAAGCTCAATCATAGTAATTTAATAAAGTAATTTCGTAAAGGTGAGTGAGTTGTGGTTGCATAAGTTATAATATTTACTTTATTACAGAGTAAGTTTGAAATAATAATGTTAGTGACCTCTTAGGAGTCACCTGGCTGCTGATGACTACAGCCCTTAGCTTCTGGGTCTTAAAACTGAAGCTAATGTAGAAGCGCCTTAAATTGGCATTCCACCTGAAGGCCACCAGATGACGATAACTGTGGTTGCAAAAAGAACTCCGGACCTTTAGAAGTCTATGGGAGAGCAGCTTTCTGTCTTAATCACTATAAAGGTTTTCCTGTTGATTTTATCAGTTCAATCACTCATTTTATGTCATGCTGAATGGAAAATTAAGTCTATTTTGTAAATTACGGTCATACCATTTTTACATAATACAGGTATGAAAGCACGTACTTACTGGCTAACAACTCAGACCAGCCCTTCCTTACAGCATCCGGTATTTTTGGAACCAACACTCGTGAAAAACTCGTCTTCAAAACCAGACTTCAGAAACCAATCGTGCTGGCCACCCCTTTAGAGTTAGGATGAAAACGTTTTAGCCACATGCTAAACAAGCTCATTTTCAAAAAGTTAAAGATGACATGTTTCAAATAAACTCGAATGCAATTCAATTTTATTTATACAGCACCAAATCATAACAACAGTCACCTCAAGGCACTTTATATTGTAAGGTAGACCCTACAATAATACATTCAGAGAAAAACCCAACAATCATATGAGCCCCTATGAGCAAGCACTTATGTGACAGTGGGAAGGAAAAACTCCTTTTTAACAGGAAGAAACCTCCGGCAGGCTCAGGGAGGGGCGGCCATCTGCGCAAACAGTTGGGGAGAGAGAAGGAAGACAGGATAAAAGACATGCTGTGGAAGAGAGCCGTGGATTAATAACAAATATGATTACATGCAGAGAAGTCTATTAACACATAGTGAGTGAGAAAGGTGACTGAAGAAAAAACACTTAATGCATCATGGGAGTCCCCCAGCAGCCTACGCCTATTGCAGCATAACTAATGGAGGATTCAGGGTCACCTGATTCAGCCCTAACTATATGCTTTAGCAAAAAGAAACGTTTTTAACCTAATCTTAAAAGTAGAGGTAGTGTCTGTCTCCCGAATCCAAACTGGAAGCTGGTTCCATAGAAGAGGGGCCTGAAAACTGAAGGCTCTGCCTCCCATTCATTTAAACATTATGACCTCACGCATCTATTGTTGGAAGCTTTTCCACATGGTTATAGGTCCATATTTCATAAAACAGGAACAGGGGGATGGTGAATATAATATCACACAGGCCCGTATTATACAGGATGCAAATCTATGAAATTGACATCACTTGCCCTAAAACAAACTCCTCTATATATATGTAAATACATACATTTTCTTAACCATATCTCCATTTTAGTAACCCCTGAAGACTTGAGCCAGTCAAAGCCGTCATTGAGCGAGAGGTTCGTTATACCCTAAGCAGGCTTAGCCAGTGTATTGCGGGGCTAACACAGAGTACAGGGCTCACATTCACGCCTACAGCCAGTTTACAATCATTAGTTACCCTAGCATGCACTGTGGGAGGATGCCAGTGTACCTAGAGACAACCCGTAGACGCAAGGAGAATATACAAAGTTCATAGTAGCCATTAGATAGTAGTAATTAAGGAATACTAATTTCTGATTGTTGATATTTTTTGCAGGTAGGAAGATGGTGTCGAGGATATCACTACAGTCTCACAGCTGTCTGCATGGACTGGTGACCAGAGTCCTCAAGACTTGGATCAGAAGATCAACACCACTCTTACATCTCAGCTGTGGCGCTAGCGATAGAAGGCTGTTAGGTTGGCTTAACAGAAATCACTGAACAGCATTTGTGTCTCCTGCCAATTTCTGGATTATGGTGGGTTTAATTTTCAGATTTTCAACAAGAACTATCAGCTCTTACAAAACAAACAAACAAACCAACAAAAAAAGATATCCTTTTAAAATACAGTTTACACTTTACTGTAATTATTCTCTTGAGGAAAAGCGCTGCTGTGGATGTGAAGAGAAGCAATCCTAGTTCCCCAGATTCCCCTGAAGTCTGCTTTCTCACTGGCTTTACAGCTAATTCCCCCATTCTTCTCTGCTGTGCTTAGTGCAAAAGTAGAAACACATACACCACCCCCTGCTTCACACAGACACGCATGCCAGTGCATGTTTTTACACTCACACACTCACACACACACGCACCCACCACTCTCACACACACGCGCACACACACACACACACACACTTTTCTTTACTAATCAGCCCTATTGAATTCCAGCAACAATAGGCGCTCATCCTCGGGCCACCCAAGCAGTGCATGCACACAGACACACACACATGCACACCAACAGCACCAGATCATGAGTTCTGTCTTTTGTTCCTTTATCATGTTTTTTCTTCCTTCATTGATCTCACCTCACACAGGTCAGGAGTTGGCACTGGAAGATCCTGTTATCTGGACTATCAGCTTCTGGGCCCACACACTGCACTCGCTTACAGAAAGGAGGGAAGGAGCTCCTTTTTACTTACTGTTAACATCCACTGTCCTGGCAATGCTGACGAGAAGCAGACACATCGAGTAGTTTTACGTCCAATGCTGTCCCTTCTGTGACGCTTCATAGACAGACCGTGATGTGCCTGCTGCCGTCATTACGACTGTTGCATTCCTCCCTAATTGCAAAAGCTGTTACCGACTTTAAAAAAAAACTGTGATAATCTACCTTGTAAAAAGGGTTCATGAAGGCAAAAAAGTTCGGACTCGAAATGATTAAGAAACTGCTGCTCTCACATTTGCCATTACACAATATTGTTATTTAATTTCTTGGCTGGGGAGAGGAGGCAGAAAAAGTTTAAAAGTAGTTCTTGTACTGCTCAGGAATAGTCCAACACACCTTAATTTTTTATCTTATTAACTCCTATCTTATGTGGTTCCCAGAATGACTCAGCACTCTTGAAAACGCACACGTTCTCCTGTTTCTTAGGCTGTGGGGACATAAATCTGTGGGGACCCACCTTCTTTTCAGAGGAGCAGGTCCTCACAACATAAATCAATATATTGTACTGGGTTTGAGATTAGGGTGAGCTTAAACTAATATTAACCTCAGGATAAGGTTTGGGTTTAGATAAGTAGTTTTTATGCTTAAGGTAAGGGTAGGTTTCCAGGAAATTAGTAATACTGAGTATAAAGATGAGGTTTCACACACACATACACTGTCATTTCTTCTACTCTTTAGGTACATGCAAAATAATCTCTCATAATTGTGAACATTAGTCTGAACAGTTGTTTACAAAATTTCCCTCCAAAGCATGCTGGGTAAGGCTCCAGCCCTGCTGTGACCCATAACTGGACATGTTTTCTCGTCACTGAACTGTGACATTGCGCACAAATGTGATGACATCACTCGCTGAGCAAATGTTCTCATTAATGAAGAGCTTAAAACAAAATCAGCAGGGCCCGCGTTGTTCCTAGCTCGAGGCCGTACGTGAGATAGTAGAAACTAAGAGATATTTAGGTTTAGCTTACCCCGAATATAGACACATAAACACTGCGTTGTGTTGTTGCTGTCTGCCTGTGTGCAAGAGTATGAGGCTTGTGTTAGATGTGCATGTGCATGACAGCGACTTCAAAAGAGCGAGGTATCAGATTCAGACATGGGCTGCTTTGCCTGGGCTGACAAACGAGGAGCTGTTGTGTGGGAAGCAAAGGAATTTACAGCATCTACCTTTTATCTACACAGGTGGGCCTGTGTGTATATGTGTGTGCATCTGCGCACATAGAGGCAGGGATGTGGGTGTGTGTGTGTTTTTGAGAGAGAGAGAGCATGTAGCTTGTTTTATGTTTGTGTTTCAGAATCTGCAGTGCACATAAACACAAGAGTCTTGATGTTTGTGTGTGGGGATGTGCGTCCAAGATTTAGACAGATGAGTCACAACAATAATTCAGGCAACCAGTGATCCCAGGCACCTTACAGGTGGTTCAAAGCTCCAGTTCACTGGTTCCTACTGTTAAGTCATTGTTCACGAAGTGGGGACGTTTCACTCAGCAGGAAGACACACGCTGCTAAATGCTTGTCCGTGTGCGACAACTCTTTCTGACGGATTATTTCCTAACCCTAAACCTGTGCGGCTTTCAGGGGGTGTCAGATGACTGTCAGGAAGCTGAGGGCACTGTTATGCTTGCACAACACCTCAGGCACAGTGATATAACAATAAATCTAAACCGATAAGACATCCAGTTCATTCTGCATGGAGTTTTCTGTCCTTTTCATGTCCTTAGACAATCATCATAAATTTGTTTATCATCCCTCTGATCTGTGAAACTCACATTTATTTGAACACAAACAAAACAGTGAGCGAATAGCTGCGTTTATGTCGTGTTATCCTTTAATTACTGCGTACCAGACAAATGTAGCAAGTATCTTGAAGACTTGGGATGAGAAAAATTAAGAATGTGGTCATCAAAATTTTATGCAGAGTTGGGTTAACTGGGGATTCCTAATTGTGATAGGTGTGGATGTGAATGGTCGCCTCTCTCTGTGTTAGTCCTGCAACTGATTGGCATCTTGTCAAGGATGTAGCCTGCCTCTCTCCCTTTGACAGCTGAGGTAGGCCCCCAGCTCACAGTTATCCAACACGCTCTGTAAATACTTTTTACTGTATGAAAGATTTACATTTTGATCTGAGGTTGGCAAAAAAATAAAGGGAAAGACAAATGTGCAAAGCAAAATTAATGTAGTTTTCAGAACCAAATGAAGTTAATCTGTGTTATCTTGTGCTTAAAATGGATGGATGGAGCATGCTTAGAAAGTTCATGTCTATCCTTCCCTGATAATATAATAAAGATAATATTAAAATCTTAGTCTTTATCTTAAGCATCTCTTTGATTTTACTGCTTTAGTAACTCAGTGCTTGTATGTCAAGGCCAGAAGGGTCAGCATGCTTCTACCCGACACCTCAACATCGTGTCTTGATGAGAGAGCAGGCCACAGTGTGTGAGATGTGTGCTCCCATTTTATTTATTTGCAGGGCAACAGGTGGACGTACACACACGCAAAGACTGGCAAAGACCGAAGAAGCACTTTTTTTCATTCCATTTATTTTGTTAGTTAAATTTCTATAGCAGGTGAGGGAACATAATGGTCACACAAGGGTTTTTTCTTGAGCATAGTTTTCAGAAGTCACAGTGTTTTAGACGTGGACAAGAACATTTTTAAAACTGACAATGAAGAAGGAAGGGCCAAGAGGAGACTCAAAAACAAGGTGTAACAGTGACTCCTACACACCTTCTCCTTCATGGTCCTCCAACCGCCCCCTCTGCTTCACACACACACGCACGCATGCACGCCTCCTGCTCTCACACAGACACACACACACACACAAAGGCCTCAGCTCTAAAGTGTTGTGAACCCCTTCCCTCCCATGACCTCCCGCCCTCCACTCCAACCCCCCCCCCCCCCCAAAAGTCAACAGAACAATAAAATAAAAGCAAACTCAGCCACAAATAGATATATTTATATATAATATATATTTACTCTTTAAAAATAGAACTTCAGTCTAGATACTAACAACTGTACAAACTACAAAAATAAAAATTTAATATAAATAATTTATATGGCATGACATTAACATTTTTTTCTGAAATAAACTACAAATCAATGCAGGACTCCCTCGCCCACCCCCTTCCCACAAGCGCGCACACACGCACCCGCACATTCACACACACACACACACACGCACCCGCACATTCACACACACACAAACACACACACACACACACACAGATACTGACAACACCTCCTGGCTGTCTATGGTGTGATCAAACTGTGAAAGGTGTTTTTGTTCAGCTGCAGTAGCTACTTGACTGTTTTTTCATATTTCCAAAATAAAAAAACAAAACAAAAAAAACCAAAAAAACCAAAGCTGCCACTTAGAAAATGACACACACATATAGACAAACACACAAATAGATCTGCAAGTTTCTCCCTGCAATTATTTAACCTGGCAGTGATTAGACCAATACTGAACAAGAATAATAACAACTGAAACTCTGTAAAGCAAATGAAATGAAAGAAATGTAACATGACACATATATGAGGTTTGCATTAACAGACAGAGTGAGTCAGAGTGTGTCGAAGCGCTAACTAGATTGAAACCGGTTTACATCGTGTAATAATTGCACAGGGTCACGATAACAAGAGACCCTAATAACCCTAAAGCAGCCAGCAAAGAAAAAAAAGAGAAGAAAATAATAAACTAAAATAACTCCCTTTGCATTTGTGAATTTTACGATTCCCTTTCAAAACTAATACGAGAAGGTGAACGACACTTTTGTTAAAGTGACAAAAGTAAACATCACCCACTGTAGAGCTTACAAAAACTGCAGGAAAAAAAAAAGACATCAAAGCTCCTTCAAGTAATTTAAAACTGCAGAGGCCGTTGGGGCACAGGCAACATGAATTAAGCGTGTCATGATGGCTGATTGATCAGATTCGACCATTTTCAGATAAATGGTGACAAGCGTCAGCCAATCACTGCCAATCGTGGTACACATTCTGTGTCTCGACAAGAGAAAGCGATAAAAACATATTTATACAATTACAACATAATACTGAGCTCTGAATGCTGTGATAACAGGGGAAGGGTGATGTAGTGAAGGCACGGCGGTTACTACTGTTAAGAAAACACCATCTGCTGTGTAAGTTTTTACAGTGCACACTACGGCAGAGAGTCTGTCAGATGCAGAATATCTCACAGCGCAACACTGTGATAGATGCTAACAGGAGAAGGGGGGGGAAGGGGTACTGCATTTTTCTTTTAAGGCAAATTGCTTAAAATTATTTTGAAGTGTAGCAGCAAAAAAAGGAACATAATACAAATAGAAATAAAACACTGACCATGTATGTTCAATAGCCTATAATCTTAATAACATCTCAGCTTTGTGAAAACATATAGCACATTTCTTATTCTATACAGTGCAGGGGGGCAACCCAAAAAAAAAACAAAACACAAAAAAGAAACAAAAAAAAATCAACCACCCCACTTGAAGATAATCTTTTACATCTGAACTTTTACGCAAGAGAATACCCAAGTTATACAGTACTCTTTTAAATAGCTTCCCTCTTGTTTAGTATTAAAATATATACTCATAAATTTATATAATTCTTAAAAGAAATATTTTTTTCGTCTTAACACGTCCTTGAAGTAAAACCTCTCATTTATTCTTTAGAGTCTATGTACAGCTGTCAATGCGTGACGTGACGCCATGTGGACGCTCTGGGGAGTAACCCAGAGATTCGAAGAGAGAGGGCGAGGCGTGTGAGAGGGTCTAGCAGTCTTTGGGTGCCTGGATCCTCAGCTCACCTGCAGCAGACAGAAGACAGAGAGCGATCAGACTTTAGGCACGGGGGACATTAAGTCACGGTCACATGTTACTGTCAGTGACAAAGAAGCCTGAAAACTTTGCTCACCTTGTGTCTTGTCAAGCTGATATTCTGTCTGGCCCTGTGTTGCTTCCAAGTCCTGGAGCTCTAGAGAGTCTCTTTTACATGAAGAAAAGTTTGTTTTGTCACCACATGTCCTCTTAGCAGCCTCAAAACAGTCCGACTCGCTGTCCGTGTCAAAACCTTCATGCATGTAGCCTTGGTATGCTGCTCCCGGCAAGGTCGGGTGGACAGCCACTGTCACAGAGGCCGTGGCTGTAACCATAGTAACAGGTCCCCCAGCGGAGCCTTGTTGTGTTGGCAGGGTAGAGTTGCTATGGCTATAGCTCAGCCCTTTAGTCCTGTTTGGCTGAGGCCCTCTAACGTTCTGGAACCTGGGGCCGCTCTGAAAAGTCCTCCCAGGAAAGTGGGCTCTGTCGCCGGGTAAGTGTTGGCCAGGCTGAGCCTGGAGTCTCTGGGAGCCCCTCTGCTGCTCCCGCTTGTTTTCATCCCAGCATGTAACCTGGGATCCAAGAGGAGACTGTGCAATGTAGGAAGATTCACTTAATGGTTCAATCCTCCCACCAGGAGCTGTTGCATTTTCTCTAAATGGCTTCACCACCTAAAACAAAGAAATGTTTACAGTTAACTTTCAGAAGATTTGATTAAAAATTGGGCAGCTTAATTTGTCTGTGTGGTCATGCAGCGTACCGTAAGTTTAGGGAAGCTCGGGTCTTTGCTCGCTTCCAGCAGTATATGAGATGTTGCTGGTGGAACGCTGGTGTGCGATGCTAAGTATGCACTCCGTTCACAGTACTTATAATCCTCCTCCCCAATCCCTGATGTAGTGGTCAACTCAGAGTAATACTCAGAGTCTGATGACTCAGAAAACGCCTGTTGACGAGAGCGTGGGTTGGGGTGGCCTGTGTAGTACCCATGATGGGTCATTGGTGGAGGCAGCGGAGGCTCTGGAGAAGGTGACGGCAGGCAGCTGGCATTGTCAACTGGGGTGACCTCAGCTGGAGGACCCATCATGGAGAGGAGGACTGGGAGGAGAACCAAGCCATTAAGCATCCCCAAAACAGTCAGGATGGCTAGCACAGCGAAGAAATACCTGAAGGATGGAGAGACATGAGATGTTAGTTTGGGCGTGAACCAAAAACAGACACGACAAAGAATCAGTGTCAGAATAAAAGCAGACGGTAACACACAGTAGTGACTGATCGCTGTTAATGCATTTAACCATCCTGAAATCAGACAAATGCCAAAGGACAGAGCAGGTCTGTCATCTCTCTTTAGCCTATTGGCAATTTTTTCAATCAACTGGAACGTGCAGTGACAGAGCTGCAATCCATTTAATCTTATTTTCTTTTGCATGCTAAGTTTTATAGGGATTTGGCTAAAATACAGTTGCATTAAAACTGTCAGCCAAGCTCGTGACACTTTCACACAAAGTACAAGACATTTAACATTTGACAAATGTTTGGTTTTTTTTTTTTTTTTTTTTTTGCTTTATCCATTTTTCTATTTAACGTTTTTGTTATGCAACACGTTTTTGTTTTTTTTTCTTTAAATGGACAAAAACACACGTGTGTGTGTGGCTCCAAACACTCCAAACACACACATAGTTGGCACATGAGGAAGGGAAGTAGCTCTGGGGAAGAATACAGGGAAAGCCCAGTGTTTGTGTATCAAAGGCGAGGGGGTTGGGTGGTGGGGTGGGGGCAAATCTGATTCCCTGCTTAGTCCAACTAAAACATGCTTTGATGCCTCCACTGCTGCTGCTACAAGATATTCTCTCGCTTGTTTTCTTTTTTTTCTTTCGGCTCACACTGTGCGTGTGTGTGTATGTGTGTGTGTATGTATGTGTGTGTGTTTCCATCTCTGTACAGCTCTGAGGAGGCCAGGGGTGGAGGCAGGCCACAAGAAAGAGCTCCCCAAGAAAATTAGAGAGGACTCCACTTAAACACTAACAGAAAGCAGGGAGACAGTGAGATGCTAACCACCAGCCAGACTTAAAGAGGTAAAACAAGAAAAAAAAAGAGGGAGGGAGGGAAAAAAATGACAGTTGGTATGAGGGAAAAAAGCCAACAAGGACAAGGATAATAGCTGCAGAGTGTTATGGAAACATTCCCTCTCAATGGACTACTACAGTGATTATTACTACTACCTCACTTGACAAAGGTCACTCTTTTGTCTGATATGTTTTCTCTTTTCCTCTCTAGCAGCTGTCCTTATTTTCCTCTGTTATCAGAAGGATATTCATAAGCTGCTCTGCCAAAACCCTGCGGGGACGCACATATTTAACGAGCATGCTTAATCGAATTAACGCACATTCACCTGCAGATGGCGAAATGATAAATAGTTTATCAATATTATTATTACTATTTTAGAATGGCGTCCACATTTGAGCTCACTTGCTTATTTTACTCCAAAATGACAATTCTTTACGTGGCGGAAAAAGAGACAGAAAGAAAGAGAGTGAGACGTTGGTGGGACCTCCAACAGTGTCTCACTGTTAGGAATTCTGTTGTTTATATAAACTGTAATCTTTTCCATTCGTTGTCAGGCCTGCAGAGTCGTTTTTGTGTGTGTGTAAGAATGAGACAGTAAGCGCTTACACGCATGTACGTATGTGCGTTTCTCCACGTGTGTACACCCGTGTGTGTGCGTGCGTGCGCACTGACTTGTGGCCTGCCTGCATGCATGCACATTCTACGTAAGTATGTGTGTGAGAGAGGTCTCTGAGCAGAGCTGAATTAGGCGTGCTGTTTATTCAGTGCATTACAAGGCCAGGAGATGTTTACAGCAGTATATTTATGCTACTCCCCAGCTAGCCAGCCTTGGCTTCCCCCAATCAGCTACAGCTACAGCTACAGCTAAACAAGACCTCCAACAGAGACTAGTCCCCTCTGTCTCTCCTTCACGCTGAAAATTGTCTCTCAAAAATGTGAGCAGACAAAAAGTACTGGAAATTTGCTCTGGCACCCTTAATTCCAACCCAAACTTCCCAGGTATTCTCAAATTCCTGCTACCTAAATATATGTACATTTCTTTATGAGTGTAATCCAACACTTTTGGAAGATCTACTCATCAGGCTGTGACCTAGCCACCCACAAAGACCTTATGTCCTTGTACGGAAGCCACCCTCAGAAAATGTCTCCTGCTCCCTCTGCTTCTGTCTCCGTTTCTGCAGAAAACTGTGCTTTTTATGTCATGGAGGCCTGCTGCAGTCTGTGAGCCCAAGGCTGTGGTTTAGGGTTTGGGCCGAGACCACATTCGGCTGAAAAACATGGAGGTATTCGCCTTTTTTCCACTCTGACCATGAAACAGTGGTAGAAAACACACGCACACAGAGCAGATGCGCACACAATTTACACTCACCAGTGTAGACTCTCTTACACACACACACACACACACACACACACACACACACACACACACACACACACACACACAAACAGAGGGTCTGTTGGTGGGCCGCAGAGCATCTGACCAGTTCAAATTTAGCTCCATTTTTTTTTTTCATTACGGCATCCAACGTGGAAGGCGGGAATGCCAAACAGATGATAGGAATTTTTACAGATTCCCCTGTGTGTGTGTGAAAGAGACAACGTGAAAGAGTGAGAGGGAGACACCACCCAGTGGGCAGCAGAACACTTCCATGTTTACAAGCAGCTGCTACACACACCCTTGATGTTTTCCCCATTTGTTTCACTCCAAGCTCGAGGAGTCAGATGTGTGTGCGCTCCCAGAGTGACAGAACCAGGTGCTTATTTGTCACTGTTTGTGTGTCTCTGTGTGTGTCTACAAAAACAACAAAAAAAGGACTTCCACCTGCATGTAGACCTCCAAAGTGAGGTTTCCTACTGCACCCAAAGTGAGACGAGACAACCGGCTCCACACAAAATGCTGATTCTTCTAAAGGTAGCATATGACCTTTCCGAATGAACACACACACACTCACACTCACTTACCTCATGATGAAGTCAAATTCGGACCCGGCCAGCATGAGAACACCCAGCAGCGTGGAGATCGCTCCGTCAACCACCGGGGCAAACATGTGCTCCAGCGCCACTGCCGAGCGCTTGTTTCTGTTGCCAATTGCTGTCAGGAAGCCCTGCGGAAGAGAGAGGGGGGAAGGTGGGGAAGAGAAGTGAGTTGGAAATCTTGCCGATCACACAAAACCTGTGCTTGCGGTGAGGCTTTGGCAAGCTCCCTAGTTCCTGCGTTTGGTTTTGTTGAGGATTATAACACTATGCTACAAGACAGTACAGTGTGCATGGAAGCAGGTTGCCAGCATGAGTGAGCAAGCCAACACCTCAATAATTTTAAAATAGCCAACTTTTCGCCAGTTATAAATAAAATATTTTGTAATGCATTTTCTTCTATTAGGTATGATTAGGTGGTTAGGTGCTGCTCATTCCTTACCAGAGCGATGTGAACAGTGAACTCCACTCCGATGCCCACGGAAGCGATCAGGATGACCACAGGAATGGCACTCAGCTTGATGCCAATTAGACCCATGATGCCAAACAACTCCACAGTCATCATGGCCAAGATAAACACCTAAAAGCACACATGAAATTTAGCGTTACCACTATTCCAGTGCAGGAAATGTTAAGCCAGCCAACACAGTAGGATGAAAAAAGAAGATATGGCTAAACGAGATTGTAAAATTAAAGCATTTCAACTATAATGCTTTTCTTTCTAGATGGAGCTGAGTCCTGCTACCACAATCTTTGACCCTGTGCTCAAGATCTTAATGACATGAGATCAAATTTCCCACCCTCGGGTTAATCCCATCCCCCTCGCCCACTCCCATATTCCTTCTTTCTCTTTCTCTTCTTCCTTCCCATAGGTGCTTAACACCAGAGATTGACAGCGCCAAAGGCAAAGTGTTTGCACCACATTCACATTTACTTGTCCATAACAAATTATCTTGTTTCATTTTTTTCCACAAGATTTTTAGCCTGTGTCGCTCATTTTATTGTTTTCTGACATTTAATACAACGGCTAAGTAATGCAGTGCCACAGCTTTCGAATGCCTTCATGTGGGGTGTTACTGTAAAACCGCAATACAAACAGCAACAACAATCCTTAGAAAACAAGGAGGAGAAAGCAGTTCCTGGCCAACGGCGGCTTTTGATCCCAGCAGGGGCTTTTAGCTGGGGCATAGTTAAATTGGAAATGATAAAAGCTGTTTTACTGCTCGACCACATACAGGCTGGGTGAAGCCTTCACAGGCCGGTTGATGCTTGGAGACCATGCATGCACGTAGCTGTGCCTCTCTGTCTGAGAGACTGTGTTGTGTTGCTGTCTCAATCAGCGCTGCTGTGGGCCGCTGCTTAAATTAAACGCATTCCTGCTGAAACCGGCTCTGTAGTTGAGCTACAGACCCCTAATGGGGCTATGGGGATGTGTGTTTCTGTGTGAGTTTGGGGTCTTTGAGGACCACCGGTCCCACCAGCTTGTGTGTGAAATGTTATCCATCTGTTGACCACTCAGATTGTCTCTTTTCCGCTCTCCCACACGCACATACACGTACAGACAAATATCCCTGATGGATGGGTTGTGCAGGCCAAGGTCGCAACTGGGCAGATCTGTCCTGTCCCCAAATCTCTCCCTCTCCCTTTGACAAAAGGAGTGAGAGAGTTGGAGGTAGAGGCTTCAGGAGGGTAAAGCCTTTCTTGCTCCTTTGCATTTCCTTTTTTTTTTTAGGCTCGCCGAGCGCACATTAGAATAACAAAGGGCCTTGTGTGTGTGTGTGTGCATGCTGGCCCTCAACAGAGAAAAAAGGGGCCCCCTAGACAGTGTTATTGAGCTATGCTGAGAAGGGTGAAAATAAAGAGAGCGAGAGGGAGGAAGGGGTTAAGGATGCTAAGTTAGGATGAGGTGGAGAATTAAAAAAAAACAAACAGAAATGATGTAGAAAAATGCACGATATGAAGGAATAAAAAAGTGGAGTGCAGGATGAAGAGCTATCCACTTACAATGATGCCTGCAGTCCAGGGGTTGAGCAGGAGGATCGCACAGACCAGGAAGGTGCAGGCCAACACCACACTGATCGACAGCAAGAACCAGTGTCGGAGGCCAATGTACTGCTCCCAGAACAGGAAGGGGTATCCGTTGGGGTAATTGAACACACCCTTGCGGCCAAACTCATCGCAAATGGTGCGCACACTCTCGATGGCTTCCACAAAGTCGCTGGCCTGACGAAGGCCGTTCAGGTAGAAGGGGAACTGAGCAAACTCCAGGGGCTCTGCAGCTGGGACTGCGAGAGGAGATTAAAAGAAGGTAAAGTGACTTTGTATTCACACTGTAAGTCACCTTTAAATGCATCCACTCTGACCAAAATCAGATGACTTACTGCGCAGATTTTCCCCTGTAGTGTCATACTTGTCATGAATCCATTCTCTGGGGTGAGGGTAGAAGTTGGCCTGAGATGCAGCGTAGCCCAGGGGATCATTACTGACCCAGACTGTCAGGTAAATGTAAAAAACCTCCGGGGGGATCAAACCCTCGACATCCACCAGCCGACGAGAGGTCAGCTAGAGAAAAAATTTGCATTTGTTGATTATATTTTCATCTATAATGCCAAGCAAACACATTATGAGACAAAGCCATCTTTTTTTTTTTTTAACTCACCTGGCTGTAGTTAAAAGGCTCTTTCTTGGAGCCAGTCTGGATCAGGAGCTTGTATGCCAGAGCCCCGTCTTCTGTGCCGTTACGATAGCTGTCAGCGGTAATTCTGCCTGCCTGCCAGTCAGCATCAAAAGCCGCCTGAAGACCTGTGTGTGAGGTAGAACACACAAAGAAGAGAGAGGATTATTGAGGCTGTCATTTATAAATGCTTTGATTTCTGTTATCATAACAGTTCTTCTGCATGTCTGCCTGTGTGAGCAGTGATGCTGAAAATGTGGAATATCAAGTTTCCTTTTCTGGATCAGATTGACCTGATCGCTATTACTTCTTCTTCACTGGATCTGTGACACATTCTAGCCTAAGGACGCGCGCACACACACACACATGCCAAGATAGCCTATGACCTCAAACCGTGAGCGAGTACGTCACCTCTGAGCCCAGGTGGATGCAGTCTAACAATATGACTGAACTTCCACTCACCCTTTGCACATTCTAACCCCCACACCCATTCACTGTTGTCTTTAGCAAAAAGCATGTCTGAAAAACCTAATGCATTAAATAGCAGACTCATTATCAGAAAGAGACAGAAAGAAGAAGTTATTACCTAACTCCCTCTAAAAAAACCCCCCAAATAACATTACTCTGAATTCTTACCTCTGAGCCAATCCTGGAAATAGTGCAGCCACATGCGGGGCAGTTTGTTGTCGCTGTCTCTGACCACATATCGAACTGAGTTGAAGGCGTTGTGCAGCTGAATCAACAGCCTTTGAGATCGGGCATAATCGAATCCGTCCATAGTAACCAGGTACATGTTATAGAAGGAGAAATACTTGAACTGGGCGTCGATGAAGTCGTATTCCTTGGTGTCACGTGGCACGATATCGGTCAGGTAAAGGCCATCATGCACCATGGTGGTACCGTACAGGCTGAGGCCCAGGAGGCACAGGAAGAGAACAACCACGGCTGCTTTGCTCTTAGGCTTAAGGAGCAGAGGGGCATATTTCTCCCTGGCAAAATTGGACAGGTTCCAGTGCAGGAAAGGGAGCGGTACACACTTTTTCCCTGATCTGCAGTCCTCCACCTGGGCTAAGAGGTCTCGTGTGGAGCTGGAGGTAGGGGTGAAGAGCTGGGAGCCATAGGGGTCTGGAACAGAGGTGGTGGTGGGGGAAGGAGAGGCGGCTAAAAGGAGGAAATACAAGCAGGAAATGAGCATTCCAGTATCATAAATTGCTGTATTGTCAGAATCATCATAGAGTTCAGTTTACCTTGAGGCTGGGAGGGAGGGCAGAGGATGATGGAAGGAGGGCTGGTGGAAATCTGTGAGGTAGGCGGCAGAATTGTTACAATATGCTGGCCTGCCGCGTCGCACTGCGTGAACGCCTGCACCGTCGTAGTAATTTGGGTGCTGGTGGTGATGGTCGAGCCTGCAGTGTACTGGTGCGTGTGCGCCGTTGTTGGCGTGTGAGGCTGTTCTCCGGCGTCCGATAACTCTTGAGGGGAGAGGTGGATGACGCGATCGGAGCACGGGCTGTAGAGACAGCAGAGGATGTCCAAACGCTTGTCCTCGCGACGGTGGAGGTCCAAACTGAGGATGGCGGGGAAGATGAGCAGCACCATGGCAAAGTTAAACACAACCACAATGGCCGCCTAGGGAGAGGGAGAAAAAAATACAGCGTGAAATAAGAGCAAGATAGAGCTAAGAAGAGACTGAACAGGATATAAAATTACAGACACACCAGCCCAACTGGGAAGAGTCAAGACTTTTTTTTAAATTCCTGACACCACAGCCCGGTAAGTAAAGAAAAGCTCTTCTCTAAATCACCAGCCACGAATACTAAGCGAGCCAGGAGGGGAAAGAAAAGAAAGAAGTCACAAAAAAATATAGAAAGATATATATAAATATAAAGTTTGAGCAAAACCATCACCCTTCACCAGTTCAGCTACAGCCTCCCCGCTCACCCGTCCCCTGAAGCTGACATTCTAACTGGCTGTGGTTTCCAGAGTGTGTCCATCTTTGTGTGTGTATTTGTGTGCGAGCTTGTGTGTTTCAGACCACCCACAGTTAGTCACAGATCAGAGAAAACCGCCTTGACGGCCCAGTGATATACTGGTCCACTCCCTCCCTCTCCCTGCCGTTTTCTGTCTCTGTCTGTTCATTACTGTCTTTGCTCTGATTATTCCCCATTATACATATTATACATATTATATGCGCATTACATATATATATATATATATATATACATATATGCACACTTACACACAAAGACATGCACACACACACACACACATACACACACAAAAAACGTTGGCCCTCTAGGTGCAGTGGCAATAAAACTAGGAACAAAGGCTTCGCTTGCTTTGAATAAATGTCAACTCTTTTAAGTTATCTCTTTCATTTTAAAAGGAGCCCAAGGCCTCATGGTGTGCGATTGTGTACAGCTTGTTTATGCATGCGCGCATGTGTGTGAAGGCGTGTGTCTGTGTATGTCTGCAAAACATACCTGCAATGAGAAAGCTCGGAGCGCAGGGATGGGTACTAGAGCAGCCATGAAAAATGCAATCATGTTGTTGATGGAAGTCAGAGCCACACTGGTGCCGGTGCGACGCAGACAGTCTCCTGTCCGCTCCTTTACAAAAAAAACAAAAAACAGAAGACACAAATCAGAAGAGAGGAAAAAAGAGGAGAGGACAAGGGAAGAGAGGAGAAGAGGCTTTGAAAGGTACCTTGAAGGGTATGTTGCTTTCAGTTTCTGTGAAGGAGTGAGCCAACAAAAACATATCATCCACACCGATCCCCAGTGCCAGGAAGGGAAGCACCTGGAATAGGAAAAACATCAGTCGAGAATAAAGGGTCTGAATGATCATTCAGCATGTGGAATCAAACTCTGTGATTTAAATCAATGGAGGACCTCCTTAAATTTAAATGTGCTTATGAACTGAATGATTTACGCCGCTCCCTTTATGTTGTACCTGTGTCGTAGCGGCATTGAAGGAGAGGCCAAGCAGGGAGCAGAGACCCAGTCCAGCTGCCACTGACAGAGCCACCAACAGCACCCCAGCCAACCCCACGGCCCCCTGGGATTTGGCGCAGTCCCATCTCAGCATGGTCACACAGGCATAGGCCAGCTGGAGAGGAGAAAATGTATTATTATTAAAGACAGTGAAATGATACAAGATACTTATTATCCAAAAATAATGGGCAAACGTCAGTGACTATAATCACCATGAGCAGGTATCCTCCAGCCACCCTGATGACGCTGACATCAGAGAAGGATTTCATGATGTCATTGAGGGTTGTGGTGGAGAAAGCGTGGATGGACTGACTGGAGTTTGCTGGAATACTCTGGTGAACCACCTGATGGGGAAACATCAATCAACTGTTAAAGCGTTCTGCTGAAGAATAAAAAAAAACATACTACCCAATTTATAACTAAGCAATGTGGAAGAGCAACTGAAGGAATATGGACCTTGTTACACACATGGTTCAAAATCCCCCTAAACTACTACAGCCCTATATCTCAGGACCCCCTAAAATTTCTGTTTGAAATGTGCATGGCTGTGAAAGCGAGTAAGACGGCCCGAGTGTGTTTTTACATGTGCTAGCATGTGTGTGTGCGTGCATAAGTATGACAACTGAGGAGTAATGAGCACAGATGCCAGAGGTTGTGAGGTCAAAGGTGAAAAAGGATGGGATCGCATGGCTCAGAAGGCGTCTCCTGGTACTTCATGCCCATGAAGGAACCAAAGCGCCTGAAAGCCATTTACCTGTAAGCGTTCGACCATCATTTGCTATCTCGTACAGATCTGCGCTTGTACTTTAATATGTCGGGCTGGGGGAGCCTCATGTCTCTGTCAGTTTACATTTGAGTTTTGTTACCCCTCCTCCCTCCCGCTGTGCTTAGCCTCGCCGTGGTGGGTGTCAGCTATCACAGCAACAGCTTGTTCCTATAACTAGGGTCCTGACAGAGAGGGAGATGATTGGCCTACCACACACACAAACACACACTAACCCGGTGCTCTGGTCTGCCCTGCGATTCAGTTTACAAGGGAGCTGAAGACTGATGGAATTCAGACACTGCAGATTAAAGTCTCAGTGTGCTTGTGTGTGTGTTTATGTGTGTGTGTCAGTGAAGATGGCAGCATGAGGACAAGGAAATGAGCTCTAATTTTTCTCCCCCTCCTCCTACATGATCTCAGTGACAACAAAATATCTTTATTTCTGCCCTGCTGTCCTTGAAGCATGGCGCGTTTAAAGGAGCGTGAAATCTGTGCGCGAGTTCGTACCTCGACAAACTTTCTCTGCCAGGACTCAAGGATGGCGGTGGCTTTCTCCTCATTCCAGTTAATGTCGTGGATTTCGTAGTCGTCCTTAAAGTGCTCATATAGCTGCTTAGGACTCATCAGCAGGAACATGGTCTGGAGAGCCTCCGCACTGCAAAACATGCAAACAAAGTTTAGTACACATCAGGAATGATGAGCGACTCTTAAAAAAACCATAATGTAACCATTAAGTCTGAGTGTTTAGATGTCCCTTGTATCTGAAAGCAGGTGCCGTCTCTTCTAAGATTTGCCGCCTGCCTGCTTGCCCATCTGCCAGTGTAAACAACTAAAAGCAGGTGTTATCTAGCCTGTCTGCTCATCTCTAGGCTGCAGTCCCAGATGTCCTCAGGTTTTCTTGGCACCGGCAAAGCAAGCAGCAGTGCCGCTCAAAATGTGAAAGAGATGATCATAAATCACATCCAAGAATAAGTGTGGCTCTTGCAGATGGGCCTGGAATCCTCTTTCATTCAAGGCTCTCTTGGGTCTGTGGAGGGGGGCTTGATCTGGGCTCTGACCCAGTGCTCTCACTCCATTTGTACTGTCCATGCTTTTATAGCCAGTTGAACTCTGAAGATTGTCTTATAAAGAGCCCTGGGTTAGATGAAAGTGAATTTGAGTGTTATTCGCCTCCTTGTTTTTCTTCTTCTTCTTTGGTCCCGCACACAACAAATGTGCAGCAGGGTGGTGGGGCTTTATGTGACTGTCAATCATCTTTAATTGGCTGATCCCAGACCGGGGTCATTCAGGAAACTGATCCCTCTCAATATGAGGCATTCCTAGCATGTGTCTTCACTGCTGTTAGGGGGTTCCATAGATTCAGAGGGGAACTCGTAGCCTACTTGGCTGGTAGTGATCGCGTCGCATCCTTGCTATTGGATCCTTTAATCACACAAGAGGAAGACAATGTATAAATATACCCACAAAAACACACACACACCTCAGCAGAGCATCCTGGCTGTTCTTGACCCGCCCTCCCAAAATGAGCTCCTCTTGCCAGTGCATGAACTTCCGGCTAAAACCATGGCAACCACCCTGGAGACGCCCAGCAATGTCAGGACTCTGAATAAGAAAGCAGAAATGTCAATATGCGCGCCTCTTTGGTTTACTTTGTGTGCACTGTAAATAATTACTAAAGTTGCACTCTTTCATGTGAGGTTACCTCTCCTAGCTCCTTGTTAGGTGCACTGAGGGGGCAGTCAGGGTCTAAGGGGTCTAGACATGGTCTGTTCATGTAGGCATGTCCCACCTGAGGAATCAAACAATGTTAGAGATGTCTCAGTACACAATAAGAGGTGTAAACATAGATGACACGCAGCCTTGTTTAGTAAAGATATCCATGTAATTTTTTCTGTGCGTCACCTGGGCTTTGTCCAGCATCTCCTTGAACCCTTCCAGTGAGGTGAACTGGCTCAGCTCCTCCATCAGCTTGACTGGATCTAGATTCATCCACTGGATATCTTGCATACCCCTGCAGAGCAAGGACACACTTTATAATGGCAACAAACACACACACACACACACACACACACTGATTTTACATTATTTGTAGGAACTTAAGGAAGGAAGGCAACGTAGAATAGCTTTTATGAGCATGTGCCCACATGGCTACGTGGCTTTGAATTCTTCGCTAATGTTTACTCTGGGCAGGAAAACTTTTACTTCAGTTTCTCTCTCGCTCCTTTGTTGTGGTGGGCTACACAGGAGGCTAGCTGCAGATACAGGATAAAATAGCGTTTATTATCCTGTTTCACGCTGCCACAATGCCCAGGGAAAAGGCACAGTGGCTGCCTGCTCACTTTCATTCCTCAATGCCCTGCACTGAGTCATAACAATTACCTCTGCCTCCCAAACATCTTGATAAGGAGGGAGGGAAGGGAGAGGCCAGGAGGATGGAAGGCAGGGAAAGGGAAAACGGGCGAGGGATGAGATGTACATGGACAAATAACCTGTTTGTTAGCTTCATCTGTACTGCGCTGGTTTGCTCTGCAATGTGGCCTACATCAGGAAATGTAATGCACTTGCTCAAGGAAAATGAGAATTTTGGAAAAACTGGAGGAATTATGTTTGTGGTTTGTGATTCAGCAAGACAAAGGGAAATAAAATTATCCCAAAGTATCTAAACTCCAAGCTGAATCTCCCCCCGATGGCTCATGAAGAGAGCTGCTCTCCTATTCCCACATACCAGGGTCCCCCTTTTGCTGCTGGTTGCAAAGACACTCCTTTATCAGCTAGTTTTTGCTTGACTGGACTGGGCCTGGGCCCTTTTGTTTTTTCATAGATTGCTGCTTTTTGTTCTCCCCAGTTCTCTCACTCTCTTTCTCTCCCACTCTTCATTCTCTTTCCTGATCCCCCCTCCCCTTTTCTTGCTCTCTATCATACTCTTATTTCTTCTGTTTTTGAGTTGGTTTTTTTTGTTTTGTTTTTGCAAAAAATGGTTGGAGCAGAAGCTGAATAAAGGGACAGTCCCGCCAGTGAATGCAACAGGCTCTCGTAAGCTCAATGACGACAACAAATAAATGAAGAAGTTAAATACATTTAATAAATAACAGCAGATGTTGAGCACTGTGTGAATGTTTGGAAGATGTGTGATTCATCAAAGGCCCCCTTCTCTTTCTCTGGTGCTATGCTTTTCACACAAGCCAACAGGGAGATGCTAAGGATGGGAAACTTGTGTTTGTTTCTGTATGTGCTGGCTTGTCATGCAACATACCGCTGTCAGCTAAGACACACACATAAACAAATAATTCCTCTGCACAGAAACATCTGCTATGATCTAAACTATCTTTTCTAAACTAAGCACACAATTGAAATATCACTTCTGACGAGGAAAAAAAGAGATCCCTTTCAGTGACTCAATTTCTCAAGAGAACTTTATCCCCCGCAGAAAAAAAAAATAGAATCTCCAAATGCTCAAATACGCCCAGACTCCACTGTTAACTGTCTTGTAGGCTCTCTCTGTCCTTCTCGGGGGACTTGGGGCTTGAATACTGCCCATTTTATTTGTTGGACAACTTGGGAGCTAGGAGCCCGGGGCATTACCATGAGAATGCCGAGTGTTAGCCGTGAGCTGACAAAGCCAGCCCCCCTCCCTCCTCCGGGGCCCCTGCACTGATGGACACTCACTCGTAAACTGAAAGAATGCTTACCATTGTCTGACCCAAAGGGCTCCCCTGCCACCACCACCACCGCCGCCGCCGCCACCACCGCCTCCCCGCCCTCCGTTCTACCAACCCACCACCCAGTTGCTGTTACAGCCATCTACTCTCTCTCCATCCCTGCCTCGCTTGCTTGCCCGCTGCATCTCTCTCTAACCTTCTCTCTTTGAATTTCTCTGTCAGTACACCCCTTTCAGTCCCTCTCTGGGCCCTAAAAGAACTCTATTACTGACCAGCACTGTCAGTCACAGCACCCACTGATAGACTACTGAAAGCTCAACTGTATGTCTCCATCCATCATGTGCTAAAAGTGACGGACCCCTCCAAAAGCTCTACTCAGATCAGATGGAAGCAGTGCATAGAAACAGCCAAGCTGTCAATGAAGTGCTTAAAAGTGCACCAAAAAAAAAAAGTTATGGCAAATATTCCAAGACTTACGGTAAATAGGCAGAGCCTCCCTGTAGCTTGGCCCCTTCCCAAAAGCAGTCCAATGGGGTGATTATCATACAGGGGAACAGCTTGTCAATCATCTGGGATCAGGAAATAGAAAAGAAAGAAGTAAACATCACAAATCAGTGATAAATAAACATAGACACACAAAAAAACCCCAAACAAAATGAAACAGATATTTCTTCATCGACTTACCCTTTCGATCATGACGTTCTCTATAATGGGGACTCCAGATTTATAGCATATTTTATTAAGATCCCATGATCTAAGAGAAATAAAGGTTTTAGATTAAAAGTTTTATTAAAAAACATGGGTGCGCGCAGCAGATCTTCGCAGAGCATGTCCACTTACTTTCCAAACAATGACACCTGCACTTTGCTGGCGGACAGCGCGGCTTCCATGTGAACCAGCAAAGCTTCCTGGGTGAGAATGTTTGTGCCCTCTTCTTTGGGGGTCTGGATAAGCATCTGTGAGGTAAATACAGACTCCTCTCCCTGCTTTTCCCTTGTGTAGCGAAGCTCTGTGCTCACACGACTGCCAGCTAAAAAAGTAGAAATGAAAAGTGATTAGATAGATAGATTTTCTTTAATGCACACGCAAAGACACTCACACATTTGTATCCTATTACAGAGTAGGTTTTGTGCGTACATACACACACACTTACACAAGAACACACACATATATTGACCAACGCCCTTGGCCTTCGCCAGTGTTGGTTTTGAAGGCACTTCACACAAGCCAGTGTCTGGCCAAGAGAAATGAGTAATACAGCTTCTCATTGGCTCCTTCTGCGAAACAGATGTGCCCTGTTAGTTAGTGAAACCAGCCTTCTGATGCCCCCAAAACGCTCTACTGCTCTGTTTAGAGCAGCAGATACAGACCGGGACAATCTGAACTCCTAAAAAATAATTATGATGGGCACTTCATCTTTTAATCCTGATGTTTATGCACAGTTTTCAACCTTTAAAGGTTGTTTATTGGAAAATGTGTTCATCTCAGACTCTGTATTTCTCTGCAACTCTTCCTCAGCGGTGTTCTTGTGATATGGCATTGAAAGACATAAAAGTGCGAATGGATAAAGAACGTTGAATATATTAGTGGAGGAAAGAAATATGGCTGTCAGAGATGGTGATGAAGACAAAGGTTAGAAAACGGATGAAAAAAATGTAGAGCGAGAGAGAGAGAGAGCGAGGGAGAACGAGAGAGAGAGAGAGCTATGTTGTGCTGTGCAATAGACCCCAGCCCCCTAATTACAGGAGGTTGCCCTGAAAAGAGTTTGCCAGCCGGGGGGATCTGTGCCAGTGCCAAGTGGACATGAAACATGCCGCGCTGGATCACAGAGGGCCCGTCTGCCCCTCTTGCTGTCCCACTACACGACAACCCCAGAGAGACAGAAGGGAGGGGAGAAAAGAGGGAAGTGGTGGGAGTTTAGAAACTAGGGCTACCACCTTCTTGATTCTAATTTTTGTCAGTCGTTCACCCAATTTTACTGCACTGCACTTCGCAGCTCCGAGCATCTATTTCTTTCATCCTTTTAACACTCTCCCATCTACCTCTCTCTCCATCTCTTTCTCTCTCTCACACTCTCCCGCTCTCTCTTTTCCCTCACACTTTCTGGACCTCCCCCTGGCTGGAACAGGCTCCCATAATTGATGGGGAGAAAAGAAAAAACAAACTATTCAGCCTACGCCGCAAAAGTGTGAGATCAGGTTAGAACTGCGGTCCTCTGTGACACAGTCCAATATTTCTAGGCTTCGCTTTCAAGGCTTAATTACATTCGCAGGGCCTTGAGACTATCGGGTCACCTTGTTTATTTGCAGTCACTGGTGTCGGGCTTAGTGCATCTCACAAAGAAAACACTTCAAAATGGGACACGCTCTTGTTGGATGTTCTTTGCACAAAAACTTTTTTTCTTTTTTTAAAGCTAATGTATTTATAAACCACAGCAGGACATATGTGAAAGAAATAATTCTGCCTGGAATTTTGGAAATGTTAGAAAATGAGATTTGACTTTCATTAAATCATTTTCATACTGTCATGAAGTGTAAATACGAGATTTAGTGTAAAACATTTTAATCTTCGTGGCCCCGCTTGGGTTTTCTTGCCCCACTAATTTCCAATCAAAAAGAAAAAAAAACCCACTAAAAAACTGAACACTTTCCGTTTGAGGACCTCTTTGACATCTGTTAAACCTTTTTTGACATTTCGTATGTTAACCTCTGCAGCGTGGGGTTTTGATCCCAACAGGAACTGGGTGGCTCGAAGAGACTCTGGCTCTGTAATTACAGGCCTCCTGAAGTAAATTATAGCTATTTGTGTCTCGTTCCTCCCATCTGGACCACCCAGGCAGCCAGTCCTCTCTCGTTTCTCTCTCCCTCTCTTTCTCGCCTTCTCTCCTCAACCCCCGGTCCGGCCCCAACCACCCGACTTCTAAGCTTCCCCAGCACTCAGCTCTGCTCAAGTTCACCACTCTCTCCATAAGAAGCCTCTCCGTCTCTACCTTTCTTTCCCTGTTCCTCGTCCCCCTTTTCTCTCTCTCTCTTTCTGAGGCTGTTTTTCCCTTTCTCACTCTTTTTCAGTTTCCCCCCCTTCTACCCTCTCCCTTCACCCAGGCTTCGCTCCTCACAGCCTTAAAGAGACAGTTCCCAGAAACTTTCTTCCCACCCTGGGAAGAAAGCACCTTTGAGGGTCTAAAGCTGGGTTTTAACAGCCCAGTGGCTGGTAAGTTTATTACACGAGCGATTCTGAAACATGAATTATTAGTCCTTGTTTGGCAACATGATCAAAATTGAAAAAAAAAAGAAAAAAGAAAAATGGGGGGCTTGGAGATGAGTGAACACAAATGATCGCAACTCTAAATCACATCCCATCGGTTTGTCAAGATGCTTTCGCGATACTCGACCACCATCTTACAAATTTTAGCAAACAATTCGACTCTGATGGGTGCAACATATGAATTCATTTACTAGCTTCACCACTAAAAGCACTTTCACAACAGTTACGACATTGGGAAAGTGAAAAGCGAGGGGAAAATGTCATAACAAGCCCCGACATGGTTTCATGGCTGTGGATGTACAAAAAGTAAAAAATAATAATAATGTTTTTAAGAAAGCGTGTTTTCATGTGCCGGTGTATATATATGTGTGTGTGTGAGTGTGTGTGTGCACTGAGGTGAAACAGGACTCTGTCTCCACCAACCTCAGTCATTTCCTACCCACCTGACCCTTCCATCCTTACAAGCCAAACAGACAGCATCTCCTAACTCAATAAAACATCTGGCTTCTAGAATGATCCAAGACCACCTTTAAAGGCCTGTTTCTATTCTATTCTATTGTGGTTATGGGTACCTAGTCCCAGTTCCAGGCCATTCTAGGTCAGACCAGGCCGCCTTCAAAGTTTAGTGTGGTAGATTAGCTGGATTAGGGGGCCCCTGAAAGGCCCCACGCTGCTATGGAGGAAGACTCAAGAAGAAGAGGGCTGAAGGTGACATGTATGCTATTACTTGCTATGTAGTGCATTTGACGTTTTTCCTGATTTACACAGCATGACAAGATGAGAAGAAATATACAGCCGATTTCTACACAAAACTTCCTTTGATAAAATATAGTTCAGGGAAGGTTGCTACGCTACTTTATCATAGCGTAGCAACAATATGAAAAATAGATTAAGTTATCCCTCGCCTGCTGTCTTTTACCTATGATTTACTTCCTTCTCCACTGTTTTATTCACAAAAGAGCTGCTTTACTTCCTTTTGATTTTCAGCAATGGAGCTAAATGAGACATTCATTCCTTCATCTTGGCACCCAGATAGGCCCCCTTCTTTTGGACCCACCAGAATCTCCACTTTGGATTCTTCAGCCCAGTCCTGCCCTATGGCTTTCCCTAGCCAGGGCACTGCCTAAAGCAGGCTGCACCCCAGCAGATGGGCTGTTCCTCTATAGAATCCGTCAGTACAGCTCCAGACTGAATGCAGACCCTTTTGTCATTCAACCCTTCAATTTCTTTCAGATGTTTCCCAACAAACAGCAGAATAAAATAAAGAGGGAATGTTTTTTTTTCCTCCCCTCAACAAAAGCAAATGGACCAAAACTTTCCCAGCCTGTAAAACAATGCCAGAGTCGGGATGTAAGGGGGGGTGAGGCAAGGGGCAAGAAAGAGAAGCTGGCACTTTGCTATCTTACCTATAGAAATACAGTGTATCTGTTTAGCAGCTGTCAAAAACACCATTCACTCAGGAAATGAGCTAAACTACCCGCACACACAAAAAACAAATGTGTTCTCTGTTTGTCCTGTAACTTTTCCCTGGTATTAAAATAAAAAAAAAAAATACATAAATAAAAAGCTGTCTCCAAATCACACCTTAAAAACTGCATAAAACAGCAAAAACAACATGAAAAATCAGTTTCACTTACTTTCTATTCAGATGTGCCAGTGGTGTTAGCCACCACACATAAATTTCCACGAGGGCTGGCATTTAGGCACTTTCTATTTCCATATGTATAGGCTTGCCTCTGCTAATTATGCTAATCATGGGCAGTGTTGGCCACTGTGAAAAATAGTCACATTAGACACTCCACTGACCGCTAATGCTGCTTAATGTGTGGTTGAAACATACATTCATCCCCGCCTGAAAAGCAAAATTTTTCCACGTTGCTGGTCTCATTCAGATGAGAAATGAATTTATTGAGCCCCAGAAGCATTTCTTTTTTCCCTCCCAAGTACCAAGAAAATGTTCAGTCCCCCTCTCTCTCTCCAGCCCCTCTCACTTCACTTTTTATACTTCCACGGTGTAAAGACAGAGGCAAATGGTGCAAACTCTAAGGTGACTGGTGTCGCTTTATTCCCCCCCACACCCACCCCACAGCCAGAGACAAAGGTTGCTCTTCAGCGAAGAGATAAAGGGTGCCACACTATACTGATTGAGTTTTTATTATCCCATTTTCGGTTGCATTGCGGCCTTTCTAAGGATATCGCATTCAATGTAGCAAAGAGCCTGACAGTCCAGTGCCCTTTTTTCAGCCCAAAGACCTGTTTTATGCTATCACTGTAAACCGGTGATACTCATTACCCAATAAATATATGAAGAGCTTTTGTTTTACAACCAAAGGCAAAAAAAAGAAGAAGAAAAAACCCCCCAAACAAACAAGACTTTAAAAAAGGGAAGGTAGAGCACGCTCTTTTGTGCTTCCTGTCTCAGTAGAAGCAAGAGCCATGTGTCTGTCATATGCAGATGTATCTGTAGCTGCTCAGTGTGTGTTTATTTGTTGGGGGGTGGTCTTGGGCTCTCTGTTGAAGAGCGTGTGTGTGTGTTTTGGGGATGCTGAGAACGGGGATGGAATGAGGTAGTCTTGGATTGAGGGATGGAGGGAGAGGGGGTGAAATAAACATTTAGAAGTGACCCAGGTTGACTCTGTCTTGTTTGTTCTCTCTACCAGTGAGGTCCCGGGCCCTGAACGCTGGGAGTTTATTTATCTAGTTGGGGCACCACCGCGCACTATTCACCTCCAATAATACCTCATAGAGCTCCCTTTCTCTGTCTGAACTGGGGCGCTGTGTGCACTCCAATGAATTATAGCATTTACCTGCTGTGCCACTCTGAGGTTTGTTTAGAGAAACCGCTCCAAACGGTGAAACGCCCACGTGTGCATTTGTGCAAACTTTTTTGCTCTCCTCTCTTTAAATCAGTCCACACCTCGGTCTCTTCATATCTTGTCTGATTCCCTGTTATTCTGTATACACTGTATGGTCTTCACCTCCCTCTCTCCTGCATAAGACTTTTTATGGGGCAACTGCTACCCGGATAGTCCTCGTCTCGCTGCGCTCATATTTGGACAGCTTGAGTCTGTGTACATGTCTGTCATGCCTCACCCAAACAACTGCCAAGAAAGATGAGTTTAGTTAAAGTCAGAGTAAACAGCACCACTGTTACATGAAGGCATTTTCTTTACCCTCTTTCCCATACACAGCTTTTCGGCTGCGGCTTGATACGCACCTGAAAACAATTATCCAAAGGCTGCGCAAAGGCATCCTTAAGTTTTACACATTTTAGTGAAAAAAACAAAAAAAAATTAAGCTTAAGAAAGTAACTTCTCTCATAAAACAAACAGGGCTTTATAGAGAAAGACATCCACGAGACTGTTTCGCACTTGATGTTTGTTCAAATGAGACAGGCAAAAACAGCAGCAAAAAAAAGGAAAAAAAGTGTGAGCTTGCAATAAACCTTCCACCCCGTTCCTGCCCCCCCACACCATTGTCTCCTCTTATCCTCGTCCTCTTCCTGCGCCTCTTTTTATGATCTTTTTCTTTTCTCCTTGTGAACAATACAGAGCCGGGTCACACGTTGCCCAGGTCATACCTTAACTTTCAAATTCTCAAATGTGGCCCAAGCTAGATAAGCAGAACCACAGTGTAAACTTTATCTAATTCTAACTAGATAACATGAATGATTTTTTGAAACACAATTTAACTCAATTTAATCCAGGCACTTTATGAATGAATTAGGAAATTGGCAACAAGTGCCATCCCTCGGGCCAGCACTGCAGTTTAAGAAGGAAGAAGAAAAAAAGATGTGCATGGGTGTAAGGTAATTTGATGGGCGATGTCTGTCTCAGATCCTTTAGAGCAGAGGCAGTTAGCCAGAAATAGTTCGTAATCCCCTTGTCAGACAAAACACCCTGATACTCTAGCTTTTATTCTCCACTACACAGGTGTGAGAGTTGAAGGTACGATGAAGCCTTCGACTTATAAGTTGCTCATCCGCTCTGGAAATGCACAAGAGTCCTCAGGTTGAAGTAAACGATATGAATAAAGACATAAAGAATGCTTGATTGATTGTGAAGTGTAGGCACAAATTCTGTCGCTCTCTCTCTGTCTACACTTTCTAGACACAGACTGCACTGCTGTGCTTCACGGTATTTTGGTCCTGTTGGAGGGAGGAAGCAATTAAAAAAAAAAAAAAAAAAGCCCTGGTGGCCTGACTTCACAGAGCAGGCAGACAGACAGGTAGAAATATAAACAGGCGCACACAAAGCCCGGGCAGACAGACGAGAACGCAGTCAGGAACCTGAGGCGGGAAGACAGGCGGCCAGGCAAGCTGCACGCACCAGAAGTGACAAAGATGACAAGTGTGCGTGTTTGTGTGTGAAAACTGCAGGGGGCAGCTCCTAGTATGAATATATGATGGGAAGCATATGCTCCTAACACATTCAGATACACACACACACACATTCACATTCAGCTTGGAGTGTTAACACATAAGGTGTCAATTCACAGCTAGTTTCATCTGAACAAATTAGGGTGCAAGTGGGAAAACTTTCATGTATGCCGCTTCTTAAAGTTGCTTTTGATGTAAAGCCAAATTATTTACATGTTTAGATTACAAAACACGACAAATAAAACTTAGGAACTAATGTAAAATATATTTTTATAATTTCGTTCCATCAGTCTGAAATCTGATGTCTTACTAGAAGGCATATTTTTTTTTGTGCCCTGGCTTATGTGTATTGGTGCATGTGTCTTTTTCTGCGTGCGCGTGTGTGTGTGTGTGTGTGTGTGTGTGTGTGTGTGTGTGTGTGTGTGCGTGTGTGTGTAAAAGAGAAAGAGTGAGAGACAGAGGGAGAACTAACCTCTCCTTGTTACCGAACCACTTTACTCTCCATTGAGGCCCTAGCAGCTTTGTCAATGGGCTATTGGTGGAAACAAGGCAGGCAGAAACTTTAGAAAGATGGCCACGGCCTCTTAAAGGCACAGCATTCCTTTTGAGAGCACCCCCCCAGTTCAACTCTCTCAATCCCACAGCAAAACAACTTGCACACAAACATCTAAACATGTCCTTTAAAAGATGGCTTGGCCAATTAGCTCAAGAGGTAATCCCAAAGCTTTACACTAACCACAGTGAAACCAAAGAAAAGGGACACAGTGGCAGCTCTCCTTCTTATTGTGGGAGATGGAGGCGTTTCCTTCAAAGCTAACAATTTCAGTGCCTACATTTTTAAAGATTTTTCTTTTTGTTTCTTTTTTGTTTTATTGTGCTTGATAGAGAACCTTATTTAAATTCCTGCGCAAGTGAAGCGCACAGCCTTCCAACAACCGGCGGCGTGTGATTCCACCAACACCTCCACACAGGTCCTGTGGGAGCCGCCTGTTCCTGTCCTCCAGTGACATGGTGGGCTTAAAAAACCCTATAGAGTCTGTTTATATTCACCAACTGCTGTGGCGCTTTTAGAGCGTGCAAAACAGGTGGGTAAACTTCAGCTGCATTCACTTAGATTTTTTTTCTTCTTGTGAGGAGGAGAGAAGGGAGGGAAGGAGGAGGGTAAGGGAGGGAGGTGGTGCCTGCTTGCTTGCCTGCCTGCCTGCTTGCCTCTTGTTGAATGGAATCCAAGAATAGTTAGGGACCACACAGGGAGCTAAGGGGGGGAGGGGTCAGAGCCCTCAAAGATGGCTAACCATTCACACAGTCCATCTGCTGCAGGGATCAGCCCCGGCACTGAAGCCTGGGGGTTTAAAAGGAATTTGGTCAGTGTGAAAAACCAAATAAAGCTGCCTCTGCCGCTGGAAATGTACAGATAACCTTAACTTAAAAAGTTCAGAGGTAAGGAATGGGAGCACTATCAAGAGAAGAGGAAATTGTAAGATATACAAAAAAAAAACACGGCAGAAATGTCAGGGATGTGTTTGCTCTCATGATGAAAAGACGTAGAAGATAAAGAAGTCAAAAAACATAAAAAATTGCTGATAAAAACATATACAATGCACAGGAGAGAGTGGCATGAATCTGCTGTATACAAGGCGGTTAATACTGGGTGTAGTAAGTAGGACTGTTTTCCTTATATGGTGCTAATGCGGTTAGAAATGTGTGCTGTAATTCTAACTTTAATAAAAGCCCCTAAAAAGATAAAAAATACTTAAACTAAGTCCCACAAATCCTCAGTTCTGTCATCAGGATTTCAACAAGACAAGCCATTGTGTCGCTCACCGAACACCTAGTGCCCTCCCACGGCACTGAGACGACACTAACCTGTATCTCCCTGCCAACACCTCTCATCATCAGAACTCCAGCTACACTCAGTGGAAAACAACTGAGAATTGTGTACAAACCAGGGGATGTCTGCACCATTTGCTCTATCTCAATCACTCTCATAGTTTCATGTCACTTTATCAGCTGTCACGATCCAACAAAAGCAAAAAGAAAAAAAAAAGTCCACAAACCAGCTACAACGTTGTGAGGAAGCATACCGAATGATAGCTTTACTGTAGACTCAGTGCCAGCGCCAGACAGCATACAGTTAAGTGTTCAAGACATTTTAACATTTAACTGCTTCACATGATTACGACCCAAAACAAGCTCCCTAGGGCAACGCATGCACTGTCAAACAGGAAATATCACACACTCACCTTCCACCCATAGCTGTTCAATGTTGGTTTCGATGGCTGCGACTCGGAGTCCCACAGACAGAGCCCCGAAAACTAAGAGTCCAATAAAGAGGACCTTCCCACAGTGCCTCTGGATGTAGCAGCCCAGAGAGAATAAGAAGGCCTGGAACCTCGCCCGGATCCAAAGAGGAGCTTTTTGACCTACTGCCTTCCCCTGGATTGGAAGCAGGAAGAGGATGAGAAAAGAACATCATTATTATTATTATTATTAGTTATTACTATTATACTACACATAATCATGCTTACTGTCTCAGAAAGGTTGGTTGCATATCTTTTCAAACAACGTTGTGCAAGTAAATTCTAAACATTTGAAGAGACGTGCATCTGTATTCAGAGACAACATATGTTTGTTATTTAAATCATGCTTTTCATAAAATGGAGACAAGTCGTGGTGCCAAAGAGCTCTGATGTGATGCAGGTCTTATGTGTTAAATCTCAGGCTAGACATTATCTGTAGTCCTATCCCAATAATACGATTTAAATGACACTGTGTTGGGACTATTTTGTACTTAATGACATCCTTATTTAAGGAGAGAGATTTCCAGTGTTTTACCTTACAGCCTAGAGGAGCTCCCATAAATAAGAAAAATAAGAGGTGACAATTTCATTCCAAAGCAAAATGCGTGACTTTAAAAAAAGCTGTGAGTTTGTTCTACTGAAAAAGAGCCATTAACACGTTTACTATGCAGTTCAAGCTATTTCTATAACTGTAGCCCAACAGAAAAATATTAATGGATATCTTTTGCTTTAATTTGGTTCTACTTCACATTTTATCAATAATTTTACACCCAGCTGTCTAATCTCTCATTTGCTGTGAACTGCCACAAATGTCACTGCTGCGCTAGGAGACATTGCTGTAGTGTTGTGGTTTCTCGCAGCAGTGCTGAAACACGTCCAAGCATCCGGGCGGTCCAAAGATGCTTTGTCAGATCAAACTCAATCAGTGAATTCCTTTACAGGACCCACCACATTTCCAAACAGACCCCGGGCCAGTGCGCTCTCCGCTGGCTGCACACAGTCAAAAAAACACGCACAGCATGCCTGGGATAGGGTATGGGAACAAGCCCTTATCTTTCTTTCTCTCTCTCGCTCTCCTCACGGTGGCTTTTAACAGCAGAAATCAATGAGAAGCCGATGTCAGTTCAAATAAACAGCAGAGTTAACATACAGCTAAAAAAGAAGACTCGTTCATTTGTTATCGCTTTATTCCGCTCCCCCAAAATGTCACGCAGGTAGGCTTTTGGTTAACACGGCTCTGTCCAGTTAAAACGATTTATGTTATATTACATCAGCTTCTAACGGCAATGTTTCCCTTCAGTATTAAATAGTCAAATCAAACCGATCCCGATTTCGCAGTCGTCTCCCCTCAGGGGAGCACTGGTGGTCCCCGGACTCCGGTTTGATAGCTGCTGCTTAAAGTCTACACCGCATTCCCACATGCGACCCTCAAATCCCGATTAGATAACCTAACTCCTAAATAAATAAGCTGCCTTTTTTAGGGGAAACCTTTCATTCACATCTGCCGACTGGATGAAAGCTGTATTCACAGAAAAATCCACTCTAGACTGCGACCAGTGTATCACCTTTGAGATCTGTTTGAGTGCGAAAGCAGCGTGGCAGTAGCTGGGTCTCCGGAGTAGGTCTGGGTTCGCAGGCGGCTGGGAGCGTGTGTAACTCGGGGGTAAATCTCCAAAGACGCCGGCCCCTGGGACCCCGCGATCCGAGGCCATAGTCCAAAGAGCGTGAACGGCACGCAGAGCGAAGCGACACAGAATCGGTGCGAGTTCAGAAAAAGCGACAATAATCCAACATAGAAGTAGAGCGCATCCAGCAGCACCGGCAACAAACTAGAAGAACGTTTTCTAGTCTTCCTTTGAGCCAAACAAGTCTCTAAACTCCATCCCAACATTATGCGCCGGAGTCCGTATAGATCCTTCCGTCTTCATTCGTCCCGATGGTGTGTGAACCGACGTCTCAGAGAGGAGTAGTAGCTGTAGTAGTAGTAGTAGTAGTAGCTTATGTCTGAGCCGTCCGTGTCAAGTCTAACTCCGATCCCGTGGCGGTAACATTTGGAGAAGTTCGCCTCTCGGCAAATCCTGAAAAGGAAGGTTTGATGGAAAAGTGCTCCGGCTCCCATTGGCCAAGGAAGAGGCAAATTACTTTGCAAACATCGCCTATTATTAGCTGCTAAGCAACAGCTCACCAAAGTGGAGAGAGAGGGGGACCACCCAGGCTGCTGCTGCCTGGGCTGGAGGGAGGGGGAGGAGGACGGTGGGGAGGAGGGGAAGGGAGAGAGGAACTCTTTCAATAAACTGTGCACGGCCGCGCATGCAAACACACACACCCGCGCGTGCGTGCGCGCGCGCACACATTTACGCACACAGCTCGCTCCCTGCCCCACTCACTTGCTTAGTGAGCATTATTCCCAGTGGCCTGGCCTCCAGTTTGTAGAGGCAATCGCACATGCCATCTATTGATATAACAGCGACAGGCATGCACGCACACACAATTTTCAGATTTTCTGTTTCATCAACACGAGCCAATCAGTGAAAGGAAGAAGGGGGGGAGAAGGAGAAGAAACGTGTTTTTATAAAGGATTGTAAACATGTGATTCTTCTTTTGTATGGGGGGAATTAGAGATCTTTCAACACTTTTCATATCACTCCAGGGCATCTTATGTTTTGGAGCCTCCACATTTGTTAGACATTTCTAGCTTCCCCAGCCTTTGCTGTGAGTGCAGTTTGTTTCAGGCAGCTGTGGAAAGAAGCGTGTGATCCTGTAGGTTCTTAGCACTAAACAGCTGTAATCTCACCTCTTACGGCCAAAAGCTTCTAAAAGTAGGTTGGTGGGGTTTCTCACATCCTAGAAAATATCACCCCTCAGTCCTGTAAGGCAAGCCTTTTAAAAGACGGGGCAATTATTGGACACGTGCATCTCTTTCATTAACGCCTTGGTGCCGCCTGGTTTCTCTGCGAAAGCCTTATCTCTCTGGAGAGACTTTTGGAGAGTTTCCATGTCTCGCCATGCATGGTTTCATGAGTTCAGAAAGCAGCTCACCTAAGAATAATGTCTGAAAGAAACAAAGAAAGAAAGATTGTTTTCTCTCTCATAAAGTAAGTAAAGGGTGTCTTGGTGGTTTGCTAATGTAAGCCTCCACTGGCCCCACTCATGACTGTATGGGGGTGAAGTACAAACACTTTACTGGATTACAAAGTCATTCTCCACCTAAACACTGACCTGTGCTGCTGTGCAGAACATTTGTCAGGTGGCTGTTGCTAATTTGAGGCCCGTTGGGTGACCGTAAAACTATCTGAAGCTAAAGTTAAGCTGTTTGAACATGTCTGTGATGGTGCTATGAGCTCATTTGGTTTATCACTTTGCTGCTAAGTTGTTATGTCAGTTTTCACTGTTTGCATGATATCTAGACAAGAATAAGAGATAGAGAGACACGGGCAGGCTTATAGTGATATTCTATTAAAGGGGCTCTTGCACACCATGAAGAGCATAACACGGGGACTGAAAAATGATCTTTATTTCACAATTTTTCATTTTTTACTACTACTAATAATGAAAAGTCATATGAGGAGTCAGATTGCAGAGTTAGAATAAGAAAGAAGACACCGATGCAAGAATGAGGTACCAGGGATGATATCGGTCTACAATAAAGTCTGATGTACAGGTTCTGGTTGACCAAAACCTATTAATTGTGCACATATAATGAATGATAAAACAATATTAGGTGGGTTATGGATTTTCCAAATTATTCAGATTTTTTTCAAATTCTTTTTATGTTTAGGTGTAGTGATAAAATAAAATACATTTGAAATATTTGGTATGAATGTCTTCACTGTAAAGTCTAATAGTTGCCAGAACTTTAAAAAAAATATGCAAACTCATTGACTAAAAAAAACTAAGTAAAGCTTACTCAAGATAACTAAGTTAGGGCAACTTAGTACAGTTGTGAATGCCTAAAAAATAAGTAAACTACAAGAGCCTTTGAAAGAACTCCCTGTACCAAGTTTTAAATAAAGTGAATAGAGCCACACACTAGTAAAAAAGAATTAATACTGTTATTCTTTTACATGCGTGCCATGTCGCTATCAAGTTTAATACAACTCAGTAAGATAGTTTTACAAACAGCACTGAATATGTTTGTATAAATATTTTATTGCATTGCATAAAAAGGGCTTATTAACATCACTGATATGAATTATTAAAAACAGAAACACATATTTTAAATGAGCAATGTCAAACTCATTTTACACTGTGGGCCACCTACAAGCTGACTTCGATCTTATGTTTCTGTCAGTGTGCAGAACATTTAATCCCATGCAAGAAAAAGAAGTACGTCTCTTAATCTATATGATAAAGAAATGCTGCTGTAGTAAATGAAAGAAATCTGTCAGCACGACTCTTCGAGCTTAAATTGTAAGAAATAAATATGTCGGGTAGCTCATTGCCCAGACTGTCCTGTAATTATACACATTTCTTAAAAAATTTCTTAAAAAATACTGTGTAGCCACTGTATAAAAATGAAATTTTTGTAGTAGATGGGAAAAAAACAGGAACATTTCTATTATTTCATTGATTATTTATTATGTATTTAATTAGGTGTAGTATGAATGGCCATGGGGTGGATATTTATCTGTAGCCAAAGCTGTAAAAATGCTTTTAAAAATCCTAAATGAATGTCCTCCTTTACATTTTCCAAAGCTGTCCAGAGACCTGGCTGGAAGTCTGCCAGGCCAGTTCTGACTCCTGGGCCTCATGTTTGACAACGCTGTTGTAAGTAGTTAATAGGATAGTATCATAAAATCACTAATAATTGCAGTAAGAACAAAACATAACGTGACAAATCACATAGAACATGCTGAGTAAACAAAGCATGTTTATATTATTGTCATTCTTTTTCATTAGCATCTTTAAACAGCAGCCAGTGTCCAGCATAAGCCAATTAATATGAAATATTGCGCAAAAAAAAAAAAAAAAAAAAGTGGTTTTATATTGAGTAAATATGTGCTATTATTTTTGACCAACACCACTGGTTAATTGTTGAGTAACTCAGATAAGGACAGTAAATATTACTAAAGGTTTCATGAATTTGAAAAATCTGTCAAACTGCTTAGAAAAACCATTGTCATCATCTTCATCATCTTTTAGAGTAAAACAGCACAAATTCACCATCACTCAGTGTGTCATCCTATCTATGGAGGTTAAATGTAGACTCACAGTTCTCATTAACCACCCCTGCCACTCTGCAGATGTTCACTAACATAACTGCATATTGTAAACACTTCTTCATCTTGATCTTCAGTCACAGGCGTCCATCTGCTCCTATAACCTGCTCCTATAACCTGCTCATGTCCAGGAGTGGCACTCGAAGGCCTGTTTTTCCCCTTCGTGGAACTGGGCACGGCTTGCCTGGACTGGGTTGGGCCGGGCTGAGTGGTAGAGGGAAACAGGCAGCTGGAAATGGGAGCTCATGTGGAATGTGAGGAATTGGGTTGTGTGGTAGGGGGCCCCTTCAAGCCTAACAAACTCAGGGAGGTCCGAGGCCTGGTCTGGAGGCCTTGGATAAATAAACCATCTGAGATGACCATGCGCTGTGCAGATATCTGCCATCACACCTCCCTGGCTTCTAAACACAAACCACCCAAGCCCTCTCTCCTTCTTTCACCTTTCCATGTCCTTTGTCCCACATGGTGCCTCTCCCAACTTCCTCTTTCTTTATCATCTCCCCTGTTCTGTCTTCCCTGCCTTTATCTCCACTTATCAGAATCAGATTTCCCCCCCCCTTCATCTCGCATTCAGCCTCCCCAGTCCTGCTCTCCCTCTCTCCGTCCCTCCACCTCCCCCTATCTCCATTCCTCCATTTCATCTCTCCCCAGAGACTCCATCCATCGAGCCGTTCATCCATGCATGGCTGGCTGTCCGTCCGGGGTTCTGTATGTGCTATAGGCAGCGCTACGGAACCGCTCTGGCACTCAGCCGTCTCACAACAGCAGAGACACTGGGTGTTCAGGCCCACAGTGTTTATTTTCTCAAAGGCTCACACCGCCTTTTCTCTCATAAAGAATAAATAAAAGCAAAGAGGGTCTTCACGTGGAAGACACACTTAAACCCATATAGCCAGCAAAATGAGCTATTACAAAAAAACTGGTTTATATATAATACTTCAAGAAAGGAGCATGGAGTCATGTTGCTCAGAAAAGTGCTGAACTGCAGTGCTTTCTGGGGGGGACAAAATAACTGATTGGATTTGGAGCATGCACAACATGTCAAAAATTTTCTAAACGTTTCTGGATTCACTTTTGAAAAAGACGACCTTTAAAATAAAAATCCTTCCATTAAAATGCACCAATGCAGGAGGTCAAAGCAGAAGTGGCTGTCCTTCTCTTATCCTCTTCTAAAGTTGTGTGTGTCTCTGTGTCGAGCTGCATATCATATTATTATTATGTCCTTTTATGTCCAGTTAATAGTTAACATGCCAATTAGAGAAAGTAATATAATTTAACCAAATTTTACACACTTTCCCAGTATTACCTAAAGGCACATAAAAAATAAATTAACAAACAATCAAAACTTCAGAAGACTAGTCAGCGATTAGGACGATAAGATCATAATAATTTTCTACCCCTTCATTACACAATTTTGATATTTTTCAATATTTTGTCATGCGTCTTAATATTTCAGTATACTGAAACATTAATCATCAGAGCATCCCATCCAGATCTAAAAGAGAAAAAGACTCAGACATAACAAGAAGAAACAAACAAAAAAAAAAATCTCTGAGAAAAAATAAAACAGAACAGCCACAAGCACGTTTAAAGTCAAGTCCCATTTAAACAGATTATATTGACAGATGACCAAAGCAAATATTTTAGAAAGATAAACAAAAACACCTGATCAGTTTTAAAATTCTGAAAATGTTTGTATTGTTTCAGTTATAAACTAAATTGCACACGATTCGTGTAAAGTTCACAAAGTCACATTGGTGGGAAGACCCTGTAAGTTTTTCCAGCTTGATGACACACACAAACTTTTACTTCCCAGATATCAGTGAAAAGGCTCAAAATTTGCCCGGGTGCTGAGAGACACTTTCTTTATTGAGCATCTCTGTCAGTCTCAGAGCAGAGTCAAAGCTGCCACCCACAGTCTCACACAAGATTAATTATGATAATGCACTCCTATACCCCTTTGTCATCGAAATGAATGGTTGCCTTTCTGGGGGGAAAACACACAAAACCCAGAGAGAGACAGTGAAACACACTTTTCTTTAAGTCTTTGTTCGTGCGGTTGTAACAGAGGTATTGTCAGATGCAGCAAGCAGGTGGCAATGGAAACTTAGACCTGTAGCCTTTACAAGAAAGTGCGAACATGCATATGTATGGCAGTGAGAGCAAGCATAGCTGAAATGGTATAGCTTTTCCAAAAAAAATTTGTGCCACACTAGCTTGATTTAAAAGTGTTGAAGCTCATCAGAAAAGCTCCACCTTAAAGATTTTGAAACATCGGGTTCTTCTTCACATGAGACATTTTTTTTCCTTCAGTAGAAAACTGAGGCTGAAATTGCTGATGTCTTGCATTTCAGACGTCACTGAAGACTTTCTCACTATTTTAAAGCCAATAACAAGCAGCTTTTGCTTAAAGCTGGACAGAATCAAATGAAAATATCACTGAACGTCTGAGAAACAAACTTTGGGCTGTTCCAGCTAAACACACAGCGGAATGAGATCAGAAAGAACGGAGTATCTGAAGACTTCTTCCTTTGATGTTGCTGAGAAAGATGTGATCCCAGCCGAGCGCCTAATCAAAGTTTAGTTAATTTGCTGGAGAGGGCAAGGGTGTGCGTGGGAGGTTGGGGGGTTACAATGTGACAGACAGCGATATCTGGCTTAGTGTAGGTGTGTCCGAGGAATGTCACAGGGGTTGTTACCCCACACACTGAATCTGTGTCGCCACACACACTCTTTGTTGGCCGAGCAGCATAAGCAACTGTTGTATGTAATACTTGTAAAAGGGGTGTTTGTGTGCATATGTATTCAAATGCTGGTGTGTGCGTCTGTGTGTGTGTGTTTTTGGTGTGGTGGTAGCATCTTAAAAGGTATAGTGTGTGGAAAAAAAAAAGAGGGAGGGAGGAAATTCATTTGTGGCCAGAGAACACAGAAGACAAATTGAGGAAGTGTTGTGCTAATGTGTAGGGGTCAGCAGCAAACACACGCAGGTTTCTGACTGACTGCCACTTGGGTGGCCTGCTTGCTCTCTCTGTGTGTGTGTCTGTCTCTTACTCACCCACAATCAGCCCTCAAGCCACGAAGCCACCCATCGTCTCACACCCCCCCACCACCACCCAGAGCACAGACTCCACCCCACCTCTCTGTGCATCTGTTTGTCCGTGCACCACACATTTGCCTCCACTGTCCATCTGACCCACCCATCTTGTACTGCTCTTTATTTCACACTTCTCCATTAAAACTTGAGTTCACGATGACGGACCCATCACTGAGCCACTCTGAATCTGATCTATTTGTTCTAAAAAAAATTTAAAAAATGAACAAACTCCCAACAAACTTTGAGTACTTTCCTTTCTGCTTCTAACATAGTGATTCTTAGTACTCGTCTTAACTCATAAGTCAAAATTTAGAAAAGTGAACTACTTCTTTACCAAATCTATCAGCTTTACTCTGGATGATCCAGACTTTACTTTGGATAGTTTTCCCCACAGCATCTTCAGTAGACAGTATCGCTCCAACAAAAGCAAATCAGTCATTTACAGACTATCAAGAGTCTCTGGAACACTAATTTCTGGAAAAGTATTATATATATTTTTTCATGATTTTGTGTAACTCAAAGAAGATTGATTTTTTTCAGTTTTATTCAGGCGGTGGCCAGGGTGTGGCGTTATAAAAACTAAAAGTTCACAGTCCCTGGAGGGTAAACGAGACCCCACCTTTTCAGATTTACATGAACTTCCCCTTTTAAACTACAAATCGGCTAACCAGCTGTCTTTTATTATACAAATCAGATAGCATCAGTCTAACATGCCCAGAGGTGTCATATAATGCATTTATCTTGACAAAAAGCATTAAATGTTGACAACCATTTGAATCTTCCCCAACCAACACTGAGCCACTTCCCAGACTCTTAACAAAAGGAAAATAAAAAACCTCTGATGAGAACCAGTCTGCTGAACTCCAGACCTCTGTCAACTTTTATGTCTTTATAATTCAAGCACACCATCACAAAACAATACACACTTCACACTCTACAACCAGGTGTAAACACTCACCACAGAGTCACGCGGAAAAAATTAAAAGTTTGTCTAAATTTCACAACCGTTAAGACAAATCTTGTGGACAACCAATAATCATCTATGAAATGGTTCTGTATCACAGATGACTGGTTTTATGATAAAACACACGATCAGGTCTTCATAGCTTGCAAACCTTTGGATGCACGTGTGCACATGTGCATTTGCAGTCGTTCACAGGGTTATTAGTTGCTGTAACAGAAGATTAATAATGGTCACACACACACACGCACAAGCAAACAAATCTACTGTATGTGCCGGAAGACGGGTTCAGCCACGGTGGTGCTTTACTGAGGGGGCTCCGAGGTATTTGCGTAAATATACAAACCTTTACCCAAACACACCCGGCCGCCAGATCTCATCATGTGGTCGAGGAGAGAGGTCAGAGTGGAAATTTACCAAAAGCGTAAACACAGCCAAGACAAAGAACACAGACAAAGTGAATCTTAACTGTTGTTTTTAGATTTTTTAAGCTAGTAAATGCAGTCTTTCAACACCGCATTTAGTCACCCTCGACATATGAGGAAAAGTTCCAAAGTAAGAGCCCTTTGCAGAAACCACTGGCTTGTCGTGACTGCTGTGATTGCAATACTTCATCAAAAATGAGACAAATTCACATTGAGAATGAAAGGTAGATTTAACGTTTAAATAAGCATAAAAATGATTAGTAAAACTTTTAGCAAAAGTTTCACACAGAAATTGGAATAAAGATAAAATGAGGTAGAAAAAGCAAGAAGCTGCAAAGTAATTTAGTCTGTGTACTTTCTGCAGTAAATACAGTGAGAAGACATTTCTGTGGTGCATCCCGAACAGCCACATAAGTGTCTGAAAAAGCTTGTTTTTTTCAGCCTGACGCACACACTTATAAATAAAGTGTAACTCCTTTATTCGTATCACAACCCCCAGCTTAAAACTGAACTCATGACAGTGTCATTTTACATTTACATGCATATTCTAAACTTCTATTTAAAGATGACCGCCCGGTTTTCTACAAATCCTGAAACAAACTGCTATGGAGAGAGATTACGATCCTTCTCAAGCTAATTAGGACAAGTAAGTCGCTGCTAATTAAGCTTACAAAAAATAAAATGTCTTTCTACAAATTTAAGATCCATGATTTAGTTTTCCAAGATCAAGCTGTGAGTGGCTCCTGTTCTCTTTCCTAAACGATCAAGGTTATTTTCGACACATTACACAAACCACCGACTGAGTTTATTAATCAGAGAAACAACCCTTTAAGGGTAAAACTTTGTGTCAACTATTACTGCTTTAAGAAACTCAAATAATGAATGAAATCTATAGTTTTGACTTTTAACTGCATGATTCATACTTAAGTCCATATCTCGCATTGTTAAACTGTTATGGCAGTAAATTGTACTTTACAAGAGTTTACATACAAAGTCAGAGAACTGTCATTTATAGTGAGTATTTATTTGAAACACATGACTGTACAGCTGATATAGACAAACAAGGCTATCTAAAGGACACCAGAGAGGGGAAGAAAAAAAAACAAAAAACCCCAGACCACGATAATCTCTCTCCTACACACACGGGAACATCACATAATCAGGCCACAAGAGACAGTCTAGATGTCTCATGCAAGGCCACAGACACAATAAGAAACGGGGGACAGTAAATCACGCGCACGCACATGTACACAAAAAAGCATCCCTGCAGACATCCCTGTCCTCATCTTCTTCCTTTGTGACTAAGGAACCCTCAAACCTGTAATTTAAGAAAAAAGTCGAGTGATGGAATGCAATAAATCTCGTGACAGCAAAAGGAGCAGTAATGGAAAGAGGAGAAGAAAGAAAAGCATCGGGAGCAAGTCGGCTTCCTCCTTTGCTGCGTTCGTGAACGCGTGTGCGTGTGAGGGCGGGGTGTCGGTGTTAACTGATACAGGATCAAGTTGGGTGGTCCGGGGCCTACACATACACCATTTTTGTGTACAAATAAACTCAACCCCCACGCCATTGTGGTCTCCCTCCCACTGCCTTTTCTCTCCCTTCTCTGGTCTTCACAGCTGCACAGTGTGCATGTGTAAACACCCGTGAACATTCGAACGTGCATGAGTGCGCGCTCCTCCCTCTGGAACAGGCTAAATTGAGTAATTGACTGCTGCTATTAAGAGACAGTAATGATCTGATAATAACTAATGTGGTGACATGATTGCTAAGATTGACTCGGTACTGCCACAGAAAAAGTCTGTAAAATGAAAGAAAAAGAGGATTTCTTAAAAACAGTAAAAGAAATAAAATAAAATAAAAACACAGATCCACAGGTTCAAGTTGACGTGAGTTTATTTGGACACTGTGTACAAAAAAGCCAATTGAGGTCAAAGTCTAGGCTTCTGATTGGCCTATCCGCTGGGGGAATTAGGGCCGTGTTTTGCTGCACTCGGATTGGTTAATGAGGTGAAAACTAGATCTCCATGAGCTGGTCTGTTCCAACGATGATCTCGTTAGTCCGTTCAGCTGCAGAAAAGAGATATGACAAAGAGATTATATCAGTTGCAAACTTTGCAAGTCCAGCTCTTGTGATCTTCACAGTTGAAAAAATAAAACAGGGGAAAAAATGACGCAACAAATTCATAAATGTGCAATCCACAAATGTCAGCTTCAGTGATCTCTTCCTGAATATTGCCACCATGCAATATGGACTTGCACTTTATTGCCAACTGGTGCACTAAACACATTTAAAAAAAATATTTCAAATGCTGAATGACTATAGATAGTTGTTGTTGGGCTTTAACAATACCCATAATGTGCTCATCGTTTGAAAACGACTGCCTGTAATGTGAACACCTTCCCTTCCACATCACACACACAGCAGTGCTGACATATCACTGGCTACAGGCACCAAACAAATATTCGATTTTTTTCGTAAGAATGCAAAGATTTCTAATAATAAAATTTGTCATTTGGCAGCTACATTTATACCTTGCACTTCTCGTGCACTTCGTCATGAGTTTTTTTAATCATTTGTTTATAAACATTATACCATGAAGATCCTGGAGCACAGTTTTAGTGCTAATGTTACTGCTGGAGGAGGTTTGAAATCTGGAGTTATTCAGTCAGCAGAGAGTTGGTGATTTCTACAATCTACGCTCCTCGGGTTGCTGTTGTTCAGCTTTGCGATAATAACACTTACAGCTGATCGTGGAATATCTAGATGGGAATTAATTTTATGAATTGACTTTTTGCAGCAGTGGTGTCTTATTGAAGTACCATGTTCTAATCCAGTGAGCTTTTCAGAACAACCCACTCTTTCACAAACGTTTTCAAGGCAGACTGCATGGCTAGGTGCTTGATCTTATATACCTGTAACAATTTTACTGAAAACACCTAAACTAAAAGATTAAGAGGTGTGGCCTAACACTTTTGTCCATTTAGTGTAACCTTCATTAACTGAAGGAGAAAAAAAATCAACAAAATATTTACTGCAATAGAAAGTCTGTTTTTTATTTCTGCATAATATTTCTAGTAGCTAACAAACTGAATACACATCCAATAAGGAGTTAATTGGTTCTTTTCCTTTCTTAAATCATTCTCTACTCAAAGCTACTTTAACATGAGGAAAGTCAGCCCTGACTCCTCCCCGCATGGCTCTTTCCCTCCATCCCCGAGCATCGGTACTGATCCAAAGCAAACGGTGGCAGAGAGTTATGTTCCATCCACACAGACAGGTTTTAGTGTGAAGGAATCTGTTGCTCAGAATGAGCTTATCCTCAGCTGTGAAGAGGGGAGAACAAATGGAGCATGGGACAGCAGGAGTGGGAACAAGAGGGAGTGACTGGGAAGAAAGGGAGGAAAGGTTACTCACACTGGGCCAGATAATTTGTCACTAACTAATAGAGTTTGTAGATGTATTAGGACCATATGTAACATTACATGTTACATATTTCTACTGCTGGGCCTGTGACACACATAAAAGGAGCCAACACGTGGGGGTAAAAAAAAAAACCTGTGTTTTGGAATAATTATTACTGTGACTATTTCCTTTTCCACCCTTCTTATAGCAACGCATTCTTATCAAAAGCTGCTGTTTGCATTTGGTCATAGATAATCTTTGCCTTTTTTTGTCTATGTTTTTGAAGCCCACTTATTCTATGCCTACATCATAAAATGTGCTACACATATGAACAGAAAGAAAGAGAGCTTTCTTAAAGAAAACACTGAATTGTTTTGTAACTCACTGAATAAAAGCACACATTCAAAAGCATCTAAGACCAGTGCGTGATCTCGCATCGTTGGCATGTGTAAATAAAAGGCAGTGTATGTATGACACCTGCAATAGCGAATGCATATCTGAGTGTCAGAACATCTACAGGAGAGGTATGTATCTTTAAAATATCAACACCTGATGGACGTAGACGTGTGTATTGTATGTGTGCGTGCGTGCATGCGTGCACGTGTGTGTGCGTGGCAAACTGTCAGGGTGGTCCTTAGCTGCTAACAGCTTCAGCAGCAGAGTGGGTGTGTAATGTCTTTAGCAGCCCACTGTCAGCCAGCTAATTTGGTGGTGAGAGGTAATCTTGTGCTCTCCTGCAGTAACAATGTAATGCAGGAGGGAAAGAAGGCTTATCTTTACTGCAAAGCATTACACAGAATAATCTGATCTGACCCGTTCTTCATACACAGCCAGGCTGTGTGCGAGCCACTGTTAAACTGAATCTCCAGAATTGTTGTGTTAAATCTTTTGAAGTAGGTTACGGCAGATTAATCGAACATATATTAAAAACCTGTGTGACACTCTTCTTTTTCAGTCTGTTTTTATTTCCTAGCCTGCTAATTGATTTTGAAATCCAGCACATGCATGCCAAAATATGAAGGTAAGTTTATGTGCCAAATTAGAGGAATAACAAACATTTCAGTGAACCCAGGACCTTTATGGCATGTCGCAACTTCAGTCACCGAATAAGATTCAAATCTCTCTGCTGTATCTGCTACTTTTTTTTTGTTTTTTTCTTAAACTGTAAAATCTTCTAAGGAAGACGACTGGCTTTGGGTTGTCTGATGAATCTGACTTCAGTTTGCTGTATACACTGGACGTGTTAAAATAAAAGGAGACAATTTATGGTGAAAGGCTGGATCTTTGCTGTTGTTTTGGCCTTATAGCACATGCAAACACAGGTCCAAGTTTCCAGTGTTTAGTATAATAATGTCAGGAACTATCTAACAGCAAAAAGGGGGAAAAAAAACAAAACAGCTGAAGCAAGATCAGACTTCCTGCAGCAATCGCTCACTGGATGCTCCAAAAGGCTTCAGCTGTTTCCAACAGTTTTAGACAAGTTTAGCTCAAATTCACACTGTTGTTTCTTTGAACACCCTGTTGTTCACTCAATTAGGCTGCTCAGTCTGGTAGCTGAGCTCACCCTCTCTTTCTCTATATGTGTATGTGTGTGTGTGAATGCGAGTGTGTGTGGATGTGGCTGGAGGCTGTTGAATTCCGGGTGGTCCTGTTCTGGCCCTGCTCTCTAACCTCTCCATCAATGTGACACACACATACATACACACACGCACAGCTAGCTTTTGGGACAAGAGGATTAAGGAAATTTAAAAAAAAAAAAAATCTCTGACAAATCAGACTTGAGAATGAAGAAACTTTCCTAGTTGGCTCAAACACTTGGCACTTATAAACAGATACCACACACATACATTAACACCTTATCCGAGTCAGCCAGGGAGAAGTACAAATAAGCGCATCAACAAAACCTGGATGTTACAGCCTGTCAGAGCTATTTTTTGTGCTGGAAAATGTTAAGAGTGCAAGATGTCTCTGCTTTTTTTGTCCATACTAGGATTTTACTGCCCATTGCTCAGGATATTTGTTTTACTGAGGCCATCATTTATCCCATAGTGTCCATTTAGTTAGGGGATTGAAAACATGCTCCTGTTTAACTGTGTCATTTAAAATAATTAAAAGTCCAAATGTACAAACCAAAAATGCGAGTACTGACAGAGGAAACAGGAGCTGACTACAGTGTGGGCACCAGAGCAGCTATTAAACTCACCTTGTGGTGAAACTGCTTTGCCAACTGGTCAAATAAATAAATAAATAAAGCCATATAAGTGCTTATAAAGCCAGAAATTATAATGTTCACAAACCCTTTACAACCAGACAAACTACCTGCCGATGTAGACTGTTTCCTATGACTAAAATCGAACGGCAAGACGTTGGCGTGCTGAGAAGAGTGAACAGGATAAAATGAAATCAGGTGATAAACACTGATAGGCCATTTCTTCATATGTGTGTATTTATCTCGGTGCCTCTTACCTTCTGGTTCGATGTGTTGTCCATTTCCCACCAAACAGTATTTGAGGTCTGCTCCTCTGCCAATAACAGCATTACTGCAGATCACGCTGCCTTGGATATTACACCTGAAAATAACACACACACAAACTGCATGAATTTGATTTTATATCAATAAATCTGCATGTGTGCTGGCCACTATGTTCCCACAGTGATGGCTGGTGGCTCTATGCATGGAGAGCTAACAGGTATACATTATACCTGCCGTGCAGTACCTGGTGAATGGCATCTTACGACGATGCCATTCGTCAGCATGTCGGTTTTTACTGCAGTTTTAATGGTATATCAGTACAGATGTTCATAGAATCACAGATGTTGCAACAATTTGAAAATATAAGACTTTGTAAAAAAATTCTTTGCCTCTGGTTTTGACTTCTTCTCTCCAATATCAGTGCTGATGGGAAGGTGTTTTTAGAGTGATCACACCTATTGTTCAAAAGAAAACTGCAGCAGCTACCTACACTGTGGTGATGAGCATAAACGGACGTGGCTGCAAGATGACGTTATCGGCAGCACACGAAGCGACCAATGCGGCACGTATACTGGGACCTTAACGCTCCTTTAAACAGAGGAAAGAAAACTGACATTACATGAAGAGATGCCACAAACTTGTGGCTCTCTTTGCATCACCACTTTACCAGAGATTTCATGAAAAATACTCTTGTTCATCCAGCTAAAAATCTCATCGGGATTTAATCGCTGTTTCAAGAGTGATTTGGCCGAGAGGGAAAACCATTACATGAGTAACAAAAGCAGTCACATTGTCCAAGAGAACTATTTTCTCAGTCTTCTAAAATTGACATAAATATTATTCCACACTATCCTCAAAATATTAAAAAATGCACAATTTACCCTTCCTAAACATACAGTTCAAGAAAATCCTCTTGAAAGACTCATAAATCTTGTATTACCTGAATAAGGGATGAATCAGTGGATCATTAGTGCTAAAACATTATTTTTCAGCTCAGTTGTTTGCTCTCTGGGCCCTTGTGTAAATACGCACAGGCAGGTACACACAGCACAGAACATTCATGCAGCACTGGGAGCTTCACAGGAAAGGCGCAGCTTTCCAGCTGGGCGCTAAGCTTCTTTACTTGCACCGTCATGGACTGAGGGCCACACCGGAGGTTACACAGACATTCGGACTGTTTTCCCCACCTCACACCTGCTCCGAAAACTCAAAACTATCCAATCAAACAAACTTAATGACACAACATTAGCATCTCTATTAAGTTAAGGAAGGCGCCCACGTTGTGTGCGCATATATGTGTGTGTGTGTACGCTGTAGGCCCCGTTCTGGAGTCCCACCTGAGCTGGCAGTGCCAACCCACTGTGCATGCTCACATTCAGCCAAACCATCACCATAAAATTCTTGGAGAGAGACACAGACAGTCCTGTGTGTCCTGTGTCGACTAACCATGAAGGGCGTGTATGTGCGAATGTGTGTGTGGGGTAAGAAACACGCGTGTGTTTCAGAAGCTCGGGAAGCCCAGTGGAGAACACATGTAGGTCTTGCCCAGGCAGTGACGCACACACACTTGGCCCTGTGCACCTCACACACAGACAGGTTTGTATTGGCCCATTCTATTCAGGTGGTTAGGCTTGGAGGGAGACAGAGAAAAGAGTGTGTGCGTGTGTGTGTGTTTAAGTTACTACCTAGAAGGTGGTAGTTGGTGATGGGAGATTACAAGATTCAGAGTTTTGTAACATTAGAGAGAGAGGGCGAGAGAGAGACCACCAAAGAAGCTTCGAAGCTGAAACACCACTAATTACTAACACCAGGGCTCCTCCTTGCCATGACCCCCCCCACCATCCTCCCTCTCTATTACACTCATACACAAACACACACACACACACACACACACGCATGTCAACCCCCCACCTCCTGTGCCAACCCTCCCCTATAAAGTTGACCCCAACTATCCCCCTTCCCAAACATGCAGCGCTTTGTCAACAAGCTCTGGTCAGCACCAAACAAAGAAACCAGAAACGCGAGGGGTTTCTGCGACATGGCTGGGGTCTGCTAATCCCCTCATACTGGCTCTTTCTTTCCTTCTTTCTCCTTCCTTCTTATGTCCTCAAAGAAAGAAAAGAAAGAATTGCAATTTCTTTCTTGCGTGCTAGCCTGCTTTCCCCTCGCTTCTTTCTTCCCTTCTCCTGTCTCTCTCATTCTTTCACGCCTTTGTGCGTGCACCTACATGGGCATGATGAGGGTCCCCATGCTAACTGGCTGGGGTCCCTGAAAGGCTTAAGAAGAGATTGCAAGAGACAGAAAGAGAGGGAGATGGCGTTGAGGCCTTGATGTAAAGAAAAGAGAGAGAGGAAGAAGAATTAAGATAAAAGAAACAGGAGCCTGTGAATGAGAGCATTAAAATCCAGAGCCAAGATGAGTCCCTTTAAACCAATATTCCTGCCCTAAGACACCAAACAGATCAATCTACATGCTAATTCTACAGTAGACACTGTTGCTCTCTGTGCAAAGCAGTCAGTTCTTTCCACCTTAACTCTTGACTACAGCTGAAACTGGACTGGATAGAAATCCTGCTGCATCCTTACTCAGACTGGACTCAAATCACAACTACAACATCTGACATGCTCTCCATTGAGCTTCTGTGTTTCTTTAACCAAGTTGGAGTTCCTAAATCTCAAGTTGACATGATGCAATTTGCAGCACATTGGCTGTATGGTGGGTTTTTGTTTTGCTGTTAAAAATGATACGAAGTGGAAGAATAACATCATTAAAAAAAAAACCTACACAATTTGCAACACGCTACATGTAAGCACAGATGTGCATGTGTGAAGTAACTACAATGTTTACCTCCTGGTGAGCCTGATTAGACCCCTGTGCTGAAACCATTCTTTAAATAAAAGATGGCAAACTGGAGGGACAACTGATCCTTAAAGGCTAAACCAAACACATGATTTTATTAAATAGCGGCGGGCTATTAGGGAAAGCATCATCTGAACTCCTGTGGTATTCCAAAAATTCTACGACCAGTGGGAAACTGGGTATAGCCAAGTAATTTAGGCGCTTAAATGAAATGCATGGATGTTGTGTGTTTCACTTCACCAGCTCTGTGTTTGTTTGGAACTGGTCTCTGGCTGGTTGCACACCAATAGTTACATTGTTAACTCAGCGATCCCACAGAACGCAGAAAACAAAAAACCTGTTACACGTCCTATCACTGGACACACACACACACACACACACACACACACACACACACACACTTACACTTCAATAAAAAGGTATGCAGCGAATGAAGAGGGAGCCACATCTATGCTTTTATAAATTCTAAAAAAGCCAAACAGGTTGATGACAAGTTTAGTGGTTTTTCAGAATAGCTGAGAGGCATAAATGTTCCTTCACTTCAAGTCAAGTAAATAATATAAACAGCTGAACAGGAGGATAAAAGTGTTTTTTCATGCTTCTGTTTGGAAACGTGTGCTTGCTAACTGCTGCTTGTCACCCACCACATGCAAGTAGCAACTTCACACTTAAAAAAAACAAGCCAGATAATTAAAACTTTAATCTATAAACATGCCTTCAAGGTGAAATTCCCTTTTTTTTTTTTAGGTTAAATTAATGCGTTCAAGAAACCATTTCAAAGTACACAACCTCAGCAAGTCTGTGCATGTCTGTGTACAACTGTGTGTGTTCTCACCCCTCCTCGATGGTAACGCCATGCATGATGATGGAGTTGGTGACTTTGACCTTCTCTTTTACAGTGGTGGAGTTTCCAATAGTAGACCTTTTTATGGAAGTCTTGTCTGCAATGTGGCACACAGCTCCGATGATACTATCTGATCCCATCTGAAAGCCCACCACAAACAGCAACGGAGATACATGCATACACAGTTTTAGTCCACGTATTGTAAAGTGCCTTTAGATGACAATAAAAGGCTCTGATGAAGTGAAGACAATCTGAAAAAGTTCAAAACAAGAGGGAAATGCTAGATAACTGAAATACAAGCATGGTTTGTAGTCTATATTCACCTGACAACTCTCAGAAATGTCAGCAGATGGATGGACTGATGGTTCTTCAAACAGCTTTGGGGCCTAGCAGAGAGAAAACGGGGGGAGTGAAAGAGTGATTAAGAAAGTAGTAATGAGTTTGAAAACAGACTGTAAACAAAAGATGGATGGAGTGTCCGCGTGTTTACAAAGTTTCTTTTAAAAAGCCAAACAGGTTGACCACAAGTTTTGTAGTTTTTAGAATAGCTGAGAGGCATAAATGTTCCTTCACAACTTAAAAGTGCATTCCTAAAAATGGCCATCAGGGGGCAGTTCCCACGGTCCAACTCCAAAAAGTCTTTGATAAAAGGACCAGCTCTTACTAAATGTATGACCTGAGTAAATTTATCATCAAATTGGTGACTGGAAATACTAAATTTGAAGTTTCAAGATGACATTTTACTGACAGCGGCGTGATGTCATCCAAGAAAGGAAATCCGAGAAAGTTGACTCATTTGGATGTAGCGTTTTCAGTGGGAGATGCATTTCATCACTCATCCAAGTAACTTCTTCAGTCTGGTTTCTCACGTTTCTCCCACTGATGTTGCTACGTCCAGACGAACAGAATCAACTTTCTGGGAACAGCATGTACACATAAGCATTTAACCACGATTAGGCTATTGTAGCCATGCCATACACGTAAAAAAAACCCAAACAAACAAAACAAACAGTCTAATGTTTGACTCACCAGTCGGTTCACCTCTATATAAGCAGCTAGAGTATTAACCCGGCAGCACAGACCCTGGTCCATAATGTGAACATAGCAGCGCAGCTTTCCTCCATGGTAGGCCTCACTCATATCACCGCGGTGGTCATTCCAGCAGGAGCGCTCCTGCGCCAGCTGGAGGAGAGGCTCGTCCCGAGATGAGATGAGGAGCTCTGGACACCAAAAGAGGAAGAGATGCAGGAAGAGAAGAGGGTTAGAAGCTGATGCCTTAGGCAGCGATGCCCTAACCTAGAAGTTCTTTATGATGAATGTTTATAAGCAAGATGAAGAAGAATTTTAAAAAGGTTGCAGTCTTTGGGCAAGGCTGAGGTTTGGACATCTGCAGAGGAGGGATAGTGGATGTACTGAACAAAGGATATCAATTATTTTGCCTCCAGGCAGGAGGAAAAGATGAAGACCACAGAGAAAATACAAGGATAAATGAAGGAGGACATGCAGAGTGTTGTAACAGAGGAAGATGCTGATGACAGGGTGAGATGGAGGCAGATGATCTGCTGTGGTGCCGCTAAAGGGACCAGCCAAAAGACAAAGAAGAATAATCATGCTTGGGTTGTTAAAGGCTGTTCCTCCTCCGATTCTGATGCGTGAAGATATGTTATGTGAATGCAAACAATAACCGTGGTTTGCAGGCCCATCGTTTTTTTCCTGGGTCTGATCGTCTGTGTCGTCTTTCAGTTTCTGGCTGTTAACAGTTTTGGAGAACTGTTTACGCACCAAATATGGCACCAACTCTCCACGGATCGATGAGATAGACCTAGGATACAAAAGAAACACATAATTAATTTAGTCATTTAGCAACTGGATCAGGAAAGAAACACTAGTTCATCCTATGCAATCATAACATCTTACAATATCTCGGTAAAAATGAAAAGATATAGACTATACTGGAATAAAATGGTTGTATTTTATGAATATCACCAGAGTAGTTGTAAGCAGTAATTGTGTAACACTCAATAACAGCATGTAATAAATAATTGAATGATGTATAAAGGAGTCATTGTCCCTATAAAGACGTCGATCAAAATCAGGAAAGGAAGCACTGACTAAAGACTGATGATGTTCCAGCAAGAAATACATTAATTAAAAAAAATAAAAAGAGCTAACAGTGAGCTTTCTTCGAAGTTTCTCTCTGTGTAAATCAGGAGGCAATATCCTCATCTTAATTTCTTTTTCCTCCTCTCTGGACTGCGCTGTGCTCAGTGTTCCTCTATACCACACCACACACCCCTCCACTTGCCCTCTCTTACTTTCTTTTAAAGGGAGATTAGAATTTCCATCTGAATGACAGGAGAAAAACAACAGTTACTCTGTCCATTTCTCTCCTTGAGCAAGAGACAGAGAAAGAACATTGAGGAGAAAGGAAGAGAGGCAAAGAGGAGCCGTGAAAAGAGTCCAAGAAAAGAGCTGAAGAAAGAAATGAGTCATCTAACAAGAGAGATGATATATGGTGGCGGTAGAGGGTGCGTTGGTGATGCAATGATGTAAGATTTACATCTGCATCTCTATGGCAAATTGCTACTTTCAAGTGCTTTAACCAAAAATATTCACAGGATTAGTAAAGGGGATTTGTGTTTGTTGGCTTGGCTTTGGATTTATTGAGTGGAATAAAAGTAGCCTGGTGTGGATGCACTCCATTTATAGTTGTTGAACTTTAACAATGGGTAATAAATGATTTCCACAATTCGGCTTTCAGCGTGGTACCCACTTCTTCATGAAATAATCTGCAAGTTACAAAATACACGTGTGGAAGTCTCATCGCCACCCAGTTTTGGGAAGTTGCCAACAAATAATATTATATTTGCTTCCCAAAATTAAACGGATACAATCAAGCACTATTTAAATTAAATGCTTCGCCAAAAGACCACAAAGCAAAAGCAAATCAAGCGCTCCCTATATCAGAGCCTGACAATGCGACTGCATGTGACAATCACAGCTGTTCCCTGCACTGCACAACTAGAGGATTCCTGGATGTACTCAGGATGACTAACAGTGTGTTAAAAGACAGACGTACAACAAAAATCAAATGTATGGCACAGCAGACGGTAAAGAGTTTCTGCTCAAAGTGGACTATCATCTGCTGTTTGGAGATACTTTGGATTTAGTGATATTAACCAAGAAGAAATCAGATGCAAACAGTGCTGTAGAGGTGTGTCTGCGCCTCAAAGCAACATAAGCCACTTATTCACATGCCTGAAAATGCACCACAAACTGCAGGATAATTAAGGCATGAAGGCCAAGAAAAACAATGCTTTGTTGCTGACGCAAATCGTCCACAAAACTCAGGCTGTGCAGTGCGTCTACGTATTCCTTCACAAAGATGTGCTGAAATCACAACTGCAATCACACTTCCATTGAACAAAGATAAACTTCCGTTAAACTTAAAGTTAAACTTCATGGAGCAACGATGTCATTCCCTCACACATTTTTTTTTTTTCCAAAGAGGTCACAGCTGTCAAGTATTTAACCTTAAGTTCATCCTCATGTCCATCATGCAGGTACGATAAATGAAGTGAAACATTACTTTTTCCTTCTAGTAGTAGGGCTGCCACAAACGATTATTTTGATAGTCGACTAGTCACAGATTATTTTTGCGATTAGTCGACTAATCAGATCATGCATCCATTGGACGTAAAACGTACAGCTTATTGCACCAGCAGCATCTGCTCTTATATAACTATCATTAGCTTACAGCTTTAAGTGTTTAAGGTATGTGCTAACTAAAAATAAAGACAAGATGATAGTTTATTAAATTTTAATGAAATTTGCAGATTGTTTCGGTGAAGCTGAATAAACTCCTTGCTATCTAAAATATAACAGGACACCGGAGTATATTCTCGAGCATCTCACATTTCTGATAATCAGCTGTCTGCTTGACATTTATTCAGCTGTGTAAAAACTATAACTTTGATCTCAGCCAAACAGATTTACTCAGGAACAAATAAAATACTAAAAAAAAAAGCCAAACAATAACATTTTAAAGTTATCTAAATGACTTATATATCATGTTTAGCGAAAGACGGCGGTGGGTTTGAAAACGATTTGCCGGGAGTCCGGTGTTCTCACGGGCTCTAGCGAGCCTTGCCCCCGGCTAGCTATCGAGCTAGTGGGTAACAGACGTCTCCGAAAACGTCGGAGCGCTTTTGAAAATCTGTGGTGTCTTGATAAATTGAGCAGATATTTGAGATTTACACAGTTACATTCTCGCCTGAAAATATGTTAAACGTTTATTTTGTGACCCAGAAAGAATAATAAGAGTAATATTAAAACTAACTAGCTGCCGCCATTGTTGGAAACTGAGCTGGGCTGCGCTATGAATTCTGGGACACGGCTTCTTCTTCTTCTTCGGGGTTTAACAGCAGCTGGCATCCTTGTACATGCAGTGCTGCCATCTTCTGTTTCAGTCCGTTATTACACTCTTAAATCCTACTACTTATTCCTGCGTCTTTTGTGATCTTACAAAGCTTCAAACGACGCGTCGACTATTAAATCAGTCGTCGACGATTTTGATAGTCGACGTAATCGAGACTAGTCGACTAATCGTGGCAGCCCTATCTAGTAGACACACTTATATCAGGTGAATAAACACCTTATTTGTCTGTAAAGATGTTTTACTTAACAAGACCATAGCACAATGTAAATTCAGGGAAAGCAGTCCCCTCTGATGTCATTTTGTGCTTTTCATATTTTGTATTTTTATGTTTTTTGTTCCTTCTAAAAGATGCACTCAATTTGGGTAAATGAAGAAAAGTAGTTTTATTTTTACATAAAGATGGAACATGTTGCATCACATGGAAGTGAAAGCAGTGTTAAATTTAGAAAATTACTGCCACTAAAATGAACGAATTATCATGACAAATAATCAATATTGCTGAAAATAATATTGTTTAAAAATTGTCAAAACAATTTTCATCAATTTGCTAAATATAAAAGGAATAAATGTAAGAATGCAAATGCTAATTTTAGGACTTCAAAGTGCTAGTTCCCACTACCTGTGTGAAAATAGGCATTTGTATAAGGTTTTGTCAAAGAAATTCACAGCAAGCATTTACCCAGCATTCAAGAAGTGACAACGTTTGAAGCGGCCCGCTTCCTGTTGTCTGTTTCAGGTTAAAAAGAGCAAGTGCTGACAAACCCTGATTCTCAAAATAGTGAAAACAGCTTTAGCCTTTCATTTTTCAGATGCAGCACAGAGACAGACTCCTATACAGACTCCTCCGGCTATAGCGAGCTCCCCCGTCACACCGCTTCACTTCAGAGGCTAAAGGCCTAACAGCCTGTCTCAGTGGCACATAGTAAAACAAATTAACACCTCACTAGAATACCATGCTAACAGAACCTTTCAAAGCCTTACACACCATGTAACCATGTTAAACACACACAGATTAAGCAGCGAGGTAGAGTTCATGTCAGCTTGAGTGTGGGGGCGTATGCATATATTTTGTGTCTATATGTGTCTAAGTCTGTTGGGTAATACCTCTCATGGAGCAGACATAAAATTTCAAAATTCAACAAAAAAAATACAGTCAAAAATAAGTGAAAAAGGTCTGGGGAAATTTTTATGTCCACTGTGGACTTACTTTGCAGAAAGATCTAAACATAGACATACTTATATTCATTATTCACTTCAAAAGCATCATAAAGAATATGGTGATGGAGACATGTTTTTCTTGAGAGTTCACTAGTGTTTCTTGGTGTGGTTATTTGTATTTTGTTCTTGCAGATTTTTGGAAATATTTTGTGAGTTTGTATAGTCTCTCTTGTAAAACAGTCTGATCTCAGTAGGACTTCCTGTTAAAATAAAGATTCAAACCCCCCCAAACGTACTTGTTTTCTGTGAGGAAGTCCACGACAGCCTTTTTCAGACAGTAAAGGTGAGCGTCCACTAAGCCTGTTTTGATGAGCATCCTGGGATGTCTGTAGGTAAAAGGAAAAACAGAGATGGAAATCAAAGCTCACAAAGTGTCCTCAGTTCACGAAAACAAAGCATTAAAATCCACCGTTTGCACACAATGGAAAAGTGTGATGCACAGAAACGAATAGATTAAAATACACACTGCACACCTGCGCTGCTTTTACCATCTTAATTGGGTGCTACCTCTGGGGGAGTGTGCTTTGATTCTCTTCGTCACCTGCTGGTTTTATCTTTAATGCTTACTTCACGTTTGCTCAAGCCACTTTTAATCTGTGTTCCTTTGCACGCAGGACTATAACACTTGATGAAAAAAAAAACAGCAAAACCGGCTATAATGCCTGATTGTCCTCTGCCATCTACCATAGATGTCGCCCCTCGGGCAGCCGTCATGCATTCACTCATTCACACAATTTTTTCACATAGGGAAACGCGGAGTCAAAAGTCTGAACGTGACATTTACGAAGCGACAACCTAAAGAAAACAATGCAGTCCCAGACGTTTCAATAAACAAATCTATCAACACCCCTACGTCCTCTCCGACTACTTACCCTTTCTTCCTCTGCCCTTTCAACCACGACATAATAAAAACTGTGGGGTGCATTCCTCCTTAAAAGGGCCATACCACTTTTAGCCCATTTATTACCAATCACATAGACCTTTCATTACTGCTTACCATCTTTCACAGCATGCCGCAGTGATTTAGATTTTTAAGGTTGTACAAACAGGTTGACGTCTGTCTCATTATCACACAATAACTCCGACCAAATTAAAAACAGACACGTCCACTGTTCGCAGAGGTGTTCAGTTTTGATTTATTATTCCACACTAAAAGCAACAGGAATGATAATTACAACTCTCCCTGGAAAGTGAGTGTGACAGCAGGAAGCCACGCCAACATTACTTTGACGTGATAAAGTTTTATTCAAAGATGTGTAAAAATTTAGAAGTCATACAAAATTAAGGAAACCAAAACAAATCGACTGCAATTGTGCAGAAACTCTATGCAGCTTTGTGAAAAACTAAGTACACCCCATTATTTAAAAACTTGTTGAACCACCTTTAACAGCAATAACTCGAAGTGATTGTTTCCTGTTTGACTTTATCGGTTTTTCACGTCATTGTGAAGGAATTGTGTCTCAATCTTCTTCACAGCGTTGATTCAGTTCATTGAGGTTTGTGTGTATTCGTTTATGCACAACTCAGGTCATCGAAACACCCCCATTCTTTTCTTGTTCGCGCATTCTGTTGTAGATTTACTGCTGTGTTTGGGATCATTGCCCTGTTGCATTACCCAATTCTGGCCAAGCGTTAGCGTTAGTTGACTCTGGAACACTGGTATTCGGAGGAGTCCATGGCTCGCTCTATGACTCCAAGGTGCCCAGTTCCTGTGGCTGCAGAAAATCAGCCCAAATCATCAGCCCTCCAAAACTGTATGAACTGTTTGTTCTGACATGCTGTATTTGTTTTTCACCAAAAGTAGTACTGTGCATTACAGCCCGATATCTCCACTTTGGTCTGATCCACCCCAAGGACATTGCTGCAGAAGTCTTCAGGTTTTGTTCAGATGCAACTTTGAAAACCTAAGCTGTGCTGCCATGTTCTTTTTAGAGATAAGACGCTTTCCAAACAACCGACACTTGTTCCATCTTTTTCTCCATTTAACTTGCTAACTGAGACTTGCAGAGTCTGAACTACAGCTCTTAGGATTTTGCAGATTTTTTGAGCATCACAAAATCTGACCTTTGGGTGAATTTGCCGGGACCTCCACTCCTGGGAAGATTGTGGCATTCTGTTAACATACACCTGAATACTTCACACCAGCTACTTGCCAAAACTACTTCTTTTATAGAGGCGCACACTTGCTGCTGATGAGTTAATCAAGTGCATTTGATTACCAGCACCTGGTTACTTCTTTCTCTCTGAATTCCTTTGGAAGCAATAAGGGTGTACTTGGTTTTTCATGGGACGGCGTAGAGTCCTGTGAACACTGTATTTTTCACATGACTGATTGTAAGTCTGTGAATTTCCACTTAACTGTATTTCAGCTTCTCTTTATGTTAATTCTCCTATTTTTGGTATTAGTATGTAACACTGATTAAACAACCTCTATGTACATATATGACCAAGATTTAATGAATGTTTAAAAAAAAGAGAGAAAAAGAAAATAGTTTTATTTTGATCATTTTAACTGATTTGAACTGAAACTGGGTTTTTTTCTCCTCATACACACAACTAATAATTTAAACTGCAATTTTTTTAAAACAGCGATAAAAGAAATGAGGAGAAAAATATCTGTGGTGACCCCACAGGAGCCATCAAAAAGATCTTCTCGACAAGCTTTCCCCTCCCACCTCAAACACCAGGCTTACAGTATAACTGGAGTGACTCGGGAGGATTACTTAGTCTCACACACACACACACACACACACACACACACACACACACACACACACCAGATGGTAAAAGCTCTAAATCAAACTCGGTGCGTGTCTGTCTGTGTTGAGGTATTTTATTAAAAAGCATAAAAACACATGTTCACTCTCACACACAGTCATGCTCTACGGGTGTCCCAGGTGTAAGTCTCTGTGTGGCTATCGCATACATAAAGTAAAACTCATCAGAACACCCAGCATGTGACATCACTGTTTAGCACCTGCAGACGGGCAAGAGACAGAGCCTTGGATAATTGGGTTATGAATGACGATGTGTGTGTGTGTGTGTGTGTGTGTGTGTGTGTGTGTGTGTGTGTGTGTGTGTGTGTGTGTGCGTGTGCGTGCGTGTGTGTGTGTGTTTGTAGGTTAAGAACAGGTGCCCTGAATCATAATAAAAATACGTTAGTAGCCATAAAAAGCAGCACAGTAGGTACAAGTATCACCATATCAAGACTGTTGCAGTATAAAACCAAAACATATTCACTTTTTTTAAGGGGACCTCGTTAAAATAATTTTGAGGTCCATATGTTTTTATTCTGGGAATCTATTATGGCAGCTTTGCATGATCACCAATTCAAAACAAGTCCTTATTTTCCCTCATACTGAGCCTCGGTTTAACTACTTAGCTCGTCTTCCTCAAAGTCAACTTTCTTTGATTGCCTGCAACTGACAAACTGAACATTTGAACAACACCCTTGGGGGGTCTGCATATGCCATGTTAAGAAAATCCCCTCCCCTTGACATACCGCAGACCCAAGAGCAGAAAAAACTGTTGGAAACAGAGTTTTTAAGAGGAGTCTGAAGCATGAGCACACTAATTACTTCTACACATGCTGACTTTGAAATGTTCGTGTTTAATGAGTACACACCATTGTAACAGTACATATATTACCTGAACATTAGAAATCAAGTTGCCTTTCCTAACAACAGCATCATGTGATTTCTGGTTGCTGCGAGTGCTGTAGAGCTCATTGTTGAAGGGAGCAGGAATTTAGTGCCTCTGCAGGCAGGGATGACTCAACTGTTGGATTAATGACTGACTACTAAAGTACCACTAAAGTCCTCAGTGGGAGAGAGGAGTCACATCTCTTGCTCTCAAACACACACAGCATAATGTCTTATTTAGTTACAACTAAAACCCCACAGCGGACGGTGAGTCAGATGCAGCAGAATGACCGTTAATACCCTCATTAGTCAGGTTTTCACAAGAGCCAACAGTGCTGAAGGGCTTTTTAAAAAAATTTTTAACCACTCCTCCAAAGCAAAATTTGTGATTCCCGTAATATTAAACTAGCCCCATAGATGCTTTCTCAATTGAATTCACATATCTGATCTTGTGTTGCAAGCCTACAGTGCACATGGCTCTGCAAGTGCAGTCAGACTAATGTTGATAGCTGTCAAATCCTGTGCAAACACACTCATTATGTGGGACCATTGATACATATGTTTAGTAAATTTAGTACAAGGATCTTTGGAAGGGAAGTTATTTAATTTTTTTAAAAGGTACTTTGTGTAATATATGTGTTTATTGGCTTTTAGCCCCACGTGTGCCATCATTAGTAACAGATGTAAGTAACTCCTAGTCTGTTTTGCTGAAGATCACTGCAGTTGATCTGACCTAAGCTTCCTTGCCTTTCCTTTATACACTTTCTGGCCACTTGTTAGGCACTGCGTGCTAGTACTAGGACACTCTTTTGATTTCAGAATTGCATTAATTATTTGTGGCACAGATTCAACAAGGTCCTGGAAAAATGCCTCAGTGATTTCCATATCGTCATGATAAATCTACCACAGCTGTGTGATCCTATCAGCTGCCCATCCATCATGTGACTCTCTTGTTCACTACATCTCTTGACTTGAGTACAGTGAGCTCGCTATCATGTTCAAGAAACCAAAGTTTATTTGTGCTTTATGGCATGGATGTTATCGCTGTCAGAAGCAGCAATTAGAAAATGCATACACTCTGGTCATAAAGGGATGGACATGCTCAGCAGGTAAGCAGTGGCATATTAGCACTGCTCAGTTTTAGCATCAACAAGCCATTCTCTGTGAAATCTATAGATGCTTGTGTGAGAAATCCCAGAAGGTCAGCAGTTTGTGAAATACTCAGATCAGCCAGTCTGGCACCAAAAACCATGTCACATTCAAAAACTTCTACATCAACTTTCTTACCCGTTCTGATGCTCAGTATGGACTTCGAAAAGACGTCTTGACCATGTCTGCATCCCCAAATGCATTGTTTTGGTGCCATGTGATAGGCTGATCACATATCTGCATTAAAGATCAGCTGATCAGCTGCACCTAAAGTGTATGTCATAATTTTAAAACCTCCCAAAAACCCAAAACTAGCTGCAAAACTTGGCGCTTTGCTTGTTTTGCTTGAAACGTTCTAGTTTTCCAAACTATCCTGTTAAATCAGCAGATTAATACACAGTCAACCATTTCTCCAGACCTACATCCACAACATTCTGACAGGTGGAGCTTAATGTATGAGAGGAAGCTCTGCTGGATTCCTTTCACACCGTTTAAGCGATTTCCAGGTCAAACAATCTCACATGTGCAGAATGTTTTGAGCTAACACACCTCAACCATGTGGAAACTATAGAGAAGGAAAGGGAAGAGAAATTACAGAGAGGCTGAGGCAGAACAAGCATGGAGACTGTAAGAACAGATGGTTGGTTGTGTGGATGCACACAACAAGAACTGGTTCAATGAAGTGAATGAAGTGGGAAATTAAACGGACGCCAGTCAATGAAGAAATTCAGGAGGTCGCACACACCGATTCATTTTTCTTTCACTAACGTTCCACAGAAACTGAAAAGAACCAATTGCAAAAGATACTACAGGTGTGAAATGTTAATGTGTACAAATGTAACACGAATACGAACATTTAATATCCAAAAGACGCTTCATAACCTGTATGTACAGTACGTGTAAGCTGTGACTACTCTGTGGGTGATACTGCTGTTTAAAACAGTCAGGTAGCTACAGGTGGGAAACAGGAATCCATACTCTGGCATTTACTCTGCTTACTACCTCAGGCAAAAAATAATTTTGTGTGGGTGTGTGACATGCGAGCGTATAAATGATCAGAGGTGCTTTCAGTGTTGGAAGTCTTTCAGTATAAGCTGTAAATGTTTAGCTGTGGGCTCAATAGGTTTCCATAACACTGTGACAATGTGTGACTGTTTTCTCTCCATCAATGTCCGCCTCGAGGTTGTGTTATGCGTTCATATAAGCATTTCTGAGTTTATGAAATAAGACAGAATGTGTGTGCGTATATATGTTAGTGTGTGCCTCAAGAGTTTTCCTGTGCAGAGAAGCATGCGAGCAGCTGCTCTGGCCCCCCTCTTATTGGCCAGAATTTACTGTGTCTTTGGCTCCATGAAGTATTTACGAGCTCCCAAAACACCCGCTCTCACACATACATGCATTTTAGGAGTTCGAAACAAAAACCTACCTAGAACACTCTTCCTGTAACAAAAATCCCACACAGCCACCACAGAACCTTCGCCCTAAAACACACCGACTCTGATTAGAAACTTAAACATCTGCTTTGCCAGAGCTAAGAACCTACAGATGTACAGAACACGTCACCATCAGGCAAACCTCCAAACTCTGATCCACGCATGGAGGAATAAGAACCTGCACGAGAACACGTGCCGCACATGCTCAGCAACTTATAAAGTGAACACTGATTTGCTTTGGTTAACAAACCGTGCTGTGGACAGCTGTCATTCCACTAATACAGAAGAATCAGGAGCCTTTAAGAAGACAGAGACCCCTTTGATGTGAACAAAAACAAAAACTCAACAGTGAAATGATTGAATGAAAGTGGATAACCAATCAGAAATGAGTAGATTTTCACATATATGTATAATTTCTAATGGCTCATTTGGACATATAAATAAGCAATGTGTGGTTAGACTTACTTCCTCATAATGGATTTCCTGATTGATAATCCGTCCTCAAGATCGGCCTCATTGGCCATGAAGAGCAGCCTCTTTCCTGACTGATCAACACCAACAAAGTCTCTCTGCTCAGCTGGGGAAAAATACACAACATATGCTATTAATACAAAAAAAATTGCCCAGTTAAACCACTGCAGGGAAAAGAAAAAAAATATAGATTAAATAAACAGCAGATGCAAAATGGTCTCATTTTCGAAGATTTATTTTCATTTTACCTGTCTTTTTCTTGCCCTTCTGGCCTGGGACGGTCTCTGTGAATTCGTGGGCTTTGCTCATTAGCATGGCCATTGTCGCGTTGTGCGCCCGGAACAGATCGACCACCTCGTGAAGCGCTACGTCTGTTATCAAGTCACAACTCAACACCAGGATGTCGGTCTTAAGAGAAAGATTTGAAAGAAAATCACAGTGATCTATTCATGCTGAAGTATTTACTTGACAGCGCAATGGTAAGACACAACAGAATGTCTAACATAATGAACCTGACGTGGTTTGGTGGGACTAGGATTACTTTATTAAGTATAAAGAGGCTTTTGACAGGAGCTTGCAGGCACACACACAAAACTCTGAAACAGACACAGAAATGGCTGAAATACAGTTGGCAGGGTGAAGCATTTAGACTATTGTATACATAAACTTTATTTCCGCACAAGTGCTTGTTGGCCCTTTGTTAAAGTGACTTAAACTCTGATTACAGAGTAGTGAGTAATGATTTCTGCTGTTATTCACCATCTCTGTTTGAGAATATACAATTTCTCTTCTGATTTTGTTGTTTGACATTGTGTTTTAATATGAAAGCAATATAAGTTGCCTTGTTATCCTATAGGTATTTGTGTGTATTGCTGTGAATGCCTATATTATTCACAGTCTTAACTTCTTAAATTCAATGTTATTTAAAGTCTTGCTTCTACTCTCAGCAGAATCAGTAACGTAAATATGTAAGTCTGGGAAAACAAAGCTTTCAGGATTATCAGTATTCAGTTCAGTTCAATTCAAGTAATGCTCTATTTATCCCGATAGCTGAGAAATGACTGGGTTATAGCAACGCCCCCCCCAAAAAACAGCTTATAAAGTCAAAAAAATTATACTTGAGTAGCTCAGTTAAACGGTAAATTTAAAAAAAAAAAAGTAAACCAAAAAGCACAGATCTAAATAAAACAGGAAGGAGCCTGAATCAAAAGGGAATAAAGGTATTGTGGTATAAGGTGGTGAAGAGTTTCTGCATCTGTCTTCATGGAAACAAAGCTGAACCAGACGTCAGACAAAAAGTTCAGCTGCTGATCTAGTAAAAAGCGCAGAGGTGGTGCGAAGAAATTACTCAGCAACTTTTGACAACAAAAGTTATCTCCAGACACTTTATGCTGTAAGCCAAGAACCCTACAGCAGTGAGTTACACAAATCCCAGAGTACCTGTTTTTTCTTTGCTCCCTTCCCTTCTCCATTCATTCAGGTCTGAGAGACAGAATCCATAAACAGTGAGTGTAACTATATTTTTCTGCCGTTTCTCTTTGTGCAGACCGTCAGCTTGCTTGGATCTAAGCAGACAATTCAATTCATAAACACATGGTCTTCGTCAAATTACTTTGGTATTAATTTATTAATTTGTTATACTTCTAAGATTTCTGAAGTCCTTAAAACCTTGCTCTCTTTTTCTCCTAAAAGCCCACAGTAGATCGAAACGACAAAAAAGTCTCAACAGCTGATTAAACTACAGATATTAAAAATAGGAACTGTAACAAAAACAAAACTGCTCAGTCTGGTTTGTGATTATATACACTGAACAATATTTCTGGCATAACAAATTAATGCTTTCTATCAGGTCTTTAACATTGCTGGTAGTAAGTTACACTATGTCACAGTCTATACATTTTAATAAAATGTTATGCAACAAGCCTACTGCTCTTCCAGTAAGCCATTTATGCTAGTTTTACTCTCTCTAATTACTGCAAATGAGTAGTTTTACATCAACAGATGCAGCTACTTCTGTTTAAAAGCTTTGAATTTGTATAAAAGAGAAATTGCATGTGATTGGGACATTTGTTTAAATCTTTTGCAATCTCACAATTTTCTATTTTTTGTTTGAAGTGCTTGAAAACGCCTGACAAATTAGACATCGGTCCTGTTTAGTTTTCAGTGTGTGTACGCAGTTATCTCTCTGAAAAACCTGCCTTAAATAAAGGAAGATTAACTCCACCCTGTGTTTACATCCACATGTTAAGTCTTGCCCATATTTGAGTCTTCTTTTTAAAAATCATGCTGCACTCACTGCATTCAGTGACACAATATCACATAACTCCCTTATCCTTCTCTATTTTACCCTGGCTGGCTGGTTTTAAGTACATTTCTGTGAACTGATCCACATAAAACACTGCTCTAACGTTACACACAGGCAGAGAAAACCAGCCAGCGTTCAACAAAATGCACTTCAGCTTAAAACAGAGCCCACATTTTTTTTTGAGAAAAGTCTTATTTTAGAAGATGACTATCTTAAACTAGTATCAGTATCCCTACTATCTAACCACATGTAAATCAATACACGTTTGGAAACACAAATAAATATGCAGCTGTGAATTCCAGTTGACGTATCACTTGCTCTTATGGCGAGAGCAAAAGCAGTACCTGTCATTTGAACTGTTCTCCACTGTCTGAATGTGTGTTTGCATGTGGGTGCAGCCGCATTTGTGTCTGTGTGCGGTATCCATCTGTCTGTCCAGAGATGAAGGCTGTCAGCATAGGGACTAATCCCACCATTAGCACCAGCAGCCTTAACGACAGAGACATTATTGCTCTGTTTGTGAAGGAGAACACAGAGTGAGAGAGAGGGGATAAGGAAGAAAAACACATGAGCAAAGAATCCACAGACACTCAAACAAAAGAAAGAAAAGGAAAGATTACAGTGAAGTTTTTTTAAAGTATTTATATAGAATAAATGTAATATATTATCTGGTTTAAAAAAGGATCAAAGTATGTAGAGTATGAGATCAAGGGTCAAGTTGACCTAGATTTACATGCAACTCTAATCTTGACCTGGCGACAGGAAGCTGCCACAGTAAAATTGAAGGTGCCTGCAAGAGATCTCCTGACTCCTGAGACTCTGAGACCTTTCAGCTCTCTCCTCGCTCTATCACAGACTGATAAGCTCGCACACATGTTCAGAAACAGAGCACTCTCACACAGCCACACACATTAAATGGACAAAGGCGTGCTTGCTTCATTCACACATGCACGCACGCAGGCGTACACTCAGAGGCGACAGCCGAGTGGAGTCAGCTGGAGAGGCAAAGACACTTTGGCCTTTCAACAGCCAGGATCACTGGACAGGTCAGGACCACACACACTGGTGCACAAGCAATCACACACAGATGCGGATTTGTCCTAGTGGTAACTGACTTCAATCCAAAACTAGTGCTTGCACAATCCTGACCCGTTTCAAGGACACTTTCTTTGTTGTGTGAGGTATGAATCCACCAGTAAAGGCTGACATTCACAACTCTGTTATTTACAAGTTACAAAATTCAGCAATGTCACGTACATAAAGAAAGCTATGACGTATATAATAAACAAAGAAAGTATGAAACAGAGATTCAGGCTTCATCCAATTTCATGGTTTGATTCAGGAGTTGAAGCTCTATCGTGACTGCTTTCGTAAATATTTCACCTTTTTCAAAGAACCGATTCCCCCAGAGCAGCGTTTAGCTGCGTGTCGGAGGTAAAATAATATTATATTACTATTTCCATATAATTGTATATTCAGTACCAGTGAATGTTTTGAGCTACAGTGCACTTGTTGGTATACTGCAGTATACTTTATGGTATACTGCAGTATGAAAACTGACAATACTTTTGCTCAGCTGCATGCATGCATGCATGCCAGTCAGACTTTTTACCACACTCCAAATAAAAACAGTCTATTTGTTCAATCTCTTTTATATTTTGATTCCTTAAAGGATTTTTGAAGCTAATAACTTGAAATGACTCGGCTGTGCGACACTGGTCATCAAGTCAGTGTAGGTTTGAAGGATACACAAGCTTTGACTAATGTGTTCATCATAAAAAAACAAAAACAAACCACTGAATATTTTCCATTTCACCCTGGGATAAAAGTAATGTGGGTCACTTTTAACATGTACAAGTCTTGCCTGGTCTTCTTAAGATTATGAAGTTTCAACATTGCAGTTCAGTGAAAAGACAGAGAAAATGCACATGGAGTAAGGGTGTGGAGCAAGACTGTTGAAAGAGGGAAAGAAATAAAAAAAAGACACATCTAAGCATGTTTGCTGTGTCGCTTTCATGAAAAGCCTCAGTCCCATCTCTCACTCCTCTCTTTCTTCACCTTTTGTGTCGAGTCTTACAGGCTGACTAACAGATGTGGACCAAAGGTGAAGCCTTGAATCACAAACTCCAATGTATATATAGCTGTTTTAGTTCATACGCGCTCATTATACCAGGTGATTAAGCCTCAACGATAATAAAAATGTCAAAGAGGCTTTTGGCGTACAAAGCAAAACGTGCATGCAAAGTACTCCTTTCACTAGTTTGGCTTATTGTGAAAGAACTCAGCATTAATCAGCATATCCGTCCACTTTTGTGTAACCTCACTGTTTGCGGAGTGAACAAAATAAAAAATGCTCCCTGTAATCTCTCCTTTCAGTGTTCGAGAGAAATGGCCGACTGTGCTCACCCAGAGCACACACCGATTCCTGTAACTATTTTGTTTGATTGGTTACACCAAATCCCCTCATGGAAGGGTGTTTGCATCAAGATGTGTGAGTGTCTACACTGTGCGCAGGCTTCGGTTTGACAGATTGAGTGATCTCTGTGCGGGGATTTGGCAGGCCATGGTTACAGTTCCTCACTCATCACCTTGCAGTGTGTGAGTGTGTGTAACTCAATGCCTCTCATCCAGCTGGCTGCTCAAAGGATTAGAAACTCAACGATTCTCAATGAGAGCATGCTGAAGCTAGTTCTGCCTAAGTGTGTGAATATTTGTACATGTGGTAATTCCAAGCATCTATTAAAAGGACTAATCTAGCTAAGAAAATAACTAGAATCTGTACACCAATTCAAAGGGGAAAAAAGAAAAACGATTAAAGCCATTTGACCAAAAGAACTAAAAGACTGATCATGTTGTAAAGAATGAATGTCAGAAGGACATTTTTATCTTCGATTGTACAGACAGTCACAAAATAAAGAAAAAACCCCTGAAAGCTTTATCATTACAGTGAGAGCATTTAGTGCCTTTGCTACACTGTGAGGAGTATTTTGCTGGCAACTTGAATGTAAAGCTGTTTTCAATGATCAGTTTTATCCATGATTTAACATTTCTGTCCTGAGAAGAGCCACTCTCTTTTCAGGACAATAACACCCAGAGAATCACCTGGAATCACTAGATTTTTAACCCATTTGAATATCTATGCAACATGTCAAGTGTGGCGCACTTAAAATCCTTTAATTTTCTCAAAAATCGACAGTGCGCCCTATAATAATAGTTAAAAACTGTCTAAATTCTTTCATCTTTAATAAAATGATCAGCGCTTCTGCTTTACTAGGTGTAACAATTAAATTTAACATGCAGGCATCCATGAAAACAGAATTTATTAAATTTAACAGAGTTAGAAGTTAGCAGGAAGTTAGCTCGCTAGTTTCCACCTAAACATAATATAGCATGTTCTGACTGAGAGATTTCTGAAAAAATTAAAACACACAACTCTGCTATCACTCCCAACATAAATGAAGACCGAAAACTAAACAGCAGTGTCTTTTGTAGGGTTACTGAAGTTGGACTAGCTGGTATATAATGATGTGCTACGTGATTGCTAGCAACACAGCTATGTTAGCATAACATAAACACAGTGAAGCTGCAGGATGAATGCTAACTTTTTTCCACTGGATAAAAGTTAACGTGAGGGTTCCCGATAGTTAGGGACAAATGCAATCGCATGGCAGGATGCTGTAAACGGACCAAATGTCAGTCAGGAGAACAACTGAGATAATCCATCCACAATACGAGGTTATTAATTAAAGTACTGCAACAACATGGGAATAGAGAAGCTGCAAGAGAATTGAACATTAATGAATCAATGGTACGGAAGTGGAGGAAGCAAGAAGAATGAGTTGATGTTTGACCTATCTGACTATTTTGTTTCGATTAATGCGCCTTATAATCCGGTGCGCTTGATGTATGAAAACAGACCTGTTCATCGACATTGCGCCTTATTATCCAGTGCGCTTTATGGTCCGAAAAATACGGTAATTGTAGTGATTGAGGCTCTAAAACAACAATCAGATTGTGATAGAGATTTCAAGATGATTGTTTGTGACCTGACCTGGGACAAAGTTAAAGAAGCTACAACTCACATTGTAACTGAAACTATAGCCTGCTAGGGTTGTCAAAATACTAGAATTTCAAACTTACCAAAATGCAGTGTAAAAAAAAAAAAAAAAAAGCACAGGGGGAAAAAGATTAGAACAATACAAACTTTACCAACTTAATAACACATGGCTAATATAGGAACTGTGAGGAACTGCTTATAGTTAAATGACTAACGTTAATGTGTGTCAGTCATGCTAATGTTTATGAGTATGTAATACTTTACTCTTTGTAAAGACATGTTCAGTCTTGGGGTGCTGGTATAACTCATTGGGTTGAACAGTCAAAACATATGCCTAAAGGCTTCTGCAGAGTCCACCCTGTGCCATTTCCTGCATGTCCATGCTTTCTCCCTCCTTTCCTTACTACTCTAGTCTCCTGTCATGAAAAAAGGCTAAAAAAAAAAAAACCCTAAATTAATCTAAATAAAGTTGTCCAGTGTTGCTAATGTCAAATACTTCAGCTGCTAGTGAGGAGAGGTGCTGGGTGAAGTGTGTCAACTAGAGGAGGCAAAGACTGCACTGGTGGTAATGATACTGATACAAATGAGTAATTTGATAGTAATTTTTAGTATCTGAGAATTGATTTTTTTGACAACCCTACTACGCCCTACATCTACTTATCATCCAGTAGGAATGTAGCATGTAATGATGCTTAGTGTTGGGAATGGAAATTCCTGGAAATATTAGGATCCTGTGGTTTTTCTTCCTTTTGAGATTAAGGGTGGGTGATATTGTTTCAGATTGTTCCTCTTTTCTATATGTTGATAATTAAGTGGTTCTGGTATTGTGAAATTAGTTGACTCTTCTAATAATCTAGCTTTTTACTACAAGCTACACTCGTATGCCTTTCTAAGTATCAAGCAAACACATTCACCCACCTGCACATACACACTCTTTGGGAATTTGCCAAAAAGGAGGAGCGAGGGATCAAACCCCTGACCAGAATCACAATCCAGATCAAGAGTTGTGATTGTGCCAGAAAAAAAAGTCATGATCTTCTGGCCAATCACCTACCAACACTTGGTTCAGATCATAATATAATTTAAAAAATATACCAGCAAAAACTCGTCTTGATTAAATAAAGATGTGACTGGATGCAAAAGTTAATTTCGGATGACAAAATGTTTGGACTGTATTTCTGTAACTGCCAAAAATGTGTCTTTTCTTGTAAATGTTTGAGTCAGACAATACCGTAGATCAGCACTATTTACCTTGCTGATTTCATATAGCATTACTGTAAATATGTATTGGCTGAAAGCCTGAAAACAACCATAAAACCTTACATTATTGACATACGCATGAATCACAATGAGTTAATTACTCGAAAGCCTTCATAGTATCACCTTCACTTAAGATTTGATGAGTCTGAATTAATTGTGATTCTTAAAACTGACATTTCTAACTAAGCCAGTGGTATACAATTCTTTGATAGTAAAACAATAAACAAGAGAAATTGCTTTTGAAACATATCAACGGCCAACCCTAACCCCAAACTAACCCTAAACTCATATAAACATGTCTTCATGGACACAAGGGGCCAGTCAGTACAATGGCATATACACAGGGTCACCATACACCCTTACATACCCAAACACAAATGTTGCACAGATGTGCATGACTGCTGCATGAGAATAAATGGTGCACTGGGTAAACTGGCAGCACAGGGAGTTTAACCATGACCTCATCTGTTTAGAGTGAATCGGATGAAGGGAGGGATGGAGGGATCAGCAGGCAGGATACAGAGGGGGGTATGGAAATTGCAGTTGGGGGTCATGGATACCAAGACAGCATATGTACACGTGTGTGCCTGTGAATGTTTGTGTGTATTTTAAAAATGTGCAATGAGGCACCTCGGCGGCCTTGGCCATTCAAAGGAGGAAAAGGCATGGATCGGTGGTCAGCCCAGCAGTGTGAACGTTAGGGCTGCCACAAACGGTTATTTTGATAGTCGACTAGTCACCGATTATTTTTGCGATTAGTCGACTAATCAGATCATGCATCCATTGGACGTAAAACGTACAGCTTATTGCATCAGCATGCATCTGCTCTTATATAACTATCATTAGCTTACAGCTTTAAGTGTTTAAGGTATGTGCTAGCTAAAAATAAAGACAAGATGATAGTTTATTAAATTTTAATGAAATTTGCAGATTGTTTCGGTGGAGTTTAATAAACTCAGCCGTCTGCTCCCTGCTATCTAAAATATAACGGGACACCGGAGTATATTCTCGAACATCTCACACTTCTGATAATCAGTTGTCTGCTTGACGTTTATTATTCAGCTGTGCAAAAACTATAACTTTAATCTCAGCCAAAACGATTTACTCAGGAACAAATAAAATACTGAAAAAAGCCAAACAATAACATTTTTAAGTTATCTAAATGACTTATATATCATGTTTAACCTGAGTAGCGAAAGACGGCGGTGGGTTTGAAAATGATTTGCCGGGAGTCCGGTGTTCTCACCGGCTCTAGTGAGCCTTGCCCCCTGCTAGCTTTCGAGCTGGTGAGTAACAGACGTCTCCGAAAACGTCAGAGCGCTTTTGAAAATATAAACTGAGCAGATATTTGAGGTTTACACGGCTACACGTTTATTTTGTGACCCAGAAAGAATAATAAGAGTAATATTAAAACCAACTAGCTGCCGTCATTGTTGGAAACTGAGCTGGGCTGCGCTATGAATTCTGGGACAAAGCTTCTTCTTCTTCGGGGTTTAACGGCAGCTGACATCCTTGTGAATGCAGTGCTGCCATCTTCTGTTTCAGTCCGCTATTACACTCTTAAATCCTACTAGTTATCCCTGCGTCTTTTGGGATGTTACAAAGCTTCAAACGACGCGTCGACTATTAAATTAGTCGTCGGCGATTTTGATAGTCGACTAATCGTGGCAGCCCTAGTGAACGTCCACCTAAACTTCCCCCGCAATCTTTGTCAATTTTTTACCTTACCTAAAACCTTTCTGCAATTCTTTGTATGACCGTGACATTAAACAGAATAAAAAAAAAAAAACTCCCTACAAAACACTGTCAATCAGAGCAATGGAGAATGAGAGAGCAGAACATGCAACATGCAGTGTCTGTGGATGCAACATGCAACTCTTTACTGGCACTGCATAATAAAGCAGAACTCAAACCAACGCTTCCTGCAACTAAACAATTTAATCATAATATTTTGTTAAAAAAAACACTGCAAACAGTATCCTAAATTTTTGTAGACACTGGAACAAGTGTTAGGATAGTCGCAGTCATGCAGGACTAGAAACTGGAAACTAGTAACCAGTTGCTAGGGAAAAATAGTTTATTCTTCCACCATTTGGGAAATGGTTGCTAGGGGTTGCTGGGAGTCGCTTGCAAATGGGTGCTATACCAGGTTCCGCAGTTGCCCACAATTTCAGACAACGACTTGTCTGCAAACACTAGCCCCGTAGTTGCAGAGTGATAATGAAACTGTGAAAAATATGATGGAAATGTAAGCTATTCACCTTCAAAGTAATGTATAAATGTTGTGCCTTATCACTCCAAACAAAACATTTTAAAAATGTGCAACTTTTATTTTGAAGGTGAATGTTCTTTCCAGTTCAAGTCAGTCTCCAGACCCGTGTGACTGAGGCCTTTAGTGTAACCCTTTCATTAATTCAGTCTGATCTAATTTATGCTTGTATTTTCCATACATAGCAAATAAAGGTCCAAGAGATTCAGAGTAAATATGCCCCCCCCCCCAAAAAAAAAACCCACACACAAATACATACGCACCTTGATCTTTGGCTGGATGTGTCTGAGAGCATCAGCGGTACCCATGTCGCCATCTTCCTGGATAGAAACCACATCCAGTTTCATCTTCACGTCCTTTATTTTAAGGTCTGTGCTCATCGCCTTCTGGACCTCTTTGGTAGTGATCACTATCACCTCTGAAAACACAGTTCATAAAAGTATCCCTTTGATTATCTTACCTTCATAAAAAAGGAGACAAGCCACAGCAGATGCTTACATGGCTATAATATGTTGTGAGCTTCAAATAAGCCACTTTTCTGTTTTTTATAAAGTTGGTAGGAACAGTACTAGACCACTTTACGAATCTAAAATGTTGTAGAATCAGTCTAGTTTAATTAGCCTTGTCTGCATTAAATGGTTTATACCGGGCATTTGCTCACTCTAGCTGTGTCAGCCTAGTAAAACCTAATTGCACAGATTTGGCTAGGAAAATGAACACTGTAAACTGCTGGCCACACAGAATGATTATGTATAGAAAGCAACTTTTATTTAACCTAGCACAGGCTTTTGTAATGAACAGCATATTGCCAAAAATAAATAAATAAATAAATACTTTATAAGGTCAGGCTTTCTGAGCCCCACTGCATGCTGCTGCACAAGAGTCAGAAAACTTGACTATAAAAAAATGGTCAGGAAATGCACACCTGACGTGCTGACAATGTGTTGACAAGCTGATGGAAGTACAACTAAAACAGACCAGAGCAAAATCTGACTCAATGTAAAATATTTGTAATGTTGTTAACTGAGGATTTCAGTGCCAAACAAAAGCAAAACTTTCACTGACCTTGAAGAGAATAAAGCATTACAACTGGCTTCGCTTTTACATATTTAGATTTTGAAAAGCATAACACATTTTAAAGTAACCTGTTGTTTCTTTTAGGTATTTTGAATGTTTTAACAATGGTGAAAAACATCTAACCAGTTTTAGCTCCCCAGAATTTAGAGTCCAAGTAGTTGGTCAACAACTACTTGTGTAGGATAGATCTTGCTTAAAGTCTAGTATTGCATATTATTGCTTATCCCCCAAAACAGATAATTTATTAAACACACAGCTATAGTTTGCACTTCCCTGGATTCTGCCTGGCTTTAACACTCCAAATGATGAACCCGCAATGAAAGAAATATCATTTTTTAAGTCACAGTTGACATGATTGTAATCATAAAACCATTTTTATGACCTCCTCTGACATTCTCTCTTCATTATGTCACTGCACAAATAACTCTGTCCCTTTAAGAGTGCTCACAGTTTTTACATCAGTTTTTGTATCTGTAATTTAATCCTGACAGTACTAACATTAAAAAAGGAGTCCTCAGTTATAATAGGAGGTGAAACTATTTTTCTTATAGGTCTGAGTTTCCACTTTTTGTTCCAGACTTTCCAAGTGGGTCACATAAACTTACTGGCAGGATTTTTGCTTCTTTACATTTTATGTGGAAACCAAGAATGACTTAGCCCTAACTTTAAGACTTCTCCCCCGCTACCACTTACACAAAACTTACATGCAACAAATACAGTTAATGTGAGCTGTACGCTACAATATCAGACCTGATTTTATAACTTAAGATGACCTATAAAGCAACAAATATTTTCACATATTATGGACACCCAGACCTCTGAATAATATTTCTAATATTCAGTATCAGCTGAAATAATAGCTGAACCAAGAGATAAAGAAGCATTATATTTATTGCTAGCTCTCACCTTCAAATCCCACCTTCTCCAGAAGGTTAAGGGGATACCACATAAGTGGCTTGTTGCCAACAGGCAGCATAGCTTTGGGGGTGTTGTATGTCAGATCAGTCATACGAGAACCCCCACCCGCCGCCATCAGCACCGCTTGGAGCTCCATGTCTGCTGCAGATGGCTAAGAGAGGAGGGGACATTGTAACTGAAAACGTATAACATATAGTACTGACCACAGGTGTAGACTTAGTACTTCAACAAATTAATACAGCACTAAAATACTGTCTATAATATTTGTGTATAATACTCTGTAAAATAGTATATAAAAGCACAAAGTGTAAATTATGTTCATATTAGCAATAATGTGAGTTCCTAAATGTAAATGGACACCATGGGTAAATGGGCTATTGTACATCAGTTCAATATAGTTCATGCACAAGAGCACAAACAGATCCTTGTTAAAGAAGTAAGTCTTTTTATTACTTTAATTACTGGTTTTTAAATGCATTTAATGCTACTGTTATGTTCATTTTAAATAAAGTGTGTTCAATGTACACATATAACATACTGATGATGCTGTGTGCCTCAGCTATATACTCCAATCAGTCTTCCAAGTGACACTCCCTCTGCTCTACCCTGTGTACCTTATTCAAAAAGTCTCAGCTCACACCAGCCAAGATTGCAGGTAGCCAGTCTAACAGAAGGCTAACACAGACAGACAATCAATAATGCTCACATCCACATCTATCGTCAATTTACAAAAACCAATTAAGCTAACCCCATGAATATCTTCAGACTGTGGGAGGAACACAGAGAACATGAAAACTCCACACAGAGAGGCCCCAGCTGGCTAGCACACAGGAAGCTAATGACAGAAGGTTAGCAGTTTAGAGGCATTCCACACCTGCTTCAGATGTTTAGTAGTTTGTGAAATTGCAATTTGTGGTCACGTGAACTGACACAACTGACAAGCTCTCTATGATTCATTTACTCTCAAGCCTGTGTGACTGAACAGTGATGCTAGACGGATTTCATTTTACAAAGTCAGGACATTAATGTTAGGGATCAGTGGACTCCTACTCAAAAGACTGAAACTGTGAATTCCCTAAAACACTAGTATCATCATTATGATCATCAAGAACTGTATTTTTCTGTCTTTCATGGTATTGGGTTGATGTCACTAATGAGATCTCGTTGCTGATGGATGAGCACAGGAGTTAGCTTCTAACATTTCTGAATGTCATGATCATGCTGGCAACTAGGGCAGTGCCACATCAAAACAACCACAATAATACCAGTATAAATTTCACACGATACAAAAATGTCTTATCGCAAGTTTCTTGCTATAGCAACGCCATGCATTTACATTCCCTAGTGCACACGACGACAATGAGACAAGACTAGGCATCTCTATGAGTGAGAGTCAATGACGGTTTATTATAAACAAAAACCATACTTTGCAAAATATTGTAGTTCCCACTAAAAGCGAAAACAACAAACATATTTCAGCACTTGGAGCAAATACACATTGTACAACCAGGCTATAAAGTAGAAGATACAGTGCAAATGTAAACAAATGGCTTCACCGAGGACCACTAGCTGTTCTCTAAATGCCAGGGAGAACAAACAGTGGATGGAAATTACATATGTGGTTACATAGTGGAATAAGCAGGACTTTAAGCAGCTGGTTAAAAGGCTGTTGACCCAACATACAACATCCCAGAATGTAATGCTATGTAATCACTACTTCAGTATCGTGCTGGTACTTCTGGTACCCGAATAGATTCATACTTCAATAAGTCACACTTCAATCAGCATTATTGTTGGGTCTTTACCTTAAAATATAAAGCACATTGAGGCAACTGTTGCTGAGATTTGATACTATATAAATAAAATTGAACTGAATTTAAATTAGTGTTTCATCAATGGAAAAGAAGAATGGAAAATACACTTTATTTACAGTGATGCTGATGCCTGCAAGCATCACTAAAATCTTGTTCAGAATTCTTTTCTATATCATCAGTAATACTGTTATTGCAAGTTTCATTGAAATACTGTGAGTTATACCGCCCAGCCCTACTGGCAGCACACAATCTGCTTCATTCACCTTCACACCAAGAGCCTGCACAGCTTAATACTTGTTGAATGGACTCCTAGTGTCTTTTTTCCCCAAGCATTCAGTGGTATCGACCTTCAACACCATGATACCAGTGCATCACCAACAAGTTTGCACAACTGTGCTTCACTGTATGTAAACAAAGATGCCTGTGCTTTATTGTAACGTACGGCACCTATGGTTGAAAATGAGGAAAAAGAGGAGGAATCTGCATATTGTGTTTATCATAATGAAATATGACATCTAAAATCACGCAGTTATTTGACTCCCACAGTCACAGCTTTCTTAGTCTCAGTACAGCGTGTGCTTCACACAGCGCCTGCTCTCCTGAACGTTTATATCCACATTAATTTTATATCTACCATGTCATCGCTGTAGTAACCACTAGCGCCAAACTGGTATGTGTGCTCAGGACATACCCTGTTGACCGAGTGCACACCCATGCTTTAAAAATTATTTTGAATTAAGAATTAATTCAAAGCCGAAGCAGTGAGATATAAAACTTTACCTACCTGTCAGAATCCCTCCGAGCTGTTCGGCTGCCTGGAAATGACAGCGGTGCTAGACGCATGTAACTTGCCGTCAGTGTTGTTAGCACTCGGCTAAGGACGAGCAGCGAGCAGTAAACGATGCCGCTTTTTTAGAGATAGATTACAACCAACCGGACACGTTTCTGAAAACCGACAGGTAACTTAAATACAAGTAAATAACAGATATTAGATTTCTCACCAAATAATTTAACAGTAATTACGCAAAAGACGCTAAGCAACTAGCATTTTAATGATGACACCTGCGTGCCTTTAGTGAAATATGTCCGTGCGGGAAACTACTTCCTCTGCAATATGGTTCCGATCAGAGAATAGGAGAAAAACTAGACCATGATTTGTCATAGACTAAAGTTTTTTACAGACAAGGGGAAAAGGAGGAATAGGTATGGTTGAGAAGGACAGATCTGTTTAAAAAGAAAAAAAATCTTCACTCTGCTAGGGTATAATATCATCATGCTGGCAAGCTAAACTATGATTTATACTAAATTAATTTTCCGAGTGATGATGATGATAATTGTTTTACATTATTAAACAGATAAAGAAGATTCTTTTTTTTTTTTTTTTAAAGCTATGGTACAAGGAATTACAAATGTTCACACATTGTAAAAATGTGAGCAGATTAGCGGCCAGAAGCCAAACAGCAAAAGCTTAGAAAAATCCGAATTCACAGAGCTGAGACGTAACAGCAAATTGAGCTTGGGGAATGTGGCTCTGGTTTTGTTTGCTCTGGCCAGGAGATGAGCTTGACTGCTCGTTACTGCCTGCTCAAAGCCAGGCAAGCACGAGAAGGGAGGGAAGAAGGGGAGAAAAAGAAAACAACAAAGAGACGAAGAGGCCTGACTGCCTGTTGTTGCCCAAACACCATAATGCTGAAACTATTGAATGCAATTTCTCCACCGTGAATGGTGATTGCTGAAAAAGTGGGTGTCCAGCTGCATTTGCTGTCTGTGAAGCAGTGCAGAAGAGCCATGTAGACAAATAACAAAAGAAAAAACTCTAAAATCAAACAATCCCATATGCTATTTATCTTATAAAACACACTTTAACGGACATATGATCATTTCTGTTTATCATCTTCATCTTCTCAAGCCTGCAAGGTGTTGTCAGTAGGCAGGTGGCAGCTTTCTCAGTTCATATCAAGGAATCTGGGGGAAAAAAATTAAAAAGGCCACAGTAAAAGTCAAATAAAGACCACAAAGATTGCTTAACTTAAGCTGGTTAACCACAGGGAACTGAAGTGTGTGAGACATTAGAGAACTTGGCTAGTTACAAGAAAAGCTCAAACAGCAAGAAAGCAAACATGTCTAAAAGGATATCAAAGTTGGTTTTTGTTTGTTTGTTTTTGTAATAATAATAATAATAATAAACGGGGATAGTATAGAAGTTTTTTGTTTGATGTCATCTGCACATTACTTGAGTTTTCCTGTATAGTGGATGTGATATCCTTGTGATGGTGTTGTTCTCATAATAATGTTGTGTTGTAAAAGCTTCAGAATTTTGTGAGGACACAAAAAAGTGTTTGTTTACATAAAACTCTCTTCTGGAATAAATGGTAAGTGTTTTAGTTTTTAATAGCAATAGATAACTTCTTGGCTAATGCTAACTGATTGCTCAGACAGTGTGATTGGCCAGTTGATGAGATGTGCATGTGTTGTATGCTAAGTTCTGTATTACTTAAAAATGTAATTAAGTACAAAGATTTTACATGGCTCAGCTTCTCTCCTCCTCCCCTCAGACATCAATGTTTCTTGCTTATGCTTTCCATACTTCTACATTCATATTCATGTTTCTTTATATTATTGCTTTTCAAGGTTATTAAAGATCTCAATAACTGTCATTTTAATCTCTCTATTTTTAATGCAGCTTTGACTGACTATAGAAAAAAGGAAGCTTTTCAGCAAACTCTGGTTTGCTTGCAGAAAGGTTTCTAATAGGCTTTGTCATTATATACTGCCCTAAGGATATCCTTCCATACACATAGAGACAGTGCTATTGAACAATCTCGCTCTTCATTTAGCATGCTCATTGTAAGGAGGAGCCCTACAGAGACACACTGTTTATCACGGTTTGACTTCTTTGATATATGTGGGGAAAACGGGGGAGAAGAAAACAGAATTGAAAAATGAGACAAAGAGGAATCACATGTAAATTAAAAAAAATTCCCTGAGCGTATGTATTTTGCATATTTTTAAAATACGCTTTATTTGTCAGAAATGAAGACATCCGACTGAGCGGTTAGAGGAAGACAAAATGAAAAAAGGTCCAAAACAGAATGCCACAACTCCGAGACAGAACCAGATGGGGATATGCATGCAAACAGACATGGAGACAGTCATGCAGGTCTAATCGTTGAGTGACTTGAAATGGAGCCCTAAGATTTCCTCTGATTTCCTCTCCCTCCTTGGCTCTGTTGCAGCATCTTGTAAATCATTCTCAGTTCACTGAAACAAGCCAGTTGGATTAGCTTGGTTTAGATCATAAACATTTGTAGCACAGACCACCCAGCGAGAGAACAGAGCCAAGGCGAGAGGCTGTGTGAGTGTACATGCATGGGTGTGTTTGTGTGTGTGTTTGAAGCCTCCCTCTGAGTTTAGAGGTGGGTACTGCAGAACATACAAAGTCACACATGCACACACACACACACACACTTATACTGTGGTTTGTGTTTGCTCCACTTCCAGGGCCAGTGCTCTGTGGGGCCCTTAGCACTGCTATGGAAACTAACACCGGCACGTTCGCCCAGTCAGTGTCAGAGATGAACGCACATGCTCACAGTTCAAAGATTAAGATGTCTCACTGTGGCAGAGATGCAGAAACTGTTTTACATTCCTTCGGTGATGTGATTAGTTTTTTTTCTTCTAATTTACTGTGAATACACTTTAGTTTATTGCATGCTAAAAACCTCCCTCTTGTTATGAAATACTTCACAAGCTCCATTGTCACTGTTTTATTGGACTGAAACCCAGAATGCAAATTTGTTCATCATCAGCCTCAAAACCAGCTGTGAAATGTTATATTTCAAACAACTGTGATATAAAGTGTGTTTTTTGGGGATTTGCAAATAAATGTTATTTTTTTTCCACCTGACATTCAACAGTCTGCATCACTAGACCTTTGAAATTCATTCCTTTTCACTTGAACACAGTTGGAGTAATTCTTTTCTTGTTTCTCTCTGCTTTCAGGAGGGATCTGAGAGCCAAGCTGGTGTCAGAACCAGGAAATATCTGGGTTGGGTTTTGAGAAGCCAGAGTGGGAAAAGCTGGACAACTCCCTGCTGCAGGGCGCTGGCACTTTTCTCTGTAAGATGCTGTTTGAGGGTCTCTATAACCCATCTGGCTGTGTATGTTATCCATTTGCATCCCTCCCTGTTGAGCTACAATACTGGCAATTGTTGTCTATCGCTCTGCCACATTTTCCATTACGAGACTCCGTATTTACTCAATTATAAGACAATTCCTTTTTTCTGAAAATTACATGTAAAATAGTTGTGGTCTTCATGAATCTGAGGGTAAATGCTGGATCTTCGGTAACAGAGTACAGCAGCTTCAACTGTTAAAAGTGAAATGATTATATTTTTAAAAAGCGTGCTGCAAATGCAGAGGCTGAAGTTTGTAAAGGCCTTTCTCGATCGTCTCTGTGTGATAAAGGCTGTACAGGAAGACTGTTTTGAAGATCTACTAAGGTGGTAACAGAGGAAGATTAATATAGACTTATACAGGAAAAGTGCTAATGGAAGAGGGAGGATTTTGAAAGAAGAAAAGAGAGAGTTTGACCATATCATCTGAACTGCAGCTCGCTTTCTGCGTCTGTGTGTGTCTTTGCTTGGCCACATTCTGTTTGATGGACTTTCTGGGAGGTCTGTTACCCACGCAGGCCAAACATGAACAGACACACATGCACACACACCTTTATATATACACTCTATAGCAATAAAAACAAAAGTATATGGAACATTTTGTACCTTTTGTTTAGAGATCATTCATTTCAAATCAGTCTAATTGATACCTTTATATTGGGGATGAACACCAGATCATTACATTACACTGCTGAACTGTGTTACGATAAGATAACCTTTATTAGTCCCACGCATGGGAAATTTGTTTTGTTATATATTATTTAAATGCAAAAACATGGATTTTTATAGACTACAGTATTATAGCCAAAATGTGCAACAAACAGATGAACAATAATCACGTCATCATAAATTACAACTTACCCCCTCCCCCCACTCCCCCCCACAGTTTTCAAGTCCTAACTCTGTAACTAACTCTGTAACTATCCTAAAAAGCAAAAGCATAAATGTACAAAATTAGTAAATCACTTTGCTATTCTTTTGGAACATTTTGTGGGTAAGCGATGACTCAGCTATGGATTTAACTCTTTTTATGTATAAACCTGTCGCATTTTATGGACAACACACCCAAAATATTTGGTCATGTTTGATCTCTCTCGACCTGGTTGCCTTCCTGTTCAGCAGAAAAAAAAGGACATACACAAACACACACACACACACATGCGTGCACACCCACATGTATGCATCACGCACTTGCAAAAATCGTCTTTTCAACCGAAATAAATGTTTATAGCATTCCAAACATTTTGTGTGTGAGACAGTATGTGTGGTCCTGTCTGCACCTAGCGTGTGGTTTGAGGTTAAGGTGTTTGTCTGCTGGTGTTTGAGCACGCCAGTGATGTGTGTGTGTGTGTGTGTGTGTGTGAGAGAGAGAGAGGATCAGAGAGATGTAGAAATGGAGAGCAAGAAACACTAGTGTTTGTGTTTGAAAATGGGAGCAAGGCAGAGAGAATTAAGGAAAAAAACACTGTCTGGGGTATTTTATTGTATCCATTAAATTACTGAATTCACTAAATTTACCAATTCACTAAATTGCTAATAAATTTAGCCATTAAAAAGCTACAATATAAGAGAGACACACTTAGTACTGGCCAAGACTTAAACAATATGAGTGCTTGTAAAGTCTAGTATTGTAGCAATGTCATACACAGGCATCAAGTTGCAAATTGACAAAATCCGTCATGCACAAGAGCAATAAAGAAATGCTTTAATGTGATTAGTTGCAGTTGCCCACAGTTTTGCATTCATAAGTCTCAAATATTTTTCTTTGTCTAAGAAAAAGCAAATCAAAATGAACTTTAACAGGTTAAATGTTTGGCCTAAAGGTTTAATGAGCATTTACCTTTTTTGTTAAATATGTCTCACGTCCTAAAAATAGCTGTCCTAGAACAGCACAGCGCGAAGACACTTCAATTCAGGTTCATTTATATAACATCAAATCACAGCAACAGTTACCTCAAGCCACTTTATACCACAGTGTAAAGACCCTACGATACTCTGGTGAAAGCCTCTACAATCAAGTGAGCTCCAACGTGCAAACACTTTGTAACGGTGGGAAAGAAAAACTCCCTTTTAACAGGAAGAAACCTCCAACAGAATCAGGCTCAAGGAGTGGCATCCATCTGCTGCGACCCACTGGGGAAAAAGAGGAGAAAAAGAGAGGAGAAAAAAAGGCCAAAGGAGACAGGGCAAAACACAAAATTTACAGACACTGTGATTGAATTTGGGCATTAAAAATATCCACCGTGTTCATAGTCACCCTCATGATAGTATACAAGGGGCCTGAGAAGTATAGTCCATTGTAGGAAGTTTCAAGTGCCCACCATGGCCTTAATGGGGCCACCATATACTGTAAACAAAGGTGGACATTGCTTTGCCATCTGAAAAGTTAAGCAATGCAGAAGAGTGTTAAAGCTTTGCTTTGTTCCTCGTGACCAGTACTCATATGACTGAGGTGGCTGTAGCTCAGGAAGAGTAGGTCGTGTACCAATCAAAAGGTTAGTAGATCAGTTCCTAGCGCTTCCTGTCCATGTGTTGAAGTATTCTTGGGCAAGCTACGATGCATTCATAGGACTGTGTGTGTGTGTGTGTGAATGTTAGATAATAGTGTTAACGTCCAGCTAAAAGCAGTGTGTGTAATTGGGTGATTGGGACTTGTAGTAGAAAGCCCCTTTGAGTGCTCAAAAGTGAGTAGAATGTATAATATATATATATATATACATATACGATATATAAGTACCAGGCCATGTACCATAAAGAAGTTGGAGTGTGTAGAAAACAAACTATCAGCTTAATTGATTTGTAACCTTACTATAAGTTTTTTGTGATGAGATCTTGGTCTCCATATGCTACTTTCAGCTCCTCCGATGTCAATACAGCACGTTTGATTTGGTAGTTTTATGCCTGATACCCTTCCTGACACAACCCCAAAGTGGGATTTGTGTCTGATTGGAACTCACCAGCAACCACTAGCCTATGGAGCCATAGATTATAGTCTCCATAGGTAGTTTCTTAACAGAGCATGATGTTATTTTGATAAATGATGGTCATACTTTGTCTACAATGTTCAGTAAAGCTGGGTGTGTTTTAGAGTGTGGCAACATTGTGACTGAAAAGTCACTACAGTATGGGCACAAAGTTTCTAACCAAAATGGGAGTCCACAAACGAATGAGTGACATCACAGTAGCTCCGTCTTTTACATGTAAGTTATGTGATCTAACCACTGAAGGAGAGACACACAGCTGGGGGTGATTGGTTTTGCAGTGACGCTCATTTGCTTCACAACAACAGTCCCATCAAGGTGCTTTGTATTGTAAGACCCTGCAGTAATAAAGAGAAAACCCCAACAATCAGATCCTCTTTGAGCAAGCACCTGGCGACAGTGGAAAGGAAAAACTCCCTTTTAACAGGAAGAAATGTCCAGTAGAGCCAGGCTCAGGGAGGGGAGGCCATGTGCCTTGACCAGTTGTGGCTAGAGACAGGACAAAAGACATGCTTGGAAGGCAGCCAGAAATGAATATTAACTAAAGAGTAAATGTGGAGAGGTGTATAAACACATAGTGAGTGAAAAAGGTGAACCTAATCTTGAAAATAGAGAGGGTGTCTGCCTCCCGAATCCAAACTGGGAGCTGGTTTCACAGAAGAGGGGCCTGAAAGCTGAAGGCTCTGCCTGAGCCACAACTAAGTAAGCCCGCAGTCTGAGACCGAAGTGCTCTATTGGGGTGACACGGTACTAGGGGGTCTTTAGGATAAGATGGGGTCTGATTATTTGAGATCTTGGATGTGAGGATTTTAAATGTGATTCTTGATTTAAGACAGAGTCAGTGAAGAGAAGCCAATATAGGAGAAATATGCTCTCTCTTTCATGTCCCCGTCAGTACTCTAACTGCAGCATCTTAGATCAATTGAAGGCTTTTCAAAGAGTTTTTAGGACACCATGATAATAATGAATTACAATAGTCCAACCCAGAAGTAATAAATGCACGAATAAGTTTTTCAGCATCAGTCTGAGACAGAATGTTTCTAATTTTAGAAATATTTCACAAATGCAAGAAAGCAGCCATGCATATTTGTTTCATTTGCACACTGACGGGCATACCCTGCCAATGGATTCACAGCCTATGGACTGAAGAATGTGCAATGTGTGACCATTTTTACAGTCTCATTCTATAAAACAGTAGTAATGCCATAATAGCACACCATGCCTCTCTGGCAGTTTACAAATGTCTGTTAACTCCCCAAACAACTGTTACACCAGGCACTATAAAATACATGGAAACAGTTGTTTGCATTTAGAGACCATTATACAAGTAAATAGAGCAAAAAAAACATAGATGTGGGTATTTTCACACATACAAAGGACCACACACACAAATATCGCTGAAAGGGCAAATGAGTGCTGATATAAATGATACTACTGGTACCACTGGACACATCATTACCTATACTTGTTTTTATAGGTGACTAAATGAAGCCTTTGATGGTACGCTGTCTGGTTTTTGTGTTTTTCAACCCGATTTGCATCAAGTAACGCGGGAGCATGTTGGTATTCAGCTGTTTCCAGCACACTTAGTGTCAGTGCCAGTAAAGAACTGTAATCTTGAGTCTTTCCTCTTTTATGTGATGGTTATCTTTGGCTCTTTCTGTTTTTTAGCACTCCAGATGCACGGCTTTATGTGTCTCTCAGAGTTTGATCCACCACTTGAGTTGGAGCAGATATATCTGAAGAGCTTGTTTTCACAGTTCCTAGAGGATTAATCATAATAGTCATCCCTCTAGTGCCACCATGAAGTTGGTGTCATTACTTCTGAAATGTGAAATCCTTATTATCCATTTTAAATATAGAGATTTATTGAAGAGCTTCACTACATCCAGGATGTCGAAATATCCATAGCACAAAATGTATTTTGCCAATAACAGTGTCAATTTATTTGTCCAGTGTGGACAAATAAATTGTAACTTTAAATGATTGCCCATATGTGTGTGCTCAAGGATAACTAGCTTTTTAAAAAAGTGTTTGCATGGATTAGCCCACACACAAGGCCATATAACTGTATGGGTGCATATGCATGATACAGACAGTGGGAGATTGAAGGAGGAAGGAACAGCAATCCTGCAATTCTGCACGGGAGGCTGTGTATCATTTCAGGGGTTTCTGTATCAAAAAAATAGTGCACATGCCTGCTCACGCATATGCACACACGCCCACACGCACACACACACACACGCACACACGCACACACACACACACACACTTAGATAGGTAAAAGCATCTGCTCCAGATGTTTAGAGTATTTTGTTTCAGTGAAGGTATTGCAGCCTCACATCAGAGAGGAGATAAATCACAGTGCTGGACAGCAGCGAAGACACTTTTAGAGGCATTTCTAAACCCACCGCATTCACTTGGTTCCCATTTGGCAATATTCACAGATGCCATTTGGAATGACACTCACACACAGACAGCAGCAGTACACAAGGCCGATTATTTTCAACGCTACCCGTAAAACTTTACTTTCAGTTGTGAGGGAAAGTATAAAATGGAAATGTTGCACCAAATAAAGGCTCTACTGCCATTTATAGACTCAAAATTACATTCCTATCACTCTGACGTGATGTAACGAAACAGATACGCTTCTGTGCATCCTTAAGTGGATCAGACCGTCCAGCATTGCGAGGGACTCATCAAGAGCCAGTATTTTTCTTCCTCTGTTGGATAATAGCTTATGAGACACCAGCTGAGCAGCCTCAGACCTTCTCTGATGTGGGGAGGGATTCAAACTCACCACTGTGGTTTTGTGAATGACAGCCGTTTCCTGATCTTGACCCCTAATGTAGTTGTTTCCTCTCCACTCTTGATGTGCAGCCTTTATATTCATCCGTGGTCTCATCAATCATGGGTTCAGATGTTTAGTCACACACAAACCCTTTCACACACAAATACACAATCCACAAACTGAGAGGACCGTACATTCATTTAGATTCATTTATAAATATCTATTGATTTCAAATCCGCATATGTGACTATGGTGTTCACAACATGATTAAATGCTAGCACACGAATATATTCATAAATGTTTGTTTTAAATAAGTTGTCGTAGGCCTATACTAACTACCAATAAGTGATCCAGTCTGTTAACAGAGATAGCCAGTTACATTTAGAGCTCATAACTGATCCTCAACTTATAAATTGTTAATTAAAAAAAAATTAATACATGTAATTGCTACATTTTTGATTGCTCTATCATTCTCATTGAACTCACCGGATGTGTTTTATATAAACAGCTTTCAGGGAAGATTCTATTAAATAAGGAATGATTAAGTCTTTAGATCTCTCTTAAAACTGTGGACATAAAACTCTGCTGCAGGCTTTCTTCTTCCACTAGAGCCAGGGAATGACCTCCATCTGTTGGTCGGAAGCAAGTATTGCCATAAAAATTAAAAAAAGAACGTCACTGTGTTTGCACCGGACATGAAGGAAACTGGGGCAACTTGATGGCCTTAAATTGTCACGTTATGACTTTCTGTAATTTACATAAGATTAAATGTTATAATAATATTACATTGGCCAATAAAAAGTTAACTTTATCTTAATTCTAACCAGGCATTTCAACCAGCATCTGATCAATGAAACATGACAGCTGCTACCTTCTCAGATGAAGCAGTGATGCATCTCCACCAGAAAGAAGAAAACTTAATTCTAGATCAAGAACTGAGAGCATCAGTGTTTCCTGTTCATTCACAGCTATCAATGTACTGAACTGACTCTAAACTCTAAACAAAACAAATTCAAAGAATTTCTTCTTTGCTGCATTACAATATATAAGTCAATAAAACAAATTAAAATCTCCTCTGTTTAAAACTGACTTCAATCATTTTGCATCATAAATTTCCTCAAAGCATTTCATTCAGACTCAGGTTGAATTGATCTGCTGTACTTAAAAGAAAACCCCTGTTTGATTATTACAAGTGTGTTTTCTGCTCTGAGGGGGATTTTCTCTGGACATGATGTGACTGACCTTGTTGCTTTCAATCTATTCACAGTCATGCCTTGCTTCACTGGTGGATGTCACAGTGTCACCCACAGGGATGAGGGAGCTCATAGACACACACAAACACATGCGCATACACGCACGCACAAAGACGCACAGCACATCACAGCATCCTCACATCGATCCCTGGCAAAGCCAGAGCGATGCAACTGCTACTCCATTGTCGGACCCCTTAACTCCCTCCTTCCTGCTCCCACTCTTTCTCCTCGCCACCCCAGTCTCTACCCCAATCCCTGCTAGCAGGCCCCACTCTTTTCTCCTGGTTGCCATGGAGATGGCTAACAAAGCCATCACTTTTACCAATTTCCTCAGAGACAGGTGCTGGCACAATGACTGCTTCCTTGCCGACTGAAAGGGGAAGGGGCAAGAGGGGTCCATGGGAACTCCAGGCGGACACTCTGAGGGCTGTCCAAGTGTCCTCCTCCCCGGGCCCAACCGAGAAAAGAAGGCTAATTTGTTGTCCCTGTTTTCCCAGGGAGGGGGGATGCAGGAGAAAGGAGGAGTGGGGAGAGAGGCTGGGGGTGGAAGGAGGGCAAGTGGGTAAGAGAGAATGAGGCAGAGAGAGACAGAGAGTGTATATGCAAAGGGGTGTCCACCAGTTTTCAAAACAGACCGCCTAATATCAGTCTCCTCTCGCTTTCTCTTGCCAATGGGTGGAAAGGTCCTCCTTTTTCCCCTTGTTCCTTCATCTCCCCTCACTTCTCCTATTCTCCTGTTACAACTCTTTGGGCCCAGAAACAATGGCGAGTCATGGCATCATGACTGCAAGATGTTTCAATTTAGCTTTCAGCAAGCGTTCACTTCCTTCTTTGTGTGGTGCTCTGTGTGTGTCTGTATCTGGTTTTGAATGTTTAGTGCAATAAAGTTAGACATTTCTTTTTTTTTTTCTTCAACTTTGTGCAACTTTTTTTTGCAAATATCAGTTTCTTTAAAAACAATCTTTGCGCATTGCAGGATATTCTATCATTGTTTTGTTGAAGTCATTGTTTACTGGTCTCTTCACAGCCTGGCTGACTCCTCTGAAAGAGGGGCTGTCTGTTGGAGCAGGCGCAAAGTATTTATTGCCCCTCTAAGAAGACAAGCCATAAGCTTTCAATTTGAGTGAGGTGCATGTTTGTGTGTACATGTGTGTCTGCTTATGAAGTTGTGTGCATGCATGTGTGGTAGCGCTCGTTTGAATAGACCATGCAAACGGTTTTGTTAGTAGCACAAAACTTTCTGAGGCAGCATGTAAAGCACTTAGGTTCTGTAAAGGACACGGCATTCAGCTGCAAAAGACCCTAACGGTCATTGTATTGGCCTGTGTGTGTGTGTGTGTGGGCGGGTTTTAGAGAGAGAGTGACAGCATCAGAAAATTAAATTTACATTCTGGGCAAATAAGTGGTGGTATGCTTCTAATTATTCTGTTAATAGTGTGGTAGTAGCTTGTTTCACAATAGTGATTTCTTTTTTTAATTGAATAGAGGGAAATAACACAAAATTGTTAAATACATGAATGAAACAAAACAGTGTCTTTGTTTCTTGATAAATCCCATTCATTTACCTTTTAGAAACTGTTGCCCATACAGAACTGTATAGGTCCTGGTTCACCCGTCATTTCTTTACATTTTGTTAGGAAAATGAGAAATAGATGCAGTGATTTATTGGAACTTGATAACACAAGTGGAAATACAATATATAAAGTAAAACAGAGTTTGTACAGTTGTAATGAGCTTGAATATCAGTGTTTAGTGTGACTGCCTTTATTCTTCTGCATAGTCAATGCGCTCTTAGGCAACCTTTCATGTTATTTCTTTTACCATGCTTTTGGAATCGTTCTCCAGGCTTCTTTAAGGACATTCAAAACTCGTCTTTGGGGCAAAACAGCAGCTCCTGGTAGACAGAGCAGTCGCCTGAGACTGCAAGACCAGACTGACCAACCTGTGCACCGCCTACACTGGACTGACTACAAGAAGGCCTATGACACAATGTCCCACACCTGGATCCTGGAATGACTTGAACTGTACAAGATAAACACGACTCTAATAGCCTTCATCAGAAACACAATGGGGATGTGGCAAACACCACTAGAGGCCAACTTCAAGCCGATAGCACAAGTCGCAGTCGAGTGCGGGATCTACTGAGGAGATGCTCTGTCCCCACTGCTATTCTGCATAGGCTCAAACCCCCTCAGTAAGATCATTGACAAAACTGGCTATGGATACTGACTACTGAATGAAGCAATCATCAGCCACCTCCTCTATATGGATGACATCAAGCTGTATGCCTGGAGTGAACGAGACATTGATTCACTGATCCACACCACCAGGATCTACAGCAATGACATCAGAATGCCATTCGGACTGGAGAAGTGTAGTTGGATGGTAACGAAGAGAGGGAAAGTAGTCAGAACTGAGGGGATCACACTACCATAAGGCAACATTGCATACATTAAGGGCAGCTACAAGTACCTGGTGATCCCACACGTCAAGGGAACCATGAAGAGGCTGCTACAAAACCACAACCACCAAGTACCTGCAGAGGATCAGGAAAATCCTAAGGAGTCAGCTAAATGGCAAACAAAATCTGGGCTATCAACACCTACGCCCTGCCAATGATCAGGTACCCTGCTGGGATAATAAGCTGGCCAAAGGAGGAGATAGAAGCCACTGACATCGAGACAAGAAAGCTCCCTATCATGCATGACGGGTTTCACCCTAAATCCAGCACCTTGAGACTGTACGCTAAGCAAAAGGAAGGAGGCCGGGGACTAGTGAGCGTCAATACCACAGTCCAGGATGAGACAACAAACTCCATGAGTACATCAGGAAGGTGGCCACAACCAACTGTGTGCTTAGTGAATACCTCAGGCAGCAGAAACCCAAGAAAGAAGAGGTGCAAGGAAAAGAATCATCATGAAAGGACAGGCCCCTGCACAGTATGTACCACCAGCAGATAGAGGAAGTGACTGACATCCAGAAATCATACCAGTGGCTGGACAAAGCTGGACTGAAAGACAGCACACAGAGGAACTAATCATGGCAGGACAGGAACAAGTTGTAAGTACAAGACCCATAGAGGCTGGGATTTATTACACCAGGCAAGACCCCAGGTGCAGGCTGTGTAAAGATGCCCCTGAGCCAATCCAGCACATAACAGCAGAGTGCAAGATGCTAGCAGGCCAATACATGGTGCGCCATAACCAAGTGGCCGGCATAGTATACACAAAAATCTGCAACATCAAGAAGGAACACGGGAAGCTGGAAAAGTACCAAGGGCTCAGAGAAGAACTCAAGAAGATGTGGAGGGTGAAGGTAACATTGGTGCCAGTGGTAATCGGAGCATTACCACTGGCACCGAGAGGGGGGCGAGAGGGGAACTTGTCTGTCTGTCTGTCTGTGAATATATATTCATATTGCATGCTGTGCCAACACATGCCATGTTTCCAGCTAATTTGGGAATCACCTTGGTGGTGTAAAAATACTATTTTACCTGTCAAACTGGATTATCTTTCTTGTAGACTAAGTTTAAGAAATGGGAACAAATTGTTGTTTTTTTAACAAGTAAAAAAGTGCTTAAAGATAGAATTTAGAATGGATTCTTTGCTAGGTTGTATGTCATGTGTAGACACATCATTGGGTCATCCCTTGAGTCAGGTGCCTGTTTATGGTGGCATTATTCTTCGATCACTATTAAGCTTAAGAAACAAAAACAAACACACAAACAAACATCATTACTCTGAAAATGTTCAGGTACAATGACCGGACTAAAAATTAGTGAAAAAGCAGCCAGGGTCCAAAAGAAAACTTTGAAAGCCTGGAGAACTGTTGCTCATGACCAGTTAAAAACATACAAACCTCATAATATCTTATTCAACTATGGTCAACTACTGTCCTGTCCTTCTACCAGTGGGGGTCACCAAAGTCAGAAATTTTCAGATCCTACACAAAGTGGTCTAAGTCTTATTATTTTAAACATTTTCCTTCTTATTTCCTAACAGTTCACATCTGTGAAGCTCTTTTACACGTTGTTCAAATATATTTATATGTAATTCAGGTTTATAGGTGACTAAAGCTGTCAATACATCTTCAGTAACAAAAGATGAATGGAAAAATTCACTACGTGACGTTTGTACAGGGTCCCATGAAGTTTACATCTTTGGTGGGATCACATCATCTGACCTCCAGGACGTTTCTCAGCTGTCAGGAAAATCCTCACATGTCACACCCAGACATATATTTAGCATTGGTTTATTATGTTTGCCAGGGAATGAGGAGTGAAACACAGCACAACGGAGGTAAACAAGGCTTTGAAAGATGAGTTAAACATTAGCCACAATTTCCATAACAGAGACAACCCAAACCTCTGTTCTTCAAGTTTCATTCAGTAAAATAACTTCATGTATCAACGTAAGGTGTGCAAGAAAACAAATCATCACTGTACGGTTAAAAAGTACGTTTTAAGATGTTATTTAAAGATATGACACTGAGTTGGTTTTGCAGAGTTCCCCGGGTAGTTACAGGGTAGTAGGCTGAATGTACCCTGTCCCATTATTAAACAGTGGAACATTCATGATTTCGTGCCTCACTTTACCTCCTGTTTCAAAGAGCTGCGTTTGTTGGCACGGCTCTGTCATTTAATAACATTTCACATAGTACAAATACTCGTGTCATAAATCTCTTGAGCTATAACTTCCCCCGTAGGGTCATCGGCGGGGAAAGTGGCATTGATACTGTTACAACACATGCCTTACTAACATGCCTCTTCCTCTGTGCAGCTCATAGTTACTGTTGCCACAATATCACAATATCAATTCATTACAAGAAAAATTCAATAATACAAGAGCTATTTCTCATGTATGGAGGAAACAAAATAACATTTTATGTTGTAAAGTAAAATAAGTGAAATCCTTCCATCAATTTTACTAAGAATACAAAAGCCTAGAGCGGGGATGTCAAAGTCATTTTACTTTGATGTTAAGTTGGCTGGAGGAATACACATTTAATCCCTGAGATATCTTAACATAAGAAAAAGAATTTCAGCAGTATGTCTCAGTGTTTCTACATGATAAAGAAATGTTGCTAGACTGACATTTTGGGCTTAAAATGTAAAATTACAGACGAAGTTTTGGTAGCTCATTGCCTAGAGCTACCTGTAATTATAAAACAGAAATGTTAGTCACAGAAAATATATATTTTTTCCTTTGACTGTGAAGCCACTGTAAAAAACAGAAATTTCTAGACTAGACAGTAAAAAAACCTGGAACAATTCTGTCATTTAATTGTGTATCTATTACTTAATTACTTTGGTGCTGTATAAATGAGTATGGTGGATGCCTTTATCAATAGGAAATTCTGTAAAACATGAAAATACAGTTAAAAGTCCAAAATTTACGCCATCCTTCAATTGTTCCCAAGCCAGCCAGTGGAGTACATTGGATTCTCTGCGCCTCTTGTTTGACACTCCTGGACTGGATGGAGCATATCATAGCCGATATTTGGTGAGAGGTGGAGTACATGTACTCCAGGGTCGCCCATCTATTACAGGGCGAACACAGAGACACAGACGAGCAATTATTTGTGCCCACACTGACTCATATGACCATTTTGAATCACCACTTATCTAACATCTTTGAACTGTGGGAGGAAACCAGACCACTGGGAAGAAAAACAAATCAAAGAAACCATGAAGGAGCCACACACATGCAATCTCCAAACAGAAGGACCCCCAAACACAATTCATATTTCAGTTGAGATAAACCAAATTTTTGTCATAAGTAAAAAAAATGAAAAAAAAATGAAGAAAATAATTTTTACAGTTTTACATAGTCGTGTTTATGCGTGTTTGTGTGTGTCCAGCAGATGGCAGTAAAACATAAGACATGATTGATATTCCCCTTTTTGCTTCATAGAAACTCCTTGTATCCTGACAGCATTGATCAGGCAGAGTCCACTGTGCAGTCAGAGATTGGAAATAAAGCTATTTCTCCAGGTCAATTGTTGCTGATGGAAACATGTTAAAAATAGGAGCTGCATACTACTTTATGTTCAGTCTACGGTCTTTGCCCATGATAAACTCTGATGTGGGTCTCAGTTTGCAAAATGCTTCACAGCAGGTAATCACAAAGGAAACCAACGGATATAAACATCTGTTTTAAAAGGAAGAGCTGCAGGCCTTTTCTATTCATCATGTAATTGTTGCCTGCCCAAGGCCATCATTTTTTTTCTTTTTAACCATTAGGGGGAAGCATTGTTCAAGCTATTAGCCGGTTAGTACAAGTATCTTTTGTGAGTGCAGCTGTGCTGCTTGATTGACCCCTACCATCCATCTCCCCAAGTCTGTTTCACTCTTGCCTCTGTTGAACTGTAAAAGGATCTGTTTATTAGCTTCCCGAATGAGCACAGTGAGCCGACAAAGAGACAATACAATATTGGATTTGTGATCATTAATACTCATGTGATTCTTTTGGCTGGTTTACAGCCTCTGCTTCTCTGTAGCTCTTTTCCAAAAGGGTGTTTTGTTTACTCCCGTGATCCAGAATCTAAAAGGACCAAACAGAAACACCTGGACTATCGATTGTTAGAAGAAACACTAAAAGATGTATCCCACAACACCAGGTATTATGTCATCCTCTGCACATTCTCTTCATGTCTTTTAATGAGAGTCTAATGAACATTGTAAGTGCAGCTGGCCTATATAGACTGTTTTCCTTGCATGCGTAATCACTCTGGGAAATTATTATTCGGCAGCTTACCGTTTAGACTAGCTGACCTAACAAACAGCAAAAGCGTGCACTTGCAGATAAAGCTTCTACCTCACACAGTCACTGATGGCGAAATATTTAAAAAAAATTATTTTAAATTACATGTGGTATGCTGTTAGATACGAGATGTATGAAGATGTGTATTTAGTAAGTAAATCAAAAATAGATATAGTAGAAAACATAATACAGGCACACTTGTATGTACAAACTGTGAGAAAAGCAGATCACGTAAACAAATATCAGCCTTCACACAGTAAGATTAACTATTGTACTTCAGCTGCAAATTTCATCCCCTTCTTTTTTTAAAGATTACAGCTTGGTGAACATTTAGTGAGCAGCAAACACAGAACTGTTTGCTTGAATCATTAGTGTAATAACCCCTCTACCTTCTTTGCTCTGTCCATCCAAAGTGATTCATAGATGCAGACACTGCAAAGCTGAAATAGCAGCATTCAGTCCCTCACCCACTCTGTAGATTATCTGGCTGTTCCCTTGCAGGAAAAGGCACAAGTAGATTTAACATGGATAAACAAACACTCTGTCCTAGCTGATAGGGTATGTGAAATGTGCAAATAATCTGTCTCAATTTTTTTTTTTTTTTAAATTATCAGATTCCCTCCCTGTTTTATAAATATCAACGCAGCGTCAACATAATACTGGGTTTTGGTCTGTTGGAACATTACAATGCCTGAAGTCAGGAATGAGAGCACTTCTATTTGTGGTAAATTGGCAGTTTGGTGAAGTCCAGATGCGTTTAGGCCTGCAGACTGAGCTGCTGACTTACTGTGACGTGATGTAATCCGTGATGCTTTAGCCTGTGCCCGACCCCTTTAATGCGCACATTTGTGTGGCAAATCCATCTTTTTCCTTTTAGCTTTTAATCTATTCATATCCTGCGTCAATGTCCTACTTTTAGTTGTGCATTGTTCTATTCTGGTATTGTACAAAGACGGCAAGTGATACACACACACACATACATACACAGACAAGTAGGCAACCTACAGCACAAAGACTGAAAGCTGCGGATGTGTCAAGGGAAAAAAGGAGAAGGGATAACTTGGTTTATTTCTTCTTTCATTTTCTTCACATAAACAAGCACACAGGTGTTTTCGGATTATCAATACAGAACTTTTACCTTTTTAAAAGAAAAGTCAACAGTGATTTTTTTCTGTTTGCTATAATATTGAGATTGGGGCACAGACACTGCAACAAACTGTTGTAAAAATACACATTTTGCACATTAGATACTCTTCTTTATACTGGGAATGCTTATGGATTGAGATACAATTTATTACCAGCAGTCTATTATACAAACTTACAGTTAATATGAGCCTGGTTTTCATTCTGTATCCCCTTCCTCCAGTTTGATTAGCTCTGCCCATGTCCATCTGGCGTGTGCACTAGCATGGCTATGCTTCTCAATCATTATGCACACCTGAGCATCAAGACTGCTGCATTTAAACCCTCAGTCTTTAGGCCACTGTCTGCCAGATCATTCAGTGTTCTGCATGCTACGCTTGTGTTGGACAAACATTAGGCATTTGTTCAAGTCTTTACTTTGGGAAGTATTTGTTAATGGGTTTTGTGAACCATTAAATTGAAGAGCCGTTTGTCTTACTGGTTATGTCTTGGTTGAGGTTGCTCATTATAATGTTCATGTTACCCTGGTAACAACCATAATACCATAACTTTAGTGAACTTGTCAGCAAAAGGAAAGCTTTTCCTCTACCTCCTCATACGTCATATAACTATGGTATTAACCTCCTGATAGGGGAGGTGGTGATCACAAATGATTACCACTTGCAATGATTACAATGATTACAACTCAGCTTTTGATTTTCTGAAAGATGCTGCTGTCATTCTTTGACCTGAGGAATGCCTAACACATCGTCAGCATCAGAAAAAGGATGAGTTATTGTCAGTTCAAAATGCAATTGGATGAATGTAGATGGACTAAAAAAAAATCTTTCCTATTTTCAAATCCTGATCAGACTCACTGGTTCTTGTTCTTCAGTCACTTCGGCTTCACTGAAGCCAAGAACATCAGGCCAGAGGCCTCTTCCTGCCAATACACTTTTGAGGAGATGACTTCTGATCCTAAACCCATTCTGCCTCCTTCCTGCTTTTTGTTATTCCTGTCATCCGATGAGCACATTTCCTGGACTCTGGTTCATTCAACTCTATTGCATATGACCAACCAATACAGCAAATGAAATGCCACATCAGCGCTCCAGGTCACAAAGTCTGGAGCACAAAAATATTCCTTTGAAGATTTGTAAAATTTAAATATATAATTTATTCGTATTTTATAGCTTATAGCGACTCTCTATTGTGATTTCAGATTAATCGCTCATCCTAAGTAATTTTGTCTTATATGTTACACAAGAAGAAAAAAAATCTCAATTTTAAAAAAACAAAATCAAACACTGAACAAATATCAATCAATGTCTGTTTTAACAGGATGTGGTGGTTGCAGCTGCAGTGAAGGCTACAAAAGCAAACAGGAAGTGAGTGGTGTTATCTGGAAATTTCAGAGAATTTCACTACCTCGGCTGACACCTGGCTCTTCTGTAGTTGTTTGCAACAGAATTAACCGAGGTGACCAAAAAAAAAGAGTTCATTTTTTTACTTCACCAGATAAAACCAGTCAAGACAAGCAAGCTACAGCAGCACTGGGTACAGGCTCTCGTCACTCTCATCACACACACTTGGATTCTGCATTACACATCATGCCTCTTCTGCAACAGTGTGTCATAAACAGCTTATTCTGCCCCCTACTGGCAAGTGAAATAAATGTGTCAATGGAACAAATGAACAAACTGCTAAATAACTCAAGACATTACATTTTTCACCTGAGTCCTCATCTGCATTCAGTTGGTTTTTTTTGTTATTTAACTGATTTGTAATCAGTTTTACTTTATTCATCACATTTGTGACAGACTTGGCTGCTTTATCTCTTCCGCTTTTTATGACATCTTCTCAAATTGCTGTGTTCAACACACTGTTGCTTTTCAGCGTTAGGCACATTGAATGTTTTTGCACACACAGACTCTCAGTTACAGTTGCTGCCTGTTTAACATTCACACACACACCTCAGTCGAACCACTGCTGTGTCAAATTGATCACTTTATCAGCTGGCTCTGCTCCAGCACACTCCCTTTTGTGGAAGACCATGACTGCAGCAGTACGACTGATATACAGGCTCTGTTATATTTGTGCCAATGAACTGTTTATACATTTGAAATACAAATTCCCACCATACTTTACTCATTAGCTTAAAAAAAAAAAACGCTGCAGATTTGGTTCAAACTACGTAAGAGTTCATCTATTATGAGGTTACAACATTCCCAATCTGGCACTCGAATGCATTACAGACAAATCCTTTTGTTGGGAGGAGGGATGACAATAGAGTTTATAGAGGAGGAAGTAAAAGGAGGCTACAGTGCTTTTATGCTTATCTTAGCCTACATCCACTTCATGTTGACTCATTTTCCCTCTAAACTCTGGTTATATAATACAGCATGCAACATTTTGTTAGATGCTTTCATACCAGTGTATTAAAGGTCTCTTAACAATGCTCTGGGGATAATTCAGTCTGCCACTGTGCCAGAGCTGTGCTAGTCTGAAAGTATTACTTTGACAATACACCATCTGTTTTCATTCTCTGTTTTGGGAAGCATAATTTTGCTTGTTATTTTCTTTGTATGCTGACAGTTTAATTTATTGTAGAACATGTAGAAACATGTTATATATGTCATATTATATTCATATATTTTTGATGCAGTTTAAGCAAAACCTTGTAACTGTAGTCTGTGTTGTTACAAACACTGAGATAGTCCGAGACAAGCCACAGATCTGAAATTAAACCTTGTCTAATATCACAATGGCAGGGGAAATAGATGGTACACAAGGGGCTCTCTAAAGCTTCCAACTCTTCCTGAACTAAATCAGGGAAGGACGGGCCATATAGAAAAGGAAGAATAACATGTGAAGGATTATGTGAAAAGATGTGATTGTCTTTTCTTTTAAAACCACCAACCTCTAAATTTTGACTCAGTTTGAAAGATGCTCAGATATTGAATATGCTGTAAATGGTTTCATATATTATGCAGACTTCTACCATTATGATTACAAATTACAGCATTACAGACTCACAAATAGTAATGATGACTCATTCTGTAATTTGAATGTTACACAAGATATGAATGTGTCATTTTTACCCTGTTGATAAGTAATTTAGTTTTACTACATTAATTAATAAAAACTGTAAAAGTCCTTCAGTTTGTTATGTAATGAAAGAAGAGTGTTGTCAGTCAACACAAAAGTACACACTCTGATTATTTGCTTAAACAGACCCATGCACAAACACGAGGTTGCTGCATCCAGCTTTATGAAGACACTTCCAGCCTACTGTAAAATCTACTGTTAGTTAATAATTTAAAAACAGCCTAGTGCCAGTGCTCAGAATTGATAGTTTGTTGTCAAAAGGAGGAGAAAAAAATACAGCACACGATCAAAGAGATTACGTAAGAAGCTACCCTACAAACCTGGATTTGCAGGATTTCACTGCACAATGTGATTTTCCCTCTGAGATCCCATATTTCAGATTTGCAGCCATTCTAATGTTTTCATTTTGGGTTATAATGTATCATAGTTTTATGAGGAAATGAGGAACACAGAAATAATGTCTTCTGGAAATGTTTTAGCAGTTTTTGAAATGTAAAGTTTCAGTGCCTTTGGAGCTTTCTTGATTTCATTAGGTAGTGCAATTAAAACATTTACAAAAATACACAATGAGCTGATTTATTAGGGAATGCAGCTCCATGTGGAGAAACGCTACAAGAATGAAATGAAACTGCTTGTGCCTGTTTTTTATAGTATCATCTAAAAAATATTTGCAGCAAGGCAACTCACACACAGTAACTAGATAGATAAGAAAATTGTCCAGAGGAATCTATGTCTTGACACATATTATAGATTTAACCTTACACCTCTATTGTATTGTCATTTCAGTTAAGTTGGGCAACAAGGGGGTCTGATTGGCTTTGCTTTGGAGTGAGCCTCAAGTGGTGAATAGGGGAACTGCAGGTATTGGCCCGTCCACATTGGCTCCCCAGGAAAAACCTTGCATGTTACCAACAATCCAATGCTACCTCAAGTGGTTATTTTGGAGAATCAGTTGTCTTAGATCAGAGGCCAAAAGACAACTTGCTTTTAATGTCTAGTCCCAATGCAGAGAAGAGGAGTAGGCTTATGTTTACAGTCAGAGCAGCACATAACCAACATCTAATCTTTCGGCACACAACATTTCTTAAAAACTCTTCTCCAGAGAGATACAAGCACATACGCACATGGATGTTTACAGCTCAGTTTGGGGCGTTTGCTCTGCTTTTCCCTGCTACTCTCATTGTGTCTCTGCTGCCTTCTGATCTTTGGCATTTTTGACATTCCAGCCATCTGCTGGCCTTTCATTTGCCTGGCAAGCGCCGCAGATGCACTATACTAAACAGGCTGAGGGGTGCCTCAACTTTTCTGGCTGTCTGACTATTCGGCAAAAGAAAAAGATAGAAAGATAGAAAGAGAAAGGTTACATAAAGACATTATCAACACCTTCCATTATGTGGTGTAAAAGCACAGCAGAAAGTGATGAACAATCATGAGGTGTGACAATGATATTTCACTCTGGAGATTTATTTTAGTGGTTTGAACCCAAGACGCACAAAGTCAGCCGCAGACATAACTGTTTTCTTACACCAGATATTAATCTGAAAGTGAGATTGAGTAGGGGGAGTTTTTTCGGCTAAGGGGACATCAAATAGCCGTACATCACTTTTAATGGGTCGCCGCTACACAAAACAAACAAAAAAACTACAACAAAGGAGCGATGAGCAATCAAACAGTGGTGTACTGTCAGACATTTTTCCGTAGAAGAAGGTTATGTTTGTTTCCACGCTGGTTTGTTAAAGGTGAAATGCAATGATGTGGTTGAAAAGAGAGGATGTTAGAAGGTCATCGAGTGGTTTTCAATGTCTTAATCTCTCCCCACATCTGCTTTTATGTTTTCTGCTACTTTCTGTTACATTCTTATACGTCTGGAATTTTTTTAGTTAGTAAAATGCCCGAGTAATATCTATGGGATTTTTTTCCAGAAATTTACATTTTCTCAAAAATACTAAAACCGTGTTGAACTTAATGCACCATGATACTCACTCCATTATAATATACAATTTTGACATGTAGGCAGAAATTGAGAGATTCAAAGAGCAAAGATAGACTTTAAAACTCTAGAATGCCCAACTCACTTGGCAGCAGTACTGTGAAACAGCAGCACCTGATTGTAAGGAACACTAGTTTTGTTTCTTAGTTTTGTCTGTCTATTAGTGTAATGGCACACAGACACTGAAACAGCTGGTGTTTTAGCCTGACATTTACAGACAGTGCTACATCACAGAAATCCTCCAACAGTCAACCTGCACTGTGGTCTTTACGGGTTGCTTGTAAAGACCTTCAGCTAATATTGTATTTGCAGTTTTTCTCATTGACTCTCAGCATGACTGACAAGAGGTCCAAATGTCTCTGGGCAATGCAACTGATTCATCCTCTAATGTCAGTCTAAAGGCAGAACTGGTGCTACAGTGACTCATGTTGAGGTGCAAAATGATGTCTGCCACTAGCAGGAAAATGCATTTAGAAATGGTATATAGAAGCAGACAGCAACCAAACAATGTATATGAGTTAATAGAGACTGGGTTGAGAACTTAAGAGAGAGTGATCTTAATTAGATGCAACATAATGTACAATGTTGTGTCTAGTCTAATCTACTCGACAAACATTGTTACCCTTGCTAGTGATGAAAACTATGTATCATCCTTATTTTATTCATGTATAACGGTAGGTACCACTGGCCACTAACACTAAGTAAAGAAGACAGCAGCTATGCTAACCAGCGCTCTTCTGAAGTACTTGATTGTAAAACAAAAAAACAAAGCAGCCATACAGTATGTCATGTTTGTCAGAATAAACTAGAACAAAACCAAGGAACCGAAGTGATGTGCAAACACCTTCTGCACCAGGATGCGGATGCCAGCATGAAAGAAGCCATGGCTACTGCTGCTAGTGCTGTTGAGGTTAGCCAAACTCTGCAAACTAGACTGATACTGTATTTGCAACATTTGGGCCTCAGAGCCTCAAATGTGGGCCTCAACTAATAGGCAGAACCTTAGTTGTTCTGCTCAGAGACTTTGGAGTGCACTTCCACAACATCTCCGGACTACAAACTCTCTCTTTACTTTTACATCACACCTAAAAACCCATCTATTTAGAATTGCATACCCTTCATTATGACTTGGTCTTAGTCTATATTTTTTTGTCCTTCATTAGCTTTTATAGTTTTGTATTTTGTTTACCTCATGTTTTTACTTTGTTCTGCTGTAAGGTGACCTTGTGGGTCTTTAAAGGTGCCTATAAATAAAATGTATGAGGATTAACGGTTTCATATTGCAGCTAAAATAAATATTTTTTTGGCAAATGTTTAACTTTGTACATTTGAAGTGTGCTCAGTTTCTAATGTTTTCTGTCTTTTAAACTGGTTGACCAGCTTAGTCCCCCCCCTTGTTTAAATGACTAGCTAGAAGGTCACAAGGAACAACTCTAGATTTTACATTTGTGCTGGATGGCTACTGAAATAATATGTTTTAGTAAAGTTTCAATAAATGTTGCATTACTTAGGTAAACAAAGAGACCTTATTTGAAATATACATACCTAAAGAATTTCAATCAAATAGTTACCATTAAAACAGCCTATACATTCAAATATACTGCATATAATTCTGTATTCAAGTGGGTATTTCTTACAAGAAGCATAAGTCAGAGTTTTAGTAAGCATTCATCTACATAGAGTAAAACTGATCAGGTTATCTCTGACTAATAGTCTGCCCAGTTTATCAGGTAATTATTGCTAGAAAGGAATTCAAAGGTCAGTTTTCAGGGGAGTTTTTAGACGGCAATATTTAAATGGCCCATGTAAAATGATGACAAGTTCCAGACACACTCTGACTAACACAAACAAACACATGCACACACCTTTGCACATTTGCTAAATCCAACCACAGAAGCATCAGACAGGGCAGAGCCTGACTTCCTCTGTACTCTTTCAACATGCGGTAGATACCAAGGTTTTTGTTTTTGCATTTCTCATATGTTTTCATATCTGATTGAGACCTCTTTCTGACATGACATGAGTGTGACTTCAGAAAGAGAAAGTAAGAGGGGCAAAAGAAGTGAGTGAGCAAAACAGAGAAAACATATTTGGAGCAAAACAACACATCTGATTTACAAGAATCTCTTACTATGATGTGAAATGTGTGAGTGTGGGAGACAAAAAGATAAAGTAGAGAGAGAAAGATAAAGTGGAGGAGGGAGAGGAAGAGAGGGAGGGGAAAAATGGGCTGGGGTTTCCTAGCCATTCTTTTATGCAGTCTAATCAAGGTAATGACGCAGGCACAGGAGATGATACCACCCACAAGTACATACACAGCCCGTTACACACACGCACACACACGCGCGCACACACACATACTTTGCCATGCAAGTGCTCCAAGCTATCAGCATTTTGCAAACCACCCACACTGGCTTCTCCTTGCCTCTGGGCAGGTTTCCTCACGTCTCTCTGTGTCATTGTTTGTGTTATTTTATTTCTTCCTGTCTTTATGTCCCTATCATAACTTTCCCTTTTCCCTTTAGCATCTGCTCCTTTTTCACCCTTCCACCCTCTTTTCCCTATCATTTATTTATCCTTTATTCGGTCAGCCCTTTCCAAAAGCACTTTAAGTAAATGGACTGTGTTCTTGTGTAGTTCCTTTTATCCTGAGATGCTAAAAGGTTTTTGTAGATTAACAAACATCTGTATTTTTCAATGATGTAAAGCTATGTCGAGTCTTTTGGGTGCACCTTTTTTTGGAGCAAAAATTAAACACATTTTAAGTGGTGGGCAACTCCAGGCCTTGACGGCAGGTGTCCTGCAGGTTTTAGATGTGTCCTTTATCCAACACAGCTGATTTAAATGGCTAAATGACCTCCTTAACATGTCTTCTAGTTCTCCAGAGCCCTGGTAATTAACTCATCATTTGATTCAGGTGTATTGGCCCAGGGTGAGATCTGAAGCCTGCAGGACACCGACCCTCGAGGCCTGAAGTTCGACACCCCTGCTGTAGACGGCACAAAGGATGGACATAGTTACCATAGTGCCATCCACTTGTCATATTTTGAAACCTTGACATAAGCGTTTTCACTGTCACCATCTTGGTTAAAAAAAAAATAGACATGAAGAGGACAGATGGGGTATTGGCTAATGTCTTGTCAATCACAAGTCTTTAGCCAAAGACCACATCAAGGATAGTCCTACTTTTTAAACGATATAATGACCAGAAGTCTCTTTCCAACTACATGAATTGCCATTTGGTAGTTTTCAGATCCAATGCACATTTACGGCACCAATTTGGTAGCCCCATCGATATTTTATGCTGTCTATATCCTACCATAACAAGCTAGCTAGCATGTTAAGCTAAGTCCATTTGGAATTTACATTAACTGTGAATTAAAATACAGATATAATTACTGAAAAGTGAATGGTTAGAACCTCCGCATACACCTCAAATGCTACAGTTGGTTCTGCCGCTACTTTATCTCATTTTCTCCAAGGTCTTTAAATTGGAGGTTGGGACCATAAACCTACTTTGAAAATGTTTATTGAGGCAATACATCAAATTAGAAGTAAGGTTGTTCTCGTGACTTCTGTTTGCAGGTTAAAGTGACACTTTCACTTGGCTTCACTTTTCAGACTGTTTCGCTACATCTGATCCGTTTATAAAAATTTATTATAACAAAACCCTTTAACTGAAAAGTAACTGCAACTTGCTAAGACAGACTAGCCTACCTTTAGCTTTGTTCAAACATGGATGTAGCATTTCTGAATCACTAGTAAGACAAATTAACTGCTTTTATGTATTTTTGAAATGGAGGACAAGGTCACCTTTTTTTATATGCTTGTGTTTGACACACAACAAAATCTTATTTTTTTTTTTTTCCAAAGGTGGATCACTTTGAGGTTAAAAAGAGGGTGACAGACAGGCCATGCTCTTTGCATGCAATATTATGGGTTGAATGTGTAATGGCAACGGAGCATAGACTGTTATCAGCGTGTGCACTGCTGGAACATGCTGGGTTGAGAAACAGTGTGTGTTGTTGCTGTTTTGGGTGTGTCACTGATGATGATGGTTTTTGTGGTAGGCCCCATACACTTGCTCAAAGCACTCACTATTTCCCAGCTGAGTAGATGAGGAGAATCTGATTACAACATGCAGTGATATTTTGACATCTACGCTGTAGTTACCTTCAGTGATTCAGGTTTTATTAGTTCCTTAATGCTGGTGGTTTTTCCTTTATAAATGGGCTACATCTGACATAAAGGAAAAAATATATATCAAGAATGGGGCTTAAATAATTCAGCAAAAGAGCAAAATATGGGAAACCTTTTAAATAATACTTAAGTTTCAATGAGGTCCACTTAAAAGCTTATATTGTGTGTGTGCGTGTGTGTTTGTGTGTGTGTTGCACCATATGACTTACTTGTGACCTTCTTAGCAGATGACCAGTAACAGTAATATTTGTTTGGGTAAACTGTGAGTTTCTTCACCCCCCAAAAACTGTAACTAGGCTGTTGTCTAGGGTTAAACATGTGACTTACATTCAGTCTGTCTGAACTGAACTCATTAAAGAAAATGAGGCACTTTATCTCACATTTTAAATGACTATGAAATGATAATCATTTGTCTGTGATACAACACCTTGCCTGTTGCCCCTGTAATCCTTGCCTTTTTCCGGCAGTCTATTATTACAGTGCTAGACATGGCAGATTCTGTATTTGCGTACAAACCTTAGTAATCACACAGAAAAACGCCTTTGTTTTCTCCCTAAAATCCCTTTATGTAACTATAATGTATTAGTCCAAATCTCTTACACTCTCTCACACACGCTCCTCTTATCACCCTGAAAACTAGTTTCTACCTGCCAAAATGGATTACTGGCTCTCTGACAGTATTGTCTTGCACTACTTGGAATGAATTAATTGAGTAATCTGCTGCCGTGATAAAATCTGAGCTGTAGAAATCAGCCACAGAAACATTATATTGTTGTACGTATTGTAATTCAACATTTTGGATATTTATGTTGTAAAACAGTGAGAACAAACATGGGGATTTCCAGCTTATCATTTCATCTTTGAGGAAACAGATATGAACGTATATAATGTGAAGTCTTGAAAAATCTCAAAAGTATGAAACTGCTCAGAGATTTAAATTTATTTTTAATGGAGGACAAAAATTTGAGAGTTGAGGTTTTCAGGTGTGAGAAGGTCATGCTAGATTAGGAGCCAGTTGTGAGACAATGTGTTTATATTGTGATTGACAGTTCACATAGATAATGTTATATGTACTGTGAACATCTTTAATAAAGTGGCATCTTTTCTTTCACAATTAGAGGACTGTGAAAAAAGCGCAACTGGACCCAGAGTGAACCCCGCCACTTGAGTGATCACAACACCATGCAGTGATTTTTAAAGCAGGCCAAAAGGGGGTGGGGGGGTTATAAGGAATGCATCACTGCTTAGTTTATCTCTCGGGTTAGATTAGGAAATTGTGCCCTTTCTTATTGTGGTAGACTGTCATATAGTGCTTTGGTAAAACAACGAATGTAACAGCTTAAAAAAATGTCTTTCTCTCAGTTAAACTTCTAACTATTGTTTCTATTTAACATTATTAAGATTTACAAAAAATTAAAACCCAGGTAAATTAACTTGATCTGAATCACAGGACCAATTTCTAAACACATCTTCTTAATCATCTTCAGCTCTTCTTTCAGCTGCTCCCTGTGGGATTGGCACAGCAGGTCACCTGCATCTCCAGCATCCTCTTCTGCCTCTTCTAAGACAACGTGCTTTCTCCCTCTCTTCTACTTTGTCTTCAGTCAACAGTTGCACAGCTTCCACTGTCACCCTGTTGGCCAACATCACCATGGAGGTGAATACTATGGAGGAGGCCTGTTCCTCCATTTTAAAAAATTAAAACAAATCCCCATTCTCCCTGCAGGTGGTCTTAATCACTTAAGCTCGGGTCGTCTACCGGAAACCCAGGAGCTTGAGTGTCCTGCGCAGTATCCTTGCTGTTCCTAGGACTGCGCTCTTTTGGACAGAGATCTCAGATGTCGTTCCTGGGATCTGCTGGGGCCACTCGGCCATTCTGGGAGTCACTGCCCGGAGTGCTCCAGTTACCACTGGGAACACTGTTGCCTTCATCCTTCACTTTAGCTTCCCTCTCAACTCTTGGCATTTCTCAAACTTCTCATGTTCCTTCTTCCTGATGTTGCTCTCACTTGGTGTAGCTTCATCTATTGCTACGTCCTTCTTCATCTGCTTAACCACCACATCTGCAAAGAAAGCATGCTGATGCTAAGCTAGCCAAGAACCCAGAGTGAGGTTAAAACTGAGCGAATAATGAAGCCAGCCTCTGTTTCTACCCGTTCGTGTTTCTAAAGTAGCTGATCAATGTGATCAAAGACCCACAGCAGCATTTTTGCTCCAGTAAGAGAAACAAAAGTGTTAATAAGTCTGTGACAGGTATGCAGTTTTCTGAGAGAGATATGCACCAGGACTCCACTGTTTTTATTATAGAAATGAGCATTAGATACACAACACACGCACATGCACAAGTGGAGCTCTCATGTTCAAACAAGCTTGGGCATCATCACAACACACTTTAAATACAGCAGACACGGACACGAGTGGTGTCTGCATTTAAAGCAGCTGTATCCCTCAGAAGTGTGCCAGAGAGCGAGAGAGAACAGTGGAGATTAAACGAGTGAAAAGAAGCTTCCCTCCTCCCTCCAAGCACACACACATACACACACACACACACACACACTTACACACACAACCCTGAGCCGTGACCTTTGAAGGAAGGCAACAGATGGTTCTTTTTTCTTTGGCCAGGTCCTTGCTGACAGCTGTCCAGAATATAGGGAGCTAAGATGGGGTGGGCATGTACGGGGTGGGGGTGCAGGGAGATGGTCAGAGGTCAAACATTCCCTAGAAGAACGAACTGAAGCGCACACACAAATTTATACGGATGTGTACAAAGCGCACACGTGCAGGAGCTTGCGCCTAATCTTGCATTCATGTAGGCACATCCATATTCATTAATGTTTCTGTCTGCCTTTCTCTGATTCTCTGTCCATCTGCCCGCCTCTTTGACCCGTCACCGTTTCTCCCTCTAATCACGCTATTGTTTTGTCTCAAATTAATCTGGTTTTCCTGACCTCATCAGCTCAAAGAGAGTTCAGACAGACAACAAAGCCCTGCTGATAATCGCATCTGAACACTGTAACTGCAGTTACATGTGTGCCATTTCTTGTACTTGCTGGTCTGTCCTGTAATTCAGGATGCACAGTAGTTCCCCACCATGTGGGGGCTTCCCCATTTCCTCTTCTCTGGACATGTCTGTGCATGTTTAAGAGAGAGACATGTCCAGAGAAGGGGGGGTTGAAAGAAAGTGTATTTAACACTTATATATATAAGTGGATTTCAGACAGTTTTATGCTTTCCTGTCAACATTTTTCACACCGGAGTCTTACTTAGAAAATTCATTCAGAATTTTTTAAAGAAAAATCCAGTTTAACTGTCAGTGTTTTCAGGAAACACTCAGGCAATAATTCATGTTAGTTCATACCACCAAAAACTTCCTGTTAGATCTCTTGAAAAAAAAATGTGGAAAGAAGACGATGAAGGAGAAGAAATACATCACTGTGCAAAGGTTTTGAACTACCACTCCAGGGAGCCACACATTTCTGGGGGTTTTTTGTTTGTTTTTTAAGTGATCTTGAGCAACAGCTCTCTGGAGTTTCTGAAGGTCTCTTAATGTTTTACTTTGTTCACTGGCTGCTTTTTCACTCATTTTCAGCAGAGCTCATAGGCATTTAACTCTCACATGTAAAGCATTCAGCAAAAGGCACCTTATTCCAGGTTAAACCGGTGCTACAAAAAAGCTTTAGATTGTATTTTCAGGTATTTTCTTGCCTTTTCTTTTTTTCAATTTCATGATAAATGCTAAAGATAACAAAGTTTGACAAGCATGAAATTGTAATTTAATGATAATGATATTTTCAACATGTGTTCTCAGAAATGAAAGTTTAAAAAAACACTGCACACAATTATATTTTTGTAAATTCAGTTTTTGTTTCACTTTTCTAAATCCAGTTCATGCTATGCCACTTCCTGTTTCTGTTTTTGCTTTCTAACGAATTCAAATACAGAAATGTGGGTTATGGTTAGACTTTCCATATTGTGCTGCTAGGCATCAACTCTCAAACAGGAAAAAGCACTGAATGCTACCATTTTTCTTTAAAAAAAAAAACGTATTTCAACAGTTCTTCATAAATCTTTATGAATAATCAATAAATGATCATAAATCTATATCTTTTTACAGCAATGATGCAATAATAGATCAAATTTTAAAAGATATTGTGGCTGTTGTGGCATTAGCTTCCCAAAATTTGGGGTTTTAGTACAGTTTAACTGTATGGTTTAGCATTATTACTCTCAAAAATATCACAGCTGTTGTGATTAAGCCACTGTATGCTAACCACTCAACTTAAAATAAGATAGAGACAAAATTAGCAACTGGTTGATAACCTGGTTTTCAACAGTATAGTTGCTTTGTTGGTTTTTCACCTTCAGGCTGTTTAAGTAACTGCTCTCAAATTTTTTGGCAACATAAATTATGTACATGATGTCTATGAGGACATTTTTGTAAAAGATTCAGTAAACAGGGTTGAGCAGAACACGATTCAGTCCGACGTTCTTGAACTTACAACATAGACTTTTCCCTTTAGACTTCAGTATGTTACATTCATTGTAGCTCTTGGTCCTGAGTTTGAAGGCCCACTGGAACATTTTTGTGTGTCTTTTCTCCAGGTGCTCCAGCTTCCTCTCACAAGTCACGTGCATGGTAGAAATGTTAGAGAGAATGGTTGTGTGTCTCTCTGTGTTAGCCCTCAGATAGCCTGCCGACCTGTCCACGGTGTACCCCACCTGTCACCTCGTAACAGATGGGATAGCATAGGATAAGAGGAAGGAAATGGATGGATGTGACATTCAGGGATTGGCGAATGTTCAGTTAATGACCTTCAGGTGGAGGAGTTGAAACAGCAGCTTTGTCACATCTTTTTGATATGTGACATGATGGGAGGAATGCAAGATGTGAATGACTGAGTGCAGCAAGAGTGGAAATGCTTCAAGTGTGGCTGCTTTACAGATGTTTTCTCAGAGATCTATACAGTCACCACAGTTTAATAGTGAGCAACAAAGGCCTCAGTCACCAGTTTACTATCACATTAAATGTGAAATACAATCACAGTCTGACTTTTGTCCCTTAGCTGTTGCATATAAAGTACTGAGATTGCTGAATTTTATAATGTCTCAATGAATCTGACCTTTGACTTTGTCCTCCGTTCATTTTATGCAATGGGACATTAATGCAATATTCTGCCATAATTCCTGCATGAATTATGAGTTATGACCATGCGTGGTACTCACAGAGATCCTTAGCCTTTCACCATTTAATTCTAATCAACTCATTCTTGAGACCAAATGAGTATTTGTGCCAGATATAATAAATTCCCTCTAGATGTTCCATATGTATCGTGCTAAGAAGGATGGGAAAGACACAAGGTCACAATAACTGTACATAGTTACAGAGCTACAGATATAATTTAAATCTGCACCGCTCACGTGATTTCATCGGTGACTTGTTTAGTTAACGTGAGCAAGTATGTGTGTTTACGTAATAATGCGGGTATGTGCTTGTGTCTGTGGATGTGTTTCCTTGCTGTGCGTTTTGTGGGTGTGAGGGAAAGTGTGTTTGCCCTCAGAACTGGATTTCAACTCAAGGGCACGTCATAACAACAGCAAAGTTACATAATGCAAAATGCCAAAGAGCTCATACTGAAACACTGGCTCCTCATAAAGGCTTCAAGAGAAGAAGGAAGATGATGAAAAAAATGATGCATTGACATACCTGCTGAGAAGAGCTGCAGCCTCCGCATCTGAAAAGATAAAAGTTGATGGCGTGCAACCAAAACTTTAAAGGAAAAGGTTTCTGTCAGTTGACTATAAATGTCACCAATACTGCGACATTAAGGTTTCGCCACAGTTTCGAAAGCAACACAGGGATTTGGGACTAGTGCTTTTCTTTTTGTTTAAATGAATTTATGATTTGAATAACGCAGCTAATGTCTGCTCTGACTGGGAGAAGCCCAGTCTCACAACTATTGTGAATTACTTTCAGTTTTGTTTTACATTTGATTTTTGATGCCTGCAGATTTAAAGATTCATTATAAGCTATCTTGAACACAATACCCTCTGCAGCTCCTGTGCTAGAGAAGTACTGATGCAGAAACAAAGGGAAAAGAGTTGTTAAATATTTATGCATCTTTTTTCCCTGTCACGGTGTGAAAGCGAGCATACCGTTTCAGTTATGCTTTTTAAAACAGTTTTGTTTTCCTCTAAAACTCTAATGGAAACCCTTGCAAATTATCACTCAACTATACAGGCATGGAAAGCAAACTTGTTTTTTCCCTTTACCTAATGTATTTCACTGATGTGTGTGAGACAAGCAGAACATATTGATTGGCCTTGATCCTGTGCGAACCCCTAGAGGGTAGTCGATATCGGTCCCAGCAACTGAAGCAAACGGAGATAAACGGGATATGTGTTGTGATTAGTGTGCCCTTTGAAGAATTAGTTAATATTAAAAGCAGAGGGGGAAAAATGTTTCCCCCTCGGACACTTTTTATTTAAACAGGTGGTTTCTTACATGCAAGTGTTGAGTAAATTGACTCTTTAAAGTCTGGGAGGCTGGAAGGGGATTCACATGAACAACCAACAGAGAGAAACAATAATCACACATAAATCTCCTGCTATGGAAGACAGGAGCAACAGATGGTAAACTACAGACTGCTTTCTTATGGCACAGATGAAAGACAGTTTATATGCCCAACAGACACACACTCAAATGACAGTTTTCATCATTCTTCAGTAAAGAAACAACCAAAAAAAAAAAAAAACAACTCATCATTGTCTGCTTTAACGGTTTATTTCTGCTTAATAGAAAAAAGTTAAAGTTCAACTTCAAAGCAGGTATACTGCCTGATTAATGTTTTCTAGAAAGCATTAAGAGGAACATTGAAATCAAAAGTAACACACATGGCCTATTTTGCAAACCGCTTAGACATAACAGCTGGTTTGATGGTGGATCAACGCATTCCTCGGGCTCTCCCCCCCATCTATCTTGTCTTCTTAGGCAGACTAAGAGGACAGGTGTGAGGTTATTGCCTCCACACATGCACGCAGCCGGTACTGGGATTTCAATAATGTCATTCACGAGTTCTGAATAGGAGTCAGTAGGGGCCCCGCTCTGTCCTTTGCTTCTGGTTGACAGACGAGCAGCCGTGTTTTTGTGCTGAGCCCGGGGGCCCCGAATCACTCAGCAGAGAGGAGGGGGTGGAGGAAAACGGTTGGTGGGTTTATGGGGTGGGTGGGGGCGTTTAGCTGTAGCAATCACCGGAGCCTGTAGTCATTCAGTGAAGACAGGAAGATGAGAAGAAGTGGGGGGAGACAAAGGAGGCGAGGTGATGGTTTCTAGGGCTGCAATGGAGGCAGCCGCCGAGGCTTAAGGTCATGTGTCAAGTCACCACTTTTTTCTTTCGTCATAGCAGATGGAGCTTTTGTGAGCTTCTGTTTTTTCAGCTCTTTGTCTTTTTCTGCTATGAATCAATTTTCTACTTTTTATTGTGCTACCTCTATGTGCATACTGTAAAATTCCTTGAAGTCAGCTGGTTTGCTTGCATTCATGCAAATATGTATAATGTGTTTGTGTATATGTGCACTTGTGTCTATGTGTGTGTTAGTGTATGCAGGACAGGGTGGGGGGCTGTGGCTGATCCCACCTGCTGAGTGAGGACCATTCATAGCCCAGCAGTGTTGGTTTGCCTCAACGCCCCAAAGCTGCTTCTCCTGAGGCCCGCCTGCTTCTTTCAATTATCTTCTTTTTTTTTCTATCTGTTCCGGCCACAATAAACACTGCTCTTATAGGCAGCTTTCCAGGGGTTGCATGAATATTAATACATGGCACACGCAACTGCTGTTGTCGCTTGAACTGCACCCCCCATTACAAAGCTTAGCCTGGTTTTCCAAATCCTTTGCAGCTTAAAGAGCAACCACCTATAGTTGAGAGGACAATCTATTGAAATCAGCCACAGTAGTTGCCAATGCTCTTTGGAGGCAATGTTTAATGAACTAAACTTGCTAGTATTAATAAAGACACAGACTTCTGTCAGATTTCTCCAAGCTATTACTTATTTTAGTAACATTTTGACAGTTTTAGAAATATGATTAATTACTTTCTTTAAGAGTTACAGGAGGACTTTAATGAGATACTCATGTTATCACCCATCTATATACTTAAGTATGAGTGTAGTTGCTAATTATAAAGGTTGGAAGAATGGAAAAGGGGCAACAGCCAACCTGGCTCAGTCCTAGAGTTGTCAGTTCAGCACATCTGCTTGTTAAGTCTGACATTATTAACCTTATTAACTGAGCATTAAAAGTATACAGATTCTTTCAGCTCCAATAAAATAATCTGTGTGTTTATTTCACCAGGTGTTAAAATAAAGTTGAACATGCATGAAGACATTTATGAAAAAGTAGATTCATAAGGCTGGGGAAAGTTTCCACCTGAAGTAAACACACCATGTTGTGACTGAAGTAATTTTACAAAGCTATAACCATGGAAACAAAGAAGGATAGAAATCTAAATAGTATCAATATTTTTGACGATCCATGAAGATGGACTAGGAGACATACTGATGAGCTAGCTGGTAGATGGCTATGGAGCTGTGGTTGGGCTAATATAAACACATGGACAAGGAAAACATAGGATGAGGCTTAAATTGTTTGTAACAGAAGCTCATGTTCTGAGTATCTGATGGCCAGAGACAAATGCCATCACATGGCAGGAAAAGGATACCAAAAATGGATAAAACATCTGCTGAGAGAGTATCTAAGATAATTTATTCGCAACACAAGTTTAGTCATTAAGATGCTGATGTTTAGTTTGGGTTACTCACCATGTAAAGTGAACCTAAGCTGAATTTCCACACTGAAATCTTAGTTTGCCTGAGAGTGATTCCTTTTTAAAGCATTAAAATATTTAGTGTCCAGAACAGTTAGCTCAACGATAAGCTACAAGTTAGTAGTGCTAAATAAACTGGACAGGATGAGGATAACTGCTGATTTTTTTTTATTAGATAAAACAAGAAAGAAAGCATTACAACACGTTAAAAATATGGCCATCAAAGCAGTATACAGTTGGACCCAGGAACAGTGTTGATACGCCATTGCTTAACAAGCAGAAAAACACACTGAAAGCTCTTTAACAAACCAGTTCAGGTTTTATGGGATTTTTTTAAAGTCACAACATTCTGTAAAACAACACGATGTGTCATTGCCAGACAATCCTGAGGAGAAAAACAATGTTAAATATGTGAATTTAAATAACTGTTTCATGCCTCTACACTGACATCACCATCAATGCCATTCACACTGCTGGCAGTCTCTGTAAATCATATCTGTAAATATAATCTGAGCATAAGAATTCACAGCATCCACTGAAAAATTCACAGAGCGAGTTGAGTCATCTTGCAGGGAATGACTAAAAGCAACAAAACATACCATCTGCAGAGATCTCTCATAGCAGAGTTTGTTTTATTGAAGACATGAAATATTTAGTCTCCCTTTAGGTGTGATTGTGTCAGAGTTTAGTTCACTCAGTGAGGTTTACTAAAGGAAACATTTTTGCTGACTAAGAATCAGCCATCATCTGTGCGTTTGTGCATATACAGTACAGTTACATCTTTTATTAAGTGGTGCTAAAAGTTCTACAGTGTCTTTCAACTTTGCAATGCCAAGTGTATTTAACTTGTTATTTGTGATGATGATTGACTACAACCAATACAACCAAGTTTCTTCTTGCCAGTGTAAAAAGTAGTTGTTTGACAGCACTCATCAATGCATGGAACAATGAGGTAGTCCAAGTAAGAAAATTGTAGATTTTAAGAAGGTCTCTTGGAGCCATTTCTAAACAACTGCATCAGTCATCAGTTCAAATAGTGTGTGCCACCACAAGGTCTGAAATAAGACCCAAACCATCTCCCTCAGATGAGAGCAAATGGATTAGGATGTTCAGGATCAATTCAGGAGCCACCAAGACTCAAGCCTGCCATGGACTGGAAAGTGCTTGAAGAAACTGTGACAGCGTCACTGTCCACAGTTAAGCAAGTTTTATACTGACTCTCAGAGTGCTAACCAAAATCGACATCTTCAAGCTTGACTGAAATTTGCAGCTGGCCACATGGACAAGCCAAAGGCCTTTTGGTGAAAGGGTAGAAAAGACAAATATTGAGAATTTAGCCACAATGACAAGAGGTCTGTTTGGAGGAGTAAAGTGAGGCTTTCCAGCCTAAGAAAAGTATACAGACTATGGTAGCATCATGCTCTGGGGCTGTTTTTCCTGACAGTGGTACTGGTACATTGCACTAAGTGGATGGAATAATGAAGAAGGACAACCTCCAAGTTCTTCAACTTAACTTCAAATCAGCAGCTAAATGGTTGAAACTTGGACACAGTTTGGTGTTCCAACAAGACAATGATCCCAAATACACATGAAGACTAGTTTGGGAACGGATAAAGCAGGTAAAGCATCTTGAGGAAAGGCCTTCCCACTGTGCTTAAAAGCTTGGTCCATGCCAGGAAACCAACCAATTCTCTGCCAAAAATAGTGCTCAATTATCCAGACAGAATTATTCCTGAAACTTAGTGATGGCTACCAAGAGACTCTGGTCAATGTGCAACTTGCTAAGGGGCATTTAACCAAATCAGTGGGTGTGTATGTATATATTTGTGTCTGTATGTATACTCTTGGCATTATGTAGGTTTAAGCTTAAAGATGTTCTGTACAATCATTGCATAATGGAAAAAGAACAGTTCAAAGGAATCATTAAAAGCTCCAAATTACCATTAAATTAATGCCCATGATGAGTCTATGTAAACTTCTGAAAACAGCTATGTAAAGATGCACAAAATAACTTCAGTTATATTACACTTTAGAATGACATTCACTCTGAACTGACTTCAGCTTAGTACAAAATACGATTTGAGGGCCTTGCCATTATTAGCATCATGGGAATAATGAAAGCATAAGTTAGTGGAACACATTAGAAACATGCTACCATTGACCAGAAGATGATGACAGTGTGGATGACATGTGTGGTGGTGACCCTGTTATATTGGCCATTCACTTCTGAGCTGTGACATCATTCCACTCTCTTTTTCTTTCTCATGTTTCGCTCTCTGTTTGGTATTCTGTTTCTGCTATTCAAATAGACACTGCTGCAATTACAGTCCAGTATGCAGTAGAAATATGGGAGGGAAAAAGACCGTATGTGAGGGAGGGACTGCTTGAATAAATAGAATCAAAGAAAATTTCTGTCAAAGAAAGTCAGGCAAAGGGAAAAGGTAGAGGCGAAGAAGGAAATCAATCATAATGAAAATGTTGTGGAGAAAAATAGAGATGCTCGGAGCCATAGTCAAAAAGGAAGCATAAGAGTTAGAAAAGGATAGTTGGGTGGTAGAAAATAATGCAGCATGGCCTCTGATTTTTATTCACCAAAGCAGTACCTCTGGGAACTGTCTGTCTGTGTCTGAATGCACGGATGGTCGGCTTGGTGTGTGTGTGTAAAGGAGACTATCAGATGTCTCTCCTCTTTCAGGTATCTTCCTTCTCTCGCTTTCACTTGGCATGGCTCCCTCTGAGCTGAAAGAAGCATTGTGCCCCATGTTTTACGGTCCTGTTCTAACATTCATACAATCTTTCATTCTCTCTCCTTTTCTAAACAGGGGGACTGAAAAACACGAGCCCCAAACATATTAAATTAAATCCGACAGTGTGAAAAATACTGATTTCTGTTCAGCTTGTAATGCATATTTCTCTGACATCAACACCAGGACAGGGAAGTGAGCAAACATTCAGAAAGAGCTAACAAAGAGATGCCTGTGTGCTTGAATATCAGCTCATTCAGACAAGCAAGGACATTACCCAGCTATTTATTTAGACCTAGGAGAGATATGCTCCCGTTCTATCACCAGTAAAGGAATGCATATTGACAGTTGTGAATCATTGTAACCCAATTTTCCTCCTGCATAGATCGACTCTGATAACAAATGCATGACGTATTCCATTTGGAGCTTGTATTGATTAGACTACTGCCTCTCTCCCAGACTATTGATCTGAGGAGCCTTGTGGCTTTGCTAAAGTATGATACTTTACACAAAATTTTCTTTTATCTAAATTATTATTCAGATTGTAAGTTTTCCGTTAATATGACAGCAATCAATACTTTTACAACAGCTGATCAAATAACCATATATAATGTGCAAATAGTCCAATAATTTCAACATATTTATAAGCTGTAGGAGTTTAATATAACTGATGGTCAGGGAAGCATTGAATAAATTTATTATTTATTTACTATTAATACATTAAGAACAGGAATTGAAACTATGCTTCATATTTTAAAGGTAAAATGCATCAGCGATGTGTGACCATGGGCTAAAGATTATATGACATTTGGCTTCTTTAGAGTCACGTGGTGAAGAATGCTTTGATCACACGACCGTAGCTCACAAAACTAAAGACTATCAACTAGACTAGACTATCAAATCATTCATAATGGAAAAACTTAATTCCGTGCCAGGTTTAAAGTAATTAGACATTCCCAATATACAAAGACATGGCCACTGTACTGTATACCTTTTGTTCTCTAAATCTAAACTATGGCTTTATACTAATTCTTTAAACAGTGCTCTGCTCATATATATAAAGCAGCAACTGATAAGCAGAACATCGTTGTTTGTGGGACAGTGTGTGACATTTCAAAAGCAAGTATCCATATGGTGATGACATTTGGGTCCATTACTGCACTGTGGTACGGTAACCTGCACATCTTTGAAGGCCCCATTGCTCAATGACAAATGCAGGTTCCTGTAGCAACACATGCCTACATTCAGATGCAAGTATTACAATAGCACATCTATGTACTAAAATTTCATTGCATTCTTTATGTTTATACATGTACATGTCAGCCACTCAGGAAAAACATTCATCATGTCATAAAATGACAGAGACTAATCTGTGCTTAAAAATTTACTCAGGAATTCAGCGTTGCAAATGTAACTTGACCTAAATCTGAGTAAAAAAAAACCACAACTGTAACGTGCAATTTCTGAAGAAGACACCCAGTGACACATGTTTAGAGCTGCCTGAGAGAGTTCACACCAGCCTGCCTTAGATCATTAACTCTGCTTGAGGCCAGGTATATAATTCATCCAGCAAGTGTTAATTGCAAACACAGAGATAACACAAACCTCAGCAAAACAGACCCACACACCTCCCTCCCTCAGTAATAAAACAGTAAGGGGCACAGTGCCCTGTGAAGGCTGCAGGGGGTGGGCTGTTCTCAAGAAAAACATGACTGCTACTTATTCCTTTAAATAATTAAACACTCTAAATATCAATGCACAGATTAACTGGGTGTATTAAACAGAGCACACATAAGAAAACAGATGAGGAATAGCAAGCTTGCTTGTAGTTAGCATGTCTTCACACTAATATGGGAACATATTAGTGCAGGTAACACACTTTTCACACGATACCCTCTGCAACATTGGTGGCTTCTTCTCCGTCAGTTGAAGTTGCTATTCAGAGTTAGGATGTCTCACGTGGGTTAAATCAAATGACAATAAACTGGTGGCAGAATAAGATGCATTGTACCTGAGTGTCCTGGTGTCAAGCAGCACTGAATTCAGATCGAGGTATGTTACAGAAATGTTACATGATCTGAAATTGTAATATTGCCCAAGTGACGTGCATAATTTCACATTTATGTTAGATTTAAGGAGATTTTTTTTAGCAGTGCACTTACAATACAACACAGATGAAAATGAAAAAAACAGAGACCTGGTTTCTGGAAAATGCATCAGCGAGAAAGAGAGCGATAACAAAAAGGAGGCTGGGAAGAGAGAAGCAGGTGGTCACTGGAAAAATCATTAGAGACACTGAACAAAGTAGCAGTCCAATCTTCTCCCTCTTTCAAACATGCACGCACACACACACACACACACACACACACACACACACACACACAGAAATAGAAAAGAATCCAGTATTGACCTTGATCATGTCACAAACCGATCAACAAAGTTTACAGATTTATTTTTTTTTAAAGGTTAAATATTTATGTTAACAAACATTAAGCAACAGTAATAATACACGTGGTGGCAAATGTGACAGAAATAAGCACTCCGGATATGAATATAGATTAAGTCTGGGTGACTCATCAACACACACACTCACAATGTGATTATGGGTTGTCGCATTACCATGGCAACACATCCTGTAATGTGCTAATGCCTCATTTTTGTGCATGCGTGTGTGTGTGTGTGTGCCTGTGTGTTAGTTTGTTTGTGTGTTAGTGGGTGGAAGGTGGTAGTAGTGTCACACTTACCCTTAATTGTACAAGAGTCAGACAGCACAGATATTTTCAGTATGACACGGGGGCTGTGCAATGAGAGGTTCATTGGAAAATAGTGTCTATGTAACTGAAACTTTACAAGATGTTACCAGTTTTAAAGAGTGGCTTTCAAAGATTTTTGACAAAAAAGTTCAATATGTTCATGTTATTATTTTTACATTTATTATCAAATTTACATTTATTTAACTAGCTTCCTTCTCAAGGACATTATTATAATGTGAGTCAGTTTCTTGTGTTTTCCTTTAAGCGCAAACCAATGGACAGTGGGTAGTATTTGCATGCAACCTGTAGTAGAGACTGATGCAGTGGTTAACCTGAAAATATTGTGCACACTAATCAGTCAAGTGTTGAATTAAATAACTGGTAAACCTCATCCACACAAATTTCGCTTTGAAGTAAAGAAATGTGGAAAGATTTGTATAATCAGTTGTCTGTATAACAGTTGTCAGTGGGCCCTGCACAGGATCAGTTGCGGTGCGATGTGGTCAGTTTACTTTAAGGTAGAGGTAACAACAGCCTTCCTCAGCCTACTGAAGATGTGTGCATATTCTGACACAACATGTTGTTTGTGTTTTTCTTAATACGTGGAATCCATAGTCCACAGATAAGTAAGTTAAAATATACAGATAATCACACGTGTTGTATAAAACTGTTTAATGATTAACAAAAAAAACAGTATTTGTATGGGAAAGTGAAAGTCTGCATAACACGTGCAATAATCGGAGCATTTTTTGCATTTTGGATTCTGTTTGTATGTCTGTGCAAGTGTCTGCAAACGTCTCATCAGGTGCACACACAGAGCAAAAGAGCTGGTGCAAATGTAGACATCTCGTGTGTGGTCATACAGAATGAGTAAAGAAGTGCAAAACACGACACAGATTAGGCTGTGTTGACACCATTTAGAGTGATAACTATATCTCTGTATATGGTTATGAAATCCAATATGACACCAGTGGCAATTAAGGGGCATCATCATTGCTCTGTGCAGGTAGGTGCAAGCGAGCTTCCCATGCATTGGCCAACGCAGTGACATGCACAAGACTATCCTGCACTGTTAGTTAGCAGTATTATATGTATTGTGTATTAGGTTAATTGATAAGCAACAACACAGTTATACTATGGATGTCGTGGCTGAGGCCTCAGTCCCAGGCCTAGAGACAGGTTAGGGTCACCTACAGTCACTAGGGAAAATGTGTATTCCCTGAATAGTTGGCGAGTGGTTGCTGACTGCTGTCAGGTGAAATCAGTATCAAAGAGGGTGCTGCACCAAAAACCTCTCTGTGATTGCTTTGGTCACTAGCAGATTATTGCTGTCACCCATAGTTTACATGAGAGATTCTGACTTCTCTGCAAATGCTGGCCATTTACTCTCTGAGCAGTAGTGAAACCTGAAAAAACATGACACAAACCAGAAATAGAAAACATTCACCTTTAATGTAAAAGCTGCAACTTGCCTCAACGCTGCAACCAAGCCATTTCAAAAGTTTAAAAAAGTTCATTCTTTAGAAGTGAGAATTCTCCGTTATTTGAGAGTTTTTGCAGACAAGTCCAATGCAAATTACCGCTGACAACAATGTTTTCAGTGCAGCACTGTATTTCTCCTCATATTTGACCAATGTTTCATGAGTGACTACCACCATCTGCTCACCGGCCAGTCAGAGAATACAGTGTTCTCTAGGCCTGTGTGACCAAGAGCTTCGTAACTACTAGTTGGCTACTAACCACCCAACTTGCTAGCTCATGTTAGGTAGTGTATTAAAATTACTACTAGAATTAGCACTGCTGGTCTTAATATCATCCACTCAAGAAAGTATTTTGCTGCTCGTTGATGAAATCTAACACTGACCAGGAGGAAGCAAGCACAGGTCACTTTTGATACACAAAATCAAAAGTCTCTCCTCCATTAGTTTAAGATGTTGACCGTAATGTTGGCCTGAATTTTGCTCCGATGTTTGTCACATTACCTTTCGCCAAGACTGACCTGACTAGATGAAACTGGCTTCCCTACTTAAAAAACAACATAGGGGAAACTTTGAGGAACATCTGCTCAAGGCCATCTGCAAACCTGGCTCTAAAAATTAAAGTATAAATGCTACAAAAATGCTTCATAGATTATGCACCTTCTGGAGATATCCAGTCATTATTGCAGTAGCAATGCTATGAATAACCTCCAGGGAGACAGTTATACACAGATCCTAACAATAAAGAATAAGTGTCAGGTGTAATCTGTGTCCCCACAGGAATTGATTTGCAGAAATTTGACCAGAGGTCATGAAAAGTCCGCATCAGTGGGTGGCATTTAGCAACTACAGTTGAATAAAAAAAAAAACCTGCCATGTGACGTGGCCGATTCTTGAGATGAACTCTTTTCAACTCTGGGCACACAGTTGAAGGTGTTACCAAAGAAAGCGGTGACTGATTTATGACAGAGTGATAAGGAATGTCCGCTGTAGCAGCCAGCTATCAGTCTCAACATAATGTGTGTGGAGCGACTTGCTTCCTGTGTTGACGCAGCTTGCTTTGTTTCACCTTGCGTATCTGATCTGCATCTGACAGAAAGTTATTGTTGCTCAAGGAGATTTGACTAATTGATAAATTGCAAACCTGGTAAGAAAATTTTTCATTAAACATCAGATTCATTAGTTTTGAGTTTAAGCATATTGCAGTTTGTAAATTAGACAACGATCAGAAAAATGTAGACTTAATTGCACGAGATTGACATGCCTTATTCCTGAAACTGTAATCACAACTTCTACTGTGCAAAGACCAAGAGAGCACTACTTAATATTTAAGACAGATAACAATATTCATGCATGCCTTTTATGCACGACTGAGTTTTGGCCTTGCAAGTAGAAGCCTGGAATTCCTGCAGCATTTGAGAGTGGGAGTGCTGACTGCTTACAGGAAATGGAGAAAAGAACATTTTAGAGCTTGATACAGACTGATACAGACTCCCTAAAATGAACTATGTCCAAGCCTCTGCTCAGGCTTAGGGTGACTGGGTTAATCTGTAACACTTTCAAAGGAATTTATACTGTGTCTGTATGGCTATAAATGCACTTGCGCATGAACTATAAAGACCAATAATTAACATGATGTATTCGAGTATGAAAAATGCAAGTAGGTGGTAATCATTTTGTTGGCCCATTGTGCCTTTCTTCCACAAAAGCAGTTACCATGGTACTGTCTGTCAGGGGTATATGTAATTGTAATTATGTAATCCACTGTGTGCACTGCTGTTACTGGTAAGCAGATTTAAACTGCAGATTCACAAACTTTCAGCACCGATGGCCATGAAACCCATGTACAATAAATATACAGGGGCAGAGGTGAAGATGTAAGCAGGTTCTGAAGTTTGCATCCTAATCTTCTGTTTTTCATTTGTTACACAATCATTTTTCTATTAATCTGCATGCATTATTCCCTTTTAAGGGAGTGTGTGTATTGTTATGCCCTCTTTAATGGCCAGAGCGGCTAAAAAAAAAAAGGTTTTACTGACTGTGGGCCAAAATGCAGGACATCAGATACTGAAAACAATGTTAAGAAGTCAGATAAAAATGAGCAGATGATTTGGAGGATGGGCCAGGAGAGAGGCCCAGGAGTTGGAGCACATGTAACTGATGACTTCAAGTTGACATCCTGTGACTGTAGAATTGTGACTTCCTGCCCAGCAGGAAACCAGGTTGACAGCCAGGTGACCCATTGGCCTAGAAAGGGTAACCTGGTGGTTATATAGCGCTTTTCTACTCTGTCCGAGCACTCAAAGCGCTTTATACAGCGCTTATACAGCTAATTCATTCACCCAATCACACCCATACAAGCACTTCTAAGCTTAAGTGCTAAGTATCTAACATTCATACACATTCACACTCCGATGGACATGGGGTCAGTATTTTGCCCAAGGATATTTGGCATGCTGGAGACTGGGATCGAACCACCGACCTTCTGGTTAGTGGTTGAGCCGCCCTGCCACCTGAGCTACAGCCACCCCGTACTCAGAAGGTTAGGAGTCATGAGGCCACAAAAGAAACTTCCATGAATCAGGTAGGAGCACAGCAGTAAAGGGAGTCGAGCAGATGGTGGATAAACCTGAATCAGAGCAGATGAGAGAAGGCTGACTCTGGATCCAACAGGAACATCAATGGAGATCCAAAAAACAGATCAAAAACAAAATGAAAAGACAGAGAGAGGTGCTCCAGTAGTCAGTTTTCTTTTTTTTTTAATTGTCTGTTTAAATTCACTATATATATATATATATATATATATATATATATATATATATATATATATATATATATATATAAACATTTTCTTTTATGTCTTTGGCCTTGCCATGGCAGGCGCTAAGCTAACAACCGCAACAGCACAAACATGAACAACAGTAGCCTGCAGACAGGTTTTTTCTTACTTTGCCCCCCTGGTGAGAGTAAACTCCTACAACTGTGCTCAACCATGAAAGTCCCTTTAGGAACAGGAGGACTCAGCACTGTAGTCATCAGCTGGGGATTCAGAGCTGGAGTCAAGCACTGAAGAAATGATTTATCTTCAAACTGAAAATAAAATTTTTATTTCACTGTTTGCAGATTTAGTCACAAAGACTTTAATCTGTGTGGAATGATTCAAACTTTCCTTAAAATGTTCATTTTGATACCGTGTGTCATTTTGTTGTTAGCCTCTCACTACCCTTTGGCTTCCACCTTCCTCAGCCCCTGGAATTTCTGCAGTCTGAGAAAGGTCAACGTGAAAAAGTAACGCACCAATAAGCTAAAAGCGGAAGACACAGAGAGATAAAAATCTTAATAAAACTGTCTAATTTTGGTCTACGACATAAAAAAGAAAAAGAAAAAAGAATTATAAACCTTATGAACACGTGAGAACATGTCAGAGCAGATCAAAACAAACCAATAAATTTTTACAAGCAAACAACCTCAGCAGACTTTCATAGCAATAACCACCAATCTTATCTGGCAGCCATAACAGATACTACTCTTCCAGCTTTGCCTATCTCAGCTTGGTTGTACTGAAGTCTGTTGTCACGATAAGAGAAGTTGTTTTGATTGCTATTAGGCGTGTGTTTCGCTTCTTCACTTCTTTCATTTCTTCAAAGTTGCAACCATGAGCTTGCAGTATTTACCATTGTGGCCCACTGCTTGGTTTAGTAATGGAACTGCACCCGGGTAAACCCTGAAAAGTTTACAGGAAAAAAAGGTAAACCCCTCATCATCAAAAGAAACTTCTTTTAAAATTCAAAGTAACTTCTCACTTTTGTTTCGCCTACACTTCAGTGCATACACCTCTGCAAATAGACACACACAGTTGAGATGTGAGCCATGGTTTTCTAGGATCCCCTTATTAAAAGAGTGATTATGAATACAAGCAGTGGGCTGTTCTGATGAAGGTGGAACCCGTGGGACAGCCCCGCACTTTATTGAAACACACTAAAAAAAAAGAATATATGACAAGCAGCGGAGGCTGTTGCAGGGGAGATCCAGAGATGGGTAGTGGGGTGGTTTGCTGAGTGAAAGAACTATTGTTGTCACTGACACACTCATTTTTTTATGTGACAACAGTTCAACATATTGTTAAATGACAGTGACTTTCTAGTTCCTCCTTGTAGAATTTCCCTATTTCATGTAGTGGCAGGATATCTCCACCAAGCTATGCAATACCAATGTAATGTTAATAGAAGAACAGTCCTTATAAGGGCATTTATTAGCACAGCAGACATATGACAAGCTTTAATTTAAATGATATTTCTTTATTCAAAAATATTATTTATGATTTTTCATGATTTAGTGTTTTACAAAAAAAATTAGAAAACTAGTAAAGCAAATTTATGTTTAAAATCATAAATTCAGTTTGTTATTTAGCTACTAAATAAAAAGATTTATGAAATATTTCTGTTATATATAGATTTTAAAGCTCTTAGAGATTTGTACATGTCGCAATGAAAACATTGGGTTAAAAAAATATTACAAAAATATATTAAAGTAAGGCGTTTTTTTATTTATCTGACCCTCACCGTCGTTCTTTCTGTTTTATGTGAAAAAATTAATATATTTAAAGTTATAAATGTTTCAAATATATATATATAACTCTGTTTTTAAATGTTACTTACTGTTCCTTAGCTTTGACAAGGAACTCAGCTTTCATGACTCCAAAATCAGCGCAGTTTCAGACTGTTTTTCATTTTCATTTCCACAAATCCGCAATAATCTTATAAATAGAGACTTTCCAACTGTGATGTCAAGGTTTAATCAAAAACTGTGGAATTTAACATTGACCCTGGTTAGCAAAATACATTTAATGTGCTTCTGTGCTTCAACCCCAGATGTCTGGAACCGATTTCAAGGCATAAACGCAAAAATGAGAGGACAACGAGGCATCCTTCATACCAAATTTGTCCTTTCAAAGTTTAACTGGATATTGTCGACCATTTATCATCAACCAAAAAACATTTTCTAACAGCATTATCCTTTTAAAGCAAACCCAGATACATACAATTTTATAAATAATACATATCAATTAGATCCTAATGGTTCTAATTGAGTGGTTATAGACAAACAGATTAATTTATGTGACATATGGCTAAAGGCGCACTACAGAGCCCTGGTGGGTTTTAGACTAAGCCTGGGATACGGTCCAAACTAGGTGGTGGACAGAAAAATCATTCATCATGGTTTCAGCTCGAGGGGCTCACAGGGCCAAAGACCTCTAAACAAAGTCATACAACTATTCTAGCTGTCAGTACAGGACAGCTTGAAATATAGCACAATAATCCCATTACCATGGCTCACCGAGTTTACTTCCAGTCATTCAGTAAGTCAGTTAGGTCATGGGCTTTCCCCTCATTCCCTCTGGATTAGATTAGATTTCTTTTATCTCTGTACTGGTATCTCTTTATATCCCCATGTGTATTGTTGTCCAAAAGCTTGGAGTTTTTATTGTGGTTAGTTAACGTGCTACACGATGGCCACTAAATGTCATATTTGTCCTCAAAGAGTTCTCACACAGTTTAATAAAATAAAAGGTTAAAGGTGTTTCCAATGTACTGCAAGTCTTTGGACATGAAACCGAGTGTAAATCGTGTTGGTTTACCTATATTTTAAAAAGGAATTGATCATTTATCCATTTATGGTTCTTTAAGAAAACAAAAAGCATTTTATTCGAAGAAGTTCTGTCTCATAAACAAGCTTTTCTTTTCTCTCACTTACTGTGTAAGTAAGGGAAATATCACATTATAGGTACTTCCCATGTTGTAAATCATCCCCCCTTCATGTTTCCAAATATTAAAGGAAATATGGAAATAAATCTTGACTGAATCTTGCTTTAACACAAGTGTTTCATCTGAACTTAACTTTGTGTCACAGGGTGGGAATTCCCCACTGATCAGTCAGTCTACAGTGGAATCCCTCTTTGGGAGTAATGCTTGTTTGGGTTTAAAGAGAGTAAGAATAGAAACAGTGAAAGAGGAGAGAGGAAGAGAAAGAAGCATCGCGAGGGCAAAAGAAAGAGTGTCAAATCGTGTGATTGCCATAAGCACGTGAAGTCATTTGACTTTTTAATATGTCATCTTTTCTCTTAATCTTTCCAGATAATTGTTACAGTTTTTTCATAACATTGAGAGCTTTTCTTGGTGAGGCTGTGGAGCTAATAAAGTCAACGGGTGGAGACAGGGGGGTTGGTTTAAACAACCCCCACAGTGGCCACAACACAAAGTGCCTCATTGAGCAGATGTGGTGTGAAAGGGCCGCGGCCGCCTCGTCCTACAGCATGCCCTTGTTCTTGTTCTGGAGTACAAACATACTTGTACATACTGGTGGGAGGATTTTCAGTATCTTGATTGTCAAACTGGGAAACAGAATTCAGAGACTGCATAGTGAAAATAAAACAAAACAAAACAAAAAAAAAACCCACTTAATTTTAAAGCAGGAAACATTTTCCGAACAAGGCCTAAATCCTACTCTGTGATCCTGTGAGCTGCTGGATCAGGAGATTAAACCCACACAAAGATTGATTTTTTTTTCTCCTACCCAAATCGCCACGTTTCAAAGAGACAATTTAAAAAAAACAAACACACACTGCATATTTCCCTTGTGACTGTCGCACACTGTAACGATCACATGTAGAGCTTAATCTGCACTCAGGAACCACGCGGGATTTTTCTATATGGAAGTACTCAACCATGAAAGTTCATGTTGGAAACACGATGATGTAATCATATGATAAAAACATTCTAACAAATGAGAAGTTTTGTTTTTGAGTCGTCGTAGTGGTTGTTGAGTAAAACTTGACCTATTTTTCCTTTTTAGTTTTTTTTTCGAGGCCACGTGGACAGTTTCAGTTGTCCTAAAGCCTGTTCTGGTTGAGCCACAGAACTCGCATGTCAAAAGATTAAAGATTTCTGTAAAATCTATTAAGGTGTATGAGGGGAAGATGACTGAAAGCTGACTGCGATCGCTTTGTACATGTAAACTGAAGATGCTGAACTACAAACATGATGTAATGCTTGATAATAACTAATTACAGGTTATTATGGTTTTATGTGTGGTTTTCTGCTCTGCGTGTTTCAGCTGTCATTTCTGCTAATAATAGATAGATATGATAATAATAGATAGATAAAACTGCTGCTGCATCACTCTGCCATGGATGACACTGCTCATTTTTCTCTTTAGCGCTTGAGTTGCTCATGTGAATGACCTTGATCAGCTGCCTCATGAGTGAAGGGTTAGTTAGACTGTATGCCTACAGTGATCACATTTAAAAGGGATGAGTTGTCCCTTCCATCACACCCTGTATCACATGAGTGTTGCTGACTCCAGTCTGGTCACATCAGTTGCATGTGCTTCACTTTACTTTCACATCATATATATAATGATGAATCGGGCACACGTGTCAACTTTCCTTTGAGTTGCTGCTATTCCAAATCCAAATTCCCACACCTAATAATTCCCATCCCTTTTAAAAATTTCTATTTGGAGCCTCACTACATCATCTCCCTCACATCACTGCTTTCTGACCATCTGTTTCCCTGTGCCGTTCATTTCTGTCTAGTCAGCGAGTCTCCTCCTACCAAAGACATTAGTGGATTAACAGGCCCTCACACAAGGTGTCTCCACATAATTCAAGGGTGTGGACATGCTTTCTTTAAAAGAATTAAAATGCTGTCTTTTTAGACACTTACAAAGTAACAAAAAATAAGAAAAGATGAATAAATAATAAATATCCAGTGACAATGTTAACTATTGAAATCACAGTTTAGGGCCATAAAAGGACTCCATTGCTTTTCCAGTGTGACAAGTGACAAGCTGCATCACTTTGATGTATGTACGCTGCAGGCATTGCTCAGTGCATTGCTCACTGCTCAGCATCATCAGGGATAAACCGTGATGAGCCTGGTTATTGCTAGTTGTTAACAAAGGTCCAGATGTTGTTGCTGCTATTTTTAGAATACCTGCGTAACTGTGTAATCCTGCGGGGTGCCATGATCCTGACTGAATTTCATTTTCTGGAGGGTAGGGCATTATATAAAAAAAAAAGCAAAGCTGGCATCTGGTGAATAGTGATCCATTTTATTAATTTTCCTTGTGAATAAGAGGGCATGCTTTGAAATAATTTCAATTAAGCTGCTTTTTTGTGACACTTTTTATGGGCCTCTTGTGTTATTGTTATCAATCTGATCATTTATTTACAAAGTCTGACTTAGTTCCTCTAGCTTTAGATCTTTAAGCTAGATTTTTTTCTATGAATGAGTTTCTTTCTTAATGTGTAGCAGTGTGATAATGTCAATGGTTGCTTCTCCTCTCTTGGAAAAAAAACCGTTCTGAACTCATGAGTTGTCACATCCTTGCCTATTTATATTACTCTTTAAAGAGCACAAAGAACACTATATCTGATGATAAAGTCACACCTGTGTAATACTGACATTAAAACGGCAATAAACTGCAGGTGATTGCATCTTTGGTATTTATAACTGACGGAAACACACACACACACAGTGCACCAAGGGGGTGTTTTGTTTTGCTCTGTCTCACATGTTTGTTGTTGCGTGGGCACTATATCTAGTTCCTCTATACTTAACAAACAGGAAGGTGTGTGTATTCAGTGTGCGTTTGCATGCATGCGCATGTCCATGCACGCATACACCACAGGATGTTAAACTTATCTTTCCACGAAGTAAAACACAACTGTAGACCCCATGACTCTAAAAATAGTTTTTTCTGTTTCCACGTGTACGCATGAGTTTTTTAAAGTGTGTGTCTCGAGTAAGCGCAGGCCCCTCACGCAGATTCACTCAGACAACCAAAAGATGATAACAGTTCTGACTTGGCTTACAGTGGAAAGCCATCTGGACAGTTATGTTATCGTTGGCTGCAAACTTGTATCAGTTACCAAAAGATTGAAACTACACTGACTTGGCTTACTGCATGTAGTCTGTTAGCAGTAAAGGGTTTTAACAAAATTGTTTAGGATTTACAGCCATTTTATACACAGCCCCCCATTTTCAGAGACTCAAAACAACTGTACAAACGAACATCATTTAACATCACTAAATAGTGCTGTTTACTGCTACTGCAGCTAACTTAGGCTGCTACTTAAAAGCATGCTCTGCTGGATTGTGAGCAGGTGACTGACCTGACCACTGAAAAATGTATGTGCCTTCAGGTTGCTTTTGCATTATGTTTTGGGTCATTATCTATTTGTGAAGCATTGTTTTTAAGTATTTAGTGGAATCTGAGCAGAGTCTCTTCTGTCAGTAGTCACATCATCAAAAATAAACTAGTGAAACATTTCCACTGGCAGGCATATAAGCCCATGCCATAACACTACCTCCACCATGTTTGACAGATGCTATATTTCAGATCACAAGATTATTATTATTAAGTTCATCTTGGTTTCATCTATTTAAAGAATACTTCTCAGAACTGTGCTGGCTCTTTTAGATAAACATATTCTTAAATGTGACCGGTGGTTTGACATATGAACCACCTTCAGAGTTTTCTTAACTTGGTTAGATGTGTGAAGCTGTTTTTCTTAACCATGGAAAATATGTCATCATGTGCTTTCACTGTTTACTGTGGCCTCATGACTTTTTTGGTGTTGCTTAGCTGGCCAGCGTAAGCTGACTACACCAGAATCTCACTGCTGGGCTCAATTTAGTTTTGGAGTCTAATAACGGCCTCCCTCACTTGTGTTGAAACTCCTTATTAGTCAATTCTCCAATTAATTTCGAGCCACTGAAAACAAGCAGATGTTTATAAGAACACATGCAATTCCCACACATTCCTAAAAATACAATTTATATCAATTAAAGCTGAAAGTATGCACTACAATCACATCTCATTTGTTTGACTTAAAATCCTCTTTGTTGGTGTACAGAGCCAAAATTACAACAACAAAACACTACACTATGCCAGCTGTAGGATCTGTTTGACCCCCACACGATTTATGAGCTATGATTGACTGACAAAGGAGGCAGAAGGTGGCAGGATCATCAGTCAGCACATTCATTTGACTGAACCAAGCACTTAAAAAGGATATGGCATGGAAACAGACACTAAAAGCGGTCCAACAATTTTTTTTTTTAAGATAAAACGATATACCAGGAGCTTGGAATTTTACCAAAGAACTATGATGATAAAATAGATCACAAATGGGGGGGGGGTTGACTTGAGCCTCAGAAACAGGTTGTGGGACACCTGAGATACTGAGATTTCTTGTGAATAGATGATGCTTCCTGAGAGAGACATAATCTGCAGGGTCACAGAGGTAGATGGGAAAGCCATAAACATAAGAAATCTGGGAAATGACTATGCAGGCCTGAACAATGCATTAGGATGCACCAGTTCTGAACCAAAATAAAGCCTGAGAAGGGAAAAGGGCTATGCAAATGACTCAGAAACATTTGTTCTTGAGAGGAAACCAGTGCTAGCTGAGAAACCCTAGTCCAGTAACACTCACAAGGACTTTGGCTTGTGGTCTTGGCAGCAATTCACAAAGAAAGCCTATTGCAATCTCTCTCTCTCTCTCTCTCTCTCTCTCTCTCTCTCTCTCTGTCCCTTTTGCTCTCACACACACAGGATGAAGGGAGACCGAGGAGAGAGAAAACTCCTGGGAAAACAGAAGTTACTAATTATGTAAAATTGTCCCACAGCAGTTAGATGTCTGGCCAAATTCTTTCCTTCTCTTTCCCCTCATCTGTCCTCCCCGTCTCCAGATGTTTGACTTCCTAAGCTTTAGTGCTGTTTCATGTTGTCACTACAGGGGATATTATGGCTGATCATTAGTGAGGATAAATAATGAGGCCCGCTGAGAGAACAAAGACGGAAAAGAATGATGGTGTCGAGAAACAGGAAGAGCACTTTAAGCCTGAGATACAGGAAGCATGCTCTCATACATTTCAATGCTCCATGTATGTAAACAAACAAAAAAAAAAACAACCACAGTCTTGGAACAGGCAGTCTATCACAGACTAACATGGCCATTTACAGACAAGGGAAACAAAGGATTCAGTAATGTATCAGCTCATAATAAAAAAAAATAATTAAATAAACATAAAACTCTGCTGTACCAAAGAAAGACCCTACCTTGATGAGTAATTTTATAGCTTTTGATTACTCAACTTCTGTAATGGGGAGTGGGGAGAGGCTTATGTATGTTATCTGCCTTTGATAAATGTTTAAGCTACTTTATCTCCACACATGCAGCCTCTGCACCAATCTACCAGTCTATAACCCATCCACTGACACATGATGTGATTAGAATACACGCTGTATTCAGAGCTCACAAGTCTTAATTCTAGTCAATGATTCAATAGTCTTGGAGACAATTTTCTTTCTGAAGTGCTTGATGATTCACTAAAGTGTGGCGAGAGCATTTCATGTTGGCAGCAGAAGAGTGAATAAAACATTGCGCTTTGTGCTTTTAATGGGAAACACAGGGCGAATCATAAAAGGAAACACACATTTCCTGTAGGACTGGTGTGTGACGTACATCGGTGTGTGTAATGGACTCAGTCTGGCCTTAACAGGCAGGAATGTGACATCAGCATCAGTACCCCGCATGACAGATAAACCGCAGCCGACACACACGCACTCGCACACATCACAGCCAGAATACGATGTGGCTAAGGGTCACTGAAAAAGCAACAGAGGAAGGGAAGGACATCCCTTCCTTTCGCTCATTTAGCTGTGCCACCCACTTTGCCATGCCTCACATACCATCCTTCAAAGATTTTATGGATCACAGTAGTGTTGTTTTTTGTCCCTGTAAATGTGAAGAGGAAAAGCAATACCACAAAAAAACCAAAAAAGCAATCCTGACAGGAAATCACTTCTATTTCAAAAGTCAACATGATGTAAAACTGTGAGCATCACATACATTGACATACTACCTCGCAAAGCTAATATTTGCTTTTCGGCACTCATATTTCTCCATGTGCAAAGTGAATAAAACAGCCTGAAGCTCTCAGAAGGAGACATGCTTGTGTAAGTGTGTACGTGGAGGTAGAGGAATGGAAAAAACTGGAAATACTCTCAGTAGTATTTCGTGAATGCTGAAAGACACAGTCGATCTGGATAACTGAGCAAGGTTTAAGTACTCATAGTGCCCAGAGGCCAATGGCACACATGTCATTCTATCAAATAAAGAGGGCCTAGCTGTTCAAACCTTTTATGTTTAAAAAATGAATATGTTTCAAGTCTTTCAAGTCTTCATGTTTGTACTTTTTAATCATATAGCGATAAACTCGTGACGTTTATCATTATATATACTGTTTATATTTTGTACATACAGTAGTACGGCATTTTATAAACAGGAAGTTGGATAGCAGGGAGTCCCACCCCAGCCCAGACTGTGGCCTGTCACACATATGTAATTAAAACCAGTTTTTACTAAAATTTGCGTAACGTGACACATTCAGCTGTACATGAAAGAATTGTTACCTGAAGTTGCACTAATGACTTCACAGGCCAAGCCTTTGACTTTAATGGTATTAAAAAAATAAGAAAACTATGCACACCTTTCTTGCACATAATGTGACATGCTCGACAAGTTTTAACAATGATGTGAGTCTCTCATTCATGTCATAAGTTGTCTTTATCTGAGGCTCTCAGTCAGGTCGTATTGTACTCTGTCTAAACGGCAGATAACAACAAGTATTTAATCTAAAATACTTCTGTGCATTTAAACAGGAACCCTAAACTGACCCGGAAGACCATTAAGTGGCTTATGTTGGGACCTTGTGTAGAAATGTCCTACTTAACGTGCCAAAATATTGAGCATTTTGTATGAGAAGTATACCGCATAACTCCTGGTACAGCAGCTATGATAACCAGCCAACTCAGCGGGGGGCTTGGAGTTCTTTCTTTAGTGCGTGTCATGTGATATGATAAGGAACTCGTGCACTTTAGACTGCAGACACTGTTTATTTAATGAAATTATTTTAAAAGGTGTAAAACATTTGAGGAACTCTCTCAAGAGTGTCTAAAATATTTCCGGTTAGATCTGCAGGGTAAAGGCGACCAGGGTTTATTCTGAAGGTCCTCTTTGTAAAGAACAGATTGTACCTTCCTGTCAAGCAGTCGGTCTACTTTATTTCACAGGCTTGCAGTGTCTGCCAAGATCATGAATGCAGTTCCTGCATGTTTTTCCCATTTTTCAGAGATGGAAACATTTAATTCCACTAGGATCTGTCTCACCTGGCCCGGGATCTGCCTATACTGTGTGCTGTGGTGTCATAAATCATTTGATAGCCAAAACACAAAAACATAATTCCATACAGGAGCTTTTGAAAAACAGCAGCTGAAAAGTAGAGATAATAACACTGTAAGGTTTCAGACACTGTTCTGACGGCCAGTGTGGGTCCAGTCTTTGCTAACACACATAACAATTACTGGGGGTGAAGAAGATGTGATGCATTGTGCCTTATTGCCTATCCTAATGAAGTGACAATCCACAATCAAGTTTATAGCTTTCTGAAATCATACTTAGCTTATATCAACTCATTTGCAAAGAGTCTACAAAAAACAAACAGATAATTTAAAAATAGTAGAAGAAGAAGAAGAAGAGATATTTGAGTCAGCTCAGATCTGAGCCGTCATGTTATGACTTCATCTGGCTGCCCATGTGATTTTACATATTGATTGTTTTAACCCTCTTTAACGTCAGATCTATTCCTGGCAGACTGAATAGATCTGGTGTTGTGCTCAGGCAGCAGAGCCAGATGTCCACCTAGGGGACTAAGGGGACCGAAAGAATGATGCTGTATATACTCTGACAACAGGTTTACAAGAGATGGCAAAGGCAATTTATTATCTGGCTTAAAAGTAACTAGAAAATGTGGTTAGAGGGGAAGTCGTCACGAATAACGTGCTTATGCAGTTGCTACCACAAACACGAACTTTGGACGCACAAACTTTAAATAAAATAAAATAAAATCAGACAGACATTTAGCAAACGCTAAGAAATAAAAAGTTTCATATTGTTGTTATTGTAGTAAATAAATATATTAGATGTTTCTAGAAAGATATGATACAAATATTGTAAACTCAAACGTCTCCCTCTCTAGCATTTACGTACGACGATGACAAAGGGGCGATCTTGGCTCAAGAGTTGGCAGTTCGTCTTGTAATCAGAAGGTTGCCGGTTCGAGCCCCGGCTCGAACCGTCTCGGTCGTTGTGTTCTTGGGCAAGACTGTGATGGCCAGAGGGGCCGATGGCGCGATATGGCAGCCTCGCTTCTGTCAGTCTGTCCCAGGGCAGCTGTAGCTTGCCTCCACCAGTATGTGAGAGTGAATGAATAGTGGAATTGTAAAGCGCTTTGAGGGTCTCGAAAAGTGCTATATAAATGCAATCCATTATTATTATTAAAGGTGTACGTTTGGTAATGACTGCTACATGAGTCATTTGTTAAAAATGCCATTTGTTTCAACAAAACCCATACATTTCTCAACTTTAGTGCACTGTCAATATAAAAATGCAACAAGAAACTGAAGTCATTTTCAATAAACTTTATTTTTGTCCCATTTTTCCCCCAAAATACATTACAAAAAAGTGATCGGAATTGAACGTTTACTTGTGTCAAGACCGGAACATTTGCACAATAAATAAAAAACTATGTATAAATAAAAAATAAATAAACACGACATTATGTGCCAAAAAAATAAAGACTCTTCTGAATTGGCAGATGGCTTTCACAATGTTGAGTTTTCTGAAAACACATGTACATAATACTTGCATTCCAGGTCACAGTTTTTAGGATACAACTCTGGGTCAAGAAAGCAATGTAAACCGATCAGGATTACAGTACAGTACAGTACAACAGAGTACAATGTTTTCTTTTTTTTTTTTCCCCTTAGTAGATATTATTGGAATATATACTTCTAACAGTTGTTCTAAAAGCTTATACCAGGTAGTGAGAGTGTAGTGCTATTGGACTTACTTTTAAACTTTGGTGCAAAGTCCAAAAGTAAATCCCACCTGTAAAACCCATCTCAATCTTGTTTGTAGCCAGCTTGACATTCACAAAGGGCTGTTATTGCACTAAACGGGCATCCCTCAGAAAGGCACTTTTACCCCCCTTTCCCCCACCCCATTATCCAACCAACAGTTCAGCTTCCCAGCACATGTGGAGCGCACATTCACCTACTGTGTGTGAATTTTAAAAAAGTTGAATCTTTTTTCTTTTCCCTTTTTAAAAACAAACAGAAAAGTTGAAATGCTTTTTGGTATCTAGTTAAAAGCAAATAAAAAAAGCTAACAAGTGGTAAAAGGCTTTGTACGCCTGATGAATTTACAGAAGGAAAAAAAAAAGAAAGTGCAAAATTGTGTTTACTCCTGCAGCCCCAGTAGTTTGTTATGCACCACATCAGTGAAATTTGGTTGCAATTTAAAAGAAAAAAAAAAAAAAAAAAAAAATGATGTTGGAGCAGAAGAAGCAATGACTCCCAAACTTAAACATCACCATCATCAAATAAGGCCAGGCATATTTGTGCGTGTGAGGTCAAGATTGTAGTGTGATCCTATAGCTGGCTCTTTCCATTTTTTTTTTTTTTTAAAACAAATTTGAAAAAACAAAAACAAAACAAAAAACAAGTGTACACCATGGTACCACATAAAAAAAAAGACAATTAACCAATTGAGGGTTTAGGGGGGGGTCTTTCTCTCTAGTCAAACCGTACCTCTTCACAAAGTTTCTTTGCTGAAAGATCAGTTGGAGTGCAAGAGAATGGTGTAAAAGACCTTGCTGCTAAAATACTTTTGGAAATCTGAGCATTTCTGCTGCAGGATTATCTCCATTCTGAGCAAAAGGGACAATTTTAGTGTTGAGAAATGTTTAAGATACCATGCCTGGGTGATGGGCTATCAGGGGAGGCTGAAAGCTGTAGGGTTGGCAGATTTGAAAGGCCCAAGACAAGAAGCAGTGCATTTGAGTGAGGGAGGATAACTGGGTGGGTTTTTTTGTTTTGTTTTTTTTGTCTTTTTTTTGTTTTGTAGGAATCTGCCGATGAAGGATCCATCATTTCAGGCCATGTATGAGTCTTTATTTTAGGTATCAATAGCTTCCAGGTGGATACCTTTGAGGCTTAGCTGGATAGGCACAACCCCTTGAGGCAGATGCTGCTTTGGGCAACTCCCTGACTGCTTGACATTTATCAAAATCAGTCAGTTTGATAAATCAGCTGCCTAGGCACTAAGCCAGACAAGAATATTGACGTTGAGAATCCTTTTTATCTGTCACGCATATGAACACATTGCCTTGCTTGGCTATGCCTTGAGAAACTGTATCAACCAGTCAGGTTGCCTCTAAGGCATCTGTCACTCGGGTAGCCTGGGAGGCACTGAGCTGCGCTCTCAGGCATCAGTGTGGTGCTGGAGAAGCTGGACCACATATCTAAGGCGGTGCCGTAGCTCAGATGTGCAGCCCATTTCATTCAACATGCTGAGGAGGTACGTGCACGAGGCACGTTCCCGACTGATATAGGTGAGCAGGTAGGCGTCGTCAGAAGACTTGCACAGGATGATTTTGGTGTGGTCTGTGTAGAAGTTAACCTAAAAAAAAAAAAAAAAAAAAAAGGAGAATTATAATCCAGCTGCTGTGAAAAAGTAGTTATGTAGACTCAGTGTCCCATGACTGGTTTTATTAATTTAATTATCCAAACCTGTAGAGTGCCATTATTGAAGAGCATGACAAGAGCATGGTCAGTCTTCACCCACTGGAGGAGCAGAGGAGGAGGAGCTGAGACATGTTCCTCACAATGCAGATCTCCACCCTGAGGAGGACAGAAATTATTTAGTTTCATTTGCATGAGGACATAATCTCTTCAAGTTCCCTTTAACAGGTTCATGAAGGCACAAATCCAGGCTTACAGTTGTCATTAAATGCAAGTCAGTCACTCTATGTAATGGCTGAAAACTAATGGGTGCTTTCCTACCTCCATTAGGTTCTCCTCCATGTAGTTAGCCATTAGTTCAACTATTTGTTTCTGGTTGCGCAGCTGCTCAGGTAGAGAGTTTGAAGGGAAGCTGAAGTGTTTGTTGTTGGTCAAGCAGTAGTGGACAGTCCTGTTTGGAAGAAGGGGGGAAAAAAGTTAAAAAAAAAATAAAAAAAATTGGAAGATGAACTTTGACATCTTTTCCATTTACACCATTGAGCCTAGTCACTAAGCAACTGACAATAAGCTCTAAGCACTGTGTAAATGTTGACATGACATCTTAATCTGTTGATTTTAAAGTACTTACTTGCGCTGGTCACAAAGACTGAGATGTGTTCCCTCATTGAAGAGCACGCCTACGTTTTGGTTTGAGAGCTGGTAACCAAAGCCATACTTGTTGGAGTAGTCAACCCATTTAGTCACCCACAGGAAGGACTGCGGACTGGACAGGCAGGGTGGATTCCTATTGGCTGAAGAAAAAAAATAAAATAAAAATATGAGGATTAGTAAAATAATCTTAATTCAAAAAGTCAAAATATTAAAAAAAAATGAATTTGAATGTGAAGAAACACTATGTTTCTCTTAACACATACAGTGTGTCTCAAATGAGCAGAATGAGTCAGCAGAAATTCTGAGGATTCAAGGAAAATATCCAGCTAGTTAAATTTAATGATTCTGCTGCATTTTGTAATCTCGGCAAACAGCAGAAGGACATTTCGCTTGATTTTATTCCTCTTTGGTCCACTTAAGTAATCCCACAGGGACAACAAAAAAAATAATGGCTGAGCTACAATCTTATGCATAAACATACCTGCAGGCATGGTGGCCAGGCAGTTCGTGAGAACTTTCAGGGCAGAGTCGGCAACAGCTGCAGGGGTCAGCACATCCTCACACGCTGAAGGGAAAAACCAACCAAAACGAGCAAAAATGAGAAACCCTGATTGCAATCAGCCACCACAACGAACACCAAATGTGTGTTCATAAATAACAAACAGAAACTTACGTTCAGTGCTGCTGGCCATGGTGCCCTTAAAAGACCGGGAAATGGACTTTCTGGATTCCTCCTCAGCAGGAGTCTGCTCCAGAGGCACAGAGCTCACCAGCTGACCGGTGGGAGACGGCACCTGAGCAACAACGAAACATGCGATTAGCACATGATGAGTAAGAGCAACAAAGTGAAAGAGCAGTGTGTCACATGCCCGAAAGGGTAACCAGAGATAAAGGGAATGAGCTCCTTTAATCCTTGCATGCACACTTTTGCTGTGTCAGCGCTGAAGCTCATTTATTCAATTTCTGCAACATCTTAGACTAAATGCAGTGCATCTCGTTGCCACTGCAAGGTGGGGAAACTACTTTCAGCTGCACGGTTTCCCTTTGTACACGTTGCAAGCATGCTGCAAGCCTGACACGTAGTTTCTAATGTCACGTTACCACAAGCGCTGCGCGAGTAGGTTTGTTTTTTCCCGCCGCAAACAGACAAACATGAAAACAAGCTAAAACGAGCACTACTTTCAGAGTACACTTGTACAAATCTATATTCATCTGCGCTTATTAATGACAATCTGGTTCCTCAGGACAGGCTTCTTAAGACAGACAAAGGAAGAGTCATGCATGACAGCAAAAACTGTAGCTCCTTTTTGGCTCTATAAATAAACTAGATGAGCCTGATTGGGGATCGGCCTACTGAGCATCCTGCAATTGTGGCATATACTCTAGGTTCTGTTCAGTCTTTTTAAAACAAATACGTCATGTCGTTACTGAGCAGAGAACATTTACCCCCCCCCCCCCCTCCCCCCTAAGTGTGCAGTAACAGCTTCTTCAGAATCTTCTGATAACCAAGTACCCTAACAAACACCCAGATGAGCTTACTAGAGCTTATCACGTTTCAAAAGCTACCACCAACAGACTGCTACATTTCTTCTGGTCTGAACTAGTTTTTTTGTCATGCATCTTACATTATTCTGAAGAAAAACAAATTTAAAACAACGTCTCTTTAAAAATTAAGACATTTTTTCCACCCCATTTCTTTAACAGTTCCTTTTTCTAGGGCACTTTTACTATTTAAATGAGCATGCTAATGGAAAGCAATTCTCAACTGTAATGGAGGCTGTATGCTATTAAAATATGCATTTTGTGTTTTCTCCAAGCCTTTAGAACGGCTGTAATTGCATGTCAACTGTGTGCATAACTGGCTGGAATTACCCAAATTAAGGTAAACCAGGTCAAAAGTTTCTCACAGAGGAAAGAGAGAGAGGAGAAAAAAAAAAGTACCTCATTGGGTCCCACTGTTTTGTAGCTGATCTGCCGGTTGATGGAACATTTAACGATGCCCGACACCAGCTTGGAAATATCCTTGTCCTCTTTGTCCTCGCATGGAATTTTTTCCACTGTGAAAACACGACACACTGTAGTCACAACAAATATGTTTAAAGGCAGGACTGTTTAAATAAATACAGCAGCTCTTGGATATTCTTAAAACTAAAGCTGAAAAACGAACCCCCCCCCCAAAATCGCTTTTGCTGCTTGCTCACCTTTTGCTTTCTTCTTTCCAAATAGGCTTTTGGCCATTTTAGTGAAGAATTTCTTGGCAGGGCTGGGAGGGTGTAGCTCTGGCACCATTGTACAGCTGCTGGGGGGAAGTTTGTCAGGAGTGAAACCCTGAGAAAGAGGCAAAGGTGATGCATTAAAAAAAAATGAAAGAAAAAAAAAATGGTGAGAAAGAGTGAGGAGGTTGGAGCGTGCCCACTCTGTTCTCAGTTGAGATAACAGATCAAGAACTGACATTTTCACACTCCTTCACCTCGAGATAAAAATGTCACAACTGAAAGTGTTTCGTAACACTGGCAAGAAATTTCCCGAAGGTCAACATACTTTGAAGAATTCGTGGTTGAGGATCTGATCCAGTGTGAGTCTGTCACTGGGATTCTTCTGCAGGATGCCTGAGATGAGTTTCTGAGCAGCAGGGGAAAGCGTGGAGGGCAGGTTGTAGCGAACTTCTTTAATACACTTGTACGTCTCTTTCAAGTCGAGCGTCTCAAAAGGAGGGTTTCCACACATCAGTGTGTACCTGTGAGAGAGTAATCAAGGCAACAGTGAGTCAGCTCAAAAACAAAAGTGAGTGATTTAGAGAAAAAAAAAAAAAAAAAAAAAAAAAAGTCCCCACTTTCCCGACCGACTGAGACGAAGTGACGCCAAGGTCAAAATCCCCCCAAAAAACACTCTGAAACCGGGATAGTTCTTATAATCATCTTAAAGTAAAAAGACTCACATGACACATCCGAGGGACCACACGTCAGACTCTGTGCCGTGGCCCTGTCTGTTGAGCACCTCAGGAGCCAAGTAATTGGGAGTCCCACAGATTGTTCTAAGAAAAACAAAACAAGAACCATATATGGGTAAGATGTAATGCTTCGAACATTTAAAACTGGTTTGGTTTCAACATCAGGCATACAGGTAATGTTTGAAATATTTTTTCTGTCACTCTCAGTCTTCTGGTATTCCACAGGAAGCTGTCTAACAGGAATTGAAACTGTGCTCTAAGCGGTACTTTCAACTGTCAGTTGGAAACCGGTTTAGTTAGGTACTTGCAGGAGGAAAGTTGTGGGAGGAAGATTATGCTTAGTAACTGATGTAATGGTTTAGGTTGAGGGTGCTTGTGCTAAAATAGAGCATTAAAAGTCAGATTTTTAAAAGATACATCTGAGATGGGGCTAAAAATACTCATAAATTTTTATATATATTTTTTTTAAAAAGGTAATATGGAGAGACCTTAGAGAGCTTTGTTTCATCATTACAGTAGTATGATCTATGGGCCCCATTAAGCTCATTGGTATCCTCCAACAGATAAACATTTTAAGCAATTAACTTACTTTTTTCTTTGTTCAACTGTCTCCAGCTTGGCAGCGAGGCCAAAGTCTCCCAGCCGCAACTCCATGTTCTCATTGATGAAAAAGTTCCCTGAAAGAGACAAAAGCATTTGTCCGGTCAGCATTCCACAGATGACACGCATGCTCGTCCAAAGTCACAGATTCCTGGGATGCTTTGTGTATGCGTGAAGCCGCATTTTCAGCCACGTACCTAGTTTGAGATCCCTGTGCAGGATTCCTCTGCTGTGGAGGTACTTGAGGCCGGATATGATCTGTCTGAGGTAATAGCGCACTTCAGGCTCTGTGAGTGTGTGTCTCGCCTTCCAAATGTGTGCCAGGGACTGCAGAGAGAGCAATGAGTGAACCGTCAACCCTGCATCAGTGAGTGGGACTGTACAAACACTGCTAGCACATATGCATCCCTGCAGCTGCATAAAAGAAATTTTTTTTTTTTTTTACATTCACTAGGAAATCAGTAAAAATCTGCCAAGACCCCTTTTAAATATAGCATGCAAAGCAGCACTGTAGGGTAATACAAGAAATACTGTTAGTGCAAGCAGAACACAAAGCAGCGCAGACTGTTCTAGAGTTCTGAAGTCTCACCTTCCGACTGCACAGCTCGAGGAAGATGTAGATGTTTTCTTGGTCCTCGAAATAGTGGGAGAATTTCACCACATGCTTGTGTGACAGCGTTCTGTGCAGCTCGATCTCGTTCGTAATCTGTCAACATATGACAACTCATCAATCGGTGAAGACGTTTCAATGTCCCAAAAGAAAAAACAACAACCCAGACATTGATTTCCAGTTATGCAAGACACAGGAGACACAAAGATTGGTGATCGTGTACCTTGTCTCTCTGGTGTGGTTTGGACACCCTGCTCTGTGGGATCACCTTCACTGCATACATTTTGTTGTTGGACAGGTCTGTCATCTCATAGCATCGAGCAAAGCCGCCCTTTGGGGGGAAACAAACAGAATGATCAATTTACACAAGCAGCAGGTTTAAAACCCACACATTCAGTCTCAAGGCAAGTCTGACCTGAGGATAGGTAGCGATGCAGTCAAAACAATTTCAGGAACAATAATCGAGGTAAGATTAAAGACATAAAAATGATTGTCATGACCATAAAACGATCCATCTGATGCCTCAGGCATCTTTTATTGGCTTGTATGCGCAGATATGATGAAAAACATCATCCCCCAGATGCGTTTACTGCCGCTTATACAGACATTTGTTTTTTTCCCCTTCTCTCCAGGATGTGATCAAGACTACACATGCTCGGGTACATGAAGGATGAGGTAGCCTGAGCTGCTGCATTCATTAACCGTGAAACTGGCGGAGACGTTTCTAGCTCTGCGGCAGGCAGAGGAAGGAAAAAAAAACTGGCTGCAGCACATCGATACGACCAGCAACACGTTGATAAACTCGCTTCCATAGACACTGTTTCAAAAAGCGATGCTGATGCATCATCATCATCATGAGGGGCAGAAATTACGCTGTGGTCAGACAAGCGTGTCTTTGGTTTCACGGCAGGCCATTAAAATACGAGAGGGGGCTGTAAACGTTCATCGTCGGTGGAGATTTTTTTTAATTATTTATTTTTTTATGGCTAAGCATGTGTGCGCACCGGAGCTGGGCACACCTTGCGTCTGATTCATTCAGCACTGACGAGAACAGCAAGTAGGGAGAACAGGGGGGGGAATATTGGTCGCATCCACCACGAGGTCATTCTCTATTCCCGCATCACATCACAAGCACACCTGGAACATGGCTCATAGTGATTTTAAACAGAAAGAGAAAACAAAAAAGGAAAGGGGGGGAAATAAAATCAGCCCAAAACTGCGGCTAATTAATTCAGATTCTAGATCCATCTGCCTCCTCAGTCAAAACCGACGCAGCGACGCACAGACACATGGAAAAGGAGAAAAGGGGCGAAGAAAAATGTATGAAATGCGTGTACCTTTCCCAAAAGCTTCCCTTTAATGTAGGACCTCCCCGTCTTGAGATCCGTCACAACCTGAGCCAGCTCCGGTTTGGGTTGATCGTGTTTATTCCTGCTGTTTTTCGCCGGGGCAGAAGTCTGTTGGGGTCCACCACGCTCCGGAGCAGGCTTAAATAAATCCGCATTCATGGTGTGGCACGAAATCCGCTGAGCCGCGGTGAAACAGCCGGTACTCATTTATCACAGCGGAATAAACGATCGACTCGTACGTGTCTCCGTCTCGCTTAAATATTTCTTCTTTTTTCCGTAAAAGTGCCAAGTGCGTCTTCACGGTACGTCCGTCTCTTTCAATTTTATCCAACTGGTGTGGACGAAAGGCGAACCCTGGCTATATAGTGGCACCGACGTCACGGAGTCGTGGGCGGGCAGGAGGTGGTGCACTGGTGGAGAAACCCCAGATGATTTGCTCAGACAGAAACTCAATCAAAAATTGATGTGGATTTTTTGAGAGGAAATATGAATGAAAGAGCTGATAAAAAAGAGTCGCTTGGTTTTGGCTCAAGTCTCTGAGACTGCTGGGAGGCCAGTGACCCGGACAGTGTTTTAACCCTTTATATACAAAAAGGCACTTTATGAAAAGAGGTAAGTAAGCATGTAAGGAGAGAAGAAAGTTTTTAGCCTTTTGTAATTTAAAGGAGACTTTGTTAAGAAGAACAAGACTTAAACGCAGGAAAAACCTTTTACTAGGAAATTATTTCATTAGATATAAGATGGGGCTGGAACATATCATTTCCATTCTGCAAATAAATGTATGAATCAGTTGTTAGGGCTCCACAGATTATATATATTATATGTGACCATATTCTTACAAAGAAAAAAAAGTGTTGTTCTACTAAAAAAAAAAAAAAAAAAAAATTCCAAAACTTTCAAGGCTCCTACAGTAAAATCCTGGCTTAGATTTCCCCTGTGTGCAGTCCCCCCGGAGAACGTCCTGAATACGGCTGCCACCTGGTGGTCAAAACGTGAAGCTCTCAAGCTCAGGTCTGTGAGGACTTGAATGTGCAGTATAAATGACTTATGAAAAATATTTCTCTAGTGACACAGTAGTGGTCAGTTATAAAGCTAATGTGCTTTTTTATTTTTTAAAAAAGGTAAAAGAAACTAAAGAAAAGAAAAGCCTGCTCTAACAGCATTTGTACTCAGCTTTGCAAAGTGGCCTTCACCCTTAATATTTGGCAGTTTTGTCCAGTGTTGACTGTGCAAATAAAAAGTGGGCCTACTATTAATTCCAATTCTGGACCATAGCTGTTGGTGTGCCCTCTTTGGTGAAGGCCTGAAGAAAGCCTGATGCCTGATAGAGAGGTCACCCTCTGTTTGGTGCTCTTTGTTTTGACCATGATGGGCCTCAAGGACAGCCCAGCAGCTTCTTCATAATGTTGATACTGTGCATCTTTATCTGGAGAGTAGATGAGACACACGAGGGAGTAATGAAACTCTGTGACACTAGAATTTCAGAATGGCTTGACCATGCTTACGGTAATATCACCACACCTTGCTAGTAATGGCTTGGACCCCCTTTGCCTTCAGAATGGTCTTAATTCTTCATGGCACAGATTCAACAAGGTGCTGGAAACATTCTTCAGATATAAATCTCCTGATCCACCAGATCCCAAATGTGCTTTAGACTGTGGATTCCATTGGAGATATGGTGCATTATCCTGTAGCAATCAGCCTTTGGAAGACATGTCCACTGTGGTCATAAAAGGATGCACAATAGAAGGCAATCTGTTGTCCACTTTTGGTGAGTCTGCGTGAGCTGTAGCTACACCTTCCTGTGTAGGAGCAGCAGTAAGTGTGGTCTTCTGCTGCTGCTTCAAAGACGGCCATTCACAGATGCTTTTCTGCCTCGATTATAATGATTTTTTAAAATTATTGTCTCCCCATCACCTCAAACACCATACCATGTCAAAAGTCACTTTAATCACCTTTCTTCCCTGTTCTGATGCTTAGTTTGAACTTCAGCAGGTGGTCTTGACCTGATGCCTACATATCTGAATGGAGATGCTGCCAAACAAGTGGGTAATTAGATATGCACGTTATCGAGCAGTTACTAGCGGCCAGTATATGCATATTTTACACAACCCATCCATGTCTCCAGGACAATTACTTCTGCATGAGGCAAATCACATCTTGTAATTTCATAACACATCTAAGATACGACTCCGTGAAATATTAACTGAGAAGGCTAGCTGAAAACGTCAGCCAGTGGATATAAATGGCAATAAAATGCTTAATAACTTTTTAAATCTAATTTTAAGCTTGAAAGACAGATGGAAAAACTCTGCGTTCAACATCTGTATTTATGAGAGCAGAGAACAACCAGCAAAAGTGAAAACACACATTTTTCACAATGTCGGAAAACAAATCTGCAAAAATCAGTCACATCAAGTATTTCAGAACATGTAACTTAAAAAAAGGATTGTGGAAAATGTAGTTTTAAACATACCTGCATGCAGTAAAATATTACACTAGGCTGACACAAGATAGTTTACTGTCTTTGTATGCTACGTGACTTATTTGTGGATTTACAAAAATCATACAGCTGATGTAAAGATTTAAAAAAAAAAAAGAAAACTATCCTCTGGTTTACTTCATAAATAGAAGTAAGAGAACTTTGGCAAATTTATAGCTGACAAAAAAAAAAAAAAAAAAAAAAGAAATATTTGCCAAGTTAATCTGTACTGATTTTCAACTACCATTGAAAATGAACAATTACATTTACCCTGGTCCAATTTAAACCACAACAAGACATTTTATTGAAACAAGCCAGGAAAACAAAAACAAGAGCTGTGAAATGACTGAGCAGTGGTCCTTTGACCCTTTAAGTGCGACTTCACAAAACACATAGGGGAATGTATGTAAGTGGGGAAGCACACAACATTTTCCCTGCTTTCTACCCACAGATTGGACTCTTAACGTCAGCTGTGATGAAATGTGTGCGTTCTTGCAGTCTTCAGGTCATCACGTGATGGACTCCATCCTTTTGCTTGTGTGACAGATGAGTTGTAGCCCATCACTAAGAACACCAGCAGCCTGGTTTTCAAAGCAGGGCCAAATTGAGGCCATCCCGAGCTTAGACATTACTTTAAACAAATTATTTATGAGCGGTGTAGTATGTAGACTTTACTTTCAATAATTAAGTCATGCCTGCTTCAACCTTTGGAGCTCTCATTTGGTCCTGCTGTGGAAAAGTGGCAATATTTAATAGTCCATCATCTCCTCTCCTCTTAATTTCTTCTCTTGGGACTCTGTCCAAGCTTTGTTGATTGTTCTCTTCATCTCGTCGTCTCCCTCTGCATAAATCTTTTTCAACACATTCATCAGGCCCTCGCCGGGGTCAGCATTATCGTCAAAGCTGGGTTTTCTGTAGAAAGGCGGCAGGAAAATACTTTAATGGTGCAAACAATTCTTTGGATTGCTCTCATGTAGTATGTGTGCACCCAATCACTGCACTGCAATCACAGTGGCTTGAGACACAGCACTGTCGCTGCACTTTATTTCACAAACTAAAATCAATACATAAATTTCTAACTCACTCTTTCTCTTTAGACTGCTTTTCCACCGCCGTTAGACAGTCCCACTTCTTTGTTGACTGCTTCTTGCACATGACCAAGACCATGTCTGTTTTTATCTGTTGCAGAGAGCAAAAGACAGTTTCAGAGTGTGGACAACAGACTGGCAGCTCAAATCAAAGACGAAAAGTGACAGGAACACTGACACTGCATTTAACAAGGTTTACGTATAATCACAATAGCCACCTTAATAAGTTAATGCAATATATTTAAACTCATTGCTACAAGCTTAAAAATTGGGTGTCTGCTGCCCCCTAGTGGCCACACAATTCTTAATTATCCACATCAGAACCAATGCAAGAGCATGTTACCTGTGGTAACAAAATTAATAAACCAGCAACATGCTCATGTAATTTTGTTTTAACTTTAAATTTTTTACTTTATTTGGCTCTTCATTGATGCTTACTTTTCTCTGACAAACAGGTCAATCACTAAGAATCACTACTCCAGTTTTTCTCTGCAAAATGACTAATATTTCCTGAAATCTTAAAATAAATACAAATAAATGCATCTATTTAAAATGATGCACAAGGTACCTTTTCACCTGCTTTCTTAGCTACATTGATGGGTACATGATTTTAATTTTTTTTTCATTACTCTTCATCAAGCAGCAAGCTTACATTACAACCATCTAACATTATTTTTCTCTGGTTTAAAAGAGATTTAGTGTGATGTAGGGCTGCCACGATTAGTCGACTAATCACGATTACGTCGACTATTAAAATCGTCGACGACTGATTTAATAGTCGACGCGTTGTTTGAAGCTTTGTAAGATCACAAAAGACGCAGGAATAAGTAGTAGGATTTAAGAGTGTAATAACGGACTGAAACAGAAGATGGCAGCACTGCATGTACAAGGATGCCAGCTGCCGTTAAACCCCGAAGAAGAAGCAGCTCTGTCCCATAATTCATAGCGCGGCCTGGCGCAGTTATCAACAATGGCGACAGCTAGTTAGTTTTAATATTACTCTTATTATTCTTTTTGGGTCACAAAATAAACGTTTAACATATTTTCAGGCGAGAATGTAGCTGTGTAAACCTCAAATATCTGCTCAGTTTATCAAGACACCAAATATTTTCAAAAGCGCTCCGACGTTTTCGGAGACGTCTGTTACCCACTAGCTCGATAGCTAGCCGGGGTTCAAGGCTCACTAGAGCCGTGAGAACACCGGACTCCCGGCAAATCGTTTTCAAACCCACCGCCGTCTTTCGCTACTCAGGTTAAACATGATATATAAGTCACTTAGATAACTTAAAAATGTTATTGTTTGGCTTTTTTCAGTATTTTATTTGTTCCTAAGTAAATCGGTTTGGCTGAGATTAAAGTTATAGTTTTTACACAGCTGAATAAACATCAAGCAGACAACTGATTATCAGAAGTGTGAGATGCTCGAGAATATACTCCGGTGTCCTGTTATATTTTAGATAGCAAGGAGTTTATTAAACTTCACCAAAACAATCTGCAAATTTAATTAAAATTTAATAAACTATCATCTTGTCTTTATTTTTAGTTAGCACATACCTTAAACACTTAAAGCTGTAAGCTAATGATAGTTATATAAGAGCAGATGCTGCTGGTGCAATAAGCTGTACGTTATACGTTCAATGGATGATGATCTGATTAGTCGACTAATCGCAAAAATAATCGGTGACTAGTCGACTATCAAAATAATCGTTTGTGGCAGCCCTAGTGTGATGGCTGCAGGAGGTAACATGGCTTAGAACTGTTGATATGATGCAGAATATGCAAAGGCAATCTTAAAAAATAAAAACTTTGATTTGATCCAAAGTCCTGCCACAGAGCATTTGAGTAGCACAGAGTGGCTGCCTGTTAAGCATTACCCTCTTGACAGACAGCAGGGGAAACCTGCATTATGCACAGCTTCATGCAAACTGATGTTTTAGCTGTGAGAGAAGGAGAGAGAGAAGAAGTATATACTGCAAGTATTTGGCTGATTACTGGCCTGCAATATTAGAGACCTACACAGTTTTGTGAAATATGGGGATAGTCTGCTGAGAGAGATTGCACCACTGCTTCCTAACGCACACCCACTCATCTAAGATGACAGAGACTTTTGACCCAAAGCCAGCAACCGATTTCTGAAATACAAACATCTCATGGCCAGCTGGACTGAGGAGAAGAAGCTGAGTAAGCAGCAGATGATTTGTTTACCTTTTTGTAGCTGTCCTGTTCATTGATTGGATACAACAAGTTCAGAACTGTCATTTCGTGGTTTTTGCCATCTAGATCCTTCACCAGCACAGAAAATGACCTGCAACACAGACAAGGGGCAAATTCGCGTGCACTGATAAGGGAACAGGAATGTATAAACAAACTGAACACTATGCTGATTATCAACTCACCATTCTGTAAATTTGACCTCCACATTTTCTGCTGATATTTTGTGCACATCTTTCAATGCCAGATAAATTTTGACAAACTTATCTGACTGGTCCCATGCTGCAGAAAAGATGATACACATGTGAACAATTTTGAAATACTGTTTTTTCCCCTCCCCAGCTCTTGAACGCATCTTAACCGCTTGGTTTTCTCAGTAATGTTTGATAGTGCTACTCGATAACTGCCCCATACCATAGCTGGTAATCTTGACGGTGTATGCTGCCTTAGTGGCTGCAGATGGGTCTGCCTCCTTCCTAGCTTGTTGTTCTTTTTGTTGTCGTTTAGCTGCAAGCTCCTTCTCCACCCTTTTCTGCTCCTGTTTAAGCAGATCCTGAACTCTTTTCCTCTCTGCCTTCTCCAAGAGGGACCCCAGCTCCTGCAAGTCTGCCTCCAACTGTGTAATCTGTATGAGGGGAACAATACAATCACTGAGACATGCACATCCACTAATAGAGTAGTGCTGTCTGTTTGAATCAATCTACCAAACATTTAATTAAAAAAACAAAAACAAAACTATATAAGTAAATAAAAATTTCTATTGTAACTTAATAAATAGTAAGAACAAAGTGCCTTCTACAATAATTATATAGTCACTAACCCATTTCCCACAATCCACTCTCGAAGTCATGTAGTCTAACCTAACTCACAACACACGTTGGAACTATGCATTTGTCTGCGATTTATCTGGCATCCAAACAACTTAGAAGCCTGTACATATTACAGTTATTCATGTCTTGAGAGATCCTTTACAGATGTATTGTAATATGTATGTATGTATGTATAATTCAAATGTAAAGGTGCTTAATGATACTGTACATGAGTGGGTCTAGTAACATCTCCAGACAACTAACAGAGACGCCGAGTAACTACCGTACTGATTTGTTTAGCAGCGCAGTAGTTGTTTTACACTGAATGATGTTGCTAGAATGTTCTGGTAGTCCACTAAAAGCTAACGGCTAAGTTGGGCCGCGAGCTACTGGCATGCACTGCCACGCACGACTACCGACTGTAATCGTATTTGCCAGACAGGCGTTTTATTTTAGTTTACAACTGTAACGTTACCCTGGAGAAAATAATAATAAAAAAAATGTATCAGGCATCACGCAGCAGCTCACCACGGGTTGATAGGACTGACGTTAGCAAGCACTGCACTGATTTCACTGTATCTATGTAAATCCAGCTACCTCAGCTAAACCTTAAAAGATGCAGTTTTGCTGAACACTAAACTGAATGAAACGATTCTGCTCACCTGTTCGGTTAAATCCATTCAGGCTTATTAGTATCAGCTACACTATGAAATGCCGCTGCGGTTCTTCTTCACTGCTCTCAGACTACTTTCCAGCGGCGCTTCTTTCCGACGCTCTTCCGTCTTCTTCATTTGGCTATTTGCAAGGCCGATTACAGGTGTGCTACCGCCACCTACTGTACTGAAGTTTAATCATTGCTAAACAGCAAAGTGTCCTTGTATGTAGAGCATGACAGGAATTAAATGAACCGTTTTAAGGTAATTTCAACTTTTTTACTGAACCTTTTAATGTAAAATCAAATGAATGTTACAGTTTGCTGGCTTTCAACAAACTTGCACCACTTTAAGAGACACATTCTATTTAATTGCATTATATATACGCACATTGGCCACTCAATCCTTTTTCTGCTCATTAATGCAAATAACTAATCATGGCAACAACTCAGTGCATTTAGACATGCAGATGTGGTGAAGATCAAACTGAGCATCAAAACAGGGAAGAAAGTTGATTTAAGTGACTTTTGTCTGACTCTACTGGGACTGCTCTGAGCTGATAGGAAGGCAACATTAACACAAATAGTCACTCATTACAATCATGGTAGAAAAAGCAGAAGCAGCATCTCTGAATGGATAACATAGAGGAAAATTTGTGTTTTGAATGATATAACCTCTAAAAAACATGAACATAAGTGCACTCACACACACACACACACACAGGTGTACAAGCAGGTACTCACAGACACACACTATCTTGGTTGGCTGCTGCCTCTAAACGTATCATGAATTATTAGTACTGTATGCTGCTTAGTAACATTCACTATTTCTTATTTACTGTTACTGATGCTTATGTTGGTTGTTGCTGTGGTTTCCCTACTGTGTTGTCTTCTTTTTCTCTCAGCAGGTGATCACGCAGATTTTCATCATCTTTTCTCTCTCTATCCCTCTTTTCTATTTATCTTTCCCTCTCCTTCTGTTAATTCTCTTCCCAACCTCTCTTTCTTTCTCTTTCCCATCCCCTGGTCCTGTCTGTTCTGATTGTAATAACTCAAAATGAAAAATTAATTAATAACAACAACAACAATAATAATAATAATAATTATGAAGGTTGAATAAAATATGACAATCAAGTGGACCAGTATAGCAAAAGCCGTAATGGTCTACTTGGGAAAATAAATCTGGTGGGCATTTTTCTTGGCCTTCAGAAAATAATTCTGATTGCTACAGTGCCGGAGAGGACACAAAAAAATAAAATAAAATACATCTCAGAAAACCAGTTTCTTTTCATACTCCACTGATTTTTTTCCACAACACACAACATATCAAAACAACAGCAGCAGAAAGACATCGAGTGCCACTCGTCACCTAAGAACAGGAAACTGAGGCAACAATTCACACAGGCTCACCAAAACTGGAAGAAGATTGGAAGGAAGATTGTTGCCTGGTCTGATTAATCTCATTTCTGTTGGAACATTTTATGGTAAGACCAGAATGTGGTGCTAACCAAATGAAAGCAAGGATCCATCCCGCTTTGAAGCAAAAGTTCCACACGTTCGGTATTTGTTACATCTTAGATACTTTTCAACTATATAAAAGACCAGTTATATATTATATACAGAATAAATGAAAAGAAAGTAAGTGAAAGGAAAATGTGGGCTTTCTTGCCTATGAATTACATCTCATTTTAGGGCAGCCATTACCTTAAAAAATAACTTACTTCTTTTCCTGTGACAGTAGAAGGTGTTAAGCTTTTATAAAACTTTTATATTACACATAACATTTTATAATAAACCAAGACACTCACAAAACTGTAATGTACAACAATATTCATTTATTTATCAGTACTCATATCAACTTTCTCATTTTTTATATTAAGAAGGCTAATAAGGAAGCAACAGCATCTTACTGACCAAGGAAAACATAATTTACACAAGTAATCAAATGTAGCTGTCTATTGATAACCACTGAAAAATCTTGTTTTTCAAAATGTCCAGTGAGACCTCATCACCACCTTGCCCTCAGAATCCCAGACATCTGATTGTGGTCAGCTAGATGACGAAAGACAATACGGCTAAGACGCCACCTCCGCTTCACTCCTCGTGGTCGAGAAGTCATCACACACCTGTTACGTATCCTCACAGGGCAGCTGTCTCTGGGTAGTGCTGAAATCTCTTTGTCTGCTATCTCCTGCAAAAAAATGAATAAATAAGTAAATAATAATAATAATGGATTGGATTTATATAGCGCTTTTCAAGGCACCCAAAGCGCTTTACAATGCCACTATTCATTCACTCTCGCATTCACACACTGGTGGAGGCAAGCTACGGTTGTAGACACAACTGCCCTGGGGCAGACTGACAGAAGCGAGGCTGCCATATTGCGCCATCGGCCAACACCAGTAGGCAGTAGGGTAAAGTGTCTTGCTCAAGGACACAACAACCAGGACAGAGAGCTGGGGATCGAACCGGCAACCTTCCGGTTACAGATGCGCTTCCCAACCCCTTGAGCCACGGTCGCCCTGAGCCATGGGCGACCCCACGGGCTATTAGTACTAGTACTAGGCTATTAGTAGACATTATACTACTAGCCTAGTAGACATTAGTACAGAGTGAAGTACTAATGTCTATTAGTACTTCACTAATTCACTAATTAGTACTTCACTCTGTACTAATGTCTTTTCAAGGATTCATTCTGTAACAGTTCAATCGTTACCATTGCTGAGTTACTTATTAATACACATTGAACTTAGGCGTCCTTCTTCAGTATATACCTGAAGCTCTTTGGGTAGGATGGTGTTCTTCCTCAGTGCGTTAATTCGTAACCTCTCATCAGCATAGTCAAAGGCCATCTGCCTCCTCTTGACATCCCTCAGCATCCTCCAGTCAACATAGTAACTTCTCACCTGCTCCACCGCCCCCCAGCAGCTCCTCAATGCCTGCAAACAGTGCTCCTTCAGTTAGTGAACAAGTATTTAGTCTGCCTCTGTACTCAATTACACACACTGTAGCTCTAACTGTTTGAACCACCTTTAAGGCCCTAACAATTTTCAGACAAGCCAGAGCAGTCAAAACCAAAAGCTGATTATTTCGGCTCATCTGCACTGCCGTGTGCCATTTGGACAAGCTTTCACTTGAAAATACAGCATCTGACCTGATGTTAGCAGTTTCAGTTCTATGATAGAAATCAAGTTTGCCCGAATTAGAGCATCAGGAGCCCAAGACAACAGACACACACAGATGTGAGCCAAAAAATAAATGAAACCTCCTTCGTACGCTTCCGAAATAACAGAGGGTGAGAGACCCTGGTGATTCGGACATAAAACTACTACATGCAACTTCTGATGATCCATTGAAAACTTGCCTTCCTATGACGCTTGCATATTCCACACAGATCGTGTTAACAAAAGGCTCACTTTGCAGGTTCAAGTAAAACTAAACAGGGAATAATTTTATCCATATAAAGAGCGCTCAGCTGTAAAAGAAATCGGTTGCTCTTGAGGGATAACGGGCCACAATTAATGCTAACAAAGTCATCATTTTATTCAGCTTAAATATCTTGCTTTCAAGATCATTAGAAGCCATAGCGTAAAAAGAAGTTAATCACTCAACCTTTCTTGCTAGAACAAGCACGGGAACTGAGCATATACTACCTGTCCTCTTATAATTTTCATGTATCATGTCCTGTTAAACCCTTCAAAGAACCATACTGAGCCAGGTTTGACACATAGCAGGCTTACTAGCATTAGCCGCGAAGCTAACGTCAGAACGCTAGTTACATCAATAAAACAGCCAATGTTACATTTATCGACCGAAAGTCAGAGATAATAGATTGAGTCTGAATGAAAACACAACCTCGGCTGATACATGCAAGATTACCGTAAATGCTTTACCTGCTTTGGGGCGCAGACGGTGGAATAAAGGGCATTTAACCCCAAACATGTTAGTCTGTTAACCGCCATATTGGATTTGACTTGCGCGAAACCACCGGAGGTTGAAAGAAAAAACACTCAACTTTACCGCCACCTATCGACCTGGAGTGTGACGAGATAAAATGAGACGTACAGTGCCTAAAAAAATGTCAAATTTATGAGCGAAAACGCGACACATTTACAAGTAAAGCGTGACAAATTTATGAGAAAAAACTCGTAAGAGGGAAAAATAGGAAAATTGTGTCTTTTTTTTTTCAATCAAAGACAGACTTCGCCTCACTTTTCTATGTCTGTGAAGGTTCTCAGTCATCCAGTTCATCGTAGTCAAAGGAGCTTGCAAAGAAAAGCGTCTGGACTTCTTTAAGTTACTTGAAGACGTTTCACCTCTCATCCGAGAAGCTTCTTCAGTTCTAAGGTCAAATGGTGGAGAGTCCCAGATATAAACCCAGTGGGAGTATCCCCCCCAAAGAGGGACAAAAGGACCCCCTGATGATCCTCTAATCGCCTGAGCCAAGGTGTGAAACTGGGTGTGGGTCCCAATCAGCCAGAGTTAACCCTGGCTGATTGACCACCATTTGACCTTAGAACTGAAGAAGCTTCTCGGATGAGAGGTGAAACGTCTTCAAGTAACTTAAAGAAGTCCAGACGCTTTTCTTTGCAAGCTCCTTTGACTCACTTTTCTATCTTAAACTGCAAGGAAGTTCACATATACAATCTGATTTCTGTTTAAATGGATTATCGCCATGTGTGTGTTCAGCGATTGTGAGCATTGAAACATGTATTTTGTTTTTCACGATTTATCTTTGTAGACAGCTTCTACAGGTCAGACACCTCCCAACCAGTCCCGTTGATAATGTGATTTCAACATTTCTTATGAGTTATTGATCCCAAACATTCTCTCCAACCTAACCATGAACACTTAAATGATATTGCTCCCTTTCTTTAAAAAAAAGAAAAGAAAAATTGTTTGCAAGTTTTTCTCGCATTATTCGTACATTTTTTTTGTCTCAAAAAGATTTTTTTTCTCACTTTTGTTCTGTCCACAGTGTAAATCACAGTATAATAAACAAATATTATTTGAATAACTGATGCTCAAGGCAGTTTATTTTGTAAGGTTGAGACCCTACAGCAGGGGTATCCAACTCCAGTCCTTGAGAGCTACGGCCCTGCAGCTTTTAAACACATCCTTCTTCCTGAATCAAATAAATAGCTTATTATCAGGCCTGAAAACTTGATGGCATGCTGAAGAGGTAATCCAACCATTTGATCCAGCTGTGTTGGAGTAGGGATGCATCTACTACTACTACTACTACTACTACTGAAAGTAGCTCTTGAGGACTGGAGTTGGACATCCCTGCTCTACAGTAACAAAGAGAAAACCCCAACAATTAAGTAACGCCCTATGAGTAAAGGCTTGGTGGCAGTAGGGAGGGGAAAAACCCCTTTTAACTGGAAGAAACCTTGGCACAACCAGGCTCAGGAAGGGGCAGCCATCTGCTGTGACCGGCTGGGGGAGGAAGATAGGACAAATGACACTCTGGAGAAGTGAGCCAGAGATGAATGATAACCATTAATTAAATGCAGATTTGTGTATAAACACATATAGAGTGAAAAGAGGTGAGTGAAGAAGAAACACTAAGTGCTAATTATGGTGAAGTTAATATTAGATTTTTGCAGCAGCATTACATTTGGTATTACATTTACTTCATCAGTGCTGAACCTGCTGTGATTAGTTTTGCTTTGAGTCTCAAGTAACTGATAATCCCCTTTGAGAACATGCTGTAACAATCTGAATTTACTTGAATTTTTAGTCACTTGTAGTACCATTTGACCACCAGTAGGTGGCAATGTAGTCCTTTCATGATAAGGTCATACTCTCTCTCTCACCACCCACCAGGACCAGGGCCCCTGTTCCAGCTGAATCTAAACCTTGTGTCTTAAATCTTCTGAAGCACAGAGTCATCTCTGCTTCCCCAGCACTTCTAACAATGAAACCCTTGTGTTTTAAGGAAGCACATATATTAAACAGTGTTCTTCTTCTTCTTCTTTCAACATATGTCTCAGCAGGGTGCTGTCTTTAATAGATAAAAAAAAAGCATATAAGCAGAGTGGGTTACTTTCTTAAACAGTCCCCATTACTCTGTAGCCTGGAGGAGATGCGTTTTTGGATAAACATTAACACATGACAAACTCCAGGCAGTGCTTCCTCTATAAAAAGCATTTATATGAACCAGGCTGGAAAATTGGTACCGGGCTCTGAGCACTGACTTAAATAATAAATGACTCAAAAAGTAAGCACATTACTGCTTACAGATAATGGTATTTGTAAACCTGTCACAGCACCAAGCGTATTAATGTACCAAGAAATTACCGTAACTTCTTTTGTAATGGATGTCAAAATATTCGGCTGTCTTTCATTTTCTGGGTTAGCGGGAACAACTCTTTATGAATCACTGTAATTGCAAAATTATATGGTTTGTCAACCAGAAGAAATGTTTTTGAAATTTGCAAAAACACAGCTTTTTCATTTGACAGCACCAGTTTATCATACTTAAACTGCTTTTTGGCTCCGAGTTAGTTTTGGCCCGTAGTTCAAAACTTCCCGACATGGCTGTTCCAAGATCATCATGACGAAGGCAGAATTATTCTGTCAGTGATTTCTTTTACTTTCCTGAGCAGAGTTGAAAAGGTGACCCGTTGCAATTAGGAATAAACGTTTGTGATGGAGAGAGGAAGTTAAAATATTCCTTAATCAGTCCTTAAACAATTTGACAAGATAAGAGTAAGCTACTCTTTTAATGATAAAGGGTCATCATTCAAATATAGCACAGGTAATATAAAGTAGTTATAGTTTAGAGAGCTTATGGGGGGCAATGCTGGTCAGTCTCATTCAAAGCAATCGACCTAACATATGAAAACAATGAGAACAGGTGGTGTTACAGATTAACGCATGCAAATCGAACTTTAATTTAAGCTGGCAACATCCTTTGTCATCATTATTTCTCAAGCAGCGAATCTATTCTAAATGACTTGGGACGAACAGCTCTGCAGCTGCACTGACAGAGTAAAGAGTGGGAGGTACTGTGTTGCTGTATAACAGCAGTGTGATAGGGGTCACCGGTGACAAATGTCCAACGTGCCTGCAGATAATATAAATTAGATCAATGATATAGTGTTTCTTGCCCGCTGGCTTTAGGGAAGTGATGCAATTTCAAGGTCTCTTGGGCTGGTGTCACCCTGGTGCACCAGTGCGCTTTACAGAAGATCCGCAGATCTAAGGTCAGATCACAGCTAAGACTGGGGTAATTTGGACACAAAATCAGGTGATATGAAACTGAGATGTAACTGAGAGAAGTTGCAATTGCTCACCGAGGTGGCCTAATGAGTAAAAATGATGGTGCAGCGGTGAACTCAGTCAACACCCATGACGTGATGTAACCAAGCAGCAGCTCGGATCACGGGTTACACCAGAGGGTTACACAAAAGGCTAAACCACCATCAAAGGGTCTCTATGTACTCAAGATGATGTGGGTGTTGGGATTGGTTCTGAACTACTCCAAGCAAAACAACATCTTTAAAGTAGCGACGTACTTGCAACAGCTATAATTAATTGCATGCTTTAGCACTACATCTAAAGTCTTTATAAAGTCCTTAAGTTCCAGGGAGACACATTCAAGCCATAGGAAAAGTCCACTAATACATACCAGACAGCCACGAGCAACCAGCTAACCTTCCTGGTATTCATCAAGGATACCTTCTCCTCTAGTGGTTTATGCATTCTTTCATCTAACCCTAAACAAGATGATTAAAGCAAACAAGGATCTCTTGGCTGATCAAACATGAGGCTCATTCACAACGTACATGCAGATGAAAATGTGACAGGAGTAGTACGTCTGTATATTTTCTGTGTGCGTGTGTTTTTTTACGGTGTGTTTGATTCAGACATAACACGGTTTTCAGGGGATGGTGGAAGTGGCATGTTTGCTGCCAACATCTCTAAGCTTTCCTACCCAAATATCTGATGTAAAATAGATGCAGGGAAAAACACTCACACGCTGGATCCACATCAGATTCCTGGGTAGAAACGACTGTGTCCGTACGTCTGATCAGAATGATATTTCCAAAGCTTGTAGGCAATAAACAAAGTGTCATTTTTCTTCTTACTGGATTGGTTTTCCCACATTTGACCTGTGTCAACATGTCTTGTGAACATTATTCATACACTGCCCGTATAAATAAACTGCACTGCAGCCCAGTGGCTCGTATTCCTTTGGCAGCTCAAATATTAGACACTAGTTTGAATGCAGTCATATCCAGCAATTCCTTATCATAGCTATTCCTAAATCATATATTATTTTTATGTGACCGTGATATGAAATCAAAGATGAATTGCGTCCCTCATCTGCTTAAAGATGTGGCCAATTGGAAACATAGTCAGTCAGTCATACTTTTATTCATAATTTAGCTCATTTCAGGTATGTCATGTAAACTGAAAACTGAAATAAATAAACAAATAACTATATTTTATTCTTGGAAAAAAAATATACACTTAACAGACTGCTTTAGTTCTATTTTATCTATAAAGCTCCACATCGCAACAACAGTCGTCTCAAGGCTCCAGCCTGATAGGAAGGCAGCAGTAAGGTAGCAGTTAAATAAACACTTATTATAACCAAGGTATGTAAAAGAACGTCTCTGAAGGCACAATAGGTCAAAGCATGAAGCAGATGGGCTACAGCAGCAGAAAACTACACAGGGTACCAATCCTATCATCTAGGAAAGGAAATTTGTCCACAGTTTTCAGCTGGTTTGATGAATCTTGATTTCTGCTTCCACATTTGACATTGTGTAAACAATATCAAAGTATGGATCCGTCCTGGTTTGTATCAACAGTGTATTGGTCGCTTTATGGAGTGGGGGATATTTTGTGGAACATTTTGGGCACCTCAGAATCAACTAAGCAGCACCTCAGCCTACCTGAGTGTGGTCTCTGACCATTCATCACCAAAGTGTCCCGTGGCTGCTTCCAGCAGGATAACATGCAAATTCACAAAGCTCAGACTTGTTTCTGAAACATGACAGTGAGTTCAATCAAATGATCTACACAGTCACCAGTAGATCCAGTAGAACAGTTCTCTGGGTCAGAGGCGGTTGCCAGACTGTTTCAGTCAGCAGTACCTTTAATAAATACTTGTCATAGCCAAATTATACAGAATAGCATCTCTGAATGCATTATAGATGGAACCTTAAAGCAGATGGGCTACAGCCGCAGAAGACTGCAGCAGAAGAGCATGAGACTCAGCTGGTTATCATATAACTTAATGCCACGGCTGAGTATTATTGCTGACTATGGCCATGCATTCATGACAACAGTGTAGTCGTCTTATGTTTTCAGCAGGATAATGCGCCCTTTCACAAACTTTAATAGCATGCTGGTATCTTTAAATGGCCTTCACATTCATCAGATCTCAATGCAAAAGAATATTTTTGGGATGTGCTAGAACAGGATATTCACATCATGTGCAGCTGAAAAATCAAAAATCTCTGGCAATATATATATATATATATATATATATATATATATATATATATATATATATATATATATATATATATATATATATATATATATATGCTATTATATATATGTGTGTGTGTGTGTGTGTGTGTGTGTGTTGCAAAATAATGCAACTCACTCAATTTCAAGTTGTAGACAATTTTCTCTGTGTTTTCATTTCTTCTAAACGAAAGTAATCTGCATACTCTACTTTCGTGTGCCTCTTTATAGCTTCTCTAAACACACCATAGTCATTTAACGTCAAGAAAGAATTCTGTGTTGAAAGACCAGCCATTACACATATGGTACATGCTGTGATACTGTAAACTGATTTCAGTTCATTTTAGAAATTACACCATTTCTATGAAATAACAATCAAATGCATATAGTACTGTAAATGGAGCACGAAGGAAAAACTGTAACAGTGAGACATTTGCTGTGTTTCTCTGGCAGAGTTAAATAAATAACTCTTTCGCCTACAGATGTTATAAACTTTACAATCTCAGCCACAGTTTTCAAGTTTTCAACTGCTCCTTTATTCTGAACCGGATGTCTTGGGCATTTTTCCCCCCCAAATGAAAAGAACCAAGCATATGCTACTGCATTTAAAGGTACTTTAATAAATCTTTGACAAAGCAAACCTTTCAGGCTGGATTTTTGATCACGGAAACTCACGCAGAAGTCTACAGTATATTTAAGCAATGTGAACACTTGCCTTAAGATGTGAGAGAATCTGCAAAATTAGGGGAGAAAATGATCCTTGAAGCCTTCTAAAATTTCACAAATAAACACATTATTGAGATAAACACTGACAAGGTTTTGTTCCACAGTGACTGCATTTTAATCAAAAAAGATTCTTACGTCTACGAACTGATTTTCAGAATTCCACATTTCTGTAAAAGAGACAAAAACAACAACAACAACAAAAACAATCAAGCAACATAGACACTGTTCGTGGTACTGCATCAGGATAGGTGTTAAAATATCTTCTCTTTAGTGGAAACTCTGTTGCTTCTCAGTAATCAGTGTGCATTTGAACCAGATACAGCTCATTTAGCAAGAGGCCATAACCTGACTGACTTGGAGGTCCCTGCTTTGCATTGCTCAGGAATGTCCAGCATTCTCCCAGGAGGGACGGACCATTCAGCTTGCAGGCAAGTATGCTATGTATAGGTTAGTCCAGACGGCAGACAGACATTTAAGGTTAATAAAGTACATAAAAATGATTTGCAGTTAAATGGAATTGAGCCTTTAATAAAGGGGAGTGAAAAAAAGATTTTGGTTTGTTTTAATAAAAAATGTATGAAAGTTTATAGTAAAGTTAGTACACATACATACCTAACATACTAATACCAGTATGTAGCACTTTTAATCAGTGTTAGGCCAAAGATTTATTTTTAAATTCAGGGTATAGCAGATGCATAAATAATATGATTGAAATGAAGATGATAATTTACTGAAACTTGATTTATCGGTCTGTACTCACGTCACAACTCTCTTCCAGTCTGGATAGTGTTAGCATGACTGTTATGCAATGTCACATTTGTTTTATCTTTATTTTGTCCTGGCTGATGAGTCACCAACTTAATATTGTCAATCACAACACCATAAGGAGGGGAAAAGTTAGTATTTTGAGTCCCATCTGCAGATATGCTACATTTAGTAATACTCAACATAGGGGAGTCTTTTTTCTAAAGTCACAATTCACCTCTCCAAGCAGTGCTGGTTGTTGTGGGATTAAAAGATCTGTTTTGTAAACTTATAAAGTCTGAATTTAATTCCAATACTCCTCTTTCCTGTGATTTGAAGATTTGACATTTAGTTCATTGTGAAGATGAAAAAAAGAAGAACTTTGGATTTAAATGGACTTGTTGCTTTGGTAGAGAAGGGAAGAGAAGGGGGTACAAGCACATCTGTGATTATACTCACAGGGCCACCAGCCACCCTAGGAGGTATAGTGCACAAGCTTTGACCGCACATCCTTCTTGTACCGAGACTGCTGGTGACGAATTACAAGGCTGAAATAATTTCCTATGTGTCAGTGTTAGAAGAAGTCTTCTTTCTGTGTTTGCAGTTGAACCATATTGATATAGCCAAACAATAAGGGGTTTCTAATTCTTCTGCAAGAATGAAGGTAGTGTGTTATTTGCCCCTGTTAAAAAGTGCTTCTCTTTCCAAGTAGGAAGCCTTGAAGTCTTGGTCCCGCTTAACTCATACTTACTGTCTTTTAAAATGCATTATCTTAGCAAAGAGAAGATAAAGCCATACATATACATATATATATATGAAATTGGTGACAATTTGTCACAAATTCCATAAAGACATTAAGTCTGGTAATTTCCCCTGGCTGGATACATTTTATAGAGGAAGCCACAAAATAGTACTCCATAACTATTTATGCTGTAAAAAGAGAATTAACCTCCAGTTTTTACAAGAAGTGATGTAAGTTTTCCTGCTCCAGCTTGTCCCACTTTTAATTCTCACCTTTTCTCTCTTCTTCTGAGGCCAGCTCACTGCTGTCGCGTCTTTAAGATCAGAAAGCATAAGGAGTGCTAAGTTATGTCAGCTGGGTGAATGGAGGTCAGGTCTCCCCACGGCGACACATGGACAGGAGGACCAGACCCTGATGACTGGTATCCACATCAACCCAGGAAGCTCTGTAACAGCTGCTGACACCAACTCATCTGTCACGCTGCTGCTCGACTTCCTCTGTCTGATCCAATTAACTCGTTTTCAAATACGCTTCACTGACTCCCTCTATATGAATTAGGACTCATTAATTATCATTCTGATGGCAGCTTCATCTTATTTTATGAATCAAAGCGCATGTAAGTGCCAAGTAATTTTTACCGTAGTGTTTTTTTCTTTGTGTAAAATTTAGAGAGACAAATGTATTCATATTTTTGTTAATGGTTTTAGAAATGGTTTTGTGATGCAAAGCATATGTGTCACAAGACTTCTGACAGATCACAGGTCTGATGCCAGACCACAGCCGTAGCAACATGTTGTCAGATCATTTTCAGCACTTTGCAATACGCTATCTAACAAAACAGAAGCCAAAATAAAAAAAGAAATATGTTGATTGCTCACCAGAAGTCGAATAGCTTCAGCCGCTAATCACGATGTAGACAAACAGTTACTCCACATATGTTGCATTTACCACTTTCTGTGGTTGGAAAAGAACTAAAGTTTTACTGTGGTGTGTGTTAAAGATCACTGGAGATAACAGTTTGAATGTGTGTTACGCTGGCGTATGAGTGTCCGCAAGTGTTCGTACCATATATCCCAAATGTGGAAGGAATTAAAGATGTCTAACCGCACAACATGGGCTCTTAAGGAAACACATTCAGAAAAACTTTCATATGGCTTTAATCTGTTTTCCCTGAAATGACTTCAGCTTTATCTACATGTATGGTAGTTTTCTCATCTAATCTGCTTTCCACCAAAGTCACACACCAAGACCTTTGACAACTGTAAACATGTAGAAAATGACTCTGAAGCTAGTGTTGGCTACAATTCCCCTGATACGATCTTGTCATTTCTATGTAAACAAGGAGCAAACGTTTTGCATTTTTCTTTTTTTAGTAGAAATGGAAAAATCTGCTTTTTAACCACAATGATGGAAAATTGTCAACTCTGAGTTGGCTGTTTTTATCTACCATAATTACCCTCAGACAAGCCAGGCATTCAGTAGGTCTTTAAACACATTTCATGTGTTAGATATCTGAGGGTGCTATTTGGACCTATCTGTCAGTCCTCATTTCACAACAGGCCTTCATAGTGTAGCTCCCCCTCAGCTCAAATCAGTGCTCTCAATCAACAGTTTCCAGATCCATGAGGAGACACGCATTCAGTGTTTCTGTTAGCGTGTGCATGATTAAATGTGCCATATGATTCAAAGGGTAGAGTTAATGTGCTTTTTGTATATTTATATGGAGCAATGAGGGTTCAGGTCTTCATTACTAAAATGGTTGTTTAAGAACAGAATTACAAGCTGTCGTTATGAATGTCTGATGCTGATCAAACGTATTTACACTAATGTGGTTTTGCGAGCCTCAGACAATTTCAAGTTCTCAAGTTCTGATAAACTTCTAAAGGCTAAATGTTTTCATGATGGGTGCTAAACCTTCTCAGTAGATTCTAATGAAACCTTTTAAAGTTTAGTAATGTTGAGTAAACAGTTTGACGTTCTTGCTGAAAGTTAAAAGAAGGGATGACTAACAATGCTATTCTGAGCTAACCTGTTAGCTTAGCATAGCATAAAAAACAAGAAACTGAGTTTTTCTGTAGAGTTCTTGCAGTTTCCATTATTTAGTTTAATATCTATTTGATTGACTTAATTAGAGCTTCAGAGTAGGGCTGGGTATCATCACTGATTTCTAGAATCGATTCGATTCCGATTCACAAGGTCCTGAATCGATTCGATCCACGATTCGATTCAATTCAATTCGATTCGATTTGATTCAATTGGATTTGAATCTGGGAAATTTTGCCTCAGTCAGAAATATTATAATTCAGATCAGTACATTTACATACTTTTGTATCTATAAAAAGGAAGCTGACACTTTCAAGACTTTATCAAAGGTGTAAGGATCACAGCAGATGCCTTTGTGTCAAAGTAGCTGAAGATAAAACACAGAAAAACATGAAGGTGATTTTCCTGGCCTGGGATTTTATAAAAATATTCCACAGTACATCAAAAACGAAACAAAACAATTAACCAGCATATGAACATCACCTCTGAAGTTACAACGGTTTTATTAGAGACATGGCTAAGCGTTTTGCATTTTGCACAATTTTAAAAATTTTAAATTTGTTCAGAAGCCTATTGAACGGCAGAATTTTTTTCTTTTCTTTTCGGAAGTAAGTAAAAGGAAAAAAAACATCAGCCAACAGCGCTGTAAATAACGGTGGTCTTGTGCGTAACAAGCAAGCGAATAATGCAGAAAACAGATTTCGGGGATAGACGGGAACTGTTCTTGAAGTACACTGAGAGAGAGAGAGAGAGAGAGAGCTGTGCATAAAGTATGATTTTATCGTGGTGGAAGCAAAACAGCAAAAGTCAGAGGGAATTCATGACGATGTTTTTGTGAAGCGCTGTTTGGATCTTCTTTTGCTGCTGGTTCGGTCAATATTGTTCGGAGAGAGATCACACTAACAGCTTTAGAATCAGCGCAAAAAGGGCATAAACACAAAGCGCGGACCCCTGAAGCATCAGAATCAGCGAGCTGTCGGCTTTCAGCCCCGACCGTGTCCGTGTCGTCGGGTGAGAAAGGCGACATCTCACTGTTTCTGATCCGCGGGTCCGCGCTTTGTGTTTACATCTTAGTGCAGAATCCGTGTACCTGCTCTCATTTACTGTTTTAGCTGTTTGGTGGTTGTCAAAATTTTGTGACGTTTCACCTGAGATTCTGGAGTTTCGGGCAAAATACATTTATATTAAAAAATCGATTCAGGATTTTAATGAATCGATTTCACGCTATCCAAGCCAGAATCGATTTTAATCGATGAATCGATTATTAAAACCCACCCCTACTTCAGAGGTGCTGGTATGTGCATTTTGACACCTTTAGGCAGACCCAAAAACACCCATCAGAGTTTATGCTAAGCTAAGCTATTTCTGTGCCACAGATCTTATACTTTTGTACATAAACTTGCATTTTCTTTTCCTGGCAGGTATTCTATACATAGCCAACGTTTCTGTACTAACCTAAGTGTAGACACAAAAAAGGGTTAATAAAGTACATAAAAATGCTCACCTGGTCCACCTTTCAAGAGATCTCATACTTTTGTACAAAAACATACCTTTCTGAATCTATAGTAAGTATTGCTACATGCAATGTACCACAAGCAATACAAGTGGTATACAGTCATAATGTTGTATGATGACTATCCTTAATAGTCACCACCTTACTGGAAAGGAGACCATGAGCCAATTTTCAGGGAGCAGGAGGAAGATATATGGTCAGAAAATGCATCCATTTATATGTGTTAAATTGTCATTGTCACTGTATAATATTTTAATATTACAACATATTTATAGAATATAATATAAAATGAAGCAAACTTCATAAAAAGTTGAACTATACTTTTGGTCAACCAAAGATGTCACAGCCACAGGAGAGCAGTTGTTTTCTAATTTATTATATCAAATTTGCAAATACGAAAATTTTTATATAGCTTTGGTGTCCAAGATGTTGGTAATGGTGTCGTATGTATTAATAAATAATGTTGTCATAAGCTCAGTTAATGTCATCTTTGGCATGTTTTATGTATCAGGGTACTTGCAGGAGAGTACTGGAGTAGCTTAAAAATTATTTTGCAAGGTTTTTCTTCCAAGAATTACATGATTATGCTGACAGCTGCTATTTATCTTGGCTGTAAGTGAAAACAGTGAAAAAAGGTAGCCATCAAACTGAATCCAAAATCTGTTTAAGGGAATATGGCAGGACGGAAGATCCTGACATCATCAACACTTTATGATTTCTAGACACAGAATATTACCTAAATCTGTCTTAACCTTAAGTGAAACCCAGATTCAAGGCATGCGGGTAAGACACAGAAAAACATTGTAACATTTCATGCTCTTGCAGAACTAAATGAGTAACACTCTATAACCATCCATCAAAAAAGTCTTTGTGTTATGAGGATGTGCAGTTATAATGACTCTTTTTATTTTATCCTCTTATTGCTCTCCTTCCAAAGCTTCCTGGCACAGAATGTTGTATTTTTTATGATTTTAAAGCTGTTTTGGGAATTAAGGAATATTGCTACTAATATTTTTTTATTATTGTTGTTTTAAGTGTTATACATTAGTCTTGTTATGATCCTTGCTCATCTGTGAAAGATACATAACAACTAACCACCAGAAATGCCAAAAGAATGCTTTTTAGCTTACTTTAAAAAAGTAAAGCTGTTATGGAACGGCTGTGTGCAGGCAGGAAAAGGACCCAAAGTGCAGACTCCGGAGACAAACGTGAACTTAAACAGCTTTAATGCTGAACTCAAAAGGGTAACAAAACTGAGAATACAAAACACACTTACGCAGACAGAACACACAGCAAGATAAGGGTAGATTGCAACACGGACACAGAGAAACACAGGGCTTAAATACACAGAGGGAGCAATCAGGGAATTTGTAACAGGAGGGAAACACAGCTGGGGCAAATCAGGCCTAACGAAACAGGGGAAGCAAAACTACATACATTAACATCAGACATGGACCTTCAAAATAAAACAGGAAACAACACAGACTGAACTAAAGACACAGACTCACACGCAGGCACTGCAACAGAGGGAACCGAGACGTAAACCATAAGACAGAACACAGACAAAGAAACCAAAGACTAGAAATGATAAATAATATAGTAAACTCAAACCTCTAGGTCAACGACCCAGGCATCCTAACAAAAGCATCATAAAAAAATGTTTGTGGTTAGACAATTCTCTTGTTTTTGCTACACCTTGTGACAGAAATGTTACCTGTCAGTTCAATCAAGCGTACTAACAGAGAATCTCATGCAGTGTAATGTCAGCTGCAACAAAATATGTCTGTCTTCACATTAGGGCTGCCACGATTAGTCGACTAGTCACGATTACGTCGACTATCAAAATCGTCGACGACTAATTTAATAGTCGACGCGTCGTTTGAAGCTTTGTAAGATCCCAAAAGACGCAGGAATAAGTAGTAGGATTTAAGGGTGTAATAACGGACTGAAACAGAAGATGGCAGCACTGCATGTACAAGGATGCCAGCTGCCGTTAAACCCCGAAGAAGAAGAAGCTGTGTCCCAGAATTCATAGCGCGGCCCAGCTCAGTTTCCAACAATGGCGGCAGCTAGTTAGTTTTAATATTTCTCTTATTACTCTTTCTGGGTCACAAAATAAACATTTAACATATTTTCAGGTGAGAATGTAGCTGTGTAAACCTCAAATATCTGCTCAGTTTATCAAGACACCACATATTTTCAAAAGCGCTCCGACGTTTTTGGAGACGTCTGTTACCCACTAGCTAGATAGCTAGCCGGGGTTTAACGCTCACTAGAGCCGTGAGAACACCGGACTCCCGGCAAATCGTTTTCAAACCCACCGCTGTCTTTCGCTACTCAGGTTAAACATGATATATAAGTCACTTAAATAACTTAAATATGTTATTGTTTGGCATTTTTTCAGTATTTTATTTGTTCCTGAGTAAATCGTTTCGGCTGAGATTAAAGTTGTAGTTTTTACACAGCTGAATAAACATCAAGCAGACAGCTGATTATTAGAAGTGTGAGATGCTCGAGAATATACTCTGGAGTCCTGTTATATTTTAGATAGCAAGGAGCAGACGCCTGAGTTTAAGCTTCACTGAAACAATCTGCAAATTTCATTAAAATGTAATAAACTGTGATCTTGCCTTTATTTTTAGTTAGCACATACCTTATACACTTAAAGCTGTAAGCTAATGATAGTTATATAAGAGCAGATGCTGCTGGTGCAATAAGCTGTACGTTTTACATCCAATGGATGCATGATCTGATTAGTCGACTAATCACAAAAATAATCGGTGACTAGTCGACTATCAAAATAATCGTTTGTGGCAGCCCTACTTCACATAAGGATTTCTCACCGTGTGCTTGAAACTCATATTTGCACTTGTTTTAAAAACATGAGGAAAAAATGCAAACCACAAGCCATGACTAATCCTGCTTACCAGACCCTAGCCTAATTGAAAAATAACTGTGATGTTAAAGCCAAGATTTTCCACTGTCATGAACAAAACACAAAGTAAGGTTATTGCTGTTGTTGTTTTCAGGCATTGTTTTTGAATTGTCTCCATTATTAAGCTCAGGTTGAAGATGAGGAGTTTCCATGTCCAATTAGGCAGACTAGACTAGTACTTTTATATTTCTTACCTTCAGAAAGCTTTCATTTACATCCTTTCATATTACATGTCAACGTACACACACAGGGCGAATGAGAATTGACATACCCCCTGATGCATTTTTATCCCATGCAGGCTAACTCATTTGAGGACCAGAGGTGCGTGGGTTCTTCTAAAGACAGTTCAGAGTTTTTCTTTTTTCCCAAAGAAATAATACAGAACAGGAGCAAAGACATGCATCGCATTAAAGAAACCATAAAATGAAATTAATCCTGCTGGGAAAAGTTCTTTTACATCTGCTGTTAGTGTGGCGTATGTTTCCCAGCATGGGAAAAATTCACAGTGTAAAAAAATGCAAAATTTAAACGGTCACACCGTCAACTTTTATAGTGACATGCATGAAATAGTTTCTCTTTGTCCTATGAAGCTATGCAAATCTCATCACCTCCTGCACAGCATGCCCCCACAACAAAGCGTATGGATAGACTTTAAAGTTCCATTTGCAGACTTTTTTGTAACATTTATGCATACAAAAGATGGAGGTCTTTCTTGTTTTGATATTAAATAGATTTGTGAATTAAAAATGAGAAGAAATTGATTGTTATGTTTTATTATTAAAGTCTGTTCAGATACTTTTGTCTGACTCTCTCTTTACAAAATCATTGAAAGCAACTGCTAACAAACAGAAAATGACTCAGAAGAAGTTGCAATTTTTGTAATAAGTACAGAGGAAAGCAATGAAAACTGTTTCCATCGTTAGGAAGCAGTTATGCCATTTATGATGCACTGAATTTACCAAAATCAGTCACTTGTTGAGGGGTTTGTCAGCAGAAACACAACATTAATGCTTCATGACATTTACAGCTAAATTTTTGGCAAGTGAATCTTTGCATGCATGCGCCTGATTGTGACATTTGTTGTGTTCCTACAAACACAATTTAAGAGAAGGAACATTTCATGCAGTGCTAGGTGACCAAAGGTAAAAAGACCTGATAATAATGGTGTTACAGTATTGCCTACTGTAACACATGGTTCAGTGTGTGTTACGACCCGGCTCGAAACGATCGCAACAAGAGCGGGGTGTCCCGTGACTTCCCACGCCCAAACAGACACAGCCACAGCATCGGACTTTTAACAATAGTTTATTGACACAAGGGCACTCACAGTAGTGGGAGTGTATAATTCGGGGTGAGCTAAGGCCAACACAACAAACAAAACTCAACCTAGGCTTCGGTTCCCCTTTGACCTGTTTACGGAAAAGAAAAGAAAGAAACAACACAGTCTGACCTCCCTGGTCTACAAACACAGGAGAAAAGAAGGCTTCCCAAAATAATCGGCAGCTCACCCCTACTTGCTCCGCACTTCACACACATGCCCGACTTTTAACCAAACAGCTATTGCTAAGGCTGCTCCGCCTGGACCTGAGGCAAGTGCATGGGAAGTCTGCCACACCCCCCGCACCGCAGCTGTTCAGTCGCCCTTTTATAGTCCATGTGAACAGCAGGAACCAGTTACATCAGGCCGCTCCTTAGGTCCACCAATCACGGCCGAGCCCCTGCACAGGTGAATTTGCATACACACATTAAGACACAGATAACCCACCAACACAGGCACGTAACAGTGTGTAACCTCTAGATGATTTGTCTGACTCGTCACAGTTTTCACAATAAATACTACGTTACCATGTATGTTGCTTATTATAACATATTTAAATTTAACATTACATTTGAGCTTTTGTTATACTTTATTCTGCTCCATAAAATGTCCAATAGTTTGATAACAACAATGGTTATTTTAAAATAAACCAATTGTCTCTACATGAGGTCATACTTTTGGTTCAAAGATAATGCATAGTTTTTATACTTATCGAGTCCAAACAATCTCAAATAGCTAAGAGAACTTTAAATAAATACATCCCAAACAAGATCTCCGGTCTCAGGAGGTTAAAATTAGCATGGCATTAGGGAAAACGTGTTTTTCTTCCATGCTAATGAGAAGCTAGATACCACTCGCATGTCAATTTGATACTACAGCCACAAGCTATAGGGCTTAGTACAACAAATACTGCAGATGCAGGAGAAACACTCTAAATCTAGCGGAGGAAATACCAAATAAATGGATTATCTCCCAGAAAGAAAACAAATATGTACAGGGAGTGCAGAATTATTAGGCAAGTTGTATTTTTGAGGAATAATTTTATTATTGAACAACAACCATGTTCTCAATGAACCCAAAAAACTCATTAATATCAAAGCTGAATGTTTTTGGAAGTAGTTTTTAGTTTGTTTTTAGTTTTAGCTATTTTAGGGGGATATCTGTGTGTGCAGGTGACTATTACTGTGCATAATTATTAGGCAACTTAACAAAAAACAAATATATACCCATTTCAATTATTTATTTTCACCAGTGAAACCAATATAACATCTCCACATTCACAAATATACATTTCTGACATTCAAAAACAAAACAAAAACAAATCAGCGACCAATATAGCCACCTTTCTTTGCAAGGACACTCAAAAGCCTGCCATCCATGGATTCTGTCAGTGTTTTGATCTGTTCACCATCAACATTGCGTGCAGCAGCAACCACATCCTCCAAGACACTGTTCCGAGAGGTGTACTGTTTTCCCTCCTTGTAAATCTCACATTTGATGATGGACCACAGGTTCTCAATGGGGTTCAGATCAGGTGAACAAGGAGTCCATGTCATTAGTTTTTCTTCTTTTATACCCTTTCTTGCCAGCCACGCTGTGGAGTACTTGGACGCGTGTGATGGAGCATTGTCCTGCATGAAAATCATGTTTTTCTTGAAGGATGCAGACTTCTTCCTGTACCACTGCTTGAAGAAGGTGTCTTCCAGAAACTGGCAGTAGGACTGGGAGTTGAGCTTGACTCCATCCTCAACCCGAAAAGGCCCCACAAGCTCATCTTTGATGATATCAGCCCGAACCAGTACTCCACCTCCACCTTGCTGGCGTCTGAGTCGGACTGGAGCTCTCTGCCCTTTACCAATCCAGCCACGGGCCCATCCATCTGGCCCATCAAGACTCACTCTCATTTCATCAGTCCATAAAACCTTAGAAAAATCAGTCTTGAGATATTTCTTGGCCCAGTCTTGACGTTTCAGCTTGTGTGTCTTGTTCAGTGGTGGTCGTCTTTCAGCCTTTCTTACCTTGGCCATGTCTCTGAGTATTGCACACCTTGTGCTTTTGGGCACTCCAGTGATGTTGCAGCTCTGAAATATGGCCAAACTGGTGGCAAGTGGCATCTTGGCAGCTGCACGCTTGACTTTTCTCAGTTCATGGGCAGTTATTTTGCACCTTGGTTTTTCCACACGTTTCTTGCGACCCTGTTGACTATTTTGAATGAAACGCTTGATTGTTCGATGATCACGCTTCAGAAGCTTTGCAATTTTGAGACTGCTGCATCCCTCTGCAAGATATCTCACTATTTTTGACTGTTCTGAGCCTGTCAAGTCCTTCTTTTGACCCATTTTGCCAAAGGAAAGGACGTTGCCTAATAATTATGCACACCTGATATAGGGTGTTGATGTCATTAGACCACACCCCTTCTCATTACAGAGATGCACATCACCTAATATGCTTAATTGGTAGTAGGCTTTCGAGCCTATACAGCTTGGAGTAAGACAACATGCATGAAGAGGATGATGTGGACAAAATACTCATTTGCCTAATAATTCTGCACTCCCTGTATATGTTCTCTCTGGGAGGTCTATGGCCATACGAGACACAAGAGGCAGTTTTTAAAAGAAGTATTTTTTGTCATTGGGGATATCAGATCAGACTCCTTTTTCCTCCATACAAATCTTATTCTCATGATTTTACTCTGCACTCTGACGAAATTAATTAAAAAACCTCTGATTCATATCTACATATGCCTTTTTCTAATAACAAGGACCGAAGAGCTTTGTACGAGTTGAAAGGAATCTTTCAGCTTGATAAAAAGAAAGTCAAGGCAACTTAATTAATCACTGTAGGCTTCACTCTGGAGGCATAGTGTAATTGAAAGTGTCCTAGATTCACAGTTGTCTGCTAATGCAAGTTTGAAAGAGGGCTAGAAAGCCCTGTTATAGAACCAAATCTAAGGCTCAGCAACACATACTGATGTTCCAAGGTTACGTCTTAACTTCTGGAAGAAAGGTAAATTCTCTGTAATAACTGCGCCATTATTGAGCATATGGTGAGCCATTCATCTCTGTCCATCATCCAGGGAGGAGTTTGCCACTAACGGCACCTCAAATATCGCTGCTGAAGGACAGATGTTATCTTTCAGTAGCTATGCTGTCTTTAAGTGACAATAATACTATCATTGGTCTTTTTAGTATTTTGGAAAATATTGCTATTTATACATATGCTATTTAAAAAAACAAACAAAACATCTGACCCATTCATCACCAGCAAACCCACAGTGAATTTTTATAGAGTTAAATACTTATATACTTATGACCTCATATATTTATATGGGAGACTGAATTTACATCATTATTTAAAGGAGACTATTTGTTATTTCTAAGTCATTATCCTTTCTCAAGAGTTCCCCAAGAATTCCAGTTTTTGAGGAAACATTTTACATTCATGATGACATACATGGTGCAACAAGTGCTGCTTAAATAGACAAACCTGCTCAGATAGATCACCTAATTTTGCAGTTGTACCTTTTTAACATATCTATAGTGTGGATCTTCAGGGAGGAGGTGGATGATGTATGGAAGCCCGTTTCCGCCACTAAATAAAAACAAAACAGCTAGTATCCATAACTCGAAATTTCGACTTATTAACTCGAAATTTCGAGAAAAGTAACTCAAAAATTCGAGTTACTTTTCTCAAAATTTCGAGTTAGCTCTGCCAATCAAAAATATACGTGAATGAGGTCGCTTTCTTGTTACCCGGAAGCATATGGCGCAGAGGACCGCGCACTCAAAAACGGATCCCAACAAATTGGCGCTTTCGCGAGTACGTTTGCTGATAGTAACACCATGTGATTCAGCTAATAACAAAGGGATTTCATCATTTGTGAAGCCAGGCTGAAAACACTCAGCAATCTCTGCATTCACGACTGGATGTAATACCGGTAGCTTAGCTGTAGCATTTGTAGCTGAGGGCTTCAGCTTCCGGGTAACAAGGAAATGACGTCATTCACGTAGATTACTGATTGGCAGCGCTAACTCGAAATTTCGAGTTGCTTTTCTCAAAATTTTGAGTTAATAAATCGAAATTTCGAGTTAATATGTCGAAATTTCGAGAAAGTAACTCAGAATTTCGAGAAAATAACTCGAAATTTTGAGTTATGGATCCTTTTTTTTTTTTTTTTAGTGGCGGAAACGGGCTTCCATAATGATGAAACCGAACGAGGGAGTGAATATTTGGTGTGGGATATTCAGTCTGATCCAAATTGAATTCTGGGGTCCTTGTGTGCTGAATATGTAAAATAAAAAGTAGAAAGCAAAGGTGAAAACATGTGATCACAGGTCTCTGTGCCCCAAAGACATCTGACACCTTACTTATGTCAGCTTAAAGCTGTCATCCGTGACACACGGGGTCTTCAGTAACGGTTGCAGTGTTAACGGGTGATGTGTTTTCTGCCCTCGCTTGTATGGATGCACTTAGCTTTTGCATTTTATTCTGTGCTAACAGGAAACATCTTGAAACGCAGTACTGTTTCATTGCATGTTTTAAAGTGATGACAGTCTGAGGAGGCAGGTTTTTGAAGCTTGTGGTTTTTTCTGTCGGCTTGAAAGAGTTAGCGTTGCTATGTGTCTTCACAGTATGCTTAGCGGTGGCCTGTTTCACAGAAATAAATGGAAAAGGAAAATAACGTGAGAAATATTTCAGAGAGAAGAATATGCAAGTTTTAAATCACATCAAGACTTTGGGGTTTCTAATTGCCAGTCACCCAACCAACAGCAAAGTGATTATTTTCACTCAAGAACTCATCCCCAAGACAATATTTTTTCCACGAAATATCCCTGTCACTCTTTTTCTTTTCATTTAATGTTACCCAATCTGTGTGCCACTGCTATATCCATGCTATTTTAAATATTTTTCCCCCCTTTAGTTCTTCTTGTATATTCTTGTGCACAATTTTGACACTTAAGTTGTTTTTTTCTTCTAACCTAAACCTACTCAGAGTTTTTCTTGGCTTCAGTTTTGCCCCTTTTAACCCAACCTCTACTCAGTTACTGTGTCTTAAATGCTACTATCTCTGCTATAGAGATTAAATTTAACTCCTGCTGCTGGCCCTCTGCTAGCGTAACTAAACTCACACAGGGAGGAAAAAATAAAGGAACGAGAGTGTTGAGACGAATGAGAACTACGAGTGATAAGAGCCACGAGGTAAACAGAAGTAAATGCAACTCATTATCTCCTTCTCTTGTCCCCCATTTTTGTTTTAATCACTTGAGCGGATGGGGGAGAGCAGACACTCCCCAACTAACTGCCCATTGGCCTACAGGCATTTAGAGGAGATTTTAACAGTTGTAGAGGGAGGGAGAGAGCGCTGGCAGTGCAGAGATCCTTGACTCATTGGCCCTGGCCTGTCAGCAGGTGGTAGAGAGAGAGTTGCTGAGTGACACTCGGTCCGTCAGAGAAAAGTCAGAAAGAAGAAAGGTAGAAAGGAGAGAAAGTTAACAAAGCTCCCCCCAAGGGTAAGACATATTCATATTCTTTTCATTTTTAAGTGCCATTTCTAACTTGGATACGTTAACTATATGCTCCTTTTCTTTTTTGGAGGATTCAAATATTGCTTCACTCTTGCTTAGAATATTTTTATTTGTGCATTTCTTTTTGTCTGTTCTACCTTCCTTTAGCCTTTCCCTTATTTTTAGAACCCTGTTTACCTCTTTTTTACTCAGAAGGTTTGAGGGGCGATAATGAGACACAACGTCAGATTTTCTGCTGTTAGTTACATGACAGCAAATGAGCTAAAGTGAGACCCAGAATTTATCAAGTGTCCCAGGACTGAAGCTGTTCTTGCGTTAGTCTGGGCTTGCTTTGCAGGACTTGGTTTAAGAGAAGGTTTTGTAAAACTTGGTAAGCGATACAGACTGATTTATGATGATATTTGACACGATGAACAACCTCCTGTGAGCATTTCATGCTTAGTGTATTTCATTGAAATATGAAGAACATGCGTTCAGGTAAACATTGATGAATGAAAAAAAAAAAAATAGATAGCTCGTCTTAACATAGTATAAATGTGATCAGTGTGATTATTTTCCCATCAGAGTAACTGTGACAGCCTCAGTTTTTCTAACGGTGTATTAAAAATATTAATTTCATATCATGAATATGATTGTTGTCGTGATAATCCCGTGCTGTTTGACAATAAAGCTGCCATTATAGATTTTCCTCTATGATAATAACAAAAATTATTAGTATTCAATTATGTGCTGAGGTGAGAAATGTTCTCGCAGGACTGTTGATCCAGTAGATTTACCTTTAATGCTACTGTACTGGCACCGCGAATTCACAGAAGCCCTCGCAAAATGAGCTACAGATGTGGGCCTTGAGCCATGCAAAATGATAGAGAGAGAGAGAGAGAGAGAGACCCGCAACCCTGAGTGGGTGGCTTATAAAATGTGTTCACATTGCATAATGTTACTGCTTTCATGGAAACATCAGTCATTTTATTTACTCAAAGCGCCTGAAAATGACCTTACTGCAAAGCTACTGAAAACACTTTTATTATTAGAAAAGCTAATCTATGTCAGGTATTTAGCTGCTTTATCATTGCCTTTTCACTGAGTTCTTCTGTCAGCCCACTGAGGGGAATTAAGTCTCTGCGGTTCTGATGAAGCAAGGTCCTTATCGAGGTCTCCTTGTGGTCTATGTATCAGTAGGAGACAGACAGAATCATAAAGATATGAGCTCTGCTCTCAGACGATAATTGCTTTCAGCTTTGTTTTATTCATTTTCGTTTCCATGTTCTGTCTGCGAGTTGCCATGTGTGAAAGGAAGAGAGGAAGGGAGAGGAACGTCTAGAAGTTTGCAACCACACATGAGGCACGACCTTACCTCTTCTCATCCTCCGGCTTGTCGGTTTGCTCCATAGAGATTAGTCAAAAGTTGAAATCCGGTGAAACAGTCAGCCTTTTGTCTGATATTTAATGGCTCTCTAGAGAGGATAGGGCAAATGTGCAAAGACTGACCGGGTCTTGTTCTACTTCACGTTTCTCTCTCAGAGTCTGTATTCCCGATACAAGCTTTCCTCTGCAGCTGTTGCAGTTGCCTTTTCTCCCCTTTCTCTGTATTCTTGTGGCCTATTGTTTAACACGGTGAGGTTTCAAAGGCTTTGACAGAGAAACACAAAAATGCACAATCATCCCTCACAGCTTGTCAAGCAGCCTTTAGTGAAAGGTGTCTGCCAGTCCAGACAGTCTTGTGTCAGGGCGAATTCATTTCTCTTGTTACCTTTGGAGGTTTAGTCCACTGCTTCTGGAGGCCATAAATACCAAGTTTCAAAAACAGCACACAGATGGGCAGAGTGAACAAATATTATATCAGCAAACACTTTACTAACACAGCGTTGCTTTCAAAGGAAAGTTATTGTCAGGAAGGACTGTGTTTACGAACACACTGAATTAGGTTTGTGTTGGCTTGAAAGCCATAATGAAATGCCAAATGACCCATGTGGAAAGCCCATCGGTTTCCCTGCTTTATCCTGCAGTCTAGAGTCATTACTGGCAGTCAGCTGAATTATGTTTCCAAATCAACTGGACGCCAAAGCCAGAAAGCTCACTTTTACAATAATCGAAAATATATCATGGTTTATGTCATGGCAGATACTGAATTCTACACCTTTATTTAGATCCCATCTGTTTCATTCATTGACATTTAATCTTGCCTGTCAATTTACTTTTAATCACCCCCTCTTCCACTTGTCCATTAGTGGAGTGAATGATTGGTACCTAATAAATCATAGTGGCGTATTTGTTCTATACTGTCCTTCACATTTATACATTCATATGCCAATTATCCATCACCCCACCTTCTATTTCTCTCACAGACTTTAAATTAAGATGGGATTAGTCACTCCGATGTCAACCAACAGTACTGAAACATCTACATTAGTGTTTTGGCTTCCTCATTGTTGCCTTTTGGAGCCAAAAGTAACCATATTTGGATGACAGGGAGTTGTTATGTGATTTTAATAATGTAGGTGAGTTAATAAAATACTTGAATTTCAAACAGCAAAACTGGAACCCACAGTCTGCACTACAAAGCATACAAAAAAAAAATTCCTATGCTACAAAATGGACAGCGGTTCAGTAAGTTGAATTAGGAAGGTGAGGCCTCGCGGACAGTACCTTTCAATCAAAACACATCACTAGCTTTATGGAAAGTCCAACAGGATGAGTTGTAAAGAAAAAAAAGGTAAAATTAGCTATAGATAACATTTGGTAACAGGCTTTAAACCTGCCTGTGTTTCAGAGCTGACAGTGCGGCAATGTGCACGCTTACAAAGAGGGTCTGGAAAATGAAAAATATGAAAACACTGAACAAACTAATTTTTTCACTTATAATTAGAGTTAAAGTTGAATCAAAATAGCAATATTTTCATTTATGACACTGAGAATTTGATGTTAAACGGACTATACATGTTTTATGGTGCAATATTGTGAAACCCTAGATTACAAATTATATAACTTTCAAAACTTGACACAATTACTCTTCGCAATGTGATTTGTTTTATTAGTGTGTGCTCAAATACGAGACTTACACAGAACTGCTTTAACTTTTTAAATACATAATTCAACTAGTCAGTACTCAGACCTTTTTTGAAGCAGCTATCTCAAATTACAGATCGAGATTTAACATTACGATCAGAAAGACCTGTGACAATTTCAGGCTTCTATCTTTAATACTTTTTGAGTGATTCATGTTCAAACATGACCTCAGATGTCAATGAAAAAAAAAGAAAAGAAAAGAAAAAGAAAGATGAGACTTAGGACAAAAATAAATACAAATACTACAAAAACAATGTAACATATGAAACTAAAATTTCACAGCAAGCAATATACTGCATGTGTCCAAACTTTGAGCAGTAACATTTTTTGTCGAAAATGGTCAAGCGGAAGGACCACAATGATTTGAGAATGAAAGACAGTGTTGGAACCAACACTTTTCAAAGAACTGCAGTTCTTTCACACTGTAGCACTGGCTCCGGTTTGTTTTTTTTAGCCCAACTGGTGTCCATCCATCCATCCATCCATCCATTCAAATGTAACTGCCCCACTTCCCTCTTTATCCCATTTCCTTTCTCCATTAATTCCTCCATCTGTCTGTCTTTCCAACATGAGGACAGTCTCAGCAGTCAGACACGACCCTGTGCTATGCTTGGAAAGTCACACTGCAATCTCCTCCAAGAGAAATAAGAAAAGGCCTTGAAAATGGCAAGCATCAAATAAAACCTTGACAGGGAGCTATAAACATGCTTGTTAAGCATCTCTGTGAGCCCGTGCTCAGTGCTATTACACACCATACTATACCATCTGTAATGTGGCTAACTGCTAGAGTGTCAGTGATTCCAACACACAACTCTCCATCACTTCTTCTCTTACCTATTCACTCTCCCTCACCCACTGATCCATCTGATTCTTGATCCTGTTTTCCGCTCTCCATACCCCTCACTTTATTTCCATTTTCCCGTCTTAAGGCCTTAATCTCAGTTTTACAATCCTAAGATTTGGCCATTGACAAAAGACCTTCTAAGGTCTAGTTTTTCACCACAGCATAGGGTAAAAGACACAGCATGTCTGTGATGTCATAGCTTGGATTGTTTGCACAGGCACCGGTCTCTGACCTCAAGCCTTTGACCAGCAGTAGTTAAATACACAGCTAAAATAACCAAGCTGGATATATTGAGTTTGAACTGGTCATGATAATTACACGTGCATTTGCCTCCCTAAAAAAAGCACTGGGAATTCTGAATCACAAACCTACTTGAGTTGTGTGCATTCATTTGAGCTAGAACTCATATTCCAGCACTTAACTCAAAATAAAATGTGTTAACTCGATGAAGAGAAGCTTTCCACTTTAGAGTTTGGAAATATGTCACGTATAACAGCATGTAACCTAACTGTAACTCAAAATGTAAGATATTGTCATATTCTCAGTTTCCTAGGATCCCTGCTTAGATTATATGTTAATCTGATAATGGTGTCATCATGGTATTGGCAGGTTTTTAGTTCTGCTTGTTGACAACTTAATATTCTGGCCAATGCTCTCTCTCAATGTCTAATGGGATTTTAAGTATTAGTTTCTCTGTCTGCACATTATTTTTTAACTTTTCCAGCTGTTTTAGTCTTTGATCCTCAAAGAGAAAATGTTTTGATGGATTTCCAGTCGTACATTTTTTCCACTTCAAAATTTCACATTTTGAGCAAACACAGAAATAAATCTCAAAATAAGATAGCTGTTTAGCCCAGCTCTTAGAGTTTATAATTTATAGTAAAGTTGAGCTAAAACACTGAAATAAAACTGAGTAATAGTTATTTTTGTATATCGTGACATGCCGGAAAAGCCTGAGAAATATTTGCTGGTTTTATTTGTGCAGTAGTATTTTTGGTCCTGTATTGGACCCAGTGGAGCCACTCAGTTTACATGAATAGTATAGGCCTGTGAGACTGAAGCCATGTATACACTATGAAAGCTGCTGTTTCAGCTCCTCCCCCTTTAAGCAAACCTGATTGGCTGCCCCTCATAAGCAGAGGGTGGGGTTGCTGTGCTCACAACCAGAGCTGTATGTCTGACCATAGTAAGGAAATTTTGGTTCATATGGATTATTTGCACATACGCTGACCTCAGTAATTAAAACATTATCCATGTTGACCATTTACATTCAATATTGTAGTGTATGACAGGAAATGCATCCACTTTAAGCATCTATGCAATTGTCTGATGCTACAGAGTTTCCATTTATCAAGCATGACACCATTTCTTCTTCTTCTTCTTCTTTCTTCCTTCTTCACTTGATTAGAGGTTTTGTGTTTCCATAGACCACATGAGCTCAGCGCAGTTAGCTCATGTGTTCCTTCGAGCCACCTTTTAAACTTTTGTACCATAAAGTTTAATTCAAACCAAAGTCCGGCAAAAGGGCTATTGAAGCTTAAGCAGAATTTCTATTTTGAAAGCATGTAATTTAGCTTCCCGGGGAAGCCGCTGCAAGGTTTTAAGTTCACATGACATCACTGTCATTAGACACAATGACATCATCACCGAGGACAAGCTTCTGCATTCGCTGAAGCTTTGAAATGCCTGACTGAGCACAATTTATGGTTTAAGATCACTGCCAAAGTGATGACTATTCACTTTCTACTGCCACACTGTGGAATGAGAGCTCCATTACGACACACACAGGGTGACACAATGGTTCAGGTTTCTTGTGATTAAATATACAGTAGTCTGCCCCAGTGAATCTAATGTAACTTATGTATTTCTGTCCTCAGCTCTGTATAAAACACTGTTGAAGGTACAAATCTGTGCCTTTGTCAGCCACGAGACACAGGTTCAGTCAGGCGCAACAACAGACGCCTACAGTGTCAGGGGTTTGTTACACACAGTTATTGCCAAAGATACAGTCTGTACAAAATGTATAGTCCAGCACTAAAAAACAGATGGGATATTTCATCTCCATATGTTTTTGCTCATGCCAATGTGAGAGTCCTCGAAGTAAATTTGATGTACCTCACACTGAGCTGTGAGGTGTTTAACGTTATTGTCTTTGATTTCAAACACAGACTAGCAGGCAACTGTCTGGAGGGCCCAAGACTCCTAGGCCCCCCAGTATGAGATATAATTTCTGTTTGACTAACCACACACGCACAAATTCTGCTTTAAAAACTGGTTTTAAGAGATTTGGTGTTTAAGTGGGATTTTTCTCTTATGTTGCAAAATAATGTTCTGTCCAGCTGTTGTCAAATATATTTATTTATTAAAACTACATCAATTTTTTTAATTCACTTATTACATTTCACTGTATAAAATGTGTGCGTGTGTGTTTTCTGTGGAAAGGATGAATGAAAGTTCAACAGTAAATTGTGTGATACTTAAAAGCTGGAAACTCCATAACCTCATACTGTAGCACATTAATCCATCCATTCATTTTCTTCTGCTTCAATGGCAGCCATGGCAAAAAAGTACATCCTCTTTCAATTACAAGGTTTTACATGTCAGTTCATTATTTATTTAATAAAAATGAAGCCAAAATACAGAAGCAGCATATGAAAAATTAAGTCCACACTTTCTGCTTCCATTAGAATTAACAATCTGAACTCAGAACACAATCCGCCCACCTATAAGCTGTTGAATCGTGGGGTATGCTTAATTTTTCACTTATAGCTCATGCATTTTGGCTTAAATAAATAACTACAACAAAAACAACAACAACACAGCTTGATTTTAAAACCTACTCAGAATGACCTTATTTTTTTGTGTGTTGATATGTAAAACTACAATTCCCTTTTCTGTGACTGTATGAACAAGACAAAGCTGATACCATTGGAGTTTTGTTATTTTTGTGCTTGAAGATATGTAAGATGCAGCACTATTGTTAAAGGAAAGATGATTATGAGGTGGTTAGTATTTTTTTCCAAGCTTAGCTAATAAGTTCTACCACATTTTGTACTCTTTTCATAAGAAGATTTTTTTTGTACACGTATAATTCAGAAGGGAGTACACCACACACATGAAGAAAACTGTCTGCCATGTTTCCATGTGCTTCCTCACACTCCTGGGATCTTCAGACCATAGAACACACACGTCGAGTCCATATCCAGTCATTGTTAGACTATGTGCACCCGCAACCTCTGCTAACAGAGTCCACTGATTCATGTCAGTTCTTTAAGACACTTCATGACATTTTCCAAATCTTGCCGGGCCAAAGGCAACAAATTCTAATGGTAAAAAGATATATTCAGAGGGAGTTTTGAAACTGAAGATCTAGTAACAATTTTACAGCTGGTCCTTATCCAGTGATTGTGTATAGGGAAAATGGTTATGGGGTAAATGTGTGTCACAAGATGAACAAAGTAGGTGGAGTAACAAAGTATGACAGCTTAACCAAACCTGCCAGCAACAAACTCTCAGACTCTCAGAATGTTGATTTTATTTTTGCATGTCAGAGCTGTTTTATATGTTGAAACATAAAAAATAAGTGACCTCAGTTGCACAAATACACTGTTAAAAAAAACATCTTAAAAAATCGGTAATATTCCGGCAGCTGGAGTGCCAAAATACTACCATAAAATAACAGAAAATAACTTCCTCATAAAAATACGGTTATTTTCAGTAATGAAAATAGAGTTTGTTGCGCTAATTTTACATGGGATTCTGCCTTTTCCAAGTTCTTTTAGACATTAAATTAGGAACATTTTAACGTGATCAAACAATGAAATTACATAAACAAGGTCAATGAATGTGGCAATATGAATGATAATACGTAAATGTACAGAAATATACAGTTAACAGTTGGTTTAAATAATAATGGATTGCATGCCCTGGGACAGACTGACAGAGGCGAGACTGCCATGACCACGGACACAACACCGAGAGTGTCCGAGCCGGGGCTCGACCCGGCAACCTTCGGATCACAAGGAAAACTACCAACTCTTGAGCCACGATCGCCCTAAATGGCAAAGATAATAATACTTATGTGATGTAACACAAGCTTATAGGAATCATGTCATATACTTTTCCATAGCATTACATTTGAATTCAACAGTTCAATCTTTCAAATAACGGACAGATATTTGTGAAATCATGAGACATTTGTGAATGTATTTTAACAATCTAAATATGCATATGTACAAAAAAATATATTTAAAAAACAAGTAAATTGTGTTTTACTATATTTACAGTGCTGTTATGTTATTTTACCTTTGACATGTAAAATCACAGTCTACAGTAAGATTTACAGTAAGATACTTTGACATTACTATTTTTTGGAACAGTGCACCACTAGCAATGACCGCTAGACCCCTGTGGAGGGCCCTGTGCCTGCTGGCCCTACTCTGCACATGGTCACGCACAAGTTCTGCTGACACCCAGCCAGACCCCTCAGCTGCAGAGCAGGAAGTCACCTTGAGCCACATCTATAAAATTGACATCCCGGGGAGCACCAGCTGCAACCTACAACACATATCAACACAGGATGAAACAGGTCATAAGAAAGATATAACTGAGAGATTAAGAGTGAAGAGCAACAGATAGGTGTAGCAGAATGAACTTAACAAAGATATCCATTTTGCAGGTCTGCAGATGGAGACCACAAAAACTGGAAACAATGACATTATCTTCAGACACAACATCAAGCTGCAGTCACCCAGATGTGACTGCGAGGAGTCAGAAAGCTTTAAGTCTTTGCTTTACAGAGTCAATGGACTCGAAGAAGAAGTCAACTACCTTAAGACCCAGTGTGCACAGGGATGCTGTGGTGCTGCAGGTAGGCCATGACATGACATGTTAGACTTAGGCTGCTGGGGACTTTCCATGATGAACTGAACGTTTCTTCTTCACTCACTTCTTTTCACTCTCTCTGTGTTGGCGTATCTCTTTATCAAGGCGTGGATAAAAGCTGTAGTGGCCATGGTACCTACCAACACGACACCTGCAGCTGCCACTGTAACGTAGGATGGGAAGGCCCCGACTGTTCGGAATCCTCCTGCCCAGATGAGTGCAACGACAATGGCCGATGCGTAGATGGCCGGTGCGTCTGCCATGAGGGCTACACCGGAGAAGACTGCAGTGAGCTGACATGTCCAGACAACTGCAATGACAATGGCCGATGCGTGGATGGCCAGTGCGTGTGCTATGAGGGCTACACCGGAGAAGACTGCAGCGAACTGGCCTGTCCAAACAACTGCAATGACAAGGGCCAGTGTGTAGATGGGAAATGTGTGTGCTTCTCACACTTCGCTGGTGAGGATTGCAGCAACCAGAAGTGTCCCAATGACTGCACAGATAATGGCCAGTGTGTGAACGGCAAGTGCATCTGTGATGACGGCTTTTACGGGGAGGACTGTTCGTTAGGTGAGCTTAACATGATTTCTATTGATGCTTTGCAAACTTTAACACAAGGGCGTCAAACTTAAGGCCCGGTGGCCCGAATCGGCCTGGCAGCGACTCCAATCTGGCCCAGTGGACGGCTTGAAAATGTGAAGAAGGACATAGGAAGACATTTACTGAAATTTAATAAAAACCTTTTCAGTAATCTGACACATTTATCATATAGCTTCACTCATCCAGCCTACTAAAGATCAAAGTAACTAAATACATAGTTGGGGGAGTTTTGCAGAAAAATCACAGTTAAAAAAAAAAACAAAGTGAACTTTGTGTGCATCGAGGTGTGGATATTAACTTTATGTGACCCAAACTTGCATTTTTCACTTGAGACTGAAGAGTCACATTTCTACAGTCACCTCTACGGCACTAACATTAACCTGAGAATTTTAAGTGCTATGTCACGAAGCACAGATGCTATAAGCAGCTCAGGGACCGTTAAAAAATATAACACTTGGCCCTAATGACCTGTTCACCTTCATATAAATTTCCATATGCATCCTTTTAGTAGCATTTTTAATGCCCAGACTGAATGATTCGCAAGAGCCAAAGCAGTGCAGTTTGGGCTTTAATCATCTATCTCATACCATCTGTGTGATTCATGTACAAGTGTCCAGGGTCATACATCAACTGAATGGCAATTACCTTACAAGTAATATCAAGTCATATTCATATAGGTGCAGCTACAGGGCAGAAAAAGCTTTTCAACCAGCCTGTTTTAGTATTTGCTGTTACATCTTGCCATCAGCCGCTTAAGATCCCTGCTCAAGAGCTGCACCTTGCTCTGCTAAAAAAAACGAAAGAAGATATTTTTACTAAAATTGACTAGTCATTGGAGCCCAACTGTTATCTTCACAGCTTTCTTCACAGCCCCCATAGCCTCCTCCACTGGCTCTGTACTTTTTGGTACTTTAGCTTTTTTAAAATGCAGTAATGACCTGCAGCAGAGTCCCTGATGGTGCTTGAACTTTAAGAGCTGCCTCAAAAGCCACTCTTAGCCAGTAAACCCCTACAGTTAACTATTAGTCAGCTCAGTGATGCTGAAGGGTTTCTGACCAAACCTACTATAGAATTCAAAGCATATCTCCCGACAGTTATTTCAGAGATATCAGCCGACGGGGAGCTTTCAGTGGGCTGACCTGATGACCACTGCATTTTTGGCCTCCAGACAACCTATAACATCAGGTCACATAATACCACAGAAATATAAGAATACCCATCAGTCTTTCAGGGCTTCATCTGGCTTTTACCCTGCAGAAGAATCATCACCTTTCCTGCTAAATGCACTGCTCGCCAAATCACTGTTACTGTGCTGCCCGAGGAGCAGAGTACAAAATTGCATTTTACAGCAATTTAAGGCCAGGAAAGCAGAAACGTGAGCAGCAGCTGCCAGGCATGAGCACTGAATTCCCACTGTGACAGTCAATTCTGCAGAGATATTGAACATTTGGCTGCAAGTGAATGGCACTTTTATTTTTTCATAGCATTGATCTCTTACATTTAAAATAGTATTCTATTTATACGCTAACATCTGTCTATGGTTGTCTTGGCATGTTTTTCCTCTGTATTTAATCAAGAGCACAAAGCATGTGTTTTAAAGCACTTTTTTTTTTTGATACATCAAATGCAGCTCCGTGAACCATAAATGTTTCAGACTTCACAGTAGCAGGTCAGAAATGTCAAACCGTAGATGACGATTCCATTTCTTCAAGCTGTGTTTCATACCGCAGAGGTAGAGAACAGATCTGTAGCTTCGTGTCTAGGTGCTGTTGAATGGAGTCTAACATCAACAGTGGCACCGTGTCAGAGGAAAAGTCAGGCAAGAAGGGAAAGTGGGAGGTAAGAAAAAAAAAAAAACTGTGTTGGTTTTAGGTGTTAGCGGTAATAAGAAAGCTGAGAGGAAGAGCACAAAAGCAAAACAGTTGGTGCTTTCTTTGTTTTATGTGGCTATTTGCCATTTCAACACCTGGCTGATGGACGCCAATCTGTTTTTTGGGCGCTGATGGGAACAATACTCTTGAAGTATGGGTTTAGATACAGTTTCTGTCCTTTCCAGTGAGGCACACTTTAATGTTTTCTTTTGTGTTCTTAACCATCAAAGGCAGAAGCCTCATGGCTTAGAAATCAGCAGCCCTTGCACAGTCGGAATAGTTTTCTTAGCCTCAGTTTATGTCAATCCAGAGGATTTAGTAAAAATGCAACCAAATTTAATGAGGTAATCTGAATATAATACAGGTGAGATTATTAAAGCTATCTCAACATAATGCAGGTGGTCTATATTTAGCTTATTATCCTTTATTTTTTCGCGGCCTCTAAAATGTTTCCTTTTATTATAAAGCACATTTAGAAAAGTTGACTTTAAACCCATATTTAGCCATTTTTTTTCCTTACCAGTTCTCTTTTAATGAGCTGGATCAAGATTTCCTCTAAAATATCAAGCTACAGACAGGAAAGATGATAGCACATAATAAATCAAATTTCTCAAAGAAGTCCAGACGTGTTGTTTCAGTAAAATTTTCTTCCTCTGATAGCATTTTGCTGATTTTCAAGCCGAAAAGGCACAAATCACCATTATTTTCTGCTTTTCCAATCTTATTATGCAAATCTATTCACTCCAGCTGTTCTGAAATAATATTTAAGGGCAAAGATGGTTGATAGTCATGCCTGGATTAGCAACAGGAGGATTTTAACTGTTCCTTGATGGAAAAAGACTGCTGCATTTGAAGAAAAACATTGAGCTTCCTGACTTTACCTTGTGGAACGGCATCTAAATCTTATGTGAATTCCTTGCTTGCCAAAGCTATAGTGGACCCCATAACCACTCATTTCACATTTCTCATTTTCCCTTGTAATAAGCTTTTACTTGCACGCCATGTTTTGCTTTTTCTTTTTCTTTTTAAAAAAATCTATACAGTCTGCCATTTTATTTCCCTCTATCATACCCACAAAAGCTCACCTTGCCTTTAAAAAGCCTCACTTTTATTCTTAGCTCCCCCACCATGTTTTTCCAGAATGGCCAGAGAAGCACTTTTGTCTTTACATGAGTCTTTCTTTCCATTTAGAGTAAAAAACAAAACAAAACATCTATTTTGCCATGTTCATGATTTGTTGGTTCTTTGACAATCAACTGAGAAAAAAAAGATTTAAGCCTTTTGGTAGATTGAATAAGTGTAGGTGTTATGCAGCGCAGTGAAGGTGTTTGTGGGGACTGAGATGCTTAATTCAGAGGCCGTCAGAGTGATGAAAACAATAGGCTTTATTGGCAAATTCAACATAATGCAAGGCACAAAGAACTGAAATCCAAAGACGAATGTGAGAAACACAAGACAACCAGGTTGTTAAAATAGATGTTCCGACAGAGCTCACAGCAGGGAAAGCAAAGACAGGAAGTAAAAGCACAAAAAACACACAGGGAAAAACAAAATAAATCAGCATTTGGAAACCACAGAGCTGTACTACAGTTCAAGGCAAGATTAATAAGATAGCAATTTATGTCAAACTTAAAGTTTTAAAACTTTAAGAAAACCCGGTTTCACAGGGAAAGTTGATAAAAGATCACCATGATATGTGTTATCTCTGTCTAGGGCTTGGGGTTTTGTTGACCCAGCTAACTCGAAGAAAACCTTTCTATGTTTAATTTCCTTCATAGTACACCCCCCTCAGGGCCTTGTAGTACGAAGTGAGTTTAGCATATCCAGGTTATGCTTTCATTATCTGTATTCACTTATCCTAACAGTCAGGTGGTGAAGCCCTTGTAGGCTGGGGTCGATTATCCTGACACTAGCGGTCAAGCTATCAAGCTGTTTATCAACCAGGAGTTTATCAATCTAGTTGGCAAATTCACATGAACGTTGTTGTGTTGGCAGCATCTGTCAAATCAAAAATATAGCTAAGTGTACGGCAGCAGAGCAACTGCAAAGGAAGCTAAAACCATATTATAGGAACAATATGAAAAGGGCTTAAAGCAGCACAGCTGCTGTAGACAATGCAGTGTTCAGTAATTTAATATTAAACGTGTCGTATGAATGTGTGTGCGGTTTGGTTGGTGAGAAGAAAAAAACTTTAAACCCTGCCACTATCCAAGCACTGAGGTCTGGGGGATCTTTTACAGGACAGGCAGTGATTTAACACCAGTTAACCCAAGGTTAACCCTGAAGTTACATGGATAAGATGACATCCTGCTTCATAGTGGAGGCCTTAGGATGACAACAACAGCTACAAATAGACAAGACAGAGGAAGAGAAGACAGGGAAGCGAGCAAAAAAGAAAAATTAAAATGCAAGCCTGAATAACAAAATCAGAAAAAGAACTTGTGGACATGATAGTGGACTTGCTGATAAAAATAACTGTTAAATTCTGTTAATTCCTGACTTCTGTGTATATCTCTTTGTTCTCTCAGTCTTGGCACCTCAGGGTCTGCAGGTGGTCCAAGTGACTGACGTCTCTCTCCTGGTTGAGTGGGAGTCCGTTCAAGGGGCCGAGTATTATGTGTTGACATATTATCCGAAAAATGACGAGGGTGCGCAGGAGCAGGTAGGTTTTTCTAATTTGATCGTTTCTGTGTCAAATACAGGTTGTAGCAAAAAAAATTATATTACCTATTTCATCTTACAAACTTCTTCTCGTCCCTGCATATTAGATTTCGGTCGCCAACACAGAGAGCTCCTACCTCATCACAGGACTGACTCCCGGGGTTACCTACATTGTCCAAGTACATGCGGTCATTAAGGAGATCCAAAGTGAAGCTGACGAGATTGAAGCCACCACAGGTGAGCACAGACGGCTCTGATCAGGACAGAAAAACAAATACGGAGCTTTAAAATGAATATTTTTCAGACTAACAGACATTAGTGCTGTAGCAGAACTGGGCGGTGTGCAGCATGTTTCCTTTAAATGAGCTGGTGGTTTAAAGTGAAGGCAGATGTTACCTATTAAAGACTACCGTGGCTTTGAGGGCAGGTGTGGCCTGCAGGTCTTAGGGATTAAGTTAGATTTTCTCGGGATAAAATAGTTGCATTTGAAGTCAAATGTAATTGTTTGTGATTTGGCATTAAAACACCATAAATGCTGCCAAAAATTCAACACTGGTTGATTTTTTTTAACCGTATTAATAATATCAAGTCCTGAAACTTGAAAATATGTTTGGAAAGGATGATTTTCCTTGTTTTTTCCTCGAAAGAAATTGAATGTTGACTCCAGCTATTCTGGTAGAGTCCAGGAATGAAAATATGGACCTGGCATGGATTGATAACCTGCCTCACTTTCTCTGTTACTTTTGTAGAATGAGCACGATTGTTCCTGTATTTGTCTTTGTCTTTCACAGAAATTCTATGGTAAAAAAGCAATGAACAGACTGAAGACTTTAATTACTAAGTGTTTCATTAAAGACTGGCTTGTTAGCCTTTAATTCTCAAGGAAATGGCTCCATGAACTTGCTCACAGATGTGGCGGGACACAGATGTGTAGAGAAAGAGATTACTTGACAGGATTGATGGGAGACGTGCAGAAAGTGGGAGTGTGGTTAGATTGGTTTACCATGGAAAACCTCACAGAGCATAGCTTTCACATATGGGCATAAGAAACCACGACATCATCTGGCTTATTGTTGTGCGAGGCAGACTGGTACATACTTTTTGTTTTAACTTCAAACAATGATCTACTTCAAAAGAGGGTTTGGATGGATGTTTTTAAGTTTTCTTTTGGGAAGCACAACAGCTGGCATGAAAAGAAGCTTTTCATTTGGTAACGCTGGCTTTGTTTGATGGAACTCACTTTTTCCTCATGAAATTGCAGAAGCATATCTCTAATTAAGGTCTGAATTATTCAGAATATTCTGAGAGATGGGAGGATGCAGTGACATACAAAGTTCTGAATGATCAGGCTCCATCATATCTTAAAGACCTCATAGTATCGTTTCATTCCAACAGAGCATGTCTCTCTAAGACTGCGGGCTCATTTTCGGTTATTTGATTATCTAAAAGTAGAATGGGAGGCAGAGACTCAAGCTATCAGGCCCATCTTCTGTGGAACCAACTCCCAGTTGGGTTCACGATACAGACACTCTCTCTACTTTTCACATCAGACTTCAATCTTCATCCCTCATTTATGCTGCTATAGACTCAGACTGTGAGGAACCATTCATGATGCACTGATATCTTCTCTATGCCCTTCTTTTTACTACTCATACCAGGATACCAGGATTGCATGTCCTTAACTTTGATCCTCTTTTTAGTGGTTTTTTCCCCTTATTCTGATTTGTTTTGTTTCGTTTGGGGGAGGGGGGGGGGGGGGGGGGGGTTGTTTTGTTTTGTTTTTTGTGGTTTGTGCACCTCCTTTTCTGTCATCTCGTTCCCATCACCTCCAAATCTATAGCAGCTGATTCCCCAACCTGGGGAACATGGGGATCTGATCATTGAGGTTGAAGCGTTTTGACATGGCGGCTGCTTTGAGCTGTTACTGTTGTTTTAAAGTAATTACATACAGGTAGAAGTGAAAATGCTCATGTGACATGTAAAGTTTAAAAATAAAAGTAAGTCACAATGTACACTGTGTAAAGTGTAGACGGCACTAAAGCATAACTATGATGTTTGATTCTTGAGGTGTAGTAGATGTCACAACTTTACAAATAGCTGTAAAATGTTAGTCTACAGAACTGCTCAAGGATTGTTCTCGACAATTTAACCCCGCATGACTGTGTTTAATTTGTGTGTCCTGCTGGGTCATATGTTAAACCAGTTTATCCTGACTTTATTGTGTGAATGCTGTGACTTTAAATGTGGGAAAGCACAGAGTACGCAAAGGTTACTTTAAAAAACATCAATAAACCTTTATATGCACGTTTCTATGATGACGCTGGCGATGTCAAAAAAAAAAAAGAGAAAAGAAATGCATCCATGAGTGATTTTAATATTTGTTTCATGCCAAATACAAATATTTGTCTATTATTTGGTTATAATATCTTGCAGATGGCCAGAGGCGGAATTCTTGCTTGGCTCTCTTTCCTAGAAATGTCACATTTCAGTGTGCTGGGAGATCATTGTCTAGCTCGGGGACATGTGGAAGCAGAGCAAGGCAGATGCTTCTGTTTGCAAAAGCTTTAAGGCAGACTTCTAAGTTTGAGCTTCATGTCTGTACACTCAGTTCCACCTAACCTTGTATCACCCTTCCCAGATGTCTCAACTATTGATGGTATCCGAGTTCTTGGCCAGACAGAGGTCTCTATTGAGGTGGACTGGCAGAACCCTCAAACTGAGCTGGATTATTTCAGGCTTACACACACTGACCCAGAAGGGCAAGAGGAGGAGCTGAAGGTACAGAGGAGCCAAGAGGCGCGCACCAAACACACCATTGTGGGTGAGTCTTACAAGTTTGTGAACAATGTACAAAAGTATTTCTCAAACTGTTGTGCTATTAGAGTAAGCTACGGGTTCTAAGCTAATCAATAAGAAGTAAATAGTCCCGTAACCTTGTTTCTTGAATCTTGAATTGGACGCTTTTGGACATAAATCTTGAAATAGTCATCCAATTTGATTTAAAATAATCTTCTGGTTTTACTTTGCAATTTATATTGTAAAAGTGCTACAAAAACTTACATATACAGACACAGTTACTTTAAATATTCAGTTCAAATTCAGCATTAGGGTAAAAATATTAATAATGTTGGAATATAAAAACATGGAACATGACATCATCTCATAAACACACAGTATACAGCAATGGTAAAAAGAAGGTACACTCTCTGTCCGTTCAAACGTTTTACATATCACGAAACAATAAACAATTATTTATTTATTATCAGATCTTAATTAGGTAAATACACAACTGAGATGAACAGCAACACATGACATATTAAACATCATTATTTAATTCACAAAAACCAAAATGATTTAAAAGCCAAAGTGCAGAAAAGCTAAGTTCAGTCTGACTGTTTCAGCCAAGCTTTAACTGTTGAACACACGGCCTCACATTTCTGGATTTCTGTGGCATACAGAGGAATTTCTGGTCAAATCAATGACTTCAAGGTGCCCAGATCCCATCTTTCAAATACAAGTCAAATCATCAATCCATGCTATGACTGGTTTTCACCAAACCATGGCTCTAGGCATCATGTAAAAACATCTCGACATCGTCTGATCTGTCCAAAGGACATTTCTCCAGAGGTCTTGTTGTTTGTTCAGATGTAACTTTGCAAACATGAGCTGCGCTGCCATGTTTTTTTTTTTAGAAAGAAGACTTTTTCTTCTGCCAAGCCTCCGAAACAAGCTATGCTTGTTCAGTCTTTTTCTAATTGTACTGTCATGAACTTCAAATTTAACATGTTAACTGAGGCCCGTTTGTCTGAGAGCCAGCTCTTGGGTTTGTTGCATTATACGGTCTGGCCTTGGGAGGGGAATTTGCTGGATGTCCACTCCTGAGAAGATTGGCAGCTGTCTTCAATGTTTTCTGCTGAATCATCTTTTTCACATGATGCACTTGGATTTATTTGGAAATGACCTTCTCAGGCTGAATGTTTCCCCTACTTGGCATTGTATAAATTAAATACACTACTTCTGCATTTTGGCTTAAATTTTTGTTAAAATAAATAATGACAAATAAATAAATAATGACATGGGTTTATGTCTCATATTTTCTAGTTCATTTGGAGTTGTATATGACCTGGTAAGGAGCAGAATTTCTTTCATATAATTTTCTGATATGTAAAACTGATAGAGGGTGAATGTTCTTTTACCAGGAAAGTGGGTATAATATAAATTTCATGTAGTCTAATAGAAAAGGGATCCCATAATTTAAGGACTTGATTGAGAAAAGTCAGAAAAGTAATTTCTACTTCTACTCAAGATTTTCCTCAAAGTTTGTAAATCCCTTGTTTTGGAGCATTATATCAGAGACTGATGGACACGTGCTTCTTTTAAGACTAAATGTCTCTTCCCACAGGTTTGTATCCAGGAACAGAGTATGTCATCTCAGTGCAGGCCATTAAGGGAAACAATGGGGGCAAAGCTTCTTCTGTCACCGGTGCCACAGGTCAGTGTCAACACATCAGCATTCACGAGTTGTTGAATCTCATACTGCTGTGCCTTATTATCAGTTAGCATAAAGTGGGCCCAATTTTCTCAAAATTGACTGCTGCCTGACATTAATTGCATTGAGACTGCATTTCTGCAGCCACCGGAGAAGTCTGACTGTGGATGACACTTAATATAATAGATCAGCCACTCTTGGAACAGAAAAACATCAGAGAAACAGCGAGGAAAACCATATTCCACTTAGTTTTGAATTGGGTGTACCACCAATGAGTGCGCTTAGCTCTTGTTGTGTCACCTATAATTCACCTGTGGTCAGATGCTAAGAGGAAAAACACATAATCTGTCAGACACAAAAATGCTATGGAGTATTATGCAAACTGCTGTTACCATCCTTACAGAGCCAGTGATAACATTACAATGAATACAGCCAGCAAGAGGCAGGATTGTGGGTTATGGATGGAGGGCTGGAATTTACAACCTAATAATCTGAGCAATCTTTAATGGTTGTGGTGAGCATGGTCACAGAGGGGAAACATGATATGAATTCTGTAATGACTATGAGATGCTCCCTGACAGTCAGGGTGAGAAGGTCCATGATTTACAGAGTCCATCTGGTAATGTTGGATATTAGCATTTTGGTCTTAGCGTGAGTTGGACTGGTTTTAGGACATGATGAGGAATACATTTTTACTCTTTACTTTCACAGCCATTCTTGACATTAAGTTGCTACATAGTTATAATTTAAGAGACCGCCAAATGCTCCACAGTGGCACAACAGGTTTTCAGTTTCTCCCATTATCTTCTTTTCTGTCTCTCATTCACCTTCCCATCTTTCCTCCTCTCTTTAGAGATTACTCGCTTCTAAAGCTTTCTTCAGTTTGAAGTCTGTTCATTTTGGGTGGGTGGGTTGTTATTTTTGTTTTTTTTAGACACTGAGGCAACCAGTTTAATGGTTTTTAGTCATCAGCCTTAGCAAGGTATTTTCAAGACTCACCTCTCATCTTTTGAAGACAGTCAGGTACTCAAGAACTCATGTCTTCACTAATCTTTTTTTCTGTGTGTATGCCACTTACTTTTGCAGCAACCGCATAAGTGTGTGTGCGTGTATGTGTATGTGTGTGTGTGCGAATGGGCTAATCTACACCAGACAGACAGTGGCTTGTCTCCACTCCAGCAGCTACAATCCTTCATTTTAGGTGTAGCACGAAAAGGCTTAGAGGTGATTGAAGAGGATACTCCTCAGCTCTGTCTGGCAGAGAGGATGTGCTAGTTTCTCGATGACTGGCATGGCGCAACAGAGAGCACAGTCACCTATTATCTCGCCAAACATGCTGTTGCCTTTGGGCAGCGGGGTTATACACGGGAGGAGATAAAAGGAACATGAGGGGGGGAATATTGAAAATACACAAACAGAGAGGAAGCTGTAATAAAGAAGAATAAGACACTAAGTGTTGGCATTAGAGCTAAAAAACCAGAGTCGAGTGATAAATCAAGATATTTATAGGGGAATTAAGAACAGGAATAGGACAGGATATAAAAACAATGGGTCATAAAGAAACAATTTATGGGACATTATGTAATGCGTTATTGGGTAGGTACTTCTAAGACTACAGCTGCCATCTTACATACTGTGTAAGCGCCACAGTTGAAAGGTTTCCCCACTGCTGCCATCTGTCCTATGTGCCTTCTCATCGTCTCTTTCGCAGTGTCTGTCACGCATAACAATTGGCATCCTGCTAAACTTATTTTGCTGTGGCTCCTTTTATAGTTGTTTACCTTCTGCACTATTGATAACAAGGTATTACATAGCAAATAAAAGAATGACAGTGGATATTTATAGCTGGGCTTTTCATTTTATTGCCACCAATGACAACATACGAAAAGAGAAACTGAGGACCAGACTTGTCATCCTTACTATAACCTGTCCAAAGCTTAAGAGGCATATAAACACATCATACCACAGCTGCTACTGCTGATTCAGATTCAATAAAGTCACCACCAAGGCCTTTATAACAAAAAGCAGATGGCTTGACGTTAGAAGATGGGTTGAATTTTCCACTCAAATGTGTCCATCGGAGGTTTTTGAGACAGCTCTTTGCGTTAGACAAAATACAAAGAGCTGGAAAAATGTCAAATGAAAATGTGAGAAGAGACATTTTATAAAAGTAATGAGGATTCAAAACAAATTCCCGAAAGGTCAAACTGGGAATGACTCTTCGTGTGTTGATTCAACTGGAGCAGTTGAACAGCTCTATGCACCTATAAAGTGTGAGAAAAAGATAATGTTGTTTGTAGGTATCTTCTTAATCTTGGTGTAGGTTATTGCATTAGTAGCATTGATGTTTGAGCCTGTTATGCTCAAAAGTGTGGGTTTATTTGGACATTTTCTAATATTCATAATAATTTTAATTAATTAATTTTAATTAATTAATTAATTTTTAAATTCATTTTAGTTTTTTTTATGCGTTGCACAGGTGTCTTCCAAAATTGTTTAAACCTGAACAAAAGAAAAAACAGGATCTTTCAGCCATTGTCCTTTGAAATTTGGGAAAATTTTCTCAAACCTACTATATAATTTTGCTACAAGAATTGTCCCTTATAACACAGAAAATGCTCTATTTCTGCCACAGATTAACACAGACAGTAACACAGATTGATTGCTTTTATTCCACATTTAACAATCATGCTTCCATGAGTGGTCAGAGCCAGAAGTTAGGCTGTTGTGTATAATCTGAGGGCTGAACTAAGATCACAATTTGTTTTTGCACATATTTGTAACTTTTCCCTGAAATATGTCCATGTTAACAGTGTACTGTATTTTCTTATTGGAACATATTTGGATTATTTTACAGTTACAGTGGTGTTTACCTTTAACCTGTCATTCAGAAGAAAGAAAAATTGTTCTCTTTGTGTATTTGTTCAAACTTACTTACGGCTGCCACGTGGGCATAGATCAAGCCTGACATATTGGCTTGATCCATATGTAGCCATATTGTATGGCTGTCACTGTACAATGAGGCTGTGAATCTGTAAGGCTCTAAATGATGAAAGTCAGCCTACTACTGAGTGCCTTGTGGTCAGTGTCTGCTGAACATGTCACCCATAATGGATATGCTGTCCTCCAAATGGCCGTAGTCGCAGCTTGTGTTGTGTAGCCATGTAGTCACTGACGCTGCACAGCTAGTCGGGTAGAACGTCTGGAGTAACTGGATCCATCATACAGAGCAAATGCAGGCTTGGAGCGCGTAAGAAAACGTATCAAATAACTTATAGAAAATGTCAGACCACTGAGGGATTGGACTTGTTTGTTCAGAGGGGAATAAAGAACATTAGAAAAAAGAAAATCCAGTGGTGGGCAGTAAATTTAACACAAGAGAATAGAGATAACGAACACATTTAATCAGCGTACCAGTGTATGATTCTGTATTTTCATTTGTTCTTTTTTATATGCTGTACTTAAATAGGCATAGACATCTGCAACCTTTCTGCACTCATTCCTGACTGAAGAATTGTGAAACGGTCTGACTTTTATAGTTATCATCAGAATATTTTGCATTAGCTCACCATGATGAATTCTGCAGGAATTGATTAGAATTGTAGTAATAATAGGAGCAATAAAACACTATAAACAGACCTCACTACACATAAACTGTGCATTACTGGCAAACTGTACATACAATTGTTTGCAAAAATGACTCATTCTGCAACGATTTTCCCCATTCAGTGTTGTATAGTATTGGTATTTCTGCTGTCAAATTTCTACTAATGTTCTATTAATTTTAAATACTATATTCTGTTTATTCTACAGTCGTGCATCACATTCAGTTAAATCGTGTGGTCGCTCTCCTGTGAGAATCAGATATCTATTACAAAGCACAGTTTGTACATTTGTTCAACCAAGGTATTTCTCTGGTTTAATTAAAAGAGTTTTGTTTTTTTTAAATTAAATTAGAGGTGACCTGAGTTCCCCTCTCCATCATAATTTCTGATTCAAAGTCCTGAAGGAGATATTAAAAGCTTCTTTCACAGTGCAATCTAATAAAATGCACATGATAACTGATCTGAAAGTAGAGCCAGGGCAGATTGTCTAGCGCACCGGTATCCAAATCAATTTCCCGTCAGAAACCAGAGGTTTATCCACAATGTGCATGTGGAAGCAGCTAGAAAACTCTGCTGGCCTATAGATTTAATTGGAATGAGAGGCAAGCGGAGTAAATCCTGGTTCCAGAGACAATAGCCAACTGTGGACACACGATGGCAATAATTTAAAGGCAGTAAGACAAGTTTTATGGCAAAATGCTATTTAAGATGAAAGGAGAGAGACTAAGTTCATTTTTTTTATAGTGATTTTCTGATTTTATTGGAAAAGCACTGCCAGCCTTGCTTGCCCTAAATGCTACCGCTATGTTCTAAAGGAGCTTTATTCAGGTCACATAACAAATAATTTAATAATGAATGATGAAAAGAATGAAGATATTCAAACTGATAAGTTCTTTCAAGTGTTTTAGATCAATTCAAAACGAAAAACATTTTTGCACTAACAGGCTTTATATGTTGTGCCACATGCATCATATGTTGTTGCCTCACACCTCACAGTTACTGCCAATTTCCAGAATGCAATGACATCTCCCTGGTGGTACATACTGCCACTTCCTGTTTTTAGGTCATGCAGTTCTGGTGCAGAACTGACATTATTAGTCATTAATTGCAAAATGTTCTTAAATGTTCAACACTAAGCTTGTTTAGTGTTTTTCAGTTAAGGTTCTTAGAAAAGTGAATGACCTCTCATTTCTAGGCCTTGGAGGAAACACACAGCTCTAATAAAAAGGAGCTATTATAAATTCTTTCTGTGGTTTAGCTCATGACAGGCTGTCAGGCAGTGCAGCCACAAGGACAGGGAAGTGACAGAGGGAGAGGAGAGGAGAGACAAAGAGGGGATATAGAGTTAGACAGTTGCACACTTCCTTTCTTCTCTTGGATGCATCATCAATCAGTTTTCACGATGCACACTGCACACTGACACAAGAACGACCTCGACTCAACTGCTGCCACAGAGGAATAATCCTAAATGATGATTACTTTTACATTTCCCTTCACTTCCTTTGTGTCTCTCCTACTATGCCTCTGTGACTTTATTTTCAGTCTTACTTTCTTTGTTGCTCCCCCTCTACACTTTCGTGATGAGTACCTCGACCGACCCCAGAGCCCATCCAGACAACACTCACAGCTTCACCAGAGTCTTGTATGCATCCTTCATATTTCCTCGAGGCCACCGAAACAGAAGCTCGGTGTTCTGGTCTGCTTGTCTTTCCTCTATAGCTCATGCTTTGCAGTGCAATGAACAGATCAGTAACCCTAGGTGGCTTTGATGTTACAAATTCCCCTTTTGTTCATTTTTTTTTTATCTTCAGCATCCATTAATAAAACAGTAACAGGCTTATGTACATTTCTGTTGGATAAAAATGTGTATCACGAATGTGCCATGTTACAGCCTGACCTGCTGACTAAAAAGGCAAGACAGCCATCAGTGAGATTTCTTCAAAGTGCTCTATTCTTGACAAAAACTGTTGCAGAATATTTGAACGGGCTGTTTTTCAGGGGTCGGTGAAACCTTTTAGAAGCGCTTGTGAAATGGTCAGAAAATGCCTGGCCAAACACATTTCCTGTGTCACAATTTGTTGGTTTTGTTTTCAAAACCAACAATTTGAACTTCACCTCAATTTTGCCAGCTGTGTTGAGGTAAGAAAGTCAGCAATTTGAATGTCTCTGAAGCTGTCTTCAGTTTTTATTGTTTTTATTATTCTATTTTATTGTCTCCCCCACTCTTTTTTCACTTTCTGTGCACACATCAAGAAAAGCACAACACATTGTCGGTCTTCCAGGAAAGACTGTGAAGACTGCTAATGTCTGATCTGACAGCATCATAGTGTCCTTGCTACAAGGAATGTGTAGAAAAATGCAGGGCTGCAATGTGGTGTTAAATCAGCTAAAGTGAACTAATAGGCAAGAAGACTGTCTATCAAATCCATGAGCAACTGGTGGCTAAGTGGGTAATTATAGACTACTTACATGCTTCTAAGAAAAAAGAATAATGGTGTCTGCAGAAGTTAGATGTTAACTTCTTAAAGTCCTCTCTGTATAACCCTTCAATTTGAATGTCCGGTTTAACAAGTGTTAAGTACTGTACTGTCTATTAACCACAGAGATCTCAAAACCTTGGATCTTTCTCATCAACTGATGTTTGTTTGACTGTTAGCAACAGCCCTCATCACCTCATCAGTGGAGTTACCTGTGACTATATCTTACACATTTGTGACGCTTTCAGTTTTGAAAAGTCTGGCCAGCATTCATACACCTAAAGTACACCACAATAACCCTTAATAAAAAATTGAAAATATTTGTAAAAATATAAAACCATAATATACATAAAATGCACTAATAATTACCAATAACTAAGAAATTATTGGCTATTATATTGGCTATTATAAAAGGCACTGACAGAAAACCCAGGTCATGTATTTATGAGGATTTGTTTTATCTACAGAACTGACGGCACTTCATTTGTTTAAGTAGCTACTTCAGGGTTATGTTGTTTAGTCTTGTAAAGTTTGCCAATAGACCCTGGCTAATGTTGTCCAGGTATTCTACTTTTCTTATTGTATGAGCTCGTTTTTTTTTTCATTATACAACCTTATCTCACAGTATCCTGGCTCGCCACGACTCTGAAAATCTTTTTTCATTTTTAGTAGACTGGATTACTGCAATTCTCATTTTGTTGGATTTCCTAAAAAGATTATCAGTAGACTGCAGCTTATCCAATACTCTGCTGCAAGGTTATTAAGTAAAACGAGAGAATAACAGAGCACATCGCTCCAGTTTTAGCAGAGCTACATTAGCTTCCAGTATCTTGCAGAACTGCTTTAAAAAATACTCTTACTTAAATGGCCTTGGACCATCTGGACCATCTTATATTTCTCGCACTCAAACATCCTCTACTGCCAAACTCTTAGATATACAGTATTCCTCACAGAGAGAAATTGGGGATGCAGCTTTTGGTGTTTATGCCCCCAAACTCTGGAACAGACTATCTCAATATACCGAGGAAGCAAACTGTGCCAATGATGTGAAGAAACTCTCAACAACACACATTTAAATCTGGCATTTAGCTAGTGTTTATGTTTAATAAAAATACCACTTCACTGCTTTACCTTTAAGTGAGTTCAGCAGCTGTATTTAGTATTCTGGTACAGAACATGTGCACAGTTTCTCTACAGTACCGTCTGCTTCTGTTCCTTCAGTGTTTATTTTCTTTTTCTATATTTTTATGTAGAATTTCATTTTATACATTTAGTATCCACGTGTGGGATGTATGTGGATGCATATATGAACATATTTCTAATGGGTTGTTTGACTTTTTCAGCTCTTTTTGATGCTTTTTTTTCTTTCCTTTTTTACGTCTTCAGATATTGATGCTCCAACAAATCTCGTCACTACCGAAGTAACAGAGGACACTGCAACAGTCTCCTGGGATCAAGCCCAGGCTGGAATAGAGGGATACATGCTGAGTTACACTTCTGCTGAGGGATCCAGTTCAGACATCTCTGTAGCACGTGATAGTACCTCATACAGGCTGATAGGCTTGAGGCCTGGAGTTCTCCATACTGTCTATATCTGGGCCTATAAGGGAGACAAAGTCAGCAGAAAGAGTTCAACAGAAGCTGAAACAAGTAAGTGCTGAAAGGGGAAACATTACAGTAGAGACTGATTTGATTATTTGGCTGTCAGTCATTGAAGACTCCCACAGAGGAATCGTAATTTGGAGGTCAGCTAGGAATATCTACAAAGGTAAGGCAGAAAAAAGAAACTCTTATCCCCTCTTTTTTTTAACAATGGTGCTGAAAGTGTACACAAATGCTTTTATCTTCTGTCTCTTTTTTACCGATTGCACAATAGCCTTTGATTCTCTGAAAAGTGATCAAAAGCGCAACTGTTCTTTGCTGCCTTTGAACTTGGAGCAGTCTGTGAACTGAAGTAAGGTTGATTTTAGGGTCTCTTTTTCTTAAGCTCCTTTATGTACGACCTTAAAAAACATACAGATAATTGGTCAATTATTACCTCTTGATCTTGTGCATGCTAGGTTTTTTTCTGGCAATGTGTGAAAAGCATTAACATAGACATTCCACACTTAGCACACCAGCCCCTCTTATCCATCTGCCAAGAGTGGAACTTGAACTCTGTGTGAAAAACGCTGTTTAACATAATTAGGTGGTACACCTCATTTAAAAGCAGCCCAGTTTAGCCTCGGGCTGAATGTTCATAAGAAGTTTGAGCAGAAGCATTTTGCTTGGTCAACAGAGCAAGACACTTCTCGTGTCTCTTAATCTGGCTGTTGTGCAGATTAGCAGCTGTTGCTGTCTGCTGGTATTGATATTTTTGGAAGAAAGTCAGCAGAACAAGAAGTATGAGTGCTTTAAAAAATATCTTTACGCATCAGGATCACAATGACTGTGACGGCACAAGCTGGTGAAACAGACTGAGCTAGTAATAGAATTAGTTTTCCTTGACAGCATAGTATGACTTTAGTTTCTTAACAATTCTTAACAATGTTTACCTGCTCTTAGTAAAATGTATGCGATGTAGAATTTGCATGTTCTTTGCTTACAAGTAGCTCCTAGTACCACTGCTTACATATCAGTGTGTCATGCCGTCAAACTTGGATTCAATAAAAAAATGTGTCGAAATAGTTGAATGTGGTATTTTTGGATACCATTGAAAAGATTTTTCATATATGTCATATATGAAAAACAACAGCTTTATATAAGAGGGGCTGTTGTTTAAGGCTAGAGAGCTGCTAAAGCTCACCACAGAGTATAATCCAAGTTTGACATCTATTCCAGTGTCTTCTGCTTCTAGATACAGGTGAAGCTCCGCACTGCTGATTTTTTTAGTTTTTCTGTTTGCAACAGCTGTAATTACATGTTTTTACCAGTGTCGACTAACTACAACTCCCTGTGCAGACCTGGATGCTCCTACTAACGTCTTCGCCCAAGATGAGACAGAGTTCAGCTTCAGGGTGCACTGGGATCCCCCTCAGGCAGAAATTGATGGCTACATGCTAACATATAGCTCTTCTGAGGGCTCAAGTGAAGAAATTGTAATTGGGTCTGACAGTACTTCATACATGCTGACTGGCCTGAGGCCTGGGGTCCTCTACACTGTCTACATCTGGGCTGTCAAAGGGAGTAAAGCCAGCAGGAAGATCTCGACACAAGCTGAGACAGGTCTCAGAAATTTAACTTTCTTTTCAAACCTCAGCATTAAATGGTTAATATCAAAGTTAAACAAAACCCATTTCCTTGCCTCTTACATGATAATATATTTTATGTTACGTATAAAGATACAATATTATCCAAAAGTCTTGAGTCATCCCTCTTTTTTTTTTTTAAATTTTGCTCCGAGTGAGGCAGACTTTCTTGTAATTTTCTAAAGAGTTATTGAGCAATAGTTCCCCTGGCTTTATTGGTGTCTACACATGACACATAACTTTGCAAAGAACTGATTTTAAATTGTATTTTCAGGCTTTATTACCACCAGCCTGTTGCAGAGACATATAATTCGTTCCCATTTCTTGTTTGAATCTATGAAAAATGCCAAAGATAACACAGTTTGACAGGCATAAAATCTAATTTTTGAACTACCTGTTGGCCAAAATCTTGGCATATATCAGGATAATGTGTAGTGTGTCCTCAAAAATATTTAAGGAGAAAAGAAGAAGCGGTAGGCTATCTACAGCAGATGAACAGTACCTGAAAGTCCTGTCCATAAGAAATAGGAAACACACCAGCAAAGTCCTGCCACAGGATCTGAGAGAGTGTCTGGCCCTTTAGTTTTGGTCAGCAAAGTGGAACATGTTTGCATTTCTCCTTCAGATTCATCTATTGTTCACTGAAGCCTCATCAGAAATGGTCTCAGTGGAAAGGTGGCTGTCAAGAAGCGATTCTTAAGGAAGGGAAACAGGGAGAAGACTGAGGAATGTTAAATCACAGAGGAATCAGACTGCAAATCAGTGCCACAGAGCTTAGGGAGTGATGAATCAAAATTTGAATTTTTTTAGTAAAATCATCATCAAAACCTCAGGAGAGAGGTACATCAGTGAGTGTCTAATGCTGTGTGTAAAACACATTGGATCTTCTGTTGAAGTCTGGAGAACTAATGCTGAAAACTACTTAAAGAAATGACAAGATAGTTTGTCCAAAAGAGTTCAGAACGTGTTGAAGAATCGAGTTGTTCACACAAATACTGACTTTAACATGATTGTTTGAACATGTTTGAGTAAATCGCTAACCCTTCCCAATTCCTCCAAAAGTATTAATTCTAAATTGTCAGCACTGGTCTACCGTCACCTTGACATACAGTTTTCACAAGGTTTATCAACCAAATAACTGGATTTATTATATTCCTTCACATGTTTTAGATTAATTTAATTTGTCACCCATAATATTCCAGATGACTGTAATATTCATCATTAGAGTTTGTGTATTAATATCTTCCCCTAGAACTGGATGCGCCTGCTAACCTCTTAGCAGAAGATGAAACAGAATCCAGTTTCAGTGTTTCATGGGATCCCGTCCAGGCAGAAATTGATGGCTACATGCTAACCTACACGTCCTCTGAAGACGGCTCTAGTGGGGAAATCCCAGTGGGGGCAGATGAGTCTGATTATTTGTTGACTGGTTTGAGGCCTGGGCTCCTCTACACTTTTTACATCTGGGCTGTCAAGGGAGACAAAGCCAGCAGGAAGATCTCAACACAAGCTGAGACAGGTGTCAGATGCCAGTTTTGTTAAAACAAATTGTCTGACTAGTAAATTCATGTTTAATACCCTAGAGCTTCAGATGCCCCATAATTACAGCTTTTCTGACAAGACAGCAAGTCAACCTCCTTGTAAACCTTAAAAAAATGTCTCTCAGATGGTAGACCAATCAGAATCAGCTTGTTTGTTTAAAGCAATTTTCCAATGTATCCATTCATCAGTTCATCCATCTACTTGCCAACTTCTTCTTTGGGTCAATAAGGGGGAAAGCAGCCCAGACATCTTTTTCCCCAATAACTTACCTCAGCTCTTCCTGAGCAGTCATGTGCCAGCTCACAGCATGTACTGGAACAACCCAGCGATTTCCTCTGAGTCAGTCATGCCTGCAGTGCAGGGAGGCACTCTGGCCTGCTCTTTCCCATTGACTATTATACTCACTATTCGGAGCAGTTGCTCCTTTTATAGTTCCTTTCCAGTCGAAGGACCCTTCCTTGATTCATGCAGACTCAGATCCATTCAGTTTAGCCAGCATATTGGAGAACTTCATCCCAACATCTTTTATTCAACAGTATGTTAATTTCAGTTGCTTCTTAGCGTCTTTGATTGCAAGGGAAGCATGGATTGAAGAGTTCTCTTAAAGCCATTTTCAGTCATGACATAATGTATGTCAGCAGTTTTTGAACTGCGATGATCACAAGTACTTTTCTTCTTCAAACTACAGCACCTTGGACCTATAACATAGCAAAAAACAGAGCTGAAACTGAAATGTTTCTTGACAGAAAAACAAGACATTTTCAGCAATATCAGAGGAATATTTGACCAAAAAATCTCCGTGCATCATCAAATATAAATACCATATTCAAGTAATAAGTACTCTCCTTTCTGACAATCAAACAGGCAGTTAAATTTTTAATCCTCTTCACAAAAATCAAGTAATTCGCCTGATCTCTATGCTCTTAATCATGTTTTTGTACAGAACTGGATGTTCCTATTCACCTGTTTGGCGAGAGAAAATCTTAAGTGGATCATCAGACCACATTAAGGCAGGAATCAGTAGATATAATTTTAGATTATAAAACACAGTTAAACACAGTTAAAGAGACCACTTAGGAGCTGAATAGTTTCTAACTGAAGTCCTGACTCATCATTTCCTTTAAACCACTTTGGGCCTGTGAAATGTGACGCAAACCACCAGGTTTCTAAATGGACAAAGTGAACTTAAAAAACATCAGTATTCATCACGTACTCACAATCATGATACTAATGCTTGTAGAAAATTCAAGCTAAGTTGTTTCATCCCCCTGATGTAGTGAAAGATGAAACAACACATCTTGTAGTTTGCACAAGCAGTTCTTGAAATGTGCATGAGTAGTGCAGTAAACCTCTTCTACTAACATCTTCCCTTAGAACTGGATGCTCCTGCTAACCTCTTAGCCCGAGATGAAACAGAATCCAGCTTCACTGTGTCATGGGATCCAGCCCAGGCAGAAATTGATGGCTACATCCTTACCTACACCTCTTCTGAGGGCTCTAGTGAGGAAATCCCTGTTGGGTCTGACAGGACCTCTTACATGCTGACTAGCCTGAGGCCTGGAGTTCTCTACACTGTCTACATTTGGGCCGTCAAGGGGGACAAAGCAACCAGGAAGATTTCAACAAAAGCACAGACAGGTCAATACAATATGAGCAAGTGGATTCCCCCCCCCCCTTTTGGCGATATTGAAACTCTTCTTTCTTATGAAACATTGAAAAAGGTCATTTTTCTTCTCTTAAATTTGTTGCAGGCTTGGGTTCTACTGTTAAATACATTGATGCATTTGGGCAGAGCAGCAGGATGTTGCAAAACCAGTTTCTCCTATTAAAGTAGTCCTTAATTGAATGTTTACATGAGCCAACTCTGAGCTTTAACTGGCTGTAAATGCTGAAAATACCCATTACTTTTAAATAGTGTTTACCTGTTTGTGGGTCTGACTCTCTGTTAGGATGAGAAAGCCCCCAAAAATCTACCCAACTAAATTTTATGACACTTCATGGCAAGATGGAGAATGCCCAAAAGAATAAACAATGGTGCAGCTCAACATTATTTCCTTGATAATGAACAGCAACATTTGAGTGTCCTTTTGTTATGTGTCAGCAGTATTGCACAAAAACTACCAGAATATCAGAATTTCTTACAATTTCCTACAGAGGCAGAGGAAGACACCATTAAATTGTAGTTCATCCAAAGCAATTTATTTAGTATTCTTTCTTACTAGACATGAAAAGCTGCACAGGGTCCATCAGTACCTTCTTTTAGTAATCAGTCCCAGGTGTTTTCAAATGCAAAAGCTCAAACATGTTATTGCTTTTATACTGGTAATAAAAAGATCCGAACCTGAGACCAGTAAATTATTACTAAAGTACATATGCCCTAGTTTTGGGGGTATATTGGTTGGAAAAAAAGGCAAAAAGGCATCACGTTCTCTGAGCAGCTGCAGATGATTCAAACTCAGTGAGTTTCTGATGAAGAGACCACCAGTTTGCACCGACTTGACTGCTGTGGAGTTGACTAGAAATCTTTTTACATTTCTTTCTGATGACAAACAATGGAATAAGTTGTACTTCTTGGCATAGCTTGGTATTGAGAGGGATCAAAGATTAAGTATAGCTGGAGATTTTTAAATGAACTAACATGCAATCACAGAGTCAAAATTTGTTTGTTTGGAACCTCTAAAGTACCGAAGACCACCTCTCTGACTGGAATATGATTCCCAGAGGCCTGGGAGGTCAGGTCACATGGCGTGCCTCAGAGGTTAGTTTGAAGTAAAAAGCAGCAGCACGTGGTGATTGTGTTACAACAGGGGCATCTTTGTGATTCGCAGATGATCTGTAAAATCATCTGGGAGCACTAAGTGAAAGCTGGGTCTTTTTCAATTAGGCAGCAAATGACCGAGTTTTGGATGATAAACTTTTCTCATCGTAACTCGGGCGGGCAGAAGGCCAGTGTGGTGCTGTGTTCAAACAGGAGCGTTACTGTGTCAAACGATATCATCTGGGACACATAAAGGAACATGTTATTACATTTGTGACTTTACTGGACCTAGTAAAAAGCACCATTATTATGTCATTTAAAGCTGTCTCGAACCAAACTGTTTCACAGATTTGTCAGGAGCGTTTCATTCTCCTTATGATACCCAAGGTGCTGCTCAAAATGTCACTCTTCACGCTGTTTTGCCCTTTTATTTAAAAAAAAAAAAAAAGTAATTTTTTAATACAAACAGAAGATGGTTTGGGATGATTTTGCACGTTATGGTGGCATAGACTTCCCCTAATTTCTTGAGCCATGGGAGGTTAAAGCTCCAACTGCTCTAACAGGCATCTCGGTGTCAGACAAATTATCTCAGCTTCTGCTTCAGGTCAAACTCCCAAAGCATTTAAATAAGAAAGCATAAGTACTAGCTTATCTGCACAGGCAAATTGTAACTGTGCAGGTAGATGGTTGTCATATCTTGTGTTGTGTTTCATGTGGAGAAAGTCTGAAAATCTAAATTGCCAATTTAATCGGCCTGAATCAAAAGCTCTACATTTTAGGTTCACAGAGGAAAATAATAGACAGACGAATGATTAACATTATCAGTAAAAACCATGTAAAAGCACCTATTGTTTATAGAAATCATTAATTTGTTCTTCACAGTTTAAATTTTTGGGCTAAAGGTTCGTAAATGGAGCACACGTTTATTTACCAAATGAAAACATGATATTATCAAATGCATTAATGACTAAATGACTGTCGCTGAGCTGTAATCCACTTTGATTTGCACTCATACCCACCAGACATTGATTCTCCCAAGGATCTGAGGGCTGTAGATGTGACCCTGGACTCTGCTTCTTTAACTTGGACTCCTCCTCTGGCTGACATTGAGGGTTACATCCTCACCTACAGGGATGAAGAGGGAAACATGGAGGTAAGTCGCCATAATGATTAGCACATATGTGTTTGCACCATAGAGCACTTATAAACCACCTATAATATTCAAAGGCGCAATTTCTCAGATATTATTTTGTTTTCACTTCTTGTGTAACTTTAGCAGCAAAAAAAAACAAGACCTGAAGGTGAAGGATGATTCCTCTTATTCTGTACTGGTTATAAGCAGAATCTCTGGGCAACATGTTCTCCTAGTCTCAGTCATTTAAATGACATTTGGGAAATTGACTGGGGCTAAAGGTGCACGTTAATCTTAATCTCTGTAGAACACTGACCTCTTGTGGCAATAAACAAAGCAAACCTGGTAGTAATCAGCTTCTTTTGTTGCTGTTTGCTGTCTTTTTAAAATTGAGATCTAAGTAATTAAACCTAACACAATTTACTTTTCTGTTTAGTCCGAAATGTTAAATCCATAATGTGATGCTATTATATTCAGTGTTCTGTTATATGTTTTCATCAGACTGTTGAAAAGCAGCTTGTAGCCGGTGAGAGCAGCTTTGCTGCATCAAGTCTTGAGATGGGGAAGAGGTACATTGTCACTATTATTGCCTACAGGGGCAACAAGAGGAGCAAGGTGGTAGAAACCATCTTCAAAACAGGTTTGTGCCACGTTACTTAACATCTTGTACTCTGTTACAAATCATCGGTATGAAAAAAACTCTAATAATCTTCCCACCACATCCCCGTCACCAGTTGGTCTCCTGCACCCATTCCCCATGGACTGTGTTCAGATCATGAAGAACGGCAATAAGAGGAATGGTGTCTATACAGTCTATATTAACAATGACCGCTCCAAACCTATAGAAGCTTACTGCGACATGGACACTGATGGAGGTGGCTGGCTGGTAGGAATTTTTGATATGATATCAATAAAGAAGCTCACAGTGTGGAACTTTTGTCTAACAATGAGAGTGACTACATGAACACTGGCATGTGCGTGTCACTTATTTGCTCCTGGGTTGTATTATGGGAAGTGGATTCATTTCTTTTGGAGTCTGAATGAGCCATGGGACTAAAATAACTCTTGGTCTCACCTGATTCAGTTTAGATTTTTAGCTCCATGCTTGTGTGAAGCTGCAACGCTAAACCAAAGGAATCCCTAATAAAGGCTGATCAGTTTATTGGCTGGTCAATGCTGTCAGCCAGTATTAGGCTCGCTTTGAATAACAAAGAAACAGTGGTGAACAAACTGACCCAATGCTGGTTATGTGTATAAAAATGTATTAGACTCCAAGACGTATTTTCTGCATCAAATCTGGAAATCCAGTATCGATTGGGCTCAACTCCCTAATGATTGCATTAAATAGTTAGAACAAACCATTTGAAATGTTTGTGTAACACTTATGAGTGCTTTCCACTTTTAGGTGCTTCAGCGCCGTAACATTGGCAAGCTGGACTTTATGAAACGCTGGAGGCAGTACATTGCAGGTTTTGGCAACTTAACCGAGGAGTTCTGGATTGGTAAGCACTTCAGTGTTTTGGGAAAGAGGGCTTTTCTGCAGACAGGCATAAACATGCACATTTGAGCATTAGAGGAATGTCTAGTGTGTTCTTGATATTCTCTGCTTGTGTTTTCCCTCAGGTCTCGATAAAATATACGAGCTTACCAACACTCCTACTCAGTATGAGCTGAGGTTTGATTTGGGTGTGGGCTCAGAGAGAGCGTATGCTGTATACGACAACTTTAAGATTGCACCAGTCAAGCAGAAGTTCAAGCTCACCATTGGCAAATACAGTGGGACAGCAGGTGAGTCTTCCTCCTTAACTATAGGCAACATAAAAGGCTGAGGCTGTGCAGACAAATCAAACAGCTTTCAAGAATTATATTCTCTGTGGCACTTAAATGGAATGAGTTATAGCCAAAAGGGGATGGCGAAAATAGCAGTGAAACAGACAGGGTCAGAAAATAGAAGGGTTTCAAGCGGGAGGCACCCCACCGGTCATGCTGTAGGATGCTGAGAAAGAAATGTACCCAACAGTAGGTGGGATATTTGTTTCAGAAACTTACATTCAGTCACTTATAGACAGTATCTATATAGGGATGAAAGCAAGGCTTAAGTGGGCTTTGAAGCCAGACAGACACAGACACACACAGCGAGAGCTATGCTGTGTCTACATATAACTCAGTGTGCTGAAACAACATGTGCTGCAGAACTGAATCACCCTGAGTTTGGCATTATATTCAGTTTCTTCCATCTTACGGTAATAACGGTGCAATCCTAATTTTCTCGATGATCCCCAGGTGATGCCATGACCTACCACCAAGGCCTCCCCTGGACTACCATTGATTCAGATAATGACATTGCCCTGACCAACTGTGCTCTGAGTCACCGTGGCGCCTGGTGGTACAAAAACTGCCACCTGGCCAACCTTAACGGCAAATGGGGTGAAACCAGGCACAGCATGGTAAGTGAATGAGACTGTAGCACCTCAGCAGCAGTAAACTCTGATTTATTGGATTCAGTGTTGATTTTCTAGTTTTCTGGATAGCATACACAAAAACACACACACGCATATTTAAATCAACAGTATTGTGCAAATGTCTTGAGACTCATTTCTTTATATTTTTTTAATGAAAATGGGAAATATGTGCAGTTATTTATTGAAATGTGCAAACATTCATACATGCAGAAACAGCTAGTGCATTGCTAATGAGCTTGAAAATCAATATTTGATCTGAACACCTTTATTCAAGAAATCGTTTTTATCATTTCTTTAAGTAGCCTTCAGAAATAGTTTTCCGGGTGTTTTTGAAGGTCATTCAACGCTCTTCTCTGGATGTTTCTTCCTTTTGTTCCATTCTATGTCAAGATTTTCCAACACCGCTTCAGTAATGTTGATGTTCGGGCCAGATTCATCTCTCAGGGCCTGCATATGTTCTTTGTTGGACTCATATTTCTTAAGGTCATGATTGAAGATACTGCTCATCTGCTGTACAAAATCTAGCACCTTTATCTTTTGTGCTCCATTTGTCCAGATGGGCAACATAAAATCTAAGCTTTGCATTAAGTCACACTTTTACTGTATGATCGTTATACCATACCGCTTCACCAGTTGGTGGCTGACTATATTACATCATAATAGACTTGTATTAACCCTGTAATTACCCGAAGACCGTGACCAGTTAACAACATGGGTTTTCTGGACAAGTCCCATCAGTCCATCTCTACCATTACATTTTTATGTTTATGGAAAACATTACTGAAAGCTTGCCTCCTAAACAGTTTAGGAGTTTTACTATACTGAAGAAAACTTTTGGATTTCAAAAATCGTTTTTACTCTTTTTATTTATCAGTCCTCTTCAGTCTGAAAATATGTAATTCAATAGATACTGTCCAGCTGTGACCCGCGATGCAGAGCAGGTTATCCATAAATCTGTATTAGTGGGCACTGTGCGAATAGGTGAATGCAGCTTGTGGTACTTTGAGCAGCTGAAACTATTGGAAAAGAGCTCTTTGAATGCAATCCATTTTCCATTTCCATTTTGAAGATCAGATGCATTTTTAGTTGCCTTTCTAACCATTTTTCACAGTATATATTACAACATTCTCTGTTAGGATTTAAAACAACACACGAGTGTTGGCTGTGAAGGAAAAACACATCCCTGTTATTTAGGATCTTTACTAAGCATCTTATATGGAAACAACAGGAACAAAAAGAAGGAAAAAACAAAAGCTTTCTGGGAGGCTGCTCCCTGGTCAGCAATCAAAGACAGCTTCACCCCAGCCCACTTCTACTTGTTTTGTTTTGGATTGTTGAGGTGAAGCAGAAATGGCCAACATCCATCAGAAGTGATAAGAAAACACATTTCTCACACCAGCTATAAACCATAAGTGTTTTTACCAGGCTGCTCGGGTAACAACAACAGTTATTATGTCTAAGGAAGACTGATACCGAAGGAAATGCCAGGGGATTTCTCTGCTCTTGTCGAGATTTCATCCATAATATTGCCGTTGCAGATGTCTCCTGCAATGTTTGTCGGCAAAATGCAATAACAGTCAAAACAAGTTTGTACTCACATGAAATGAAGCAGCGGTAGGTATTTATTACTGCATGTCATTCCGCCTGCCTGTCATGCCACTTGCCTCTTTCGCGACTCGATCTCTCCGCTCGCTGTCTCCCCCTTTCATTACGACTCTCCTGCTAAACATACGACATTTCTCCTCTTCCCTACTTTGCCCCAATCAGCTTCTCTCTCAATCTGCTGTTTTTGCTGTCAGGGGGTGAACTGGGAACCGTGGAAGGGCCACCTGACATCCCTCGACTTCTCTGAGATGAAGATCCGACCTGTGGGAGCCCTGTCCAGCAGGAAGAGGCGATCGCTGGCGGCTAGGGAGAAAAGCAGAAACACAAAACTCCAAAAGAAATAGAAGAGCACCTGTGACCACATCAGCCCCATCAGCCTGACATCACACAAGCTTTTGGTGTTTCTGTACATATGTACACATGCATGTTTTAATACTCTAGACTAGAATACCTACTGGTCTCCCTCTCTGTGTGTCTCAATTCTTGGACAATACGTACACCTTTTAGAAAAACTAATACCTTAATATCTGTTCATATGCACAATAGAAATTCAAAGATTTAATGTGACTGCAAGAAAGTGGCAAATGACAAATGTTCTTTGACTTTTTTTGACATTAATTGGTTTTGTTTATCACTCAAACTTGAACCTGTTTGCTTGTGTTATATTTGCTTATTTCACATCCTCCAAAGAAATTGAGTGCATGGTAGAAAACAAAAATAGCTTGTCTGTTGTTGGGTTTTTTCGTGGATCAGGTGTAGACTATTAGAGTTAGCACCGTGAGTTTATTGATTGTGAAGCCAGCTGGCTTCGTCGCATTAAACTGCCACTGTGCTTCTAACACTGTCACATCACATCAGTTTGTGTGGGACAAGGCCGTCAGTAACAACGGATGGCTGTCTAGAGACGCCAAAGTGCTCCTGCTTTACATTCAGATGACCGAGACAGCTAATATCCATCAATGTGACGTGCCTTTATCAAATGTCAATAGGAATGAAGTTTGCTTGCCCCATCCTCGGGAGCATAATGACCAAACTCTAGTTTTTCAATCTGGAAAGCTGACAGAAGTTATTAATACGTCTTTGACTTTGACTTTACTTGATTACTTTTTTCTTCTTTTTCTTTTTTTACACATTTTTATTACAAACTTGGTTTAGGTGACAAGGGCTGAGCACATCAATCAACTTTTCTCCTAATCTGCCAGAAGTTATTTGATTTGCAGTCAGTGACTCTCACACATTACTTTCCCCTAAAAGTTATTATCGTTTTTTTTAACTTCCAGCTAATCTTTAGGATCAGGACTTTGAAGGTCAGAAATGAGGAAATAAAAACCTGTTTATCCATATTTTATTTACTAATTGTATTCTCAAGCTGACATTATAGCTGCTCTTTCATATTAATGCAATCATTCAGGGAATAAAAATAAAACATTTTTTATATGTGAAAATCTTGTTTGTTTTTCTCATCTCAATATAGCGATGGCCTTATGGGATATAGGAAAGCAAGTAGTACTAAACCTTTTTTTGCTTTGCAGATTTTAATGAGTTGCTTTGAAAACTGAATATGTTACCGTGGAAAAGCCAGACAAAATGTTATAGTTATTCAGTATATTTGGGTGTTTCACTGCTGTAAGAAGATACATAACAACCCCCCAAAAATCTGCAGCCACACTAGAAGCTACATTAAGTTTTATGCAGACATATTGAAGCAGTAAATGCTGATGCATGCTTCTTTAACTTTGTCTTATACATTTGTCTACGTATATATGCATAGTAATGGACTTAGTAGTTCTTTTTTATTTAATTATATTTTTGTCTGTTCATTGGACCTGAAGTGCTCCATTAAAGGACTTTCTGGAGACAAATCTTGTCTTAAGCTAATTTGTTTTTTTACAATAAATTATTCATGTTAATTTGGGGAAATACAGGCACCGAGCAACTGACTAGGTACACCCATTCAACTGTTTTTTAATATCTAATGAGCTAATCACACAGCCATTCAATGCATTTAACATGTTAATTCTGAAGCCGAGCATAAGAATAAGGAAGAAAAGATTGATGTAGGTGACTCTGACCGTGGCATGGTTGTTGGTCCAAGATGAGCTGGTCTAAGTGTTCAGAAACTGCTAACCTAATGGGAGTTTCCCACACAACCATCTCTGGGGTTTATATGGAATGGTCTGAAAAAGTTTCACAGCATACCCATCTTCTGATAGTTCCTTTCAGCAGAGAAGCACACAATGTCACAAAGCTCAAATAACCTCAAACTGTTTTCTTGAATGTGAGAATTAGTTCACTTTACTCAAACGGCCTCCACAGTCAACAGATCTCAATCTGACTGAGCACCTTTGGGAAGTTGTGGAGCAGGAGATTCACATCATGGATGTGCAAGCAACAAATCTGCAGCAAATGTGTGATGCTGTCATGTCAATATGGACCAAAATCTCTGAAAATTGCTTCCACCAGCTTGAATCTGTGCCATGAAGAATTAGGACAGTTCTGAAAGCAATAGGAAGGCCAACCCTGCAGAGAATGGATGGATGGATGTTCAGTGCTTATCACTCACTTGTTTTCCTTGTATTGATGCTTAATATTATCAATAAGACATAAATAAAACCTCTCAGTCAGACATGAATTTGCTACGGCGTGACTCTGACCTGTGAAACTCAGCTGTTCTTTCTTTGGTACCACACCACACTTTCATCATACTGAGTTGAGCAACTACATTTGCAGGAACTGATGATTGTTTGCTGTCTGGTCTCAGAGCAGTTTCCCAATTCTCTATCTCATAATCTGCAGACAGAAGCAGCCACTGGCTCTCTGCGCAGGAGCTGTTTTTATCAAGCTGCTGAGGGTGTACGGAAAGGATATAAAAAGGTCATCACGCCATTTAAACACAAAAAGATACTGAAATAAGATATAATCTGTTCAAACAACAATGGAACACTTTTGGAATGAGTAAGTGAAAAATGTCTTGGGGTTTTTTCCCCAAGTGTTTATTCATCAAAATCAAATAAGAGTTTGACAAGGCTGCTGACAAAAATTTTGCCAGCAAATATTTCTAGAATAGCAATTCATATCAACTTTGAAATGAAAGGTCTCACAAAAGCTCATTGATGCGAGAGGCCTTTTCAGGCACAGTGATTGCAAATTACTTTAAGGAGATTGGTTCCTGCCATTGCTTTACGGGGCAAGTGGTTTGCTCAGTGCCAGGATAAACAGAGAGGAGAGAAAACACACTTTTCCCTGTTTGTCTCTCTCTTTCTGCCTCTCCCTTCTACGTTTGTGCATATATATAGTACAGTATGAGGTTGCTGACATACACATTTGTCTGACTTTTGACACTTGTGCCTTGGGTTCAGTGTGATGTATTTTTTCCATGAGAGAACCTGGTACCGTGGTAACAAGTGGGTGTTTGTTTAAAGGAGTGGAGTGTGAGCAGTTCATGGAAAGAGAGAGAAACTGCAAAACAGAAGACATTTGAAATTCAAGATAGCCACTGTCACACAGCACACGGGAACACTAAGAATTTCCATTGACTCATTTCTGCAACACTGTGGATTCTTTCTTTTTCTTTCTCCCTTTCTTTCTTTCTTTCTTTCTTTCTTTCTAGGGAAACTGAATGTTTATTTAAAACTCATTATCAACCAGGGATCTATAAACCCTCAGAGCTTTGATTGATTCTTTTTGAATCATTAAGCATTCTCTAATTAACAACCAAACCCTTGGTACCACGCATGATGGATCCATGCTTTCATGTATGAACTATAGCACGAGTTTCCTGTTCTTAGCTGACACGAGTGGCGCCCATTATGCTCTACTTCTGCTGCTGTAGCCCATCTGCTCCAAGGTTTGACATGTTAAGCATTCAGTGATGCTCTTTTACATACCTTAGTTACAATAACTGTTTATTTAAGTTACTGTTGCCTTGCTATCTGCTCAAAGCAGTCTGGTCACTCTCCAGCAAGATTCAGAAAGCTACTTTCACTCAGACAACTTCTGCTCACTGGATATTTTGTCTTTTTTTGGCTATTCACCACCAACAACAATGCCAAGATTAACATTATTTAAATAACCTTCTGTAGGCACCAGTCTATGAATGATTAAGTTCATGTTTGGTTTATGATTCAAAGATTAGTTACATAATTAATCATTTCAGGTTTAATACATTTGAACATTTAAGTTATGTTCACATAAGGTAATGAAATGTCACTGTTTAGGATCTAAAAGAGGTGCCCACCACTTCAAGCATGTAAGTGCAATGGCAGCATGTGTGGTTTAGGAAGAGGAGGAGCTTGGACGTAGAGGTTAGGAGTCTCATGGTTTTCTTACCGTGTACACATGTTGTTCTGGATAAATATCTTATTTTTTGGAATGTTCATGTTTATTTTAGTTTGTAATAAATAAAACAATCAAGTCATAATTCAACTAGAAGCATTTGTTTTGGAAACCAGGAACGTTTTTGAACGTGGTCTATTGGAAGTGTCCCTACACCTTCCTTCCATAGTCTGATGCTCAATTTTGACCTTCATCAGGTTCTTCATGTTGACCGAGTGCATTGAGTTGCTTTCATGTGATTGGCTGATTAGATACGTGCTTTAAGTTGAACCTAACAAAGTGACCAGTGAGTGTATATCCTAATCTCTCAAGTGTTACCATTTACATTTATGACAAACTTCACATATTATTTGCACGAATGTATTATGAGTTACATCCAAATACTCAGATGAAGTGCTCACTTGAAATGCTAAAAAACCTGTCATCACTGCAATTTTTGTGTTTCGTTTTGCCTTGGCAAAGCATACACTTAGTTGTCAACAAAGTGGTTACACCTCCTGGCAGAATGTGCGGTGCCTTATTTTTTAATATATTTTCACATCTCTGTAAAAAAAAAAGTAGCAAGTTGTCAAAGATAGTACCCAACGATACCTCAGGCTTTAAAAGAGCATGTTTACATGTTGAGATTCAAGTTATGGTAATACTCTGACAACACCAAAAATCAGGATCCGTGAGACGTAACGAATTTGTACAAAGTGCACGTCTTTTGTCAAACACGAATTGCTCCTCGAGCCAAACAGATTACGTGCATCAAAGATTTCTTAGCTACGGCTTTCAAATCAATGATGAAAATTATATGTTCACGGGGATCACTGCGGGCAGAAGTGCTTATTAATTGCTTTGCTTCAGCAGCTTTCCGTTTTCTTTGATTACAGTTCATACCTAACTAAACAATGGTCCAGCTTTTAGTTGACTTTTTGCTGCAATTTGTCGCAGTAACGGTGGATGGTCCTGTTGTGTAATAGAAAACTTTGCAGTATGGAATCATTCACGGCAGGCGTCATATTCTATGTTTATGCGCCACAGCAGGGATCATAGTCTATGTTTATTTTATCCTCACATTTCACAGTCCATCATACTTCCTGTGGTCTCTTCAAGCACGGTGTGTTGACACGCTGCAAAAGCGATCAGCAACTTCGTTTTCATTGGCATGCATATGTGCTCCAAGTAAACGCATTGCTTGTATACACAGTGAATTTTTGTAAGCATATTGTCCTGGCAGCCACACTGAATGAAGACGCCTGTGCAAACCAAAACATAATGACTTCGTGTCAAAACCTAAAGGCTCTGTTAACTTCAATTTAAATTAGAAATAGAAAAATGAGATCCCACAAAGCTAGGAAAATATCTCCCATACTGTTTTTATATGCTTTATCATTGTCTCTCTATATATCACGATAAATTATGCATGCAGAGCAACCAACAAAACTCAGTCATGCACATAATTAAAACAAAAAGAATCACATCAGCACTTTTTTAACTGTGGAACAATGCAAACATGTCTTAAGTAAACAATGTCATGCATAATTAGACGGGCGGGAAAAAAAAAACATAGTGCGATCTTGCAGGAAGCTATCCACAAGGGTAGATCTGACGCTGAAACAGATGACAAATACTCTCACCTCCATTTCCTCTGATCTCAGAGAACTGAAGACAATATACACTATGTGTTATTTCCCCTCCCCCAACTCCTGCAGCTAATTTAAACAGTGCTTTGAAAATAAATTATGATCTGTTTAAAGTGACGGAGGTCAAGTCACTGCCTAACAAGTGTTGAACAAAAAGGCATGGATGTGTGGACATGAGCAGAAATAAAGTGTTATCAGACACTTGAGCTTAATATATATATTTATAGCACAGAGACGTGAAAAAAAACAACAAGCCATATTTGGAATATGTTACCCATGGCTGTCCTGTAAACAATTTAATCGGCAGGCAAATGAGCGGGAATGAATTTAAAATATGATTAGAGTGTGAAAAAGTTAAATAAAAACCATAAACATGTATTTTTTTTCTATATTTGCCATAGTGATAAAATTAATCCTTGGATCTTACTGCATGTGTGACTTTACGCTAGTATTTAACGGGAAAACCATGGATTAACCTTTAATATGCTTTCAGTTTAAAGTATGACCCAAGGCAAATAACAGAAAACGAGACATAACTACTAAACCAGCGACCAAATTTCAAAAAAAGCACGTAGTACCTCTAAAAGTCTCTTTTGGTCGACAAGAAGAGATTACCACAGACCCGCCAATTTGTAAATTCCTGTTTCACAAGAACTGATTTGACTGATTACAATGTTAGTAATTATTTCTTATCTTTGCACAGTGTCAGGCAAGCTGTTTTCTCTTTGTCTTTGTATTATGAAAAGCTTACCAGCTGTCATAACCAACCATAACCATATTTTTTTCTTCAGTGACTATTCTAACCTTACTGATAACTCAAAGCTCAGCTCTGTCAGTGAATATAGAGGTGTCGATTTTTTGCTTGTTAGCATTAGCACCCTGTTAAATATAGAATTCCTGGTGTACCTTCATAACCAAGCAGGAAAGCAGTGCAATATACTAAACTGTAGAAACTACAAAAGAAACCTTAATATAACAAATGTGGCCATTCTAAAGCCTCTAATATATCCATATTTACCATCATTTTGTGACCATTTGAAGCCTGAGGGTGAACTAACTTTTAAATGAAGGGACACTACATGCTCATATGTTCCACTAATGGTGACCAACATTAGAAAATACACATCATGTTGTATTAGATAAGACTTTAAATTAGCAAATGAGACCATAAACTCGTCCGGACATTATTTAATGAGATCATAGATCACAGGAAGGGTCATTTTATGATAAACTTCTTAACAGAACTTCTGCAACATGTGGAGCGGTGCCGTGTTTGCAATTAGAAATGATGCAGTTTTAAGGCACTTTCTATGCTAGTTTTTTACATACAGTCTGTGATAACTGCGCTCTTCTGCCTGCCAGGTCATTAAAATATGCTGAAAGAGAAAAGGGGAGATTTGAATATGTGAACTTGTTTTTATGAGAGGACCAGTCATGGTAAAAAGAAAGTACACCCTCTTTTAATTCTAAGGTTTTATATATCGGGACAGTGTGTGATACTCAGTTGATTACTTGATTAATTGATAACCAGCAAGTGCGGCCACATCTATGAAATCTGCATTTGTGTCAGTTTTACAGGTCTGAACCATACAGGTGATCTTATTAAAACAATTGTTGCTGCCTGTGATTCTGGAAAGGATTATAGGTCCATTTCCAGATTATCTGAAGTCCATCGTTCTACAGTGAGAAAGACTATTCAGTGGAAAACATTCAAGATAGTGTTCCCAGTGTGGATACCCCATCAAATTCACCCCAGACTGTGCCACACTAAGAGAAACAGCTAAAACTCCAAGAGCTACACCTCAGACTCAATTAGAAAAAAACTAAAAGTATGGCTTAATTTGGAGAGGTTGCTAGAAGAAAGCCTCTTCTCTCGATAAATAGCATGGCAGTCTACAACACTGCATCTGAATAAACCACAAGATTTCTATAAAATGTCCATTGGACAGATGAGACCAAACCACACTTGGTGAAAACTGAAACAGCATATCACAACAATCATCTCGTGAACTGTAAAGCATGGTGATGGTGATGATTTTGGTTTGTTTTGCAGCCACAGGACCTGCACACGTTGCAGTAACTGAACTCTGTAAACCAAAGTATGTTGAAACTGGGTCATGCAACAAGAAAATTAACAGAAGAACAGCAGCAAATCTACAGCAAAATGGCTGAAAAAGGAAAGATGAGGTGTTGCACTGAGGCCAGGAAACCTCCGTGAACTGAAGCAACATTGTAAAGAAGAGTGGGACAAAAATCCTCAACAACAATGTGCGAAATTGAGAAAGTCACACGATTTCGAGAACGACTACGTCAAGTTGTTGTTTTTCACACCTTGCTTCTGCATTTTTGTTAACTATATAACCAGATCATTTTTTATGATTTCCATTTATATGAAACCTTTAGCAGAACTTAAAGAGAACATACTTTCTTTATGCCATAACTGTAGTGTTTCAAAGTGTTTCAGTTGTTGAGAAATATCTTTTAGCAAGTGCTGGGAACATCGACCGCATGGATTTTCTGTATCAAGTGAGCAACATTAGAAATCTTCAGCAAAAGCCTCCCCAAGAGTCACCATTACAACAACCAGCTGCTTCTTTAACATGCATGTATATTTTTGAGATAGCTGCATTTCTAGATTGTCAGATACCACCTCATGAGACAGCTACAGCTTCATTAACTCCTTCATTAACTGAGCATATTGAGAACTCTGGAAGTCCTCACACCAACAGGGAGCATCACAGTAACATCCATGCTGGACATACAGTTTACATTTTCACCCCAATTCCAGTCTCTAGAATCAGTGCTTATATTTGTTTATGGATCTTACTGAATGTGTGACTCATATTCTGGTATTTAAGGGGATATCCTTGGATTAAGCTTCAATATCCTTTCAGTTTAAAATACTAGGAGAGGTTAGCAAATGACAGAAAACAGGAAGTAACTACTCAACTGTTTACCAAATTGCATAAAAAACACCTTGTACCTCTAAAAGTCTCTTCTGGTCAACAAGAATAGGTTACCACATAAAAAAACCAAGTGACCTGTGAATTCTTGTTTCACAATTACTGATCACTACTTTAGTAATTACTGTCTTACCTTTGCACAGAGCCAGACAAGCTGTTTTCTCTTTGTCTTTGTAATAAGAAAAGCTAACCAGCTGCCGACAGCAGGTGTATATTTAGCATGCAGACATGAAGCTGAATCACGTAACTCTCACAGAGAAAGTAAAAGTAGTAAGAATAACTCTGAACAGGTCAAACTATTCCTTTAATTTTTTTCAGTCTTTAACATCATTTTACATTTTTATTTATGTTGTAAGAAGCCTGCCACAGTCAGCATTTAATACCCAGTAAAAACTGTAAATTTTACTTTGACAAACACAAACCACAATGACGTGCTCGGCAAAAAACCCCGAACATGGCAGTGTGTTTTCTTGTTAAACGTCTCACTCTTGCAATTATTAGTCATCATACGTTGCCTGTGTTTTGCAAGGCAAGCTTTCATATTAAACTCAACACGTATAGTTTCTCTCTGCGAACATAAAGCAGAAGAGACAAACCCAGATTTCCACATGGGGACGTATCTGTCTGAGCCGTAATGAAATGAGTGGGGCCGGTTTTCCCAGCAGCACTTGAGCAAGAAGATCAACTTAGTGCCAAAATAAGCTAATGCATAAAGATGATGATACTGCTGAGACGCTTTTGCTTAATTGGGCCTTGAGATGTCGTACACTTTCAAAACAAGAAGCCTTAAGGCACAATCCACTCGAAGCCCAAATCGTTTGATTATTTCAGTTTCTTTTTTCTGGAAAGTATGTGAATTAAATTAGGCTAAAACAAAAAAATACTTTGAATACTGTTCAAACCCGTTTCTAAAAACGTTGTATACACGTGAATAGTGAGGACTTGATCAAATTAATCAGCATTATGTTTGTATATGAACAGAATGGCAATAAAATACTGCTGGCAAATAATGTTTACCAGCAGTATCCATGTAAGCACTCATCAAACTTGCACGTAACATGGATTTTGCAGTTATAAGGCACAATCACAAGTGTAGGGGAAGCTCTCAGCATGATGAAATATGCAAAGATGTATGCTTAGACAGCAATTTGTTTGTTTTAATTAAACACACTTTTGACAATCTGAAATTGTCCACATCCGTGCTAGGAAGTTAGCCAAAAGTGATTACAAACAAACTTAATGCCAATTTAACCTCTTAAGCCCCAACGCCCCCAGATACGGGGGCAAAAGGCAGATTGCATTTGGGGTTAGGCATTGGGGCTTAAGTGTGTTGTTGGTCCTCCTTCCAAATTTTCTGTGTGATGACTTCAAAACAGAATATTAAAAGTGCATATGGATCTGCTCTAAACCAACTTACGCCACCTCTTTCAGTCATATTCATACATTTTAGAGGAATAAATGTTCAAAATTTCCATAAATACATGGCTAGTCATCATTGCTAACACCTCCATTGGTATGAGTATCTAGTTTCTAGTTTCCAGTGTTGTTTGTTTGTCTTTTGGGGGGGAGGGTCTCACTTTATCTTTTACAAATTGTCTTTTTTTAATGCTTATTTGGCCCTGAATAGTGTAATAAAAAAAAACACAAAAAAGCCAGATGAAAGTGAAGTTCCACTCCTGTGACAATGCTGTAACATCTTCAAGAAATGGGGGAAAAAATGTCATAATGTTGAAAGTTTCTTTCTGTAGGCAGTGAGTTCAGCTTTTTAGATTGTCAGTGCCTTTTGATTTAGAAATTGAGAGTCAATCACAGTCTGCATTGCAGCCTGAATGTGAGTAATGCAGCTTTCTGAGCACTGGGCAGACCCTAAATTGGCTCTCTCTCCCAAATACACACGCACTGAATTTCACATGGGAGCTCTAAGAACAAAGTGCTCTCAATAACACTGTGCTTCTCTTACACACACACACACACACACACACACACACACACACACACACACACACACTTGCAGTTATATATGTGCTTCTGTCTTCATATTTCTTCCTTTATGTACCAAACACTAAAAAAAATGCTCATAAAAATGCTGTAAACATTGTCATAAAACCACCGCACGACATCTTATGAATGAAAAGTGACAACAATATATACACTCTTTACATATTTCAACCACATCTGTGCCTGCTACTAGGTGAAGTTCATCCTTTTTGTTTGGATATCAGCTCAGCAGAGTCCAAGAGCGTCCACGGTTTATGCTTTTCGGGATGCTCCATCAGCTCCTTTCCATAAACTCGTCAGCAGTCTCAGGTCAAAGAAGGGATATTTATTCCATGGCCAGAGCGACCCGGTCGGGCGTCATCGGCCCTGGCTTGACCGAGATCCACAAGTCTTCGGTATTGGCAGAATTTTTTTTCTTCTTTGTTTCTGACCTTGAAGACGACACGGCGTCGCCGCAGCAACAACAACAGCAGCTGTTGGCATGACGACAGCAACAGCAGTGACAGCACACCACCACTGTTGTGAGGAGAACAAGCAGGGGAAGCGTCAGGAGGACCACCAGGCAGACTGTGTTATAGGCCCCCTGGTTATGTTTTTCTGAAGCAAAGTGCCACAGTTGGTTGAAAAAATCCTGAATGCTGTCAGTTTTCCCATCCATGGCTTAGGATACCGGCGTGTCAGCCCTTTAAATGAGACTATCTCACTGTTGGAAAAGTTTTGCTAAATCCTTTAGAGAGTTGAAGTAGTTGTGAGACTGCAAATGTGCATGTTAGGATGCTGGGGTACTAAAATGATAAAAATATTATGTCCCTCTGAGCCCTTTGGGTGGTTGGATTAAAACTGCCCAAAATGAAATCGTTTCCCTGAGACTCTCGTCCATCCAACGAGGGCTGTGCTCTGTGTGTTAAATGGAAACACCAAACGTCACTGATGCTTTCTGCTTTAAAGTGCTCCTTTGGAGAAGGCCAAAGCCCATTTAAACAAATCCACAAAACCAAGAGGTCACTTGGTTAGAGAAGGCTTTCAATATGAGGATTCTGATCTCGAGGAAAGCGGAAGTTTCTTTATCCAGGTCGACATTCCAGTAATTGTTTTCTCGAGTTTCCTCTTGTCCTCCTCCCCTTTAACTTTCAGTCTGACGAGCTGTAGAGAAGTGACATAATGTGGATGTATCTGCAAAAAAAAAAAAAAAAGAAGGTTAACATGAACAGAAAATTTGGGTCCAGGCAGACAACCGGTCTCCCTCACTCTTTCCCTGCCTCCAAATCTATCTTTCTGCCTCTGTCTTTAACATCTCTACTCCTGCACCCCACCCCCCATCTTGTCAATGTCAGCTTTGGATTTTTTTCAGCTTTCCCTTCATTAATATTGCAGAGGGGCATTCATGATTCAGGGCAGCTCTCTCTCTCTAAGAGTCCCACTGAGGAAGACAGCGGCGAACAGAGAGAGAGAGTAAGAAGGAGTGGAAGAAATGGAGGGAGATTGTGTCTGAGGGAAGGCGAGACCGAGACAGAGGTAACCAATCTTCCTAAGAATCCCGCTGAGATGGAGAACGTGACAGTGTCAGAAAAAAAAAAAAAGAAGCGAAGTGGGAGAAAGGTAGGCCAGAGAAAGAGCTGCTATAGGAGTCTCATGAATATACAGGTCTCATGGATCCCAAAGCAGGAGATGGATGGAATGTGGCCTAAGTATTTCTAAATGTCTGAATTTAACAATTTTATGCTGGCCTCAAATAAAACCACCGCCAAATAGGAATCCTTGATGTAAGGAACTTCAATTGTCAGTCCTACATGGAAATAAAAGTCATATTGTTCCTTACTCTGAGACTAAAAAGCTATTTGATTAAGCCTGAAGCCTTGAGGCAACATTTTTATTTAAATGCTGTTAAACATCTATAGTTTTTCAAACACCATTTGACTCAAGCACGCTCCACAGAGTCTCTGTAGCTTTCGGCTACAGGGCTTCTTTGTATTTTGTTCGCAGGAAGGAAAAAGATTTTCATCTCACATTCGGTTGCTTCGTATGCAGAGAAAGAGAGATGAAGATGCACCTGCAAGTGGAGAGCAAATAGGCACGGCTTCCACCGTGCGTTGTGCCTCATGTGTGAAATTAGTTTACCCACAGACAGCCCGCTAACTTCCCTCCTGTTCATTTGCTCAACAGGAAGCTAAGCACTTAAAGCTAAGTAGCACCTGAAATGTTTAAGTGAGAGATCAGAAAGAGCAATCCCATTTCAGAAAATAGAAGTGATCCAAACCACCGCATGAGAAACTGTGCTTGATTTCTTTTTGGGTTATTAGAGACTCTTCATGTTAGTTTGTGCAGTTTTGGTTTGTTCATAAAAAAAAAAAGAGAAGCAAATGAGGTCACCGGCAAATTTAAGAAAAAACTAATCTAGATTTTGCTGAAGTGGGGAAATTTGGGTCTACTAATGAAGTAAAATGCACACAGTGCACAGACTGACAGTGAGTTTAATGCCACTCAGTGCTCCTCTGATGAGAAGAAAAACAAGGGCAGCGTGCGTCGTTATCTCGTTCTGCTGCGATGGTTTAATAACTCCACCAAATATTCATCTCCATATAGCAGCAGCACATAAAAGCTGTGCACAGGATTGTGCCTTATTTCAAAAATGTGCACCACGTTTGGAACAAAGGCTGCCTGCAGGCGACATGGAAACCCGTGCATATTCCTGAGAGCGATGGCGTCGCTGCCACATCTTTCCTGATTATTGGCTGCAGGTACATGTTGTTGTGATGAGCTTGGCTGAGCTGCAGCACCTCTGTGCACGCTCTGATCATCCCGCCATTATGAAAACTCTGCCACCGCGGCGAGCCAGAGCCGCTGAGCAATAAGTTTGTCGGAGAGGGACAGAGATCGGGAGTGAAGCACGGAGGTGTGATCTAGCCGGTAGAAAAGAAGTGACTCACAATGAATCAGTAGGAAAGTCATTAAATAGAATGGACAAGTCACTGAGTGTTATGATAATTATAGCCTCTGGCCAGGAACAAAGAGCCCACTTTGAGATGCGTTTATACACGGGTGAACTATAGTTGAAACACTAGCAGAAGAAATACAATGCTTTATGATCTACGTGTCATTTCATCAACGTGCTAAGGGAATTAATCCAGTAAGAGAAGTAACAACAAACTGATTGCCACTGTTGTTTCGTACTCAGCAGGCCGTTTCTGTGCAGTACTTGTTCCTAACTTAATGGCTATTTTAAATAGATTGTAGCTTTATTTTTACTAAAAATAAATTAAAATGAGTCTCACTCATGTCAACATTCTTTCAGAGACTCTCACCGGCTGTTTCACTTTCTCATGACTTTGTCTTCTTCTTGAGGCATTCGTACACAGGAAAAGGCCCTTTCTGGGCCACACAAAGCCAGGAAGGGGCTGAGAAAAAATGTTATGATTGCACACAGTTAGCCCCTGCTGCTTTTTTAAAGAACACGCGTGACCTAAAAGACAAAGTTGCGACAGACGGCATGGCAGGAATCTTTAATGACTTGCCCCGAGCACCGAGTCAGAGCAGTTCGCTCATCAGTCAGCATTAATTCACAGCGCTTGGGTGTGTTTGTTTTGACCTGAGTCAAGAACCGGTAAACAGCTAAACCTCTAGATTTTTTTTTTCTGCAGAAAACATGATCTGTGTTTGATCTCAAAGCGCAGCTGTTTTGCTGTCGTAGCAACAGGCCCGCTGATATGCTTGACAGTGAACAAAAGCAAGTGCACAAGCCCATTACATGTCAGATGTGTCAGCTCAGTCCTAACTGGAATGAAATGAGCAAAGTGGAGGTCACACTGCCAGTAAGAAAAGGGAGGGGGCAGCCAGATGAAGCTAATAAACATCATCAGTAAGTTAGTCAGCCCTTTAAAACTAAAGTGAGGGACAAAGTGAAAGTTCTTAGAAACAGACGTTTGAGTGGGATGGTTTGTTTTAAGGAGACGAGAGTGTATTAAAGACACTTTTGGCTGAAATCTAATCTAACCCCAGCCAAAACCAAGCTTCTTTTTTTTGGATGAAGAATGAAGATTGTCCGAAAAACAGCAATTTTACCTGAGTTTAATCAAACAACAAGAAACATCAGCAAATACCAACTTAAGCCACAGCAGTATCAAAGTATTCAGTGGCAGTTAAGATCTCATTGAAAGCAGAACCTTACCCCGCAGGCACTTGTGAAGTAGCAGGTCAGGTCTCGCGTCTTGTCTAATCCAGTTAGCTGCTCAAACTTCTGTTGTTTCTGTTTTGGCATCTGGCTTCAGCTCTGGTCTGGTCCCCCTCACTCTGATATCGTCACTTTCTGTTCCTGTTTCCCTCTCTACCCTTGTTTCATCCTCCTCCTTTTCCTCCTCCTCCTCCTCCTCTCTGTGTAAGTGTGTGTTTTGGTCACAGCGTCACTGCACCCTGCCCACTTTGTATAAGAATGGGCCCTCTGTCTGCGCTTACATGTTTCCTACACACTGTGCTCAAGAGTTGTGGTTGCTTTACTTTACCCTCACTAAATGACGTCAGGCAGAAAGATGGAAAGTCAGATAAATGAAGTTAAAAAGTCTGATATGAAGTCACAGGAATGCCGTATTAAAAGCTGAATCCCTCCACAATAAGGCCTCCATGCATGCACTCATCCGAAAACCTTGCAACCACAGCGGAAGTTGCACGCAAGGTTGAAACATTTTGCATAATAGCACTAAATGACTGCTTGAACAAACACCGCTCCACCCATCTGTGGGCCCCAAAACAGGAATAAAAAGGGGGAACAAAAACTGCGCGAGCCTACGTTTGTGTGTGCTGTAAATACAGTGACAGAGGTATGAGCAAGACAAGAAAGATATTAAAGAAGGAGGTCATGTGAAGTGCACACACACACACACACACACACACACAGAAACCCACTTTTTATGCCTGTGGCATTGTGGTCGATGCCCTTTCAGTTCAGTCAAGCAAAACACAATTTTTATTCAAGTAAGAATCAAGAAAAAAAAGGGTTCAGCTGACATTAAAGAAAACTCTGTTCACTATTCTCATCAGAGGGTTGTTTTATTAAAGGACTTTGACATGCAATCTGTAGGTCTTGTGCATTCATATATTTTATGATGTGTGCTTATATACATGCAAAAATATATAAGCACACATTATATAAGGAGAATTAGTTCAAAGAGTGTCTAATGTGTGCAGAGCCTGGTCATGAACAGAAAGGAAAGGAACTTAACTTTTACCACCCTCTTAAGAAGCAGTAGTTGTGGAAGAAATCCAAAAAGTTAACTATATAGATAGCTAGATGCAAAAGATGTCTGTGTCCTTTATCTGAAACATGATGAGACCAGATGAGTCGCTGCTCTTTTATAGTTATTCACTGCTCATGGTGTATGTAGATGGGACGATTTCATCTGATAATCTGCCTTTTTTTTTTTGACAGGTGACAGGTTTCAGACTGCCTGAAGAAGGAAGTGGGCTCTTTTGTAGCTATGAGGCATGGTTACGTGAAAACTTATGAGACAAGCCTCACCGTGTCTGCAGGTTTGTCTGAGCCATTTCAGACAAATAGCAACCAGGCATTCACACACACACACACACACACACACACACACACACACACACACACACACACACATACCAGCACAGAGGGTGCCGTCTGATTGCCAGGGCATGCAGTGCTACACAGTGAGACTCTATCCCGGCTGCTGTTGAGGCAATACAGTGTCCAGTCACCTCGAGCAAGCGTTGATTAATGACCTGAGTGCAGCAGCACTTCTCTTGATGGAAATCCTTCTTTACAGTAGTTTGTATGAAAATGATTTCTCTGTGTATTCCATTTGCTGCTTTTGATTGCTGCTTCAAACACCTGCGCGCAGGAGCCGCCTTTTCTTTTGCTTAGATCTACTCTTTTGCACAGGCACACTTTTAAACCTGCAGGGTTGTATTAACCTAGATTTTATGTGTGCTGTTGGATCTGCTTCTCAACCTTGAGACGACAGAAGAAACAATCTGAAAGGTGTCGGATGTAACAATTTGCCTTTTCAAATAATGGAAAAAACTGCAGGTTTCTGTATCAGAACAAATAAGAGGCAGATATTGTAGAAATATTAGGGATATTTTTTATTCTATTTTATGTTATAAAGATATATATAGGATGTATATGCATTTCCTTGACAGACTGTGTTTTGCTCTTATAAACCTCAGTCTCTATTATCTCTTTCCTTCACTCCTTCATTCTGTGGACACCTTATGTTTAGCCTATACTGCAGTGACCCTCATATACGTCCCATTTCGTCTATGGAAATCTTACTCTCCATTTATACTACCTCGACCCTGTGCTATAAAGGGTGCAGCTCCCATCTGGTTTATAGAAACTGCTCGCAGCGGAGCTCACCTCACAGAAAAAGGTTCCAACAATATATCCCTTTATCCTACTCAGGTCTGTAGCTGAACAAATTGCGGGAAAGACCACTGAGCTCATGTCGGATCACTGGTCATACAATCATGATGGCAAAAAAAGTGACTTTGACATTACCAGCAGCATTAAGTAAAGCCTCACAGAATCAGTGGACTGTGCAAAAGGGCATTACGAATCACCACGACCTGCTGGTTCTGCCAGCATACACTGAAACATGAGTATGAACCCTATCCAGTGCACTGTGAGAGTTTCTGAATGGGAGTGCTAATGAAAACTGGCTAAAGGGTTGCTGTAGACGAATCTGACAAGTGTCCAGAAATAGCCTGCTAATAAATCCAGTGTCCCCGGAGGAAAACCTGAGCTATAATCCAGTCCTGTAAAATGTCTAAGGCCAACTCTGTGACAACGGGCAGAGAGAGCAAGACAGAGAAAGAAATGATTTTGTCTATATAAGGAATTGCCTCTTGCTCTCAGAGAAAGTCATCTTTCAATAGCGATTGGTTGGCATTATAAACTTTGGGCTTTGCACATAAATGCAAAAATCTAGCTATGATGTCAGTGTGCTATTTTAACATCTATTTATGTAATAATCTAAGCATATTTCTCATGTGACACAAGCTCTACTTTGGGAATAAATATGTTAAACATGTCTTTCTTGGCTTGTGAAGAAGAAATGTTCTGCCTGTTCTGCTGCATAAATAAATACAGAGTAATGCTGTCAGCTTGCAGTGAAGGAAGTGTTTTTCCAGAGCACTTAATTATAATCAGCGGGGACTTTCTAAGTTCTTCTTTCTTGGCCCAGGATTTCCAAATACAGAAGAAACAGCGTGACACACTGTGGGAAAATAAAGTCACCCGTGTTAGACAACAGCTTACAAATACCTTAAGTGTAAATGACGAATACAAACCGCAGAAGAAGACAGTCGAAAGTCATTTGCAGATGCATACCAGGCATTCTTTACTATTTTTATGCAGAAATCTCTGGCACCCCTCATTTGCTTCCAAGGAGTCAGACATGTTTTGTATTTTTTTTTAAATTGGTCTGAAGTAATAGTTCTCCAGGCTTTCTGAAGGTCTTTCAAAGTTTTTCTCTCAACGTTTGTGGCTTTCAGTCTCATTTTTAGTCCAGCCATCATACCTGAATCATAGGAATGTTTTTTGAAAAAAAATATCAGTCACTATCAGTCATGGATTGGCCTCCCATAGACCAAACCCCAACATTACTGAAGCTATGTGCAATCATATAGACAGAAAATGGAACAAAGATTACTGAAGACCACTAAAGGAGTACTTTGATGCTTCTTAAAACTGCACGTTTTTTCTGTTTTCTAAGCAAAATCCTAAGAACTAAGGCTGCTCAAGACATTACTGCACTGTTTGCAGTGCCCATTTAAGGCGACATAACATTTACTGTCTTTATCTCTTCCAGACAGACTTAACTTCTTTTTGACAAGTAGAAAAGCTTGACGGACAGTCTTGAGACAAAAACAAGCAACGTGGCAACAATATGTGGTCATAAGATAACAAAGAAACATAAATACACTTCCTTTCTTTTTTTAAATGCATACGCGCGTTTGGTTTGTCGGGTTTGTCTGTATGCTTCAAAGGAAAGAACCTGTGTAGTGTTTCACAACTGTTTACTGTAAGTGAAAATGATAATAGAGTGCCTGAAGCACATGTTTAATTTCTAACATGTAGTCAAAGAAACATTTTGACACAGTAAACAAATCCAATCAGAAAATGTTGAACCTGCACTTTTATTTAAATTATTATTTAAACTCAAAAGCACTTAACTGTTCAACCCCAGTTTATATCAGTGTGATGGTAATTGAATGTTTTTCTTGCATTAATCCCCCCCCCCCAGGTCAAATTTTCTCGTCTTGTTATCACCATTGATCAACTATTCAGACTTAAATCTAAATCACTCAGAGGCCATTATGTAAGTAAGGCAAATATGCTGGTATGGTAAATATGACTTAACATCTTCTGTTGTTGTTGATGGCTAATCAGCATGTGCTTGTGTTTACCCAGCGGGGTATAAAACAAGACGATTTAGCCTTGAGGCAGTCTATGGAAAGTTCTCAGTAAAGTCCTTAACTTGGGTGATAATCACGTTGATTGTGCACGTGCTTCATTCTGAGTAACTGAAAGTTGGATGGTGATCATATTTTGTTTTAGGGAGATTTTATTTCCAAGCATTCCTGGCATCCCGTGTTTGTTCCTAAGTCTTTACTTAAAAAAAAATAAGTAAAACTGACAGCCTTACTGAAATGCCATTACAGCATAATTACCATTTGCTACACATAGTGAGAGGTGTAGCGATCTCACGCCCTCATAAACGCACAGACAAAAACACACGTTTTCCCACCATTTTCCGCAAGAATCACTAAAAAAAGAATCTCTATCCAAAGTCTACTCAGTGTAGAATTGCTTTCCCTCTGGGTGATGTGACGAAGTACAGAACATACTCTCTACTGCGCTTGTCCCTCGGGTCACTGTAGCCCTGAGAGACACTTTCACATGTCTCAGCTCTCATATCTGAATGGCTCCCGAGGGCTTCTGTGTAGTTCAAATGATGAAGGGGGCATTAAGGATCCCCGCTGGCACACTACAAAATCAAACTCCATTTCCTACTTGGCCTTAAATCATGGAAAGAAAATGGCAAAGCATGTCTTTGCAGGAAAGAAAGGCAAGAGGGGGGGGGGGGGGGGGGTAACTGACATACTCTGAGTACAAAAAGTAAACAAATACGAACAGTAGCAAAATATGGGTTAATCAAGTGTGGCTCCCCATGTGGGTAGTGCGTTTTTTTTACTGGTGTCAAGCCAGCCTCCAATTCAAGACTTGCAGTCAAGCCAGCCTCCAGTTTGTTTTACGTTCCCTGTGTATTCAAAGTATTACGGGAATGGATTTGGAAACCGGATTTCAAAATAAAAGCCAACTTCGAGTGAATTAACAGATATGTTAAGAACATAATAACAAATAATTTAGGCTTTTTTTTTTTTTTTTTTTACAAACTCTAATGTTAGATCTATATGACACAGCCTTGTACCCTAATTGTGCCCTGTCACTATCAAGGCCATCTTATTTTGGATTTCAAAGTAAAAGCCCTGTGAATCTTCATTTTTGAACTACTCTTTCAATGACTTCATAATGCTCTTAAAAGCAAAATTCGTATTTCCAAATACTATTTGAACTTTATATCAACACTTTCCAACCACAGTCTTTTTCACAGTAATACCATATCAATATCAAGTCAGTCTGATTTTGCCTTTCATAGTAATGGCCCTTTGAAATTGCCGATATTTGACTTAATCTTCTAACGATTCAAAATGCTCTAAAATGAAAAATTCTTGTTTCCACAGGGTAAGTCCACTTTAGATCAACAGTATACAGCCCCACAGTGATACCATATCAATATCACGTCATTCTGATTTTGCCTTCAAAAATAAAAGCATTTTCAAACTGCCCATATCTGACTTGCTCCTGGAACAATTTCAAAATGCTCTAAAATGGAAAATTCCTGTTTCCACAGGGTAATTCCACTTTAGATCAACAGTATACAGCCCCACAGTGATACCATATCAATATCAAGTCATTCTGATTATGCCTTCCAAAGTAAAAGCATTTTCAAATTGTCCACAATTGACCTAACTTTCAGTGATTTCAAAATGCTCTAAAATGGAAAATTCCTGTTTGCACAGGGTAATTCCACCTTAGATCAACAGTATACAGCCCCACAGTGATACCATATCAATATCAAGTCATTCTGATTTTGCTTTCAAAAATAAAAGCCCTTTCAAATTGTCCATAATTGACCTAACTTTCAGTGATTTCAAAATGCTCTAAAATGGAAAATTCTTGTTTCCACAGGGTAATTCCACTTCAGATCAACAGTATACAGCCCCACAGTGATACCATATCAATATCAAGTCATTCTGATTATGCCTTCCAAAGTAAAAGCATTTTCAAATTGTCCACAATTGACCTAACTTTCAGTGATTTCAAAATGCTCTAAAATGGAAAATTCCTGTTTCCACAGGGTAATTCCACTTTAGATCAACAGTATACAGCCCCACAGTGATACCATATCAATATCAAGTCATTCTGATTTTGCCTTCAAAAATAAAAGCATTTTCAAACTGCCCATATCTGACTTGCTCCTGGAACAATTTCAAAATGCTCTTAAAATGGAAAATTCCTGTTTCCACAGGGTAATTCCACTTTAGATCAACAGTATACAGCCCCACAGTGATACCATATCAATATCACGTCATTCTGATTTTGCTTTCAAAGATAAAAGCCGTTTCAAATTGTCCATAATTGACCTAACTTTCAGTGATTTCAAAATGCTCTAAAATGGAAAATTCCTGTTTCCACAAGGTAATTCCACTCCAGATCAACAGTATACAGCCCCACAGTGATACCATATCAATATCAAGTCAGTCTGATTTTGCTTTTCAAAATAAAAGACTTTTCAAATTGCCAAGATACGACCTACTCTTTTAAAGATCTCACAATGCTCTAACAATGAAAATTGCTGTTTCCACAGGATAATTTCACTTTAGATCAACAGTATACAACCTCACGATGTTACCATATCAATTTAAAGTAATTCTGATTTTGCCTTCCAAAATAATGGCCTGTTGAAAATGCCCATAATTTACCTAACTTTCAGTGATTTCAGAATGCTCTAAACAGGAAATTTTCTGTTTCCACAGGGTAATTCCACTTTAGATCAACAGTATACAACCTCACAATGTTACCATGTCAATTTCAAGTCATTCTGATTTTGCCTTCCAAAATAAAAGCCTTTTCAAATTGCCCATATACGACCTACTCTTTTAACGGTTTCAAAATGCTCTAAAAAGGAAGATTTCAGTTTCCACAGGGTAATTCCACTTTACATCAACAGTATACAACCTCACGATGTTACCATATCAATTTTGAGTCAGGCTGATTATGCTTTCCAGTATAAAAGACTTTTCAAATTGACCATAAAAGATATACTCTTTTAACGATTTCAAAATGCTCTTAAATTGAAAGATGCAGTTTCCACAGGATAATTCCACTTTAGATCAACAGTATCCAACCCGACAGTAAAACCATGTAAATTTCAAGTTGGTCTGATTTTGCCTTTCAAATTAATGGCCCGTCGAATTTGTCCATATGTGATATACTCTTTCAATTTTTTCAGAATGTTTTAAAAATGAAAATTGCTGTTTCCACGGGATAATTTCACTCAAGATCGACAGTGCACACTATCACGGTGATATCAAGTCAATTTGCCTTTCAAAGTAATGGTCCGTTGAAATTGTCCATGTATGACACACTCTTTCACTGACTTCAGAATCCCGTTAAAAGCAAAGTAGCTGTTTCCACAAGATCATTTCAACTCTACATTGACAGTATACAACCCCACAGTTTTATCACGTCAGTATCGGCATTATAATTGTTCATTTGGTACTTTTAATAATTAAACGCGGATGCTGTTAACAGGACAATTACTGTTTCCACTAAGTAATTGGAGTTCATGCAAACCATACACAACCTCTACAGTGGTAACATCTCAATCTCAAATCAATCTCGTTTTGCATTTCAGAGTAAAAGCCTTTTGACTTTGTTTATAGGAGCTTCTCTTTCCACAACTTCAGAATGGCATTAAATGGAAAGTTCCAGCTTCTATGAATTAATACCAGTTTGTGCCAACACATATCATTGCATATAATCTAACAGTGGAGTTGGTGACCATACTTTTCGGTGACATTAGAATGCTGTTAAATAGGAAAATCCCTGTTCCCATGCAATATTTTTTTCTCTAAATCAATAATATACTCCCTCAAAGTTGTACACTGTGAAAATCAAGTCTTTCTTATTTTGGATTTAAAAATAATCACCCTGGAAATGGTTTGCAAGCTGTTTTGTAATTTCTTTATTTAGAATGACATCTTTCCACAGACTTGAAATATGAACGTACTATCAATTACAACTTACTAGCAATTTCAGCTTCCTTTTACATCATCTTTATGATTCAATTCTGTCATAATCAATTGAGTCTGATTTTGCTTTTCAAAATGAAAACCCAATATGTTTAGTATCAAAAGTACTCAGGTAGTGTGACTGGGAAAACTGAGGATCAAGGATATTAAAGGGTAAAGGCACTGATATTCAATAACTAATACAATATTAGTGCCTGGAGCTCAAATGTCAGTAAAAAGGCATGACGGATGCGTAGGAATTAATAAAGATCATTACTGGGATTAAGGGGACAGGCAACCAGTCAGCAGCATTAATATACAGTATATGAAGTTTATAAAATTCTCAAAAGGATTCAGTTTGCAGCTCTCCATTTCCTCTTCCACACCAAGCAATGGCCTCCAAACATCACTACGCCTTTGATTATTTAATCATGTGTTGATCCTTTTCCTTGACTGTATTTTGTGGCTTTAAACCTGACAAACACCCCCAACTTGACTATGACTTCTGGCCTGGTTATGCTACATACAACTTGAGAAACTAGACCAGGGCAAGGAAGGTTACAGGTTATGGTGGTATCAGCCAGTGTTCTCAGGACTAGCCCAGTAAAATCCACAATCTGTTTCTGAAGCCAGACAAGATGCTTGTGTTATGGAACTTGTTTTGTCTGGCTCCTGGATTGATGAAGTCAACACCATCACGGTTTTAGAACTATCTGTCAAATGCCATCATGCGAGATGAAAGTGCCAGGGAGCCAAATTCTCTTTTATCTGAGACTGCAATTTAAAACATCTACTGACCCACACCAGGGCCAAGGCAATGTTGTTCTCATCAAGTATCTGGTTAGACACCATGTTTCGAAGGCCTTTGGTAATTGTGTTATGTTTGAATTTTGAAGCCGAATATTACAGGTCACCATGGCATTATGACTTTAGTTTAGCTAATTGATTCGTGTGATCTAGCGTCATAGATAAGTATATAGATAAAAGATATATAGTAATAGCAATGGACTGCAATAAAATCTTCAGGGAAACATGTATAAAATGAAAATGTTGAAAAGGTCCTTAAAAAGAAGTCTAATATTAATTTCTGCAACTGAAGAGTTTTATAAATACTGTAGAATCAGTTAGCTTCATCCATCCATTCACTTCCAGTTATACTATCCAGGGTCATCGGGGGTCCTGGAGCATATCCCAGGGATAGGCAGGGTACATATAGCGAGAGGCAAGGTACACCCTGGACAGGTCGCCAGTCTGTTGCAGGGCTAACACACAGAGACAGACAATCATTTGCGCTCACAGGAAAATGGAAAATGGAGAGAAAAATGAAAACCAACGCAAACACGAGGAGAACATGCAAACTTCACACAGAAAGACTCCGGCCTGATGGTGGAATTGAACTCAGGACCTTCTTGCTGTGGGGCAACGGTGCTAACCAGGCACATGGTAAAGTAAAATTTTTAGCTATTAAATCAGCTCTAGTGCATATGATCACAAAGTTAAAATTTGAATATAGAGAAAACAGAGTTGGTTCAACAGAAAACACAACTTTGTCAGGTTGGGGAACAGCATTTCTGGAACATTACTGAGCAGCATGGGGGCTCTAGAGGGATTGTCCTGGCTCCACTTTTTTCATATTGTATACAGCAGACTTCAAATATATATCTTTAGTCTTGCCAAATCCAGAAATACTCAGGTGACACTGCAGTTGTAACGTGTCTCAGGAATGGGCAGGAATCTAAAGACTGGGAGACCTTTTCTTGCCTTGAGCAAATGGATTCAGATAATTATATGCAGGCTTTTCAATTCTAATACAAATGGCAGATGAGCTAGGAATTTTTGTCTGTGATCAGAAAAATTATTGTAATTATTGTTTTTGTACGAAAGGCATTGTCTGGCACCTCTGTTTTTTTTTATAAAAACTGTTCCAAACTCCACTGTTAGATTATATGCAATGATATGTGTTGGCACAAACTGGTATTAATTCATAGAAGCTGGAACTTTCCATTTAATGCCATTCTGAAGTTGTGGAAAGAGAAGCTCCTATAAACAAAGTCAAAAGGCTTTTACTCTGAAATGCAAAACGAGATTGATTTGAGATTGAGATGTTACCACTGTAGAGGTTGTGTATGGTTTGCATGAACTCCAATTACTTAGTGGAAACAGTAATTGTCCTGTTAACAGCATCTGCGTTTAATTATTAAAAGTACCAAATGAACAATTATAATGCCGATACTGACGTGATAAAACTGTGGGGTTGTATACTGTCAATGTAGAGTTGAAATGATCTTGTGGAAACAGCTACTTTGCTTTTAATGGGATTCTGAAGTCAGTGAAAGAGTGTGTCATACATGGACAATTTCAACGGACCATTACTTTGAAAGGCAAATTGACTTGATATCACCGTGATAGTGTGCACTGTCGATCTTGAGTGAAATTATCCCGTGGAAACAGCAATTTTCATTTTTAAAACATTCTGAAAAAATTGAAAGAGTATATCGCATATGGACAAATTCGACGGGCCATTAATTTGAAAGGCAAAATCAGACCAACTTGAAATTTACATGGTTTTACTGTCGGGTTGGATACTGTTGATCTAAAGTGGAATTATCCTGTGGAAACTGCGTCTTTCAATTTAAGAGCATTTTGAAATCGTTAAAAGAGTATATCTTTTATGGTCAATTTGAAAAGTCTTTTATACTGGAAAGCAAAATCAGCCTGACTCAAAATTGATATGGTAACATCGTGAGGTTGTATACTGTTGATGTAAAGTGGAATTACCCTGTGGAAACAAGAATTTTCCATTTTAGAGCATTTTGAAATCACTGAAAGTTAGGTCAATTGTGGACAATTTGAAAGGGCTTTTACTTTGGAAGGCATAATCAGAATGACTTGATATTGATATGGTATCACTGTGGGGCTGTATACTGTTGATCTGAAGTGGAATTACCCTGTGCAAACAGGAATTTTCCATTTTAGAGCATTTTGAAATCACTGAAAGTTAGGTCAATTGTGGACAATTTGAAAATGCTTTTACTTTGGAAGGCATAATCAGAATGACTTGATATTGATATGGTATCACTGTGGGGCTGTATACTGTTGATCTAAAGTGGAATTACCCTGTGGAAACAGGAATTTTCCATTTTAGAGCATTTTGAAATTGTTCCAGGAGCAAGTCAGATATGGGCAGTTTGAAAATGCTTTTATTTTTGAAGGCAAAATCAGAATGACGTGATATTGATATGGTATCACTGTGGGGCTGTATACTGTTGATCTAAAGTGGACTTACCCTGTGGAAACAAGAATTTTTCATTTTAGAGCATTTTGAATCGTTAGAAGATTAAGTCAAATATCGGCAATTTCAAAGGGCCATTACTATGAAAGGCAAAATCAGACTGACTTGATATTGATATGGTATTACTGTGAAAAAGACTGTGGTTGGAAAGTGTTGATATAAAGTTCAAATAGTATTTGGAAATACGAATTTTGCTTTTAAGAGCATTATGAAGTCATTGAAAGAGTAGTTCAAAAATGAAGATTCACAGGGCTTTTACTTTGAAATCCAAAATAAGATGGCCTTGATAGTGACAGGGCACAATTAGGGTACAAGGCTGTGTCATATAGATCTAACATTAGAGTTTGTAAAAAAAAAAAAAAAAAAAAAAAAAAAAAAAAAGCCTAAATTATTTGTTATTATGTTCTTAACATATCTGTTAATTCACTCGAAGTTGGCTTTTATTTTGAAATCCGGTTTCCACATCCATTCCCGTAATACTTTGAATACACAGGGAACATAAAACAAACTGGAGGCTGGCTTGACTGCAAGTCTCGAATTGGAGGCTGGCTTGACACAAGTTTTTTACTGTGTATGTGCACACACATGCTAGCAATTTATTAGCTGGTATATCCATATGCTGGTGACACTGCTGTTGTAGCTGGATAAGGTGGAGCTAATCCATCCAGTTGGTCATAAACTATCTGTAACGGGTCACCAGCTGATATACACTAAATAATGAGATACTCTGTGAGCATTTTTTCTTCACTTTTTTATCTTTTAATAGATTTAATAGGAAATTAGCCTTGGAGGAAACGGCTTTTTATAAAGCAGGTCACAAGCCAAGTATTTTTAGCGAAACGCCTTTGGTCTTCAGTTTAGGCTATAAATTTTAAATGTTACACCCAGAGATGGGCAGTAACGCGTTACTGTAATCCGATTACTTTTTTCAAGTAACGAGTAAAGTAAGGGATTACTATTGCAAAAACGGTAATTAGATTACCGTTACTTTCCCGTAGGAACGCTGCGTTACTGCGTTACTAAAACCGTGATTTTTTTGCGAGAATGTCTCATGACAGTGACGTAAGCAAGTGTGACGTTCGTGGCAACAGCTGTGTACAGATCAACAATGGATCATATATCGAGTAAGGGAGAGAGTATGAGCGTGCAGCGTTTAAAGCGTGGAAGTACTGACCTTACTTTAAGTTTGATTCCATAAAAAGTGACAAAAACATTAGTGTCCGTTGTGCGTGGGAAGAAAACTTCTTTTTACAGCGAAAACCCCCCTAAACTTCCAAGCAAGCACCGAGTGCGCTATGACGTAATGGGAAATTTACAGAGAAACTCGCGGATTCTTCCACTGACTGCTGCGGCTCACCTGCACCAGGGTAAACCTCCGCCTACGCCACTCCTGCTTTACAGGTGAAAATAGAGCAACAGGACCGCTGAGTCTTTGACTTTATTTATTTTCTGCTGTGTTTTACTTGCATCTATTTGAAAGAGTGAGTGTAAACACACACAAAAAAATATTTTATGTGCTGGAATGTGCAGAAAATAGGTTTAAATGTTAAACTAATTTATTCAAGTCAGAGAATGTTGCATATAATTAAATTTTTGCTTGATGCATAAAGTTAAAAGATTAAAACTAACAAAACAAGTTTTAAAAAGGGACTTTTCAATTTGATTACATTTTGTATGATGGATTATGCAGAAAAAGTAGAATTGGGCTGAAAGATCTATTGCTTTATCACCTATTCAGGTTGTAAATCGTGTTTTTAAAAAGTAACTAAGTAACTAAGTAATTAATTACTTTTGAAAATAAGTAATCAGTAAAGTAACGGGATTACTTTTTTGGGGAAGTAATCAGTAATTAGTTACTGATTACTTTTTTCAAGTAACTTGACCAACACTGGTTACACCTTAATCTTGCAAAAACAAGCAACAGGAAATGGAAAGTCTCACTGTCCTCCATGTAATGTTTGGATACCCACACCCCCACATCCAATGTATCTTGTTTAGCTGATTTCCAAAAGCCATAAAGTCAACTATGACAGATTTCTTTACTATTTTTTCACATAAAAACAGTAATATAGAAAGTAACAGAACAGAAAACCCAACACAGAGCTCTGGACACCTTGGAGTACTTAGTAATACACCCTCTGGCAAATATCACAGCTTGTAAAGGCTTTTTGTAGCATGTAAGAGTCTTTCACTTCTTGTTTGTTGGCTTTTTGACCATTTGTCCTTATAAAAGGCTCCGCTCAAGGTCTTTTAGCAGTGCATAAAAGACCTTGGGCAGTCTTTTATGCACTGCTATTCTAAGGTTGCTTCACAGACTTTTGATGATGTTTTGGTCTGAGCCACAGACTTTGAGACCCTGGCAAAACCTTCAGCTGTCATGGCTCAGCCTTGCCTATGTTGAGCGTATTATCTGTGTCATATATATATATATTTCTTTTCCTTGCTTTATTTAGTTCTTTGTATTTCTAATCTTGTTATCTTAATCTTCTGTTCTCAGTAGTTACTGTGGCTTTCAGACTGTTTTTAGTTACTTCCCTTTTGTGTTTCATTCCACTCTAAACTATGTGCCTCACCTTCAGTGTTCCTCTTTGTCAAGTTTATCTTGTTTCCCCATTTACTCGCCTTAATTCATGTTTTATTTTGTAAGTGCTTTTAGCTTTTGGATCTTGTCTAGTTTCACTTCCTATCTCTGCCTTCACTCATTCCTTGATTGTCTTCAGTTGTGTTTAGTTGTTTCCTCTTCCCTCATTACCTTTTGTATAGATTGCCTCAGTCTCTCAGTCATCAAATTCCTGGCTAAGCGCTTCAGAAGCCCCGGGATTTTCGGACTTGGATTTGTGCTTTGTGATTCTCTGGGCTAAGAAGCATTAAAGCTTCCTTAAAGTCTCCTGAGTCCACGCAGAGGTTCATAATGCCAGCCAACCTGTTTTTCTTGGTAGACACCATTCTCTTTTTATCTACAGCTTTCCCCCCCTTTTTTTCTGTGATAGATGCCGTAATACTTGTTATAGAACTTTCAGGGATTGGATTGAACCCATTATTTCCTCTCCAACTTCACTTGAGAATGGCTGCAGCACAAGCCCAAAGCATGATCGATCACCCCGTGCTTGACAAGTCATCTTCACTCATTCTCTCATTCACAGTAATGGGCTTTCAAACCTTACTGCAGCTATGTGAAAGTTGGGCTCTGATATGCAATCAGGACCACAAACTGGTATAATACTTATCTTAAGTATAGGGTATGTTTACTTTGGTGTTCTGCCTGGGTCAAAGTGAGCTCATTAAGACTGCATAAGAACTAAGTGGGAACAAAAAAAAAAGTCACACTGTAAATTATTGCAGTGTCCTGCTTCTGAAACTCCAAGATGGTAGTTTAAAAAACAAAACGTAAAGCTTTAATATCAACATTATGAGTGACCATGCTTTACATGAATTTGCATGCAGCTATGTTTTCTCTGCAGATAAATACTATTCTACAAGCCTTTCCAAAAATTCAATCTGTCTGTGGGGGTATGATAAAGGCTTACACAAGCTCATCTGATATGGCTGTCAGGGGTACGCTGAAAAGGACTAGAGACCACTGATTTAAATTATATATCAAATACAACAACCTCATAGGAAAGGAGGGGAGGCAGGGGGAGGATGGTAAGAGTCCTTAATGGAATGAATGAAATCAAAACTAGAACAAAGAAAGTGTGTGCCTTATCCTTAAAGAATCGTTAGTTTTTAAAAAAAAATCATTTTCTCTTGGTTTACTCTTTTCTTAAATCTTCTCCGGGAGCTCAGCTGTCAGTTCTAATGTTTTACCCGGAATAACGGCACCATAAGAATCACGTCAACTCATATCTACTTTTGCAGGTCAGCCATGTCCAGAGGGATGATGGTTAAAATTTAGCTTAGCAGCTGCAGACAGTAAATGCTTTGGACTAAATTTTAAAGATGAAAAAGTGCCAGTCATACCTGGTCAATCACTACAGGAAAAAAAAAATAGTCTTATGAAAAAGTACTCAGGTGTCAAACCTTCAATTAATGCATTCATTAATTAGCTGCAAGTGTCCAAGTGTGCTGAAAGCCCTAATGAGGGTCAGACAGTCCTCTTGATTAATAGGAGCTTTTCCCATTTTCATTTTTTTATATTTTCCAATTTAAAAAAACTGTAGCATCACACACAAAAGCTAATGGAAAAAAGTATGAGACTGTAACCAGCACAGTCAGATCTTACCTCACATTCAACTTGCTGAGGCTGCACAGACCAGTCTTCATGCCTTCCACTGCACTTGTGATGTATGTGAGGCCCCGCTCATGCTTCCCCATCCCAACTCATGGAGCGCCAATAAAAGCATGATGAAAATCAAGCTGTTCACCAGCCGCATGCCCAATTAAGCCCCAGTGTTTACAATGCTATCACAGAGAGAGTCTAACTGGGAGAGCTGGATTGCACCTCCTTCTTATTCAGATGCCTGCCAGGGCCTGTTAGCTGTATGAGTTCAGTGAGATGTAAAGAGACTCCAGGAGTGCATGGGAGACTCGGGATGCCTCACAACGCCGCTTTTCATCAGCTTCAAGCCATCTGCATTCAATCTTGTGGAGAGATGTGGAGACATTACTGGATGGATGGGACGAGGATAAGATGAGTGAGGGCAGAAACAGCGTGAGGAGGGAGGAAGAAGAGGATGGCTCACACAAAGAAATGCATGTCTGCCGTTCCTTTCACCAAACACTGAAGTCATGTAGCTGCATTTTTTGTTTTTTATGAAATTTGTGGCTTGTTGTTTAAACTTGAAAACTTGAACTTCTATGTCTCAAAGTAAATTTTCTATGTAGTAACTGATTGTATCTTTTCATTATTATTTCTTTTTTCAGACAGCAATATCATATGATACATCTTTGGTTCTGAATTGCCTGATTAGAGCTTAATTAGTTTTCCATGTGAAAACGTTGCTTTGTAAACTCACAAAGTCTTCACAAGACTTTACAACAAAGCCCTCTGGCACTTTTGTAGAGGGGACTCTGTCGATTTTTTATAAGCTGGACTTAGCAGGAATGCACCCAAACATCCACAAAGCAGAGAAAGCAGACACTGGGATTTAGCTGAGTTAGTGAGCTGACATACTGGAGTCAACAAATCATCTTATGGCTGGAACTGTGTCGGGGCAAAGACATCCTAGTGTAGCAGTTTGAGCCTGCTGGGCTTTAAAGAGGCTTCATCAGTTGTGCTCTTTAACTAACAACCACTATATGTCCAGTGCAATGGCTAGTGAATGCATAATTTAATTAAAAAGCACCGTGTTGCTGCTCCACACAAGAGTAGGATGTTTACCTGACTTCCTTAATGTTTAAATTCTGTGTTTAGTTTTGAATAATCTCCAGGTTGGTGCACTGTAGCCCCTCTGTCTGTATGATTAGTAATTATTTTTATCTGGACTGGCACATGACTGAACCAAAGTTTAGTCACAACCTCATTTCTAACAAAACTGTTACAACTTCCTCTGAGTTTATCCCTTATTTTCACACAATGAGCCCTAAGAAGTCATGCTGTTCCACCTGGGAGTTCTAGATAATAAACATGCTGCTATTTCTGTTTAGATATATAAATGTAATAAAGTTATTTTAAACACCTGTGGCCCTGGGGTGGAAATAAATGATTTAAAATAATTGGGTTTGCAAAATAATGTAACAATACTTGCAATGCACAAATGCCGATGGCATTTTAGTTCTAAACTGAGTTGTAGTAGCTTTTTTTTTTCATCGTACTTTGCATACAGAAAGCCTCATATTTTTTCCCCACTGTTGTTGTCACAGTGCAGTAGAGCATCTTATTCCACACATTTGTGCTTTTTTGGTATTTGATTTAATGTAAAAACAAACTTTCTCAATGCTTTTTCATGTGAGCATTTACAGTTAACAAAGCAAACAAACAAACAAAAGAAAATATTTTGATTAGTCATGACTAATGGTTCATTAGTTATGATCACAGATAGTAGAAAACGTGGACGTGGTTTCTGACGAAGTGCCTCAAACCTGCATTCTACTCAAGGCCACCAGATGGCGATAGTGGTAGTTACAATAAAACTTCCAGGATTATAGAACTATGTGGGAAAACATCCCTCTGACTTGACATCTATAAGCACTTTTCTCATAATTTTATGTTCTCAGTTACTAATTTCGGGGTCACGTTGTATAAAAAATCAAGTTTGTTTTGTAAATCTTGGTCATACCATGTTTCAGAATGAAGGATTATCTGTGGTATGAAACTTCTGGCTCATTGGCTAATGACCTGTCAGTCAGCTCGTTAGGCAATGATTATGTGCTTTTGCAGTCAGACCTGCCCCCCCTTTATCATACCCAGGTTTTTGCAGCCAAAATGTTGACAGCAGGCTTCAAAATGGGCCAGTGGGCGATGTCATAGTAGATACATTATCCACTGTATCTAAGGAAACTGTCTAAAATTAAGATTAATATTATATTTTTATGACAATAACATGCACAGTATCCATATGAAATACAGAGTACAAAATCATAACACAAAAATGGCAGTATGCAAATGAAGCAGATTAAAACAGAGCTATTTTTTAAGTGCAAGAGTTACAGTGACAACAGACATTAAACATGAATGGTTTTTAAAGCCTTTTCAAATAAAAAAAAAAGAGTTCTGTTTCCTTCATGAAAATAGGGAAGTGTGAGTCTATAGCTAAGATTAGCACAGACATGCACAGTAAGCATTTGAGGAAGATTGAGATGTGCAGCGCATGGGATAATCATAATCTACTGTCTTCTTACAAGTGCCATCAGACATGTTCCTTCATTTATTTCCCTTTATACAGAAAAGGAAATGTTTGTGTTTGTGTGTGTGTGTGTGTGTGTGTGTGTTACAGTGTAAAACCACTCTTTGACTTAGCTAAATTAGTGGAACCTAGTGGAAAGTATTAGCTGTAGCTAAGTTGCTACCAAAGCAGTAGGGCTTCATTAACCTTTTATCATAGTATCATACAGGATCACTGGACTTTTCGTAATTTGTCATATTGGTTGTTAAATTACAAAATAATTCTCATCTTTCAGGAACGATTTGGATTTTTTCTCTAGTCTAAAATGGTTAAAGAGTTATAGTGATGTGAAGCTCACATGGTAAAATGTAGGCAGAGCTGATTTTTCTGTGTTCAGATGGTACTGCTTTGTGAATACTTTGTGTTACTGTGATAAACTGAATATCCCCCATAAAGTATGTCTTCTCTTCTTTTAGAAACCATTGAGTTTTGTCTCTAGCACAAACGGTAACGCAGCTACGGTCAGTAAAATAGTGCTTGTAAAATGGTCCTGCCACCAGAAAGGGTTAAATTGGCTTTACTGGCTAATTAAGCCAAAGTAGTTATTGTGAATATATTTCACTGGAAGGAAACGAGTAGTACTGAACCTGATACTTGGGTTTTAGTCAGTACAGTAATGCATTGCAGTACAATACAAAAAGCCTTTTTATAATATCTCTGCCTGAAGGTGCCATTTTGGCTGCTGCTATGTTGCGTTTTGGGGGCAGACGTAATAATATCAGCTAATTTAGAAGTTAAGTTAGCAAGCTACATCCATAAATTGTATGGGTGCAAAGGCACATATCTCATAATTACTGCAGCAACAGCATAAATCACTAACATTTCACTCAGGCCACACAAAAAGCAATTTTATTGGTTAAATAATTCAATTAAAATGCTCCAAAAACCATCAAGACCGCAAACATGGTCAAGAGGTCCTGTTCAGGGACTCCAATTAGCGATGGTGAGGAAAGAGCGGTGAGCTGTAGTGGCCTGTTTGAGCAATTCTGTCCATCACAGCAGCCATGCACCCTACTTTAAGCCTCACCAGTACTCTGTCCAAATAAATTAGCTATTTAAAAACAAAATGTACCAACTGTACAGTTTCAGTGAAAGGGGATACTTTCCAGAAAACAAAACTATTCACGAACCATGTTGTAAATGTTTCTTTCAGCTAATAAGTTGGTCTGTTTAACATGGAAGTGTATGGAAACGGGATTGCTTGAGTAGGTCCTCAACAAAGACACCTGTGTTGTTTCTTGCTGCTCTCCTTTACTGCAAGACTAAAACAAAACAATAGCAAGTAAACTCTCTCTTTTACTTTCAGACTGAGTGTATGCTATCTTCATATACAGTACGCATTGTTATTGTATGTTTGCATGGTTCAGTGTTGTTATATATTGTAAATATGTTTATTTTTATGTGTCTAATTTCTATGCTTAGTTTTGGGTTGTTTAGGGTTTTTGTTGTTGTTTTGGTACATATGTTTTGAATATACAGACCAAACCAATATTTAATTAAATTTTTTGTATTTTTTACATTTAAGGTCAGTTTTTAAAGGTTTTTGTAAAATAATTAAAAAAAAAAAGTTCCCTGGTGCTTCCAGTTAAAAGAGAGTTTTTCCTTCCCACCATCACAAAGTGCTCGCTCCTCAGCAGTCACTTGATTGTTAAAGTTTTCTCCAGAAAATTGTACAATATGGTAATATTGTAGTTCTGGGTTGTTTGATGACCTTGTGGATGAGTCATTGATGCCCTCTTGGAGTAGTTTTGAGTGGACGACTACTGGAAAGGTTCACCACTGTTCCAAGTTTGCTCTATTGTTGTTCACTGAAGTCCCAAATCCTTAAAAATGCTTTTGCAACCTTTTCCAGACTTATAGATGCCAATGAATTTGTTTCTCTGCTGGATTCTTTTGAGACATTTTAGCCTACCTCTCTTTGCCAGACAAGTTCGACATAAATCATTTCTTGGTTCAATAGGTTTAGTAGAACTCAGGCCTGGGGGTGAACTGAACTCAGCTTTCCAAAACTAAAACTGGTTAATCATTTGTTTTCAATCATTCATCAAACAAATCAGTTTGTTTGATAAACTGGAACATTTAAATGCGGCAAATATACAAAAAAAATTGCAAATGCTTTTTCACAACACTGTAGCTTTGTGAAAAGGACCTTGTGTTAAGAAATCAGATGAAAACATCATTCTCAATAAAAGCTTAGACATAAAGAAGACTCCTGAAGTGTTGGCTCAAATCAGGATTTTTTGTGTGACTCCCAAATCTGTGTCCATAAACCAGTGTAGCATGTGATGCTTAGTAATTCTGCACCAGTCCAACATAATAACTGTATCCCCCAGCTTAATCTTGCAAAATGAATGAGTAAGCTAATATACACTAAGTTGCTTCATATCTCCACTACAATGCTTTCTGTTAAAGCAAGATCAAGATTAGACATACTTCTCCTAATTGGTTCTGACATCAGAACAGATCTAATCTAGCCTGGAAATTTTATTTCATCATTTTTGCAGCCTCGGCAGGTTCAGCTCAAAGTGTCATGTGCGCTGTTGTTTGACAATGTCAAATATTGCATTATAAATATATACAAAGTGCAGATATATACTATACTTTTGTGAGATATAGCCTTTGCTGCCTTGGTAACACACTCTCATATTTTTAAATATTATAATAAACAACAAAAGAGTTGAAAGAAGAATGAAAATGTCCCCACCTGCTGGTCCAAACGATGCTGTTTGCAAACTGGTCCGCCATTTTTCAAATGTATTTGCCATGAAAAAGATCCAAAGTTAATCCTCTGTAATTACTAAATAATGTGGATTATAATTTGTATACAACTATCTTTGAATGCCTGGATTTGAATGTTTTTATTTCATAACTCATTTGAATACCTTAAACAAAAAGGGCCAGTGTCCAATTATACAGGGAGTGCAGAATTATTAGGCAAATGAGTATTTTGTCCACATCATCCTCTTCATGCATGTTGTCTTACTCCAAGCTGTATAGGCTCGAAGGCCTACTACCAATTAAGCATATTAGGTGATGTGCAACTCTGTAATGAGAAGGGGTGTGGTCTAATGACATCAACACCCTATATCAGGTGTGCATAATTATTAGGCAACGTCCTTTCCTTTGGCAAAATGGGTCAAAAGAAGGACTTGACAGGCTCAGAAAAGTCAAAAATAGTGAGATATCTTGCAGAGGGATGCAGCAGTCTCAAAATTGCAAAGCTTCTGAAGCGTGATCATCGAACAATCAAGCGTTTCATTCAAAATAGTCAACAGGGTCGCAAGAAGCGTGTGGAAAAACCAAGGCACAAAATAACTGCCCATGAACTGAGAAAAGTCAAGCGTGCAGCTGCCAAGATGCCAATTGTCACCAGTTTGGCCATATTTCAGAGCTGCAACATCACTGGAGTGCCCAAAAGCACAAGGTGTGCAATACTCAGAGACATGGCCAAGGTAAGAAAGGCTGAAAGACGACCACCACTGAACAAGACACACAAGCTGAAACGTCAAGACTGGGCCAAGAAATATCTCAAGACTGATTTTTCTAAGGTTTTATGGACTGATGAAATGAGAGTGAGTCTTGATGGGCCAGATGGATGGGCCCGTGGCTGGATTGGTAAAGGGCAGAGAGCTCCAGTCCGACTCAGACGCCAGCAAGGTGGAGGTGGAGTACTGGTTTGGGCTGGTATCATCAAAGATGAGCTTGTGGGGCCTTTTCGGGTTGAGGATGGAGTCAAGCTCAACTCCCAGTCCTACTGCCAGTTTCTGGAAGACACCTTCTTCAAGCAGTGGTACAGGAACAAGTCTGCATCCTTCAAGAAAAACATGATTTTCATGCAGGACAATGCTCCATCACACGCGTCCAAGTGCTCCACAGCGTGGCTGGCAAGAAAGGGTATAAAAGAAGAAAAACTAATGACATGGCCTCCTTGTTCACCTGATCTGAACCCCATTGAGAACCTGTGGTCCATCATCAAATGTGAGATTTACAAGGAGGGAAAACAGTACACCTCTCTGAACAGTGTCTGGGAGGCTGTGGTTGCTGCTGCACGCAATGTTGATGGTGAACAGATCAAAACACTGACAGAATCCATGGATGGCAGGCTTTTGAGTGTCCTTGCAAAGAAAGGTGGCTATATTGGTCGCTGATTTGTTTTTGTTTTGTCTTTGAATGTCAGAAATGTATATTTGTGAATGTGGAGATGTTATATTGGTTTCACTGGTGAAAATAAATAATTGAAATGGGTATATATTTGTTTTTTGTTAAGTTGCCTAATAATTATGCACAGTAATAGTCACCTGCACACACAGATATCCCCCTAAAATAGCTAAAACTAAAAACAAACTAAAAACTACTTCCCAAAACATTCCGCTTTGATATTAATGAGTTTTTTGGGTTCATTGAGAACATGGTTGTTGTTCAATAATAAAATTATTCCTCAAAAATACAACTTGCCTAATAATTCTGCACTCCCTGTATGGGCTGAGCTGTACAAGCCATATTTTGCAGTTGCCATGCAGTAGCTGAGATCTTAGTTTTGGTTTAGTGGAAGTTGGCAGGTGTTTGTGAGTGGCTACAAGCATGAAGTAGCCTGTGTGACTTTGGCTGCAGAACAGCATTTTAGCCAGCAGCGAGAGGGTGACATGCTGGTTGGATATAAGGGGATCCCAATGAGAAAAACGATGCAGAGCAGGGAGCAGGGCACACTGGCTTAATCCTCAATCAGTGTGGAAGAGCTGAGCAAAGCAATAGGCACATGTGAGGGGAGGAACTAAACCTGAGGCACAGGAAACAAGAGGTTACTGGGAATTCAAAAACAAGAGTCACCCATGAGATTTAGATTTGGGTTGCCCACAGGCTACCATGCTGGTGATGATTTAATGGAAAATGAGTTTAAATACTGCTGGAGGTGAAGACTGGATGAATCAAATGTCCAAGTCCACTGACCGAAGAGTTGGAGGAACCAATTAAAAAAGTGTCTGATCTTACCAAGAAATAACTCCATGCCATGGACGTACCTGGTGAGCTGATTGGCTGGCAGGCAGTTATTTTACACTTGTTGCTCTCTAATCTCGAGCCTAACCTGCTCCAGTCCAGGTTAGGTCTCAACATAAGTTGCCATGGCAATCTAACCTTGTAACTGAACCCCTTTCATAAATAAAAAGACACAGTTAACCTTGAATGTACCAGGAAATTAGCCCCAATCCCACTTTGAAATGAGAGCCTCTAGCTTGAGCTCTGTCATTAGTTAAAGGATACGTTTGGCACAGTGTCTCCTTGTTGCTTTCTGAATGTTGCGTAGATTATGAAGAAAATGTCACCCAATTACACATATCAGTTCCACATGACCGGAGAACCCTGTCGAATTGCGAGGATTACTTTAATGATCCAGTTGTGCATGTGACATGTTTTGTTTTGGTAAAGACTGAACAGATTAGCTTGTCTCACTGACCTTTATTCCACTGGTAAAGTCTGTGTTGCTCATTTATTTGTGCTTGACTCTAATATATTCACAAACTTCGCACAAGCTCATTACTTACCAAAGTTGTTTTTTGCTGACCAAACACTTGAATGGATTATTATTGGATAATTAGGACATGCTGCAATCAAACAATGAATCTTAAAACTGCTGAACTGAAGATTTGCGAGTATTGTAGCTGTGCATTATAATAATGCTAATAAAAACAATAATACATGGGTATAGTTGTGGTTGCAGATATTTTTTTCTGCAGGCTCATTGTTGTTTGATTTAGGATCCATGCTAGTCATTGCATAGTCTTTAAATGGACCCGGTTATTAAGAAAATGGTCTTTATTAAGCCTACATTTACAGCTAAGGACATGATGCTACCTTTAGGAGACATACATTAAGGTGCTGCATCCAACTCAGATTTGCAGAAAAAACGTTTAGAGTCCTCCTCCATTGTTCTGCCATATTGGCCTAAACATGCAGTTATTTGAGAGATTTTTTAAACAGACTCCATGCAATCTCATGAATAAGTCCACCTCGTGATCCAAAAGCCTGTAGAGCCACCTTTAGCAGCAATACCTTGAAGTAATCCTTTTCACTGTGACTTTCTCAGTCTCTCATCATCATTGTTGAGGAATTTTGGCCCAGTCTTCTGGGTAGTGTCGCTTTATTTCATTGAGTATGACATTCATGTTTTGCACATCTCTCTCCTACCACATCATTTCAATGAGACTGAAGTCTGGACTTTGACTGGGTCATTGCGAATCCTTGATTCTTTTCTATTTGAGCCATTCTGTTGTAAATTTTCTGCTGTGGTTGCGATCATTGTCCTGTTGCATGACTCAATTTCTGCAAAACTTTAGCTGTTGGACTCACATTCAACTCTAGCACACTTGGTGGTTGACTCAGTGAGCGTAAGGTTCCCAGGTCTTGTGGCTTCAAAACAAGCCCAAATGATCAACCCTCCACCATCGTATTTGACACTTGGTATGATGTGTTTGTGTTGATATGCTGTGTTTGGTTTTTGCATATGTGATGCTGTACATTATGTCCAAACATCTCAACTTTGGTCTTGTCTCTCCAATTTACATTGTCCCAGAAGTCTTTTAATTTGTTGAAATGCAACTTTACAAACCTAAGCTGTGCTATCGTTTTAGAGAGCAGACACTGTCTCCTGGCAACTCTTTGAAAAAGCCACACTTGTTCAGTCTTGTTCTAATTATACTGTCATGAACTTTAACATCTAACATGCTAACTGAGGCCTAGAGTAGAGTCTGACATGTAGATCTGTTTTTTTTCCATTCTCTCTCAGCATTGCACAGTCTGACCTTGGGGTAACTTTGCTGGGCTCCACACCAGCTAAAGTTCCGCTTTCATAGAGGTGTTGACACTTGCTAATGATCAGTTAATCAAGTACAGTTGATTTCCAGCACCTGGCTGCCTCTTAATTCCTGTGGAAGAAGCAAGCGTGTACTGCAAATGTTCATGTATTGAATACAGGAAATACACATTTTACTTTTGTCTACAATTAGTAAAATGACTAAACTGTAGACAACAGCTTATTCTCCTCTTTTTTTCAGTGTATTCCCGGAAGGTTAAACTACTAAATTTAAACATAATCCACCTCCTTCCCTGATAATCCCATTCCCATGGTTGTTTTTTAAACAATTTCACTTAAAATTGCACCAGTACTAAAAGAATCCTCCTCTTTGTAGATGATTAAAATTTAAAATGAACGTGTTATTGTTCTTCTGTGCCTACCTGTAATATTGCATAGGTTGGGTTGTTTTAGGTTAGGCCTGTTTTGTCTGTTTGAAAACAAATTAGAGGTCTTGTAGCCAAACCACACTGGCAGACTGTTATTACTGCCCCTGCCACTATGCACGAGTAGAAGTTGCATTTCAGTTCAGTTTTTAATGGCCTCCAATTAGAGGTGGAGAGACTTTGATAAGTTTAGGACATGGAGTTGGTTCTCCATGCTTTGTTATTTCATTGGAGCAAAATGGAGAAGGATTTTCTCAGTAACCATAATCCCATTTGTTTAATATAAAATGTGACTCAAAAATGAGTGTCTATTAAGCAAATACATCCAAGCAAGTTAAAGACCCCGTGAGCAGTTCATTGTACCATCAAATTTATGTAACAGCTTGCAGTCAGCGCTCACCAAACAAAAAGGAGAGTCAGACACCGATTCAGACTATTTGAATGTTTTATTAATATGTAGAAAATGTATTAAAAAAGGAACTATATAGTACATGTTTAAGTCAAACTAGAGCTAAATTTGACAGTAATATCCAAGGTTATCCAACAATAATTCCTAGTTTCAGCTTACATGAGCGTTTCAAACAGTCAAGATCACATTTTATCAACATTTACATTTCCATGGCAAGATTTGTCAAATGAATGCAGTTACATTATCTGCCTATATAAGAGTTATTACCAACCACGGTGGCCATATCAGTTAAGTAATCTGTGAACACAAACCCAATAAATAAAAGCATTTTCTTTTTTTTTTGTTTTTGTGTCACATCAGTCACAAAGAAACAGGAAAATAAATAGCAGTGAAATAAATAAAGGGAGCAGATATCCTCTCAAGTGAGGGGGCCAGTCGAGATAAATACATTACTGGGTAATTATACAATATATGGACACAAGGTCAATATTGTCCTATTGTGTCTACAGAGAACATCACCAACATTTTAGCTAACTCAATGTAAATGATTACCAGGAGAAAAAAGAGAGAAGTGTATGATTTGTGATGTCTAGGACGGACAGGTTCCAAGCTTTGAAGCATTTGGCTCAGCCCTAATTATTATGCTGTCAGTATATCAGTGGCATAAAAAGGTCATATAATCGCAATAACATTGGTTAAAGGTGGTATTGTAACTTGTAAGAAGTTCAGTACGAGTCTTAAGTTTAAGCAATGGGGATAAAATGTACTTTTTAAACCGGATGCTGTGCAATAGGTGGAAAAGATTTTATAAAACACAGAATATAGACCAAATGTGGAAAAAAAAAATACCAACACAACTTGATCTCAGGTAATGTGAGAAGGAAATAATATCACGAAAATATTTCAGGCCCCTGTTTTTCTGTAGAATTTCATTGGATTTGTTTTCTTATGTCAATGCAAAGAAGAAGAATGGACGTGGATCTGTGGATGACGTTAAACGAAATGCTCGTTCTGTGAAGTTATTAACGGTTGAAGGATTATTGCAAAATAGAAAAAAATCTAAATCAATGGAAATATAACGTTAGCTTTCTTTAAGAGCACCTTATAATCCGCAGTGAGAGGTATTCCTCACAATGCAAATGACATTCTGTTCCTTTTCTGCAAAGCTTCCCGACCTTTGTTCCTCGTACACAAAACCCAATGAGGCAAACTTCATCTAATTAGTTAATGAAATAAGTACAGACAATTCTCTATTCTATTATAAATCACTACAGGAGATGGACTGAAGCAGTTACTTAGACACTGAAACATAAATCAGACTCAGGAGAGATCATGTGATCACCTGACTTGGAGGCTGATAATCAAAGTGATCTATATCTTCTACCTAACAAACTTCAGGAGCACCTTTTACCCAGATCAACAAAGAAACGTGACTACAAATCAGATTGCAACGCATCCTTAGGACATATGGTTTTTACTGTCAGGCTCTTGATTGCATTTTAGTCCACATGCACAAGTCTCCCTCCAGCCTTCAGCACAACACTGGTTAAAAATACAGCACTTAAAATGGAGATGTTCAAAAGGGCTTGTTGAATTAGTTTGCATCTTAAGGGGGAACACATCAAAAGCTGTTTTCAGCTCTATATCTACATGAGTATATTGTTAGTAGTTCATAGAGGGGAGAGTTACTAATATTTTAAAGTCTAAATGGGGAAAAAATAAAGACAAATATACAAAGTCGCAATAGGAGCCAAAGTCGCTTGCTCACTCCTGTGAGAAAAGTGAAGAAATAAAGAAAAGTTCACTTTCCAGCTGATCAAAAATTGACAAAAACAGAATCAGATTATCAATCGTGAGACCAAATGTCGCTTGCAGTGATGGTGACATCGATTTCCGTGGACTGCTGTGTGGTTCATCTTCCGACTCCGCAGACAGCATTTTTCCCCCCTGCAAAGGAGCCAGGAAACTCCAAGAAAACAACTTCAAGAAAACCAACTGGCTCCCAACACTTTGTGCGACTCCGTGAGCAAAATGTTTGGTGGGCACGCTGCAGATTACACCCGCCCAGCTAAAAAGGAATACAGGCTCAGCCGTGTTTGCTGATTTTGTTGTTTCACCGGGGAGCTTAAATTGTGAAACGAGTAAAAGAAGAGCACAGAAGAAAGACTTGGCTCCTCTCCACCTACTGTTCTGCTTTCTTTGTTAGGTTCAGTTTCAGCCAGCAGTGGGAGAGAGGCGAAACATGCGCTGTACCCCTGACTTTCCCCTGCATAGAATTTAGCGATCATAATGCATAAAATTATGCCTGGGGACACAGTTACCATAAAAATCCCCTGAAAAAGTGGGACTCTTATTAACACAGGGGGGAAAAGCTGCTTCAGTGACTTTGGTGACTGGCATCTTTCCAAACAGCAGGCCGGGCCGTTATTATGCAGATCTTTGGTTAAATGTTGCATCTATCAGCACCATCTCTGCAAGCAATCAGAGCATCTATAGCAGGGGTCAAAAAGCAATTAAGAGATTGTTATTTTTGGCCAAGAAGACGAGCTCGAAAAATCTAATGCCCATTAGCAACCGAAGAAATGAAGTGAATGACCAACAATAGCTTTGCTGTGTTCCCACTCACAGTGCAAATACTGTCTCAGCGTGGCCACCAGTAGTAGTAATAATAATAATAATAACGATAATAATGATAATAATAAGAAAACAGTTTTATTCTGCTTTAAAAGCCATAATCCATAAGATAATGAAAAAAATAAAGTAGATGGTTATGAAGCTGCTGCTGGTGCACTGCTTTGTGAATGTTTTGTTTTTTAATGCTAATTATCCAGAAAATTTATATTAATTTTAATATAGGGTCAAAAACCAAGGCATCAAATAAATGGACTTTGTCACAATATCAGGTATAAAAATAGATATATATTTTACAGAGGGTTTTAAGGGCATATACAGTTTTTTTTTGTTTTTTCTTTTAGTTAAAAGTGTTATTTTGTAACGGTTAAAATAATGCTAGCTCTCACTCCTGAGGGCGTTTCTGAGCACATCCTAGGGAAAGACAAATCACAGATTAAAAGAAAAAAAACAAACAAAGCTTCCTGGTTTGCCTTTCCTCTTGTTTTGTCTTTTTGTTTGTTTTATACAGCAAACAGAACCATTTTCATTCAAAGTATTTAATAAATTACATACAGTGTCTTCTAACTTCTGGGCAGAAGTACAGCAGGGTAAGACAGCTAAAGCTGGGCAGGTGGAGAGATCAACAGAGTTCGGACGTTGCTCGAGCCTCTCTGCTATTTTATGATTACATCCGTGGTTATAACATCTTCTTGTTAATGTTTTAATAAAATATTAGTAGATTTTTGTCATATTCTGCTTCTTCTTTGAGCCTCACTAACGTTGCCCTGCCGAGGTCACATCCCAGCCTGCTGCTCCTGTCAGTGAGGCACGCGAATAGCAAAAACTCAACATCCGAACTCCATTTATCCATGACTCTGGGCTGGATCGTGGCGATTCATCTATACAGGGGCAGACCGCCTCCTCTTGCTGCTGATGCTGCGGAAATTGAATGGCCTCATTTTCATCTCCACATAGGGAATGGAGAACTCGTGGCCTTTCCAGTGGTACCAGTTGATACCCTGTAAAAAAGCGAGAAGTACAATTTGGGAAGCAGCTCGGATCAACAGGATTTTTTTCTTCTTCTTCTTTTATTTTTTATTTTTTGAGCACATGAGATATGAGATATTTCTGAAGATGGAAAAGTTATACTTCTATTTAAGTGTAGTTTTCATTTAAATGAAGCATTCAATCCAGGATGATAGGAATCCTGACTTAATAGCTAGCACAAATACAACCTTGGTGTAATTACAGCCTGAGTCTAGCCTTTCTAATCCCCATCACCACCAACATTTATGGCCGACCATCTCTGCTGCCACCTGTTCCCATTTCATGTCATTAACAGATGAAGAGGAAGGCAAGGGAGCAGAGTGGGAGAAGCGGCGATGCTCCAAAATCCTAATCACGGCTTCACACAACACATCAGCCATTTCAGCATGAAGCAAGCAAAGCGAGGAATACCACACACCAGTCAGAAGGGACACGAAAAGCCCTCGATTATCCCACATCACATGTACAAAACACAAAAAAGTGTCCATTTTTGTGTTCGGCTGGGGTGCCAGTGCTTTTTTATTTTTAATCTCACATTTAACAATTTGTTCCGTTCCTTAAAGGAACTTGAAATGCTTGAATTGTTTGAACTTACTGGGAAATGAAAGCGTATCTCTTGACAAATTAGTCTCAAGCGCCATCCTCTTTCATTAAAATCAGACGAGTGGTGTAGCAGATTTGGTCCTTCAAATTTTGACCTTTCATTAAAAAACTCCTTCATCAAGATGGATGCTGGTAGCAAATTCCATGTGATTTCATTTGCTAATTATTACCCTTTCATAATGACAAGTTTTAGCCTTTAATCACTGTTCTGTATTGGATCCCATTAAAGTGAGACTTGTAAATGCCAAGATACACTTTCAAAACGCAACCTTTTTCAAAAGATGGCACTTACTTTAAGACTTGATTCATTCAAATAGCCAAAAAAACCCACATTTTTAAAAACTTTCCCACTTAGAACTGGCACGTTCATGCAGTAAGGTTGAATGAAGTTTTCAAAGGATTCCTATTCTTGTGAACATGGTATCCGTTGCACACCTCGTGGGAGCTAATTTGGCACAAAGTTGATGTGGATTCAAGAATGAAGTCATTCAATTTTGGTCATCAAAGATCAAGGTTAGTGTGGTCTCGCAGAACACATTATGAAAAGATGTCACACAAATATCTAAGAGGACAAAACTGTAACGTTTAAAAGATCAAAATTTAGCTGCAACATCAAAAATATTTGGCACAAACATTTGTTGGCTGATAATCTGAACAGAGGTATTTCACAACGACTGCAAAGCTCTTTTACTATTTGTATGTCTAACTTCATGGCTTCAGTTTTAATCCCATAGCATCAGCTTGTTTTGACATTTCAAAAGTTTTCACCACTTATATAAAATAAGTTGGGCATGGAAGCACACTTCAATTGACTCGCTGGCCAAAATACTCAATAACCCACAAAACGGCTATCAACAACTTTCCCTTCAACTACTTCTCATCTGTTATTTCTAATGGAAACACTTAAACTGTGTTGAATTTCATTCCCATTGCAATGAGCTGACAGTTAAATTTTCACGCTACAGTCATGAAAAGGAAAACAGTGATTAGAGACCGCAAACAAATTATCGCATGTGTGTTGAATTTGCGATCATGCTGCCTCTGACACAGTTGCTTCCAGGACATCGTTCAGGTTTGTGACCACTTGCAGTCATCTGCATCTACCTTGACTTTGTTGCATTAAGGTGACAATAAAACAGCAATCAATTTGCAACCGAATGGGGTCAAGTTGCAATTTCAAGCGGTCTTGTGATAATGTGGAAATTGTCTGAGAGTGATTGCAGTCAGATTGTGGCTGTTTGGAGACAGGTTGCCTTCTTCCAGGCATTGAAAACTTTGCTGTAACAACTCACCTGATGCAAAAACCCCCACAATTTTTCCTAGTTGCAAGGAGGATGCCACCCTATTTTTACTGTAGTGTGACTCAGCCAGGTGATCCCAGAAGGAAAAATAGAGTGGTTTACATGACGTTTTCTAACATAAACACAAATGAAATCAGGAAGCACAAAAAACAAAATAACTATCTCCGGTCACACAGACTGAAGTTGTGTCCTGAACATACTGTCAAACTAGCATAAACCTCTCGGAGCTCAGGTTGCTCCAAGAGACTTCGTCATGTTTTAAATAACAAACACAATAGTTTTGCCCTCTTTTTTAAAAAAAAAAACTTGCACCACAAAATTGTCAAAATTATATATCATTCATTCAGCATCGGTACTTTTTCATCACTTAATATGTATATATGAGCACTGACCTGACTGTGCCTGGACTCGCCGTATTTGCCATTGAGGTTAGCCCGGTGGCAGTTCTTGTACCACCAGGCTCCTTTGTATGACAACGCACAGTTAGTGACAGCGATGTCATTGTCTCTGTCTTTTGTCGAGAAGGGCCGACCCTGGTGGTAGCTCAAAGAGTCACCTGGGATCACAACAGAGAGAGAGAGGTAGAGAGCTTATAATATTAGTACTGCTTCCTAGGAAACACTGAACTTCTGTGAATAACAGCGGGACATAAATGAGCCAATAAAAGCAGGAGGGTGACAGGGAGATGTAAGAGGAAAAAAGTCCCGACTTCAGGCTCTTTGAGTTTATCTTGAGAGAGAGAGAATTACGATCATAAACATAAGGGCATCATGGGTAATTGTGGTATATTGTCACACTAACAGACTGAGTGGACAGGAATGGAAATGTGGAGGAGTGCTGAGGCAGGTTTACAACGACAAAAAAATGGCAGAGGCATAGGGACAATTCTGACATAAAATGAGGGTCATATAGCAAAAACTGACAGCGCTGAATGTCACCACTGGCTATTTTGGGGCATATATATATAAATATATATATATAATACATATAAATTACCAGCTGTGCCATTGTATTCTCCTATCCTGAGCTTGTAGAGATTTCTTGCATCTCCAATGGAGAACTTGTCATAATTAGCGTAGACTGACTCCTGTCCGTCCCTCATGTCAATCCTCAGCTCATAACGTCCCTGAGCGGCAATCTTCTGGATGTTGTCTAGACCTGCAGAGAAATGTGCAATTTTAGATTCAAACTGAGTTATATTTCCTGTCTGAATTACTCCAACATTCGATCACCAAAAAAAAAAAAAAAAAAAAAAAGATTTTTAGGTTTAGTCAGACTTTCCTGTAACAAGAAGTCTACATTGAAACATCACCAAGATGTGCAAGCATAGGCAAAAATGAGCAGTAGCAGATTTAAATGAAGACTGTGCTGCCGAGATAAGGCAAAGCCCTTAAAAGAATTCACAGAACAATTTACAATTTGTTGTTTGCAAATGCCTAATCGCCCCTAGATGTTCTCATGTGACTGCTTTAACCACCTGTTACAATCTTCACAGGCCCGATGTCAAGCGTCTTCGTCAGCTGGCCTTGTGGCTCTACTGTATATGATTGGCAGTGTCGGCCGGTGGACACCGTCACCACCAGCCCTCCGGCAAATGCCAAGTTCGCGAGATATGCAGCTTTGCTCTCTATCTCAAAGGTAGCAGATACGGGGGGCTCGTTTGAGCCCCGACAGTCGATAAGGCCCCGCACTATCCTGAGCGATTGGAACTGCCTTCGCTATCAGATTACAACAAGCACCCATTTGGAAAAAGAGCCTCCTTCCCTGCTTAACCTCCCACAGAAACACACATGCACTTTTTCTGAACCCTTGGAACATTTTGAGCAGCAAATAAATAAAATAAAATCCCCAAGCCTTCGCTGATAAGAAGTAGGAAGTCAAAATCGGGGGAGAGCAGGGAAACTAAATCTGCTGTAATATGTCAATGGAAAGTAGATAAAATCTATGTTACAACCCAAAGGCACTTAGGGTGACAGGGGAAAAGCTATTGTTATAATAAAACTGTGTTTAACACTCAGTCATCTCTAATATCCATAGCATATCACCGCATTATCAGCAATTAATCTGTCGCACATCGTTTTTCTTTTTTCTTCTTCCAACACTTTTATGGGATCAGACTGCTCTATTCCAAACTGCAGCAATTAAAAATGCATTGTGACACACTACTGCGCTCTTCTCCTATTATACTACCAATATTACCATCTCATCAAATTTTATTACCACTACATTTCTCTCACAATGAAGTAGAAACAAGGAATAGGGGGATTAAAGAAAATCGAGAGCAGGGGATAATGATCGCAAATTGCACACAGTCGCTGTGCGTTTCTCTCCATTATGACATCATCAAACTGACATTGGATTCGGGATAAACCGGTTAAGGTCAGCGGGGGTGGGGAGAATAGATTGGCCTAGAGCTGCAATAAAAATGGCTGTTCTCAAGCTGTAACGGATAATAATGAAAGTTCAATTTCCATATTCTTTACTGCTGGCCAGTTAAGTGCTCCTTCTTTTCAGTTTGAGTGGATTTAGTATCAATGTTTATGGTTGGTATATTGCTATTCTGTGTGCAGAGGCAGTGATTAGCTAAATGTTCCCTGCAATAGCTCTCCAGGGCTACAACGGTGACCTAATCTCTTGAAAGAGGAGTGAAGGTCACCTACTCTGGAACTGCAGTGACCATCTGTAGGACGATAACCTTCACGTTTTTATGAGGATACACTTCTTTACACAGTGAAAAGTGAAATGAGAGCGACTACAGCGCCAGAATGAGACGCAACAGAAACATAGCAATTAGCTTAATTGATATGAACACAGCTCCCTGTAGGAGTGCAGGGATATTCCGATCAGTGATTTGGGAGGAAGTAATGTCAATTTCTACTTGTTTATTTTGGCTAGCAACAGATGTCTATGTATAACACATAATATACTGCAAAAAATGCAACATTCGCTGTGTTGGGGCTTGATGAGGGCAGCGATTAAAACCAGCATTTCATTTCACAATCAGCTTTGCGAAGCAGTGTAATTCCTGTCATCAGAGACTTTGCTCGTTCAGGAGAAACAAGTTGACACTGGGCCTTATGTAGAGTTTGATTGATTTTTACATGCATTTTAGGCAGTAAACACATTAAAAGACAATTAGTGTTATTGACCAGGGGGGCAACACTGCATATTGCAAGGAAACCCCGAGGATTTTGTTCTTAAATTAAGCATTCATTACAGTTATAAAAGTAGGCCTTACATCAGTTACACCACAAATTTCACCGACCCTAGAGTGATCATTTTCCTCCGCCTCCTCGGATCCTTTTCACACATAATATTTTCGTAACACATTTCAAAAACCTGCGATATGTGTAGTGATGGCTGCACTCTGATCAGCAGTTTCATTTTCATGGTGCCCGTAGGTGGATACCAGATCATGCTGTCATGGTGTTACGAGGGCAGCTGAAGAGCAGAAAGCCATCAGTAATGTTTCTGGTGATTCCTGTGCTAATGGTTTCCTGCTCACAATAATTTTAACCCGTGGATGAACAGAAAAAACTGGAGTTAACTGGAATAAAAACTAACAGCGCTAATACAAAAACGAATATATGGAAGAATTTGTTCCAGTTTTCTATTGTCCAATTTTAGTGGCCTATGTGAACTATAGCCTCGATTTCTCTGTCACGCACACGCATTGTGTGTTCAGAGATGCTTTTTTGCATACCTTAGTTGTAATGAGTGCTACTGAAATACTATATCATTCTATTTGGAACCAAAGCCCATGCCACATTCAAGTACATCTCCGTTTTTCCCCATTCTGATGTTTGGTTTGAACTTCAGCCAGTCCTCTAGACCAGTGGTCCCCAACCTTTTTTGCGCCATGGACCGGTTTATGTCCGACAATATTTTCACGGACCGGGCTTTAAGGTGTCACGGATACAAACAACAAAATGAAACCAGTACCGGTACCAAAAAATGAAGAAGATTTATTCATAACACATGGGAAAAGACCCAGGGAAACTGAGTTAATGATAAAAACGATTAAAAAATAACACTTAAAAACCAATAAAAACCCTGAAAACTATGAATTTCACACCCGAGCTTCCACTCTCGTGGCCCAGTACCAAACCCGGGGGTTGGGGACCGCTGCTCTAGTCTACATACCTAAATACACTGAACTGGTGACATGTAATAGGCTGATCAGATATTTGTGCTAATGAGCAGCTGATCAGGTGTACCTAATAAAGTGTAAATACAGATTAAAAACTATAAAACTAAAATAAGTGTAATACACTAAAGAAATTAGTGTTCTAGTCTCAACATTTTGTGTTAAGCCCTGTAAAGCTTCTGTGTGCTGTGCTGTCAGCATATCTGTCTTGCTTTATGGGGCCGCTCTTGACGCTCCACACCCTGAGGTTACATTAAGCTCCTTTTGTGCACCGAGGACAAAGTTACAGTGCAGCCAGAAGAAATAGGATGGAATGGGGGAAAGTGTATCCTGGGAGGCACCTAGAAAGTAAAGGAAGACCCTGGAGATGAAGGTACCGTTCTACGGGGCCTGCTCAGAATCGGCGAGAGGGCAAATTACAGCTGATTCAGCTGTAGTGGAAACAGGTCAGATGAAATGTAGTCACTGAGCCAGATACACTCAGGCATCTTTTGACATAGCCATTAAAAACAATCTTTCAGATCTGTGCCAGGAAGCTTCTATGCGATGCCTTCAGGTGCCTCCATCAGAAAGAGAAAAAACATTCCTGTCACTTTATAGTTCACTATCCACACTCAATACTTAACAGTGTGCAAAGGAGAGGGGTTTCTCTCTTTATTCTGTGTGTGTATGTGTGTGTGTGTGTGTGTGTGTGTGTGCAGTATCATCCTACAAAAATATTTAATATTTTTATCAAAAGCTCTTTGCTTCCGGGAGTAATTTCCTCTCTTCTTTGTTGAAATACAAAAACAGATAAATTATTAATTCATACCAGCAGACAGCAATCCAACTTTTCCTGTTGAGATAAAGAGCTACCTTTAAACGCGCTCTCTTGTGTGCATAACAGGAACAGCTGACAATATTATTTAACTCGGCTCAACAACAACTCAAAATAAATCTTTAAAAATAGCCAGCGTGAAACCCCTACCCCAAACAAATCTGATATACTCAATGAGAACTGTACACTCTTTTACTGGATTATATTATATTGTCAGCTCATGATGGGTTAGATTTAAAAAAAAAAAAAAATCCCTTTATGCTTTTACCTATTACAGCGTGCTTAGTCACAAATGGATGCCGCAGCTATCTTGCATTATTATCCAAAATGTGTCATCAAAGTAGCAGGCTTCCTTCTGGTGATAATGCAATGCCTTAAATTTCCCCACCGTGTTATTTCTTTCTTTAATCAAAAAGTTCAAAAAAACATTCCACTCAAGGTCCTGATTCACTTGATGAAATATTCATGTAATATTTTTCCTTTAATCATCTGCACCAAAACAATAACACAAAAACTGGCCCATGAAGAAACATGAGTCATTTGCACATTTTTTAATGAATATAATTATTGTTTCATAATGAGATTTGGAGGGGGGGGCTGGGTGAAAAGTATTCAGCCGTCCATCAAAGCAGTGAGGACGTTCTGTTGTTTTTGTCTTTGGATCAGAGTGACGCTAAAAAAACAATTACCAAGTCATTTCGGAGAGAAATGAGCTTTCAGAGATTCCAGTAATGAATCGGATAGACTTTGTGAAGTCAAGTGCTAAAAGACGAGATGAGCGGCGTGACTCTCTGTCTTTGCACAACGTGAAAAATCTGACGAGAAGGGCTTTACAGCCTGCACAAAATATTGAAGACATCTTTCCTCTCCATAAAACAGATATATCAATTGAAACCAAGTGAAAGCTATGAACCTCTATTGATTGTACCTATTAAATCCACCTCAGTCATGGGGGACAGGGTGTAGACAGAGAGAGTGTTACAGCCTTCAGAAAACTGCAGCAGAAATTGAACAAAATGGGTGGCAGGTTGCAGCTCAATATTACCCATAAAATGCAGCTGAAATATATTGGGCAGGGTGACAGGCTGAAATACGGCGGTGGCAGACCTGACCTTATCTGTGAAATGTGCGATTCACCTACAAGTCAATCAGTGTCAGGTTTTTTTATCCCAAGAAAAACAAATAAATGCAGATAATCTCACCCCTGCCACCTTAACCTCACCGAGTGATGCAACATATGTTTCTAGCCAAGCCCGCAGACTTTCAGAAACTCAATATGTTTTTTTCTCTGTCTTGCATTTGACAACTAAACATAATGAGTGGACCTTTGCTTTGGAACCACAGTTTATATAATCGTTATCTAGTGGGAGATTTACCAAGCCAGAACTCATCCTCCAGGTTTCCAAAGCCGACACGATAATCACTCCACTTCCTGGAAAAGTCCGTCAGGCCGTTCTGACGACGCTGGAATACCTGCAGAGCAATAAGGTTTATTGAAGCCGTTTGAACCACACTGCTCATAGGAATTTGTCTTGGTGTGTTCACATATAACAACACAAGACACATCTAACAAAACACTATGGAGGTTACAGATCAACCAATCAAAGTAGTACATCCTATACTCAGATTAGTACATAATTATACACTAGCTTTCTTTACACCCACTTACAATCCAGCCTCCTTCATCCGTGGTCATGTCACAGTACACCTGCACCCCCTGGCTGGGGTCTCTGTTGATGTAAATGGTGTAGACGCCGCTCAGAGTCTCTCCATTTAGCAGGTGTTGGGCGCAGTTCTGAGGTGTCGCAAATAGGCGACTCCCTGGAAAAAAAGGCGAAGGACCAGTGATGAGAAGTTAAAATTTGCTTGCTGTTCCCCATTTTGACTTAAAAATATTCAGCTTGTCAAAATGTTGCTCTATTACAGTATTTAGAAGCTTGTTACTTTAGATATTATATCAAAGGCATGCTTTTAAACATCATTTATTAAGTATTTTTTGCCTTAAGAAAATGAGCTCCCCCCTGACTCTAACTTCCTCTAACAACTTGTGGCCATCATTTGGTTGAATTTGTTGAAAAATTGCAAAGGATGTGTCATGCAATGTAATTTGCTCTGCAACTATAGGTCAACAGTTGTTCTCAGGACTTTGGAGGCAACACAGAGAATAACCAGAAACAATTGTTAGGCATTGAAGTAAAATCGGAATTTGTCACTTTTACAAGCCTGGCAGTTTGTGCCAATGCTGGAGTCATCTGTGTAGGTTTACAGTTATCCAGTTAAAGGTAGTCTTGAGAGTTTGAAAAGAAGCCAACAGGACTCCAGTTAGAGTCATTCACACCTAGCTCCTATGCTGGGTAGTTAACAATTTGCTGTGTGAGCATGGTACGTTCCATCTGAAGAACACTGACCAGGCCCGCTCTATGAACGTGCTATAGCTTGTTTTTAAGTGCAAAAAACCAACCAATGGCTGTATTGCTGTAATGCTGGCTCTACCTTACTGAGGAGCAAAACGTTCCTGTTTTTCTTTACTTTTTCAACTTTACTGTTGGAATGCTCTCAGGTTAAGAGTGACGTCACTCCCAGCTCTGGCATCTGACTTCAGAGGCAAACAGGAGACAGGATTAACATCATCTACAAAAAAATCCAGTCTTTCTAGTAAAGTGCTTCTGGTCAAAAGGGAATATGACCAAAGTCTAGGGAAATCTAGGGCATGATTATCAGGGCATTAAGTTCACTTACAAAGTATTTCTGTGTCTTATATTTTGAGTCCAGTAAATTTGCTGTCAGTTTCAATCTATTCAGAAACTGCTGATGCAGCAGGTTGCAACAACATGAACTTGGTGTTTTGAAATTGGATGTGGCAAGAGAGCGGCTGGGTCTGACTGTGAGAGCACACACTCATTGGCTAACAACCTAGCATAGGCCTCAATTTCTTATTCAGTACAACCCAAAATGAGTACAGCTTAGTCATCAGGTAAGCGTTTACAGACGTTTAGTCAGAAAGCTGTTTTCTATAGCTCTGGATGTATTTCTGTCACCACAGGTGTCGCCACCTGGTGGCCAATAAAAAGAACAGGCATTTCTAAGTTGGCTTAACTTTTCAGACCATGGCGCGATGTCTATCCTTTTTAATTGTCAGTGATATGTTTGTATGCCACAGATGTTGTGATTTATTCCTGCTGCTTTATGATGCTTCCTGACGCATCAGACATGCTGTCACACAATAAAAATTAAAGCACATTATTCATACAGCCACCCCGCAGGTGCAGCCTAACAGTAATTCTCTCTCACTAAGCGATGGGGTAAGGATGGAAATTGTGCTGGACTTTGGGGAACCATTACTGTGCACGTCTGTTAGAGTAACTGTAATGCAAAATGCAGCAAAAAGTCTCAGGGGCCAAGAAAACTCTACACATTAGTATCGCTTTCCAAGCTTCAATTAAAGAATACAAATGCATTACGTGTGCGTGTGATTGAATGAGTGCATTCTGTACCTGTAGTAAAAGTGGTAGAGACTACAGCGCTGGTGTCTAGTCCCCTCGCAGCCTGGAGCTTGACGGTGTACTCTGTAGTCTCGGCCAGTCCCTCCAGTCGAATCCATGTGTCCTCTGCATCGAGAATCAGCTCCTAGTGCACACACAGGACCAAATTCACTCGCGTAACGCATACTGTGTGAGGGAGGCGATGTCCGATAAAGAAACTACATTCTGTAAAAGTAATAATTTAATGTGCATTCAGTACAAACCTCAGGGTAAAAATAAAAAATCAGTTAGAAACCCCTCAAGTCACTGATAAAACTGTGAAATTAAATTCTGAGACCTTCAGATATTCGTTTTTAACACATGACAGCTGGACTTCAGGCCCAGTGGCCCATGGAGCGATCGTGGCTCAAAGAGTTGGCAGTTCGTCTTGTAACCGGTAGGTTGCCGAACCTGAACTCGAACCCCGGCTCGGACAGTCTCGGTCGTTGTGTCCTTGGGCAAGACACTTCACCTGCCGCCTACTGGTGATGGCCAGAGGGGCCGATGGCGCGATATGGCAGCCTCGCTTCTGTCAGTCTGCCCCAGGGCAGCTGTGGCTACAACTGTAGCTTGCCTCCACCAGTGTGTGAATGTGAGAGTGAATGAATCGTGGAATTGTAAAGCGCTTTGAGGGCCCCGAAAAGCACTATATCAATGCAATCCATTGTATATTCTCATGCTAACAGAAACAAATGAGGAGTATAGCAAAGAAATTAAAACTGCACATTAGGTGAAACCTAAATATTGTGCGAGTTACGGTAACACTTCCTTTGTTTTCACAGGTGAAAGTGCAAGAGAACATGCAAAAATTTAAAGAGCAGAGGAAGTGAGAAACAAGAGATGCTAAGGGCGGGGTGGGTGGGGGAAATGAAAGACTTTTATCAGACAGCTGCGCTGAGAAGCTGCAAAGCAATCAGGAAACAAGAATTTCTATTTTAAGGCGTGACACCACAGTGCAGTCGCTTCCTTTGTCTTTGTCTTGAGGAGCCAAGACGTTTGACCGATTTGTGAGCGTACTTTCTGTGACACCAGTTTCTTACATGTGGCATGAATCCAATGGCATGAGGTTTGACCGATGAATACAAACTTGTGCGTCTACGTGTGTGTGTGTGTGTGTGTGTGTGTGTGTGTGCATGTCTGTTACAGTCTGGCCTGAGTACACATTAAATATAAACAAGAAAAAATGAAATATTCAGCCGGTTTGGCCGGGGAAAAAAAAATCACACATTCTGAAGCAATGTGTCCATGTGAATTATGCAGGGAAGCAGCTGGTAAACGGTGTCTCTCAGTCTCAGAGGATCTGTCATTGTCCCGCTGGGTTTTCAGGGTCAAGATAAGATTTTTATTGCAAGTGAGCAGCCCCGTCTTATCAAGGCTAATATATACCTACGTGCGCTTGCTATCGATTGTGTATGTGTAGCCGAATGGTTGGATGTTGTCCTTGTGTAAGATCTTTATCATTCCAGGCATGACCATTACTGATACATGTATTTACAAACTGTTCTGTTCATCAGATAAGAAATTAATCTCAAAGCTACTTTGTGTAAATTATAAGAGCCCATTATCTCGCTAAGAGGAGAAGCTGATTGAACAGCTTTAAGGCTCACCACTATGTGGTTAGATTACTGCTGAGGTAAGACCAAAGCGAGAACGAGCCACACCCTAAAGCAGAGACTGAAAGAGAAAAATCTTAAAAGCACTTCAGTCTGTTGCTGTTCCTTTTATGGGTTGAATGACTCGTGTTGTTCAATACCCTAAATTCATGATGCTATGAGCAATCGTTGTTTACGCAGCTCATAGCAGTGAACAAAGAATGAATAAATAAATCATCACATCTGAATAAATGATAAAAGACAGGGTTCACACAGGTGCTGAAATACTTGAGAATGCTTGAATTTTAATATGGTGTTTTCAAGGCTTTAAAAGAGCTTGGATTTTGAATAAAGCAACTGAAACTGAAACAAAGCAACTGAAACTTCGCTGCCATATCTGCCTAAATAGATTGCTTTTTAGATAAAGCAAATAAGCCCGAGGGAGGATAAGTGCTTTTGCCTTTTACAACAAACACAGACAACGCTCGAGTCTCACTTGCCACCTTAATCTCTTCGTGCGTGGCGTCAAGTGTGATCTGCCGTTGTTTTTGGATGCGCGTCCTGTGATGCAAAGTGAGCAGGAGATGACAACATGTCAGGATGTTGCCGTTTAACTTAGTGAGGGCTTAAAAATAACAACCGCAAATCGTGGTCAAAAAGAGGAGCAGATACTCAAAAGTCTGCAAAAAGAGCACGCAGCCTTTCACAGTAAGAGAGTTTGCGTTGAAAAAGATGAACCGCAAGTTTTTATTTCTTTCTTTTTATTATTCAGTTTGCTAAATTATACATTTCTCGAATCTGTATCCCATCTGGCAATGTTAACACAGCGCTCATCAGGCTCCTGAGGATGAAATGGACTGTGATGTTCAGCAGCAGAGAGTCAGTCTCCAGTGAAATTCCTAAAGCTTTTATTTTTTTTAGCTATAAACTCTTCACACTTCACTCACTCAGCTCTGGACTAATCTGATCTTTCTCACATTGCTAACTCGGTCAAGTCTCTGAACTCTTTCCAGTCATTAACATCTGGAAAAACACCCAGGACATTGTTGCCTGATGTCTGAAGAAACAGATGTACATATATAGCTTTTGTGTGTGTATATTGACCTATATTGATTCTTCCTCATATCACGTGGCATTACACCAGCAGTTGTACTATAAAACCCCAGAGAGGTATACCTGAAATCATGCATCTCCACATTCCTCCACACAACCGCTCCCAAAGTATGGAAATGCAATTTTTCAGCTTATTTACATAAATATGCACATATATCATTTATACCAGCTGTGTGGGGCTGGAAAAGCTTAATTTTGCACATTGAAATGTGTCTGAAATCATCTTCAAAAGATTATAGAAACCCTCAGTTTGCCTATAAAATGAAAACAAAATCTAAATCTGTTAGCTTATTTTTTTCTATTACACAATAAAAAATGCTACAAGGCATACTTTGTAAAAAAAAAAAAAAAAAAAAGTCAAAGTGACTTAAATAGCTAAATAGCTTTATTTTCCTCTCTGTCTCTGAAAGAGTGTATCAGTGCCCATTTATTTGGAGTTATAATGAAGTGTAAGAACAACCAAGATACAAAATGAGTGAAGTCACAGCTGGAAATTTTAAGCAGCTTATGTGTCGGTTTTTAAACATAGGACCATTTCTCCATCTCTCCTCTAGAACACTAAGAGGAGTGTTTAGCTTGTTCAGGTAGCAGCTTTTTGGTTTAGTGCTGACCATTGCTCACTTTTTGCAAAAGCATCGTCTGCAGCAGGTCATGCCATCTGTCGCTAATTAACATAAATACTTCAGCACCTTGATGGCACTTTATTATCATCATTATCATCATTATTATTATTAATAATAAACAAAATTAAACTATGGCCACTATGGATTTTTGAGATCACTGCTGAAATGCCCTCTTTCCACTTGACTACCTTCCAAGCGCTTAGAGTGTGTGGCATATATATATATGTGTAATCAACATTTAGGTAAGTAAATCTTAATTGCATATTTTTTTAAATCCAGTAAGAAGTTCACTTTCTTTTTATCCACCAGGATGAGCTGATCATATGAAACAGGATGGGCCCATGCGTTTTCTGTTGTTTACTCCAAATAGTTTACCTGCTATCTGAACGTCCCAGCAAAAATCGAGACTCATGCAGACAGCCAAAGTTTTTGTAATCTGTCCAAATGTCTAATTTCTGTGAGCTTACATGAACCGTAGCGTCAGATTCGCGTTCTGAGTGTCACCAACTTCAGCTTTAACCCACCTCCCTTAAGGTTTAATGTGTTGAGTGTTCAGCGATGATCTTCTGCAGTTTCCCCAATTTCCAATTCCCAGTTTGAACTTTAGGGTCACCTCGGCTATGTTTACATGCCTTAAATCAGGGATATCAAATATAAGGCTCGGGGGCCAGAAGTGGCCCACTGGACGGCTCTGGAAAATGTGAAGGAGTCATTTACTTTTAACTGTATTTTCATAAGTTTTACAGCTTTTCCTACTGATAAAGATTCCTGTTATTAATAGAAAAGTAATTAAGTAATAGACAAACAATTACATGAGACAAAGTTCCTGTTTTTCCACTATCTGTCTTCAAATGTATGTTTGTATGTATTTTTTTACAGTGTGTTCACAAAAAAAATACGATTTTCTCTGAATTAACAAAACCTATTTATTTTAATTATGGGACAGTCTGACAGACCTTTTTCCTGTAATTTTACACATTTATTATGTAGTTTCACTGGTTCGGCCCACAGTGTAAAATGACATCCCAGCCTTAAATGCTTCAAATTCTGCCATGTGATTGGCTTATTATATGCATTATAAAGTAGCCGAACTTGTGTAGCTAATAAAGTGGCTGCTGGGTGTACCCAGAGAGAGCAAAAGTAAATAATATAACAGTATATATTTAACGTGTACTACTATATTATTTACTTAAATTCGATTTAAATTCAGAAAATTCATGGAGTTATTAATGCAAATGAAAGCAAAGTGTTAAAACTAGTACATGAAATGTTGATTCTGTGTTTGAAAACAAACGATTACTGTGGGAAAAAGGACAGAAACACAGAGAACAGGGTCTGCAGAGAGATCCTTGATCTAAGAAAGATCTTTACTTGTGTAAAATCTCATAAAAGAGCTAATCTCAAGAGTCAGACTGCATTCTTAGTGCATGAGTGACACCCGATGGACAACCGCACAGCAGTGCCACACTTGCAAGGTCAATTTGCGTGTGTGTGTGTGTGTCTGTGTTTGTCTGAGAGAGCAAGGCCTGTGGTAGGTCATCATTACAGTACATCAGTATGGATCTTTGTGCTTGTTTTGACCACATGGCTCTCGCTAACGTGCTTTATTACCGTTACTGAGCCACATCAAAACATTTAATCAAAATAAACAACGTCTCTACCGAGGCACATTATAATCATATCTCTATTTGACAGGCAATTTCACTGTGTGAGTGTGTCTGTCCCTGAATGCGTGACCGCTCCCCAACAAGGGGCTTTACCTGATTGAAAGATAAAATTAGAACTTTAAAGGGATTATCATGAAGTTGTGATTCTGCATTAATATTCTGTCCTGATCACTGCTTAACTCGGTGTATTAATTTCACTAAATTTGCACTTTCCAAAAAGAGGCTTCAACACGTCTGACATGAATTATCATCTTTCCGATGCATTTGCTGTTGATTACACCTGAGCAATTAACATCCAATCATCCTCCACGGCATGTATATAACTCTTGAGGAGCATAATTCGGTTCTGTTGTTTGTTTATTTATTCATTTTTAATAACCTTACAAAAGAAACAGGGTTCATTGTTGGGGCAATGATGGCATGAGCTTTGGCCACAAATGCAGTTTAACTGGCTGATATTTCAATAGGAGCAGTGAATATAGTCACATCTTCATCTATGACATCAGTAAATATTGTCAGAATTTGTTGTTGACAGTTTACAATCGATGACAGCGATGCTCGTGCATTTATCATTATCTAGGACACGATACGAGACTGTGTCTGCAAGAACTGCCCGCTGACGAATACAACGAGAGGGAGATATTACCAGGCTGGATGCTTGACCCCTACGGGGAGGGGGTCCGATGGCTGTGCTGTGCTGTGATCTGTTTGATGAGAGTCTCTGCTGGCTGCTCTTCTCTGTCTGTGTGCTATCTGTTTCACTGTGGGCGTGTAGCTGCAGGCTACAGAGGACATCTATCAAAATGTATGTGTATGCGTGCATATGATTTTAAGTGTACACCAAGTTATAGTGTATGTTCCAATTAATGAGGTGTAGCTTGCAACGCATGCACACCTATATGAAATGAACACCAGACTCACACCTATGTCTTGGAAAACTGTGGCTGTGTATTCCGTGGTTGGATGAGATCTCAGATTTGATTGAATCCAAGCGATGCCACTATTCACTCCACTAATTCTTTAAATTTCAAATAGCTCTTTGCTGTTAAGCCTGTGTTCAAAAATCTGTTATACAAGTTACACAAACATTTTATTGTAATATTTCATTTCATTTCGAAACAAAAAGGAGGAACCACAGGGAAAAAAGGTCAAAATATACCACATTAGTATAAACACTAAAATAGAAAGTGCGTGAGAGTGGGAGTGCTGGGTGGATGTCTTCAGCTTTATTTGGTTTAAAAGATGATATTATTTAATGAGGGGAGAAAAAAAACAAGGAAAATAGGAAAATGAAAAAAGAAAATAAGATGAATACATACATTAGGAATACCAGCAAGTATAATGGACAATAAAGGAAGTTACTGGGGAAGGAACTGGGAAAATCTTTGTCCTGTGTGTGGATTCTGTGGATACTGGGAATAATACTCCTTCACGTGAAGCCTCTGGCTTTACTGTTGTAAGTAGTTCTCTTTTTTTGTTTCCAGACTAAAAACTCTCCAAACAAACAACATTTTAGTCAAATCAACAACTTATCATTTTTTCACATTCAGTTACCAACTGAAGCTGCAGCAGGTTCATGGTTCGACGTGGGGTTTACTTTGAATCAGTAAGTGGACCAGCTCCTATATCAGAATACAGGTTAATTATGCTATACAAAAAAAAGGAACCAGCACTACCAGTGGAGCTCAGGTTTAGGGGGTCGAGTTGAGGCGAGCGGGTTATGCCACTTACTTTACGGCTGCCGTCGGGTGTCTTGTAGGTGAGCATGTAGTTGTCTATTTCTGCAATGGGCGGCTGCCATGAAATGAGAGCACTGCGGTGATTCACTTCGCTGGCTGTCAGGTTCACGGGTGCATCCATGGCTATCAGAAACAGAGAAAACACATTACTTTGACACTCGTGAAGAAGGTTTGCAAGACATTTAGGTGACAGTGAAAAGACTTCTACTGGTGCTGATACTGCACATAATAATGCTGTTCTTAACCCTATAATGCCCTTTGTATCATATTTGAGTTTCTGAGACCTCTATCTCAGCAACATGATCAATACTTGCCATAATTTCAAAATATTACGGACAAAACTCTTTTTTTAAAATATAAAATTAACATTGTTGTTAACAAAAAGTTGCCAAAAATGCTCAATGTATCAAATGCGATACAAAAAATATATAATAAATACATAATACAAATATATCATACACAACATGATATAGCAAAAAAAATGTGGATTTTGTTATAAGGGTTAATAAACATCTCAGTTCCAAAAAATCATAGTTTTCTGGCTATTTTTTCACGGGTTGAGTCTTACAGAGTAAATACCCACTGAGATCTTGATTTATTACTCAAGACTGTTATTAAAATGTTCACTACCTTTATATTTTATTGGTCCAGTAGTGATATGGTACACTGGTGTCTAGTGCATTGTCCAAGTACCACCCCTGCAGTTTGAGGAACTTGAGCAAAGCTAAAAGATGCAGATGGGTACAAAAAATGACATCTCTGAAGCTCATCTCTTTGTTTGGATAAAACTACAGCCCCCGCTACCTGCTCAGGTTTTCTCTTAATGGACAGAACAAGCAGTAGACGAAGAAAAGTGGCAGTGATCCAGCCTTCCAATAAAACCTCAGAAGCTCAGATGAAAGAGTCTCGAGTGTTAAGATATAAATTGCATTCATGCCAGTACTGCTGAAGGCCATCTTGAAAGGGTTTAATTATTTAGATTTTTCTGCCACTTAACCACAAGTGCAGCGCTGCTAATCTCCATGAAGATTTAAAGGATGAGGCTGCCATTACCACATATCTCTTAGTGTTAACAAAATGAAGAGATCATGCACAGTAATTTGTTTTAGTCCATACGTCAGTATTTCATATGTTATTTCGAAAAAAATGTTACTCAGACAGGAGTCAACGGCTCATTTTGAGCTGCAGAGTAATATGCCAAATATTTACTGTGCTGCACTGATGTATGAAGGAATGTGTCATCCGCTTAATTTGTGTGACTCATTTAGTCTTTTTTTTTTTTCAAAAGAATGAAAGTCTATGATACAGCTTTTTAGTACTTTCACTACGAGACCATAAAAATTTTCTGTATATATACTCTAAGCATTTAAAAGATGCCAATTTTATTATAAAGGCCCCTATTGTGCTCTTCAGTCAGATTCTGTTGCTTTTGTAATTGTGAATTTGTATATCTATGGTGCGAGATGACATCATTAATTTATTCATCTTGGACAAAAAGGCTCATAGTGAACACACCATCCCCGACATCCAGCTTTTCAAATGTTCTTTTCACATTCATAACATATAACACACAAAATCTCTCTGTCTGTCCATCTGTGAACTCTGACACAGTCAGGAGACGAGCAGGCAAACTTGAGCCACAGCTACACCTTTTCCACATCACATATTATCATTGTAAATGACCATTAGCTTGCTTCAAAGCAACTTTTACAGATGGAAGCAGTGAGTCTGATAAATGCACAACTTGATGGCAGAATGTCTGTGAAGGTTCTCAGTCATCCAGGTCATCGTAGTCAAAGGAGCTTGCAAAGAAAAGCGTCTGGACTTCTTTAAGTTACTTGAAGACGTTTCACCTCTCATCCAAGAAGCTTCTTCAGTTCTAAGGTCAAATGGTGGTGAGTCCCAGATTTAAACCCAGTGGGAGTATCCCCCCCAAAGAGGGACAAAAGGACCCCCTGATGATCCTCTAATCGCCTGAGCCAAGGTGTGAAACTGGGTGTGGGTCCCAATCAGCCAGGGTTTCGGGTGAGCTCATTGTGAAACCTGGCCCCACCTTATCATGCGAATTCCTGAGGTCAGATGGCCCAGGATGTGAGTGGGCGTTAAGGCGTCTGGGGAGGGAACTCAAAACTGGATTATAGATGGCAGACAGGCAGAACCTCTGTGGGGGGACACTCCCACTAGGCTTAAATCTGGGACTTCCCACCATTTGACCTTAGAACTGAAGAAGCTTCTCGGATGAGAGGTGAAACGTCTTCAAGCAACTTAAAGAAGTCCAGACGCTTTTCTTTGCAAGCTCCTTTGACTTGATGGCAGAATGTTCAAGGTGTGCTCTTTCTTTAGTGGCTGTTAAATTCTATTGTATGTTTTATATCTGCCTACGGAGAATTGATCTGAATCACAGAATGACACAGTCCTGAGCTGCCTACAGACTGCAAACACGCTATGATAGCAGAACTCTAATTTCCTTTTTACCTTTCATAGTATCTGTGATATTGAACTCTTGGTACGATGACCAACGTATGTGTTATTCATTTGTTTTATGTAAATGTTGCAAAGATCTAAAAAATACTGAAACATAGTGTTTGATGTAATTTCTAAACTTCAAGCACAATCATTTTGCCTACCAATCACCTGCCAATGGGCTAAAATGAGCCATTTTTTATGGCTTATGCACCTACAGCATCATATAAAAATCCTTATAAGATCTCATTTATGGCCACAAAACCTGAATTATACATTGTATATTTCCGAAAGCACCTAACAATGGACTAAAACCACAGACTAAACAATACTGTAGCATCGACATGTCCAAGTGAGTCCAGTGTGTCCACTTTAATGCTTTATGACCAGTGATGATTTTGGCATCTTACAACTAAATTTATAGCCATAAGCTAATAGAATAAACAAAAAAATTCAAAGCACACCTCACCATCTCTACCTTCTAAGAAATTAACAACAGAAAATAAAAGAGGAGGTACTTGTACACTTTAAAGGTATTCCAGGAGGTGTGCACTCTAAAATCTCCACATCAGCACTCCTGATTCCCTTTAGGGCCGGCTAAAAAGAGCAGCGAGATATTTTTCCATGTTTAGTCGCTGTATATCACAGCCTCAAAAAGCATTCAAACCCTTGATCAGCAAGCCCACCCAAGTTTTACCGCACATTACATTACATCATCCAAGAATATTCTGGGTCCCTGCACAGTTTTAAACAAGGCCTGATTACAGTGCCTTTGTTGCTACTTTAACCACATCACAAGAAGACTCACCTCAGTTTCCAAACCTTACATCATCCTTTTTAAGCCAATATCTGATCTTCTGACATGTCGCGGAAGCACCGACATGCTCCAACCTTATTTTAGTGCATAATATAAAATAGATGACCCTCTATTTGGAAAATCGGTTTCTTGGAGTTACATCATGACTCTGGGGCACATCGTCAGACACTCACGCAACAGCGCTCAGTGTTAGGGAGGACTGAAACAAATGAAGTGCTGAGCTTTGTGCGCTCAGCAGTCCAATGTCACCTCTGTGAATAAGAAATAAAGATATCCTCTACATGGCCGTCTCTTCTTCCGATTCCCTCTGTCTGATTTCCTCGCTTTTGATAGCCGCCCCCCCCTTTTTTCTCTTCTATTCGTCCTCTGTAGGGAAACTAACATGAGTTTTTAGGACTCCAAGGATTAGAAGAGCTGGGGAGTTAACTCTGAGCTCAACATCAAGCCCCAAAACTGAACCCAGACTTCATAAAACTTTGCAAATACAAAGAAAATCCTCAGCACCAGCTTCCCCGCACACTTGTCAGTTAAATCCTTTTGTGTGTACACATGTGGAAAGATCAATGACAGCTCGGTAATTAACTGCGTGTACCTGAGCTGATAACCTCCTGAGACATGCAGGGTGCCTTCTCTCACAGAAGGTGATAGGCAGACTCACGCTGACGGGGGGATGTTTTAGGGTGAGAGGAGTGAGTCGTCCGCTTTAAGACAGAAGAGGCACTTTGCAGAAGTCCAGGGTGACGTGGCAACCTCCTCTCATTGCATTAAGTTTATTGATCTCCTCTGCATCTTATGTCTGCTTTTCCTCCTTGTCCCTTTGTCTGTTTTCTCCCACGTCCACATCAACCCGCGGCCTTCCACTTTCCTTATCTCCATTAGCGCTTATGTTTCACTCTTCTTCTCGTTTTCCCATCCTTTGCCCACCTCCTCTTGTCCTCCTTATCTGACAGGCTGTCACTCTCTTTCAGCGTGCTGCAGAAACAATGGAGTTTATCTATTCTTCTTTTCATTCCCCCGTTCTGATGAACACTGCGGCTGGAATATAGCTGCGTAGGGGACAGGTGAGAGTGGAGCTTCTGATTCATAGAAATATAACAACCATCATTTAGCTTGTCTTTATTCTCCCCTTTCTCTTCCGTCTCCAGCTAAATCTGTCCCCTTGTCTCTCTCTCTTTCAGGCTCTCCCTCCAATTAAACCTTTGCATGGAGTGCGGCCGAGCAGGTGTTTCACAGTTCCTGGCAGCTCTGGCGCTCTATCTTTGGATGACGAGGTTTGAACAATGGGATTGGGATGAATAGGTTTGGCTACATCTAATGACTCATTAACACACGTTGTAAACAATTCCAGAGGAGGAAAAAAAATAAGCACACACAGAGCGGCAGATGGGAAGGGCAGCATGGGCACCAGCAATTTGTTGCAATGAGACAAGAGGGAGGAAGTTACTCTTCTTTTTTTGAGTGGATATCGCATCCTTGTGCCAGTTTACGAGTGAGTGATAGTGTCTGGATGATGTATAGGCCATTCATTTGTGTTTATGAAGTCAAATGTAAGCAAATGCTACTTGGATAAAACTCACAGATGGAGCGATGATGGCCAAGACAACACTGTGTTATTATCTTTTAAAGTCCAACTGTCTACTCCGGTATACATACGTGCCCGGTCAGTCACTTTTTTCTCAGTTTCCTTTTGGAGAACAAAAACATTTGGAAATAAAATAAATGTGTATGTCATATCTTTTGTTTTCACAATTGCTCACACCCCAGTTTTGCCTTCGTATGCAAATCAGTCACACTGAGCCAGACAGCAACCTGCTGCACAACACAAGGACTAAACACCTTGAATAACTAATGTTAGCTTTTCTGCTCAAGTCTTTTTCTTATCTAACTATTAAACAAGAACACACGTGTGGCTTCTTTAAGGATATAAACTGAAACAAACACCTTATGGCAAAAGGTGCTCCATTAAAGTCAGTTTGCAGGATGTATTGCCAATTAGCTGGTCAGCTGGTGGAACTTGAAAAGTAAACAAACTTGCAAAATTCACTAGATGTGAGTATTTTGTGTCCTACTGTGGAGCAAAGACACTCGGAAAGTCTGCAGGCTGCTGTCAATCAAACACATCCATTCCCTCTAACCAGCTGAGATGAAAAGCAGCATTTCTGTCTGTTAACAAATCATTTATGATGCACGGACAATATTTAAACGACAAGAAAAGGATGTCTTGACGGCTTTAGTGCATATTATTAGATATTATACTAAAAACACAATATACAATATATACGATGTTCTATTTTCCCATAAAACATTTAACAGTGCAGGCTTTTGAGGAAGCAAGACGATAAAACTGTCAAAAATGCATCATTTGCCTGAAGAATAAAGATTACGGTTGTGTAATAGCGGCACTCGGTGAAGAACTACAGTATAAACCAGAGCTGCCTGCAGCAAGGATTACTGCTGCTTGAGAAACGTGCCAAGCTCTTCTCAGCTAGCGGGTTCAGACACATCTGAGAGAAAAGTCCCGGTGCTGCAACCTACAGGCTTATGCGGCCACCTTCAGCAAAATCCCTTATTTTCTAGCCTTTTAGCTTAAATATCTGCCTGTGGGGAGCCAAAACTGCCTCTTCTGACAACAAAAAACTTTCATCTGTGGTTAACAGGCTTGGGGAATCCAAAAAGTACTGTGCCACCACCCGAAAAAAATAAATAAATGATTAAATAAATATTAACTGTGGATGAGCCTCATCTCTTTTTCCACACTTCTGTCTGTGCTGTGCTCAGCAGGCATAGAAGAAAAGTGAAAACCTGACATCTAGAACTTTTACTGACCTTTTGGACATGTATATGTGTTTGTATCAGTTAGACAGGAACTGCAGCTTCTATTTGAACCTTTATGGATTCATTCTTAGTTTAAAAGAACTTGTTAACTTATTTAATTCCACGCTAATCTATATATCTATGAGTGCAACGTGAGAGTACCTTTACAAATTTAACAGTATGATCTTTTTGTGTAAAACATTTTAGTCAGCAGTATTTGTGCTCTAGACAAAACCTACTCACAGGCTTACTGCATAAAAAATACACAGAGCAGTAATTCTCAACCCTGTGATCAAGTAGACAGACACAAGAACAAAGTATTCAAAACAAAAGAAAAAAGCAGGAAAAAAAGATAACGGGAGTAGGCAGGGTGGCACAGCAATAGATCCAAAGCCGGAGTAGCTGACCAAAACAATCAAGGGTCTCATCTTTTCTCCCAGCTCATTCTCAACTTGACATTTTCGGCTGGAGTGCAACAGCGCGAGAATGCAAGCTGTGAGAGAGGAACAGAACCGCGCTTTAAGGTTTCAATTAGGAAGTTTAATTAACAACACTGGAAGAGCTCTTTGAAGATGAGGTTGACTGAGGCTCCCCCTGCTGAGACATGTCATCATCAGTCCTGGAAGGCAGAAGACTTAATTGTTGTGCGTTTGAGAGCTCACAGGGCCACACAGCACACAGCTGTGTGAATAGAGCCTACTGTATACAGTACGTGTGCACTGGGAGGCCGACACTGTCAAAAACTCAAATTGATTTTAGTCCCTTTGTGAATTCGGGCAAAACTCAAGAGAAAAAGCAGTGGATATATAAGTGGACAGAACAGAAATACAGTAGAAAAGAGAAGGAAGAAACCTATTTTCTCATCTACAAATTTAACAGAATTCAGCTTTGCTAATTTCTGTGGCTTTATGCTCTTTTAATGTAGGACAGAATAGATCAAATACATTTCTGAATGAATACACCGAGTCCTCTGCAAATGCCTTTTCCTCTTTTCTGTCTTCCCCACCTGAGAATATTTCCTCCAGATTGGCACAGCAAGAATACATTTAGTCTGTTCCACTCAGAGAAGGACACCAACAAAGGGAAGCACCCGACCGTTTTCTTAATCCAATAAGACAAGACATTCAAAACAAAACAAAATCCTTGTCCTCTTCGCTCACTCCGTGGCGTTGCCTGGATCACAGCAATTTCCCAGCTTCTATTATATGAGGGATTCTAACCGGGGCAGGAGCGCACGTTTCCATCCTTCTTGTTTTGTTTTCTCGAGAAGCAGAGGTACGTGATGCACAAGCAGAGCTCCTGTTTCAAAATTAGAAGCACCTTAAACTGCCAAGAACATTTGTTTATGTATGAGTTACTATATGCATACGCCGCATTGACATGGATGCAGGCACACCTAATTTTCCTGAGCCCACATATATGTTTTGAGGTGTCTGGAGCCTTGCTCTCATACATTGTCAGAGCTTGTTTCCATTTCCAGTAGTTCGTATCTGCTGCAGTGCAGGACAGGCATCTCTGGTGCTCATATCCCATAGGGGATGCGAACTCCTCTGCTGACTATTTTTTTATTTTTTTTCCCCTGGAAGAAAAATCTAAGTTTACAGAGTTGCAACTCAGCTAAACTAGAACAATTCCTTCACCCCTAACTTTCCTTTCAGTGGAGCAGGCGACAAACGTGAATTTACTGTGGGGGACAGGTGGAGGTGGAGCAGGGATGAGTTTAATCCTCATCACATAACGACTGTTTCACCACATCTACCGTCAGGCAGAATACAGACTCTCTGCAGCAGGTTTGAAAAAGAATCAAAGCTATTTAAATCAGTATCAGAATACATTATTAATCCCTGAGGAAATTATGTAATAAAGGTGTACATACACCTGACTGGCACTGTGAAACAATCCATCACAATATTAAGTATGCCTGAAATTCTTGCTGTTAGTCTTTTTATTCCAAACTTTGATGCATGCATGCAAAAAAACCTGTCATGATAGAAAATTTGGTAGCCCTTTACAAGAGTGGTACAAAGTGGGTAATACCATTGTAACAAATAGGTAACATCAGCATAAGTAAGTCAATAACTTTGGTTATTTGTCAGGATTTAGTGCGCAGAATATGAATAAGGCAAGAAAAACATACTGCAGTAAATACTGAATTATTTAAACATTACAGCTACTTATTGTTAAATCATATTTCTTAAGTTGGAGCAGATTTGTGTTTGCAATGAATGGGGGTGGGTGGGATATCAAAGCAGCAGATGGTGCAGATAAAGTTTAATGTTATAATCCTGATACAAAGGAGCAGATTTTAGGGTAAACATATCATGAGGGCTGTAAAAAGACAGAATTCCCTCTTTTCAATATTGTTTTTGTGTTGCTTGTTCACCCATCAGAGCTTCTGCAGCTAGTGTGACTTTGATACGCAGGTGAGTTTGCCAGCCAGCATTGCCTTCATCCAACAGCAGTGATCTTGGAGCCCTAAAAGGCAAGAATGCAGTGAGCTGTATAAACAACACTGATGACTTCTTGCACCTGTCAGCTGGTAGTTTCTCCCCCTCTTACTTTCCACTGTATTCGAGCTCTTAAATGTCTACAGAATTCCTTTCTTCATTGGCAGATTTCATGTCTCTGGTTTTAGTGCCATTAACATCAGGACTCATTGCTGACCAGTTCAAAACAGTCCAGTTTTTACTGTTGTTTTTCTTTTAGATAGTAAGCATTGGTTTTACATCTTAAGTTCATCAAGCAAAAGGCTCTGCTTGGTTTCAGTTAAAAGGTTAAAGCCACCGTTCTAATATTATGGTGCTAATGTTACACCCTTGAGCCACCAAAACAGCCATCACACTGACACGGGAGGACTGGGTCCTCGAGTGTCTGGCATCAGGCAGCAGTGAATTCTTTGGGTGCTGTGGGGTTCGAGGGTGGAGCCTCTGCTGACCAGAGCAATAGGGAGGTTCAATTCAAAGCTTTGGGTTCTTTCTCTTCTTCTTGTTGATGGTCCTCGCTATCCAACAGTGACAGTTCTTGTCCACAAAAGGCAGACTTTCTGAGAGGGCACCTTTGTTCCATGTGTGCACCGCACAGTGCATGGCAGGATCTATAGTCCAAGGATACTTCAACTGAACAGGCACCTGGCATTACCATGTCAACAGCGCAATCAACTTTTGCTCCTGAGGTGAGGGAAGAAATCTAAACTCTGCTGGAGAATAGGTTCCAATAGTTCCCACTCCAAAGACCCACAGCTACTATTTCATTATTTTGAAAGAGTCCTCTGAGCCATGAGATAACCATGTTAAATAAATACTTTCAGTTCAGAATGCTAACTACATGTCAGGGGGTTGGAGTCACCGTGCACAAGGAGCTGGTTAGATTTGAAAGAACCTTATTTTCATTGCAAGTCCTAATTTCATCGAAGCAGTCCTTTTGTGTACTGGATAACGGCATAAAAATATTGTGCTCTCTCATTCGGAGTCTTGCTTGTGGCTCAAGGCATCGTCGGCACCCATCATGACAGAGGGCTTCTGGCCCCTGAACTACCTCTATGAGCTATTGATTTGGGAGAATTGGCTCATCCAGCCAGCACTCACGCAGTCCTGCTGATAATAGATTTACAATCTCTGAGGTTCAAACCAAGAGAAATACCATCTTCCTCCCAGTTAGAAAGTTTCTTTCCAGAGTTGAAGTTGGACTCTGTAATTAATAATGCATGGTTATCCCAGTGTGGTCAGGCAGTCCACACTGCCTGACCACACTGCTTCTTTTGGAGAGACAAAGTTCCTTTCAACATGAACATGCAGGGCAGGGCTGTGCAAAAACAAATATGTGAATTTTGTTTGGCAGGACGAGGAAAGGTAGTATATCACTCCGTTAGAGCTGAGGCATTTTTACAGCCTCAATCCCACTGCAATTTTTATTTCTGCACCACGATGTAGATCGTGACAATACCCCCATATTCACATATATTCAGTGTTAGGATAAACTGCCCTTTGCCCCGCTCTCTCTTTCTCTCTGTCAGCCTATTTAAATATGGTGCTATAAGCTGCTATCCCTAAAGGCGCCTCATAAACTGAGAGTTCTAAACCACTGAATGGATTTCAGCTCCTTCCAGAGAAAGAATGCGGTGCACGGAGAACAGATACAGAAACGATTTGGCCACTGTGGATGTGTTCACCTCCTTTACTCACACAACTTGTTGCTACAGCTGCTGATTTAGGGCCAAGTCATCCTAATCTATCTGCCTGGGTATCACTGGTTGCAACTGAAAGGGGACTGGGTGTTATGCATATAACCAATGAGGGACGGAAACTAGATATAACACAAGTGAGGGACGGAAACTAGATATAACACAAGTCTGCTCCTTACTGCCTAAGGAGCCTGTGAAGTGCAGTGTAGATTGAGGAGATGAGACTGTGCAGCATCTTTAATACCCCTTAGGGAGGGCGAAGCCTCTTGTGCCAGCAACACTCTCATTGGCCTTGACAGGCACGTTGAAGTTAATTTTTCAGGTCTTGCAAGGATCCAATGCACATACTGATGTGGTATACCTTGTTTCTATCCCTCAGGGAACATTCGTTATGCAGTTGTAGTTTTTTTCTTATTATATATATATATATATATATATATATATATATATATATATATATATATATATATATATATATATTTTTTTTTTTTTTTTTTTTTTTTTTTACTTGATATTGATTGTCATATTTTCCTATAGTTTCATACAGCAGGTGCCAATAATAGTAATCACATTACTGTGTAACTATATTAATGCAGACAGAAATTAAACCAACTGACACTGTATTCTTTATCCTTTATGGGTTCGACATAACATAACATAACTGCTTCTTCTTTCATTAAGGCGTCAGTCTGTGACAGGCCTGAATTATATAAGACCCACCTTCTTGCCATCTAGTTACCAATTAATAGGAAAAACAGTGGCATGAGTATTTTGTTTTTGCCATTTTGCTCACTTATTAAATTGATATGCACTAGCAGTTTTCTCTGTTAACTATAATTAATTATATATATTTTTTGTAAGAAATAGTACTGCTGATTATTTTGAATTCTATTAATCCCCATTGAGGGGTGAATGATCCATTGCAACTTTTCAAGGGTAGTGCAGCAGCTGCCCTTGGTCATTAAAAAAGTATCAGAAAAATTAACAATTAACATAACGATAGTTTTTGCTATAAATAAAACCGTATGTGCCCAGGACACCCGCACAGACCCAGTAGGCTAAACTCAGGCCTGGAAGAACGCTCTGCAGACGGCAGTGCTAGCTGCTGAGTCAGCTGCCCACTGTACTAGCTGAATCGAACGGATACATACGGGTTTGGAGGTTGGTGATGACGGTGCCACTTGTAAGCGGTCCTTTGGTGCCGTAGAGGGCTACAGAGTACGTGGTGCTTGGCTTGAGGTTGGACAGCTGCAGTTCCTGCTTGTTGCCTTCCACGAGGAAAGTATCAGCCGTTACTAGAAAATGAAAAACAGAACACAGAAAACACATGAATGTTTACTACATTTAGACCATCCTAAAAAGATTGCAGAAAACATCAAAGTTTATAACTCCGCCTTGTGACACCTGGACTATTTTCTCTTCTACATTGTACATAGTAATATTTTAACTTGGAAATATTTCATTTTAATTTTTATTGCACTTTATATTTTTCTGTTCCTAACTGTGTGGCTCCATGGTGTAGTGATTTACACATTACACATTCAGTATTAAGAGAGCTCTTATTTACTTTAATATTATGAAACCATGTAAGACACTGTGCGCATGCTAAGAAAGATAATAATACAAAAACAATGCCACATTCAGAGGCTCACTGGCAGTATTTGTGGTTGTGGAGTATTAAATTAAGGTGGCAATGATGAAAGGTCATCTACACGATGTTCTGAAGCATCTTATAAATGCAGTTCTGGATATTTTGAACCTTTTTCAGTCTCTCCTTCATCCTTTTATATACAGAAACATCACAAGAGCACTGATGCATTTTAATTAATCTAAAACATTACAGTAGACAGGTATATATTATTCGTAGTCCATGTGATACCATTAATCTCTGATACCACGATGGCTTGGATTTTATTTTATGTGGGTGTTTCCATCAATAAAAACTATTTTGTCATGCAGGACAATGCACAATGAAATATTTAACTATTGACCCTGGTTTAGTATATTAACACTCAAGGGAATTTGTCCACAACTTACACTGCACTTCTCTAAACCCTGGTTGGGGCTGGTTTCCAAATATGTGTCCAGCATATAGATGCTGTCTCCATATCTGTGATGATCTGGCTGCAATCCAGTCAGTCAGAGTGTAATTTACACTCAGACTCTGACAGCTGAGTAATACAAATTTCTCTGGATAACTCCAGGCGTGGCCATGTGCAAATGAGAAAGATGCTTCCCATTACATTTTCCCCAGACAGTTTATAAAAATAACAACAGCATGAGATAACACTGGTTGAGTGTTGTATTGACCTATTAGTAAAACAATATCCAATTTCTTGGAAACCTTTTATACCTACACATATCAGCGCTCTAGTTGTGTGCATGTCAAGTGTCTTCAAGCCATATCTGTACCTACTGCTGCTTGGCAGTCATCCACTTGGTTCAGGGAGCAAATTATAGACTGGCTCTGAGGGGCCAAGCAATATGGCTATCTTTTACCTGTCTGGATATGGCTGTCAGATGCTGAAGAAATGGGCTGCATCAGAAATGCATGCTGCCTAGTAACTGCATTGTTTTTGCCAAGGCTAAGCAGTTTAACCAAGCGTAATGAACTGTTCTGAAAGCAAGACAAATGGATCTATATTGCCTCAAAGGACTCATCGCACTGATCTCACTTCTTAATGGGAAAACTGTGATGGTACCTGTCACATCTTCACATGCAACCGATGACTCTCATTGCACTGTATGCTGCCACTACTACAGTACTACTATATATATATGTGTGTGTGTGTGTGTGTGTATGTGTGTGACTCTGTGTGTGTAGATGGGCACTACAGTAATTTTGTCAACGTAAGGAAGTATAAGCTAATGTTTTCATGTGTTTTAATGTGAAGTAGTCACAGTGTTATCTAATTGGTGTCCTTTCACTGACTTTCCAACATCAAATCAAGCAAATGAATGCACACTCACCCTGGTTGTGTGTGAGAGTCACCACGTAGTTGTCAACATTGGACACGGGTGGATTCCACCTCAGCAGGGCTCCTTGAGGGGTGATGTTGAGGGCCGTCAACTCCGACGGCATATCCATCGCTATGTTTGCAATACAAGACAAGAATGAACACAACAGTTAAACAAAAGATAATATCAGGCTCTTTGAACGTCTTCCCCATCATTTATGAGATATTGTGTCAGTGCTACACAGATAAATTGACAGCTGTGGATCACAACCAAGAATGACAGCGGTCCGCTCATTGCAGACAAATACAACATGTTTGCTATACATTGTCGAAATGATCTTGTTTGTTTGTAACGTGTGCAAATCTATACAATTTTTTGTCAACTTGCTTAACAGTGATCTATAAATCATTTGAGGAAAAAATAGGCACCCAAGTCAAGAGGCGAGAGAAACAGAGAGCATAACACATAACAGAGAACTTAGCAAAGAACCCTTTTAAATTTTTAAATTGGCCTTTTTGTGTCTAGAAACCTGTTGTAAAAATACATAATTTGTTTCAAAAAAATCAGAAGAAAGTGGACAAGAGGATGACAAAAGAAGTGACATGCCCCCAAAAAAGATCTACAGCCAATCAGGAGTATTTGAAAGTCATGTCCTCAAGAAATAAGAAAGAAATCCAGCAAAAATCTGACCCTGGACCTGAGAGCTGTATCTAGCCCTTCAGCTGCTTCATCTACACTTCAAATGAGTCTTCAGTTAAGCCATTCTTACGGGAAATGTGGGGAAAAAGGCTGAGGAATGCCAGAATAGAAAAGGTCTTATGGAGCGATGAATCCAAATTTTTGTCATCATCAAAAGTCATCATCAATATGTATAAAAAAGGTCAGGATAGATGTACATCAGTGAGTATCTACAGTCATCTGTAAAACACGGTGAAGTCTCTGTCATTGTTTGGGGCTGCATTTTAGCAAGTGGTGTTGGATCTTATCAAAATTGATGTAATTATAAACGCAGAAAAGCATAATCAGATTTTGATCTACCATGCAGTACCATCCTAAAAGCATCTGATTGGCATTAATTTCATTTCTGAATGACAATGATCCCAAACACAAGGCCAATGCAGTAAAAGTATACCTTGTTTATACCTTGTTGTCAAAAGTGTATGGAACAAAATCAATCGTGGATTGACAGAGAATAGAATAAAAGGCAGCCAATGTTCAAAGAGGAGTTTTCAATGTCCTTCAAGAAGCCTGGAGAACTATTCCTGAAGTCTATTTAAAGAAGTGGAAAAAAAAGCTTGGCTAATATGTTTCCATAAACTCCCGATTTCCTAGTAGAAATTAAGGATCTTTTTTATATTACTGTGCATAGCTAAACCAGGAGACTGCTACACTACTTTTTGTATCACATAACAAAGTTCTTCATATAGCTTCATGTATCTCTTAGCTGCTGGCTGTCACTGGATTTCTCACCCAGTAAGCTCAGAGCAAATAAAAGAAAAAGGAAAATTGACTCTGTCAATCACCGCTTTTAATGGAAAATAACTTATCACTGAATTGTTCACAAATTAACAAGCTGTGTCATATTTCCCTTCATATGCAGAGAGCTTTGTATTTTGAACACTGTGTGAAATTCAATTGGAGACACACCTAAATTATTAATTAGACTGACAACAACGAGATATATATTCATATGAATTGCAGAGACAAGAAAACTTTGCAAGAATGCTGATTAATGGTGACTTCACCGTGATGCGAAAGTTTCATATTCTCTTAGGCCTCCTGTTTCGCACCCTCTCCCTAATTTTGTTCTCAGACTGCTGGACATGCCAAAATTGAGTTTGAATTTAATTATACCTTTAACCTCAGTGCTTCAACCCCAATTTCTCCTCAGGCATGTTATTTTGGCACAGCGGAGAGCGTGGCAGGAGAACACAGAACACTGCGAGTGATCCCAATCTCTGCCCAGATGAGGTAATTAATGTTGCCCTGCCCTCATCAGAATAATAAAAAAAAGAATTGTGCTCTTTCTCATCACTGCAATAGATGGACGAACCTGATTAAAATCATTACTTTAATTGCAAAAAGGTTTAAGTGAATTTAATGGAGCCTTGCCAAGTCAATTAGATTGGCAATGGAGATAGAGTAGAGATGGCCAAAATAGAAAAAAATAAACAGGTCATCCTCCTTCATCAAGAGCTGCGATAATTCAATCATCATACTGCATCTACTGATTGCATGGGTGAATTACAGGCTCAGGCTATCTATATACTTTCACTCAGATCTGGAAGTCAAGGCCCAGTGGGAATATAAATGCAGGCCATTATATGATTGCAGAAAATGATTTGATCACAACTTTTTATTTATTATGTACAGTATGTGTCGTACTACGATGATTTATTGGCTCATCTTCTGACTCAGCCTTGGGAACAGTGGCTATTTTTTCAGAACTTTCTTTGCATCCATGATATCTGGATAAGCAGACAGTTGATATCCATGCCAAATATCCTCAGAAGGGACCATACTGATGTAGCTGAATGGCTCAAGGATAAAGCTTTCATCTAAGAGATAAGAAAGGCAACATATTATTTTTAGACTTATTTTTCTCCCAATATTTTTTCCTTTTTACCTGCTTATTTCTTTTCCACTGTTTGGTTAGATTTAGGCAACAAAACTACTATGATTCAGGGTGAAAAATATAGAGTTTCACACAGCAAACCAGTTGCTAGAAACCATTTCTTCTTCTCTTATTACCATATTTTTCAGATCTTAATTATGGCACTGTAGGAACAACACAAACACAGCAATATCTGATAGACCTGCAGCAGTCCTGGTGAGGAGATGATTGAAGTTTGATGTTCTAAGTCGATGTTATACGTTTTATTTAGGGCGTTCAGCTTGCTGTTACATGCAGAAAATATGCTCTCAGCTCATTATTAGTGTGTAATTCACAACGTAGGACATTTCAGAAACACTCCAGCTGTGCCGCTTGGTCAAGAGGTCAGCCTGCGTTGTATTGCGACTGTGGCCGTTAAAGCCAGTAAGACACAAAGGGTGATGTTACTCTCCAGTAAATCTCTGCACACCCTCTCATTATTGTGGCAAAGCAAAAGAAAGCAGCATGCTCTACACATTAACCTCGGAGCTACGCTGAACGTGTATATGCGTGCTCGTGGTGTCGCGTTAATACTCAGAAGGCGCACAAATATTTAGACACATAAACAGTGTTTTTGCTGCATATAATCTGTGGTGTTTTAGAGCCGCAGGGATACCGGCTGACTGATGATGTTGGATGTTGAGTGTGTTTCAAGTGTAGGTAAAATGCTCACTCACACAGTCATTTAAAATGTGAGACCAGTCATTACGCCCAATCATTAAGTAAAGATTAATTACTGGTTTTGTGGCACTTAGTAGCTGAACCTAAAGGAGTCTTTAAGATAAGGATCATTATGTAAATTCACAGAAAATAATAATTATCATAACATTAGCATAGCGGTAACTGTCCTGCTGATAAAGTGAGTTCTCTGTTTTGTGGAGCTGCACATTATTGCAATCCCTACTCGAGAACTGTTTCTTAGCAAACAAACATGTAACAGTCAGTTAGCTAGTTACCGACTGTTAACTATTTCTGTGCCATTTCTTTTTTTGGTGATCCTAATCCACTTTTGATGAAAAAAAAAAAGAATAAAAACCTACTTTCTCTTTTCCTTTCCTTTATTTTCATTACACTTTTTAGTCAAATTTTTTCCATTTTTGTATTTACCATTTCCTCTGCATGCCTGGCATTATGCCTTTTGTTTTTCTGTTAATTTATGTGTTATCTCTGATGTTCATTAAGTGTTATTTGGTATTGTGTGGACTATTTAAAGCACATTTCAATTAAAAATGCAAGTGCATTCCCCTCCTCTGTTTTCTCTTAACGCAGCTGGCAGGGAGGATGTTAATGGACTTTCCACAAACTTCAGTTTTGGGAAGAGTAATACTTTACTGGGGGTCCTGACACTTTGCTAATGAGCACCGTCATTAGCCCTTAAACAGGCCTTCACACAGTCCATTTAGTGTCACCCCCGCCAAATTCATCTTAGATTAGCAGTACCTGCTGCGCTTGCAAAATGAAATATGGTTCCCTGCTTTCTCAGCCCTTCGCACAGTAATTGATTACGGATGTGAAGTAAGTCGAAATTGCAGCGTTACCCAAGTTATTACATACTTGGCCAGGCAGTGTTGGATTACGCTTTCAAATCCCTTGTTTATGTATTGTTGTTGAAAGCAGTGTAAAAGTGTCCCTGGTTGAGCATTCTTGGATGTGAGGAAAATGTTGTTTACCATTTCTAACAAGCTTGACTTTGTAGTTATGTTCTTTTCAGGCTATTACAGCCCCACCGTCTCTGCTCATTGTACGCACGCTGGGATTGTTGGAAGAAGGCGCTGATAATAAAGAACAGGAGGAGGCAGGAAGCGAGGCAGGGAGGAGAAAGAGAAAACAAGGGAAAGGGTCTCTTTCAGCTTCTTTTTTCTTACTGGATTCTTGAACCTTGCCGCTCCAGGTGAATCGGGTCTCATTGGTATGCAAACACACCTTCTACTCGCCTGTTCCCGCTCCAATTCTGCGCTCTCCTCGGCTTTCGCTTTCCCCTCTCTCGCATGTACACCGAGCATTTTGAATACAGCACTGGGAGAGTGTGTTGATCTCAGGTTAGCGGAATTCTTCAGAGAAGAACAGTATCTCATTGTCACACGTGTGTGCAACGGCGAGGTTTTATTTTTACCTAACTGATGATTTGGTGCTAATTTTGAAAGCATGAAAACACAAGACCTTTGATTTCATTAAATTCTGAAGACACAACAAAGGAGGGAGGTAGGGCAGAGAAGACGGAGGGAGGAGGAGGGGAGGAAATCGAGGCAGAATGGGCGAGACAGAGAGAGACATCACAGTGCTAAAAGACTGAAGCAAGTCAAAGGATAAAGAGATAGGAGGCAGGAGAGCAGCCAGAGAGATAGAAGACAGTGAGATGGAGATGGGAGCAGGTTACCAATTACTGGGTCACGGAGTGGACGCTTTCATCTGTTGCAGCGGCAGAGACTGCACCGTCTACAACATGAGCTTCACCCTTGGATTGTGTGCATACTTGTGTGTGCATTTTAGCCTGCTGCTCGTTTTTAACACAGCTGTTATAGCTGTGGACAGAGCAATTGACCCTATAGTCTAGCAGGGGAGGAACTCTTCATTTATTTTACATGGCAAACATTTGTCCTTCTGCTGCCCTCTCACAGCAAGACTTACTTTATTCGAGAACTGTCAGCACTGTGATTTTATGACCTCAGAGGAGAACAAAATACCACTAACCTGCGAGGTGATGTTCAGAAAATTAAACGTCAACTATTTTAAAGATTATCTGACTTTGATTGACTCATTTTTTAATTTACTGTTTCCTTTTTTAGGAGAAAAAAAAAGTAAACAATTCGATTTCAGAAACGCAGCTGTGATTGGTTCTCTTAATATTAATTAAGGACAACAATGTCTAGATCAGAATATTATAGTTAATCGAATACTAACGATTCGAAAAGTTTATTATAATAAAAATTCATTATGGCCTCTACACAATAATAATTTAATCAAACAATAAAAACTAAACTGAAATTATGAAATCCACTCTGGAAACTGTCTGAAGTTAAGAAGAAAAGTCTCAATTAAAAAAGAGAAAATAATAATAATTAGATAATAACAAACTATGATAACTCTGGTGTTGATAAATTGACTATAAACATGGTCATTAGTGGCCTACCTTTAATTTAACCTGTTTCAGTCCATTACTGCTCAGTTTGCTTTGCTTTTATACTTAACTCACTATACTCAGTGTGTTTGCTGTTAGCCAACATATCTTCATAGGAGACGGGATAAAGACTGTATGGGTATCTGCCTGGCGATGGATGCTGCTGCTAGCTGGAGAAACAATGGGCTTACCAGAACATTAAAGGTTAGTAACATCATCCTTTGCACAGGCACCTAACTACAGTACATGCATAAAAGCTGACAAGAGAAAAACAATTGTGTATATGAATAACAATTGATGTTTAGGTATGTCTTTCACTATTGCAAAAATGTGGAAGCTTTTTATTCGTTTATTTTTCTGCAGAGGGAAATTTAGGTCGTGTCACTCTGAGGTGGGGTTGCTCACTTACCAGTCATTCACAGTGTTGCCTTACTTGAGACATTATAGTAGAACTATAGTAGACAGCAGCTCTTTTTTTAGGTGTCTAAGAAATACTTTGCAGCTATTTAAGACCTAGAACAAACACGCAATGCAGTAAGGTTTTATATAAAGAGAGGGCACTATGTGGAGAACAGCTCAGCACACTTGAATACCTTTACATGTGTCCACCTGAGCTACCGCACTCTGTTCTCCTTGGCTGAGTTTCCTGCACTAACTGTTTCTGTGTAAGACATCGGAGTCTCCTCAACGTTCTTCCTGCATGAGTAAACCCGGTCTCAAAGGGCCCCCACAACAATATGGACCTAATGGTTCTGTGGTTAGCTCCTACCTGTGAAGACGGAAGTGCTGACAACATTGCTCTCCTGACTCCCGCTGACAGCTTTGAGACTGATCTCATATTCTGTGGCAGGAAACAGACTGGACAGGGTGTAGTTTGTAACATCGCTGTCAATCATCACGCTGTCTACTCGACCTGCAGGGGACACGAGAGAGAGGCCAGCACCTGAACACCAGAACTGTCACACTCATCTCCTTCTTCACGTACAGGGTATGCAGCGTAGCCAGCTGCTGTTCTTTTCTTTTTTTTTGCATCACAGGGAAAATACTTAATAAATATGGAATTTTAATTAAAATTTCAATTACCTTTCACTGATAAAATGTTATAATTAATTAGGTGTGTGGCACGGTGCTCTGCTACAAAATGTATCTTACATCAGAGGGAGCCTCCTACAGCAAATGCCATGCTCATTTAACTGTAACAAGGAACAGCAGTGTGCTCTGTGTATGCTAATATAATAAATAGCGTGTTATTCAAATGCACTTAAGAATAACATTTGCAGTTATGTGCACGCTACCTCTGGCCGACTGGTAGGACAGCTTATAGTATTCAAACGGAGCCAGCGGTTTGATCCAAGAGATCGTCACGGCGTCCTCGGTGACGTCCGACACCATCATCTCTTTTGGTGGGTCCATGCCTAAAAGTGTGATGAGAAAGAAAACACTGTCATGCGGTTCAAATGGTATAAAAAAAAGGATGAGCCCCAGCATATAATAGGAGCATGTTATGTGCAAGGTTACAAAGCTAATTCAGTCATTTTCATGAAAATCTATAAGAAAGACTGCCCTTGAAGGCCCGAGTAGTTCAGTAACCCTTGTTTTGTCCACATTTAATGTCCTCTTCATTAAATTTACATATAAACAGAGCTGTCCTTGGGTCTGCGAGACTGTGTGAATTTTTAATGCACATTTTTATTACGAACAAAACACCATCAAGAGATTAGCGAGGAGAAACTGAGCAGCATCAAGCTAAAAAAACACAACCGTTAGTGTTGAGGCTGAGCAGGGTTTACACAGAGGAGACCCCTCCCCTGCCAAAATTCTGTTTTATATGTCTCCTCAGACCACTGAGCTGCCACGGAAAAGGTTACGGTGAAGACAAACAATTAAAGCCCTGACAGATCCTAGGGAAAAAAAAGAAAGATATTTAGACAGTGAAGAAAGAAAAATAAGAACGTACGAGAATGGAACAAAAAAAACACAGATCAAGATTAAGAGATCGCTTCCATCTCCTGTTGTGGGCGATGGGTAAGAGCACTTGTAGACGACTGCTACACTTTCTCTTCCCTGATTTGAGAAGAATTATGGCTATTATTCCCACGCAGAGAGAAGGAAATTTCAAATTCTTGGAAGAGGACTAATTTAAAGTCTGCTCGCATGAAATACAGTTGCATTTATTCAAGTCGTGCATGTTTTACAAATTACGTTTGCTTTGGCAAATGAAGAACCAAAGAATAATGGCTGTAAAAATGTATTCTCTTATAAAGGTTCCTGGGGGGGGGGGGCAGGCAGAGATATACAGCTAGTCACTTTTGCATTATGTCAGCAAAAGCAGAGCTGGACCATAAAGTAAAACTGTGGTTAAATCTTAATGCAGCACAGTCCAAGTGTAGCAAGTGATTCAAGGCAACAAGCATCCCCCCATCAATGCTCACGTTCAAACACGTGAGATCAAAGCAGGGCGCTAAAATGATCACAGCGTAAAGACCGGTGCAAGAAATAGTGTACATCTGTCCCATCCCATCCAATCTCACCCCCTGGAAATCTGCCTCTTGTGTGTGCGTGAATGTAAAGCGAGAAAGCTAAGGCTCCAAGCTGCCAAGGTGGTGTTTGAAACCGGCATGTGCAGGTGTTTCTGTCACCGATGCTAAGTTAACATCTCTATTGTTTACTGCTGGCTCTCCTATTTTCTCCATTTGTCTCCAGCCCTCCATTATTTTTTTTGTCTCATCCTCTTCCTTTTGTCCCCCTCGCTACAAAGAAAGAGAGCGATCCTCTTTCTTCCAGCTCATTGTCAAACTCTCTGGCAGGTTATAATACTGACCCTCTTCTCATTCATTTATCTCTCTTCTCTCTGAGATGTAAATAGCACAGTCGCAATCAAATGGGAGAGGGAGAGCTTCTTTTCATAATCTGCCAATTAAACTGGAATTTAGAAAGTCTGCAGAAAAATTACACAGAAACACTGTACTAATTAACGAGGGGTCGCGGTGGCATCGCTGAAGGTAAAATAGGTTAATAAGACATGGAGAGAAGTGATAGAGAAACTGTAATTAAGATGTAAAAAAAAAGAAGACAAGAATATACTTAAATGGGTGAATACACAGGAAAAACAAAACAAGCAGACTGCTCCTTTCTGCTACTGCATGGCCTTCACTCCATTAGGCTGACACTTGTTAGCCACTTGTTTTTTTCTCAAAGGGTGTTTGAGGTTAGCTTTAACTGTGCAAACCTCAACCATCTGATAGCACAGAGGAGCAAAACCTTTATTTTTGGCACTGCATCTCTACATCTACATCTGACCAGAAAAAAAAGGAGAAAAATGAAAAAAAAGAAAAAAGCCTCCAAGGCAGTTTCTAATTACAAAAGTCATTCTGCTGTGGTGCTGTGCAAATGAAAGCCTAAAAAAGCATTTCTGCAAATACATATTTAATTTAAAATCACTTTGTATTTCCATTTCTTAAACTAATTTTCTTTCTCTTTCCTTTTACACGCTACCTCATACATGTTAATTCAATATTTTGCTCCCCCAAAATCCTTTCTTTCCTGTTCCCCATCTCTGTTTTTTACATTGTATCCCTCATTCATAAATATGATTAAGGTGGTTAGAGTTTGAATCTTTCTTAATTGTTAAGTAGATCAAGCTAAAACAAATAAATAAATGCTGGGAACTCGATGTCATTTTACATGCACAAATACAAAGCATTGCTAATTTAGAGCTTCTGTGGTGTGAGATTGTCTTGAATAATACTAGACTCAGAATATTTAGGATCCTTGGGGTTTTGTAGTGTTGGCCAGACAGAACCAGTTAAAAATGATACTTTGAGCTTCAAGAAGTTGTGATGATCATCTTTTTTCTTCACTTTCCAATGAACTGGGACGCTGCGTAAATAACAACATAATACAATGATTTGTAAATCTCACAAAGCCATATTTTATTCACAGAAGAACATAAAAAAAATATAAAATGCTTTAAGTGAGACAATGTGCTGTGTAACATCAACTCTTTTTTCACAACAGTCAACAAACGACTGGGAGTTGAGAAGACTGGCTGCTGGACTCTTGGGTCTGATATAGGATTCAACACCCCTGGGTCATCTTTGTCATAGAAATAGCATCATTTTGCTGGATGTCTCAGTTAAAACATTTCATGTGTTCTCTAATATAACTTTATGGGTTTTGCAAATGATTGTATTCTATTTACATTTTAAAAAATTTCACAATCATTGGGTTGGAGTTGCAGAAAAATGCATGTACTCTTGCCACACATAGACAAACAAAATTACTATGACCCCAAGTGTGCATATCTACTTGGACGGGACCCCCACAAAGTCACAAACCTTTATTTTGCTGCTGAAGTTTCTCTATTTTCATCACTTACAAACTTTTTTTTCCATCATTCAAGCAGCTCACCTGTAGTGAGTGAAGCTGTAATGGGCTCTGAAGCAACGTCCCCCTGTATTGTGATTAGACTGACGGTGTAATGAGTGGACGGCAGCAGCCCCTGGATCAGTGACCTCGTCTTGGAGCCATGCAGTGTCACCTTAGAGGTGTCGGTCCCGTCGGCAGAGCTGTAGCTCAGAATGAAGAGTTCAGCGGGCGGTGCTGGGGCGCTCCACGCCACTGACACAGAGTCTGAAGTCACCTCTGATAAGTAGAGGTGGGTTACAGGTCTGATTCCTGGAGGAACGAGGGGGTTTAGAGGTCACCGAGGAGCTTTCAAGGACAGGCAAAAATCCTGCTATGAGCACGAAATGTTAATGGGAAAAAAAACAGGCAGTTGCTGTCATTATGGAGATGACAGACAAGCCGTTAAGTGATGGATGAAAGCAGTCCTCGATGATGTAACAGACCGTTTATAATACAGTTGAGAAAATTAGCCTTGGGTGTAATCTTGATGGGGAAGGTGAGAGTCAAAGAAAACCACAATCATGTGGCAGTAATGAATTAATTGGTCATAAAAAGGGAAACTAATGAGATTACCCGCCGTTAGGATGAAGATGTGATGGGACTGTTCATAATAAGAAAATGGAAAAAGGATGATAGTAGCAGATGCTGTTGTCAAAATGTATGACCTGGACGGGAGATGATGTAATGAATATGAAGTAGTGTACCAGCTGACACAGCAACAAATGCAAGAGGACTTGAATTTAATTAGCCATGCGTGGATGTATAAGCATGGCAACACTGACTTCTCCTTTCCTGAACTGCCAGGATTACAGGCATCCTGTGGAGTTTTCTTTGCAATCAATCATCATATGAAACCTGCATTGTTTACACTGGCCTGCATCTGTATTCTTCTTGGTGAGCCGCTGCCTTTTATTATTCTTCACAAGTTGTCAGTATGCATTACTGCCATGTGCAGTCAGCAGAAATTCTGTATCACATAGACCTCACGATACCAGTGCCTGTGTGCGTTCATGATCTCAACAGTGGTGGAGAGACGGGGTACGAAAAAGATCCAAACGCGTCTCCAGAGCAGCTTTAAAAAGAGAAGATTGTGGCTACGCATTGATTAAGTATGAAAAAAATGCAAAAGGAGTCGAGAGTCTGTGTGAAGCAAAATTCCACAGACTTGATGAAAGTGCCATCTTTGATCAAGATGACAGTGATAAGCAGGTTAATGGTTTAACAGCAAGTAAGACCACATAGAGGCAATGTGGGTGATGTGAGATGACAATGTGACTCACCTTTGTAGATATTAATGGAACTTTTTTATAGAGAAAATGATGTTTCCTTAAAGAGAAACCCTTGTCTTGGATTGTGAAAAAACTTCAACTTAATAGTTAATAAAAGAAAAGTTAATATTATCTCTAGCTGAGGATGGAGGATCTTGTGACAAGCAGTCTGTGGAAGCAGGCTACACTCTGAGTCTGAAAGGACTTTGGTTAAAAGGTTAGAATATAAAGATGCTATTAAACGCAAAAATATGGGGTTTAACATCTTCGGAGGTTGGACTATATTAAGAATCACATCCCAGTGTGACAAACTAAATCACTTAATAATCTGTCATAATTCACTACACTTCTACACTTCATAAATATGAACAGTGGCCAGTGGTTTGTCCTGTTTAAAAGTCTCGAGATGGTCACTGTCTCATTTTTAAAAACTCACGTGACAAAGAGAGGCGGTTCTGACTGTGAAACTGCTCACTCATTGGCTATTGACTTGTGATTGACTCGTAAGCCGTTTCATACCACAGATAATCCTCTATTTTGAAACGCAGTATGAGAAGATTTTTTGAAATAGTCATAAATAAATATGTCCTAAAAGTGACTGAGCGCATAAACTCATCAGTGTTTGCAAGCGTTCACAGAGGTCAAAAGAGAAAGCTGGTTTCCAATATACATAGCTACTGCAGCTATCGCCATCTGGTGGCCTTCAGACAAAGTGCAGGTCCGCATTAGCTTCATTTTTTGGACCCAGAAGGTAAGTCCATGTCTATGGTAACTCTTACTGATGTGCAGATCGTGTATTATAAAACTCCGAACGCATAAATGCTGGAAACATGCAAATGAACGCATCACCTGAGTTCACCTGAGTGAAGGCGGACAGATGTCTCCAATAAGTGAATAGTGGATGAGAAGATGACAGGTAATTTATGGTTTGTCCTCTGATTCTCTTGATCTGTCATCGTATCATTCCTTCACGTCTCCCCAGACAGTTAAAGTGGTGTTACCAAAGGAGTGCAAGATAACAAAAAGATTAGAAGTAGGATGACATGATTATGACACTGCGGCGGTGACAACAACGATGGCCGCAGCAATAAAGAAAAAGAGATGATGATAATGATACTGGTAAAGAAAGGAATGATGGCAGGTGATTGCACGTCCATCATCTCTGAAACCGGCCTCTGTGCAACTGAAACTCACGTCAAGCTTTCGGAAAAAGAAAAAAAAAACAAAGAACTACCAGAGTAGAGAAGACTGACAGGCGGTCCGACGTATAGTTGGGTGGATGGATGTGAGTTTAGAGGAAAACGAAGTGATTGAAAAGAAAGGAGCAACATCAAGCTGAAAAACAGGGCGAGCAGACAGCACAGAGCGTGACGGCAAAAGGGAGAGAATGTGGTACGAATCGGAGTAAGAAGAAACAGAAACACAAATACATTGAGATGCAAAAGAGAGGTGCAATTAGGAGCGCTTGTAACAAGCTCATTAGCGGGCTGGAATAATTTGCCTCTGCTAATTGCTCCTTCGAAGTCTTTCACGGTCCTCCATTTTCTTTAAGCGGGACTCCCCTCACCTGATGTCACACTTTAGTTCATTATATCCATCATTCAACTTCATTACACCCTATACCATCTTTAGAAGTGTTCTCCAGCTTTCTGTAGTAATGGGCTGATCTTTCATGTCTTTGTCTGTGCAGAGACGCTTGTGAGTGAATTTATTTGAACTCCTTATGAAATCTGAACGGATTAAATGAGTGCTGTTTAGGAACGTTTAGTTGCCGCTGTTGCAATGGAAAAGACAAAGGGAGACTGTTTGCCGAGGAAATGATCTCATCATTATGTTATCTGTATGCACGTCTCTGCTGATCTTCATTAAACACTTTAAAGTTAGTCCTTCACTATATGAAATTAGACTACGCTCCCTACCTGTGAAGGCGTCTATGGTAGCCGCAGTGCTCTGCTGTCTGCCTCTTCTTGCTGCTACAGTGATGGTGTACTCAGTCCCAGGCTCCAGGTCCTTCAAAGTGGTGGTGTTGATGTCTTTAGGCACCGTCAGCTAGAAAAGGGAAGATGAGTTAAACAAGGTCCAGATCAGACATATACATGGTTATCGTTTCAGTGTTCTTTACCTCATTAGTGACGCCGGAGGCTGATGTGTAGGTGACCTTGTAGTGGTCAATGGGGCCCTGGACTATGCCCCAATTCAGAGTGATGGTGTTGTCCGTGGAAGCCGTCACAGTCAGATTCATAGGTACATCCAGAGCTAAAACAGGGAAAGCAACACTCAAAACTCCAGCCCAGATTCATGTAACACTCTCACCCTGAAAGATACATCTGAGTGGGTGTACATCGAAAAAATACATGACCTTTGAGGGACCTTCCTCTTAATCCTCCTTCAAATTCACGAGTATTTATATTAATGTTTACTTGTTCTCAGTCGTCTTCTCAACTGTCTTTGCAGCTTCTTAGCCCATTACCACCTGCTGTCATTTGGGAAAATACTACTGTGTTGTGTCACCTACAGTACGTGCTTGCGTGCATTTGCATAAAACAAAATAAGAGTTCATGGAAATATTCACTGATTCACATTTGATTTGACATGTTTTTTTCTACATTTGAGCGCTTTGGATTGTTAGTTGGGCAACAGTTGCGCTGGATTTTTAACAATATTTTCAAATAAATTTAGGGCCAGATTTACTAAACGAGGCAAAACATCGCGTGAGCATAATCCCCAAATAGTTCTCGCACGTGTGGTTAGAAAGATTAATTTCACTATCGAGCGCTATCAGTTTGCGCGCTCGAATATCCTCCTGTCCTTATTTTGCACCTTGAGAAAAGATCTCTCAGAAATGCAACAGATGCAGTCGCAAACATCTCACAGCCTTCTCATCGCATTTTTGTAAATACCAACAGTACTTTTATTCAGGTTAGTAAATCTAGCTCGAAATGGTTAAAAATAAGAACAAAAATGTTGCTTTCATGATTTCAGTAGAAACATAATTACTGCTACTGGTTACTATGTTTTTAATTCATGTTTAGTTTCTGCTATACTCTTGTCTACTTGTGTATCTGTGGTGCAGTTCTCACATTAAAGGACAGACCATTACTAATAAAACATTTACAGCGTTTCCAATGGGTTTAATGCATATTACCACAACGATCTGACTGTCTCCTTTAATCTTTTTATATTTCTTGTATTTTTAAGTGAGTTGTTCTCTTCCCTGCAGAATGAGTAACCCAGTTTGCCCAGTGGATCATCAATGTTTAATCCTCAGCTAATCAACTGCCGCCTTGTTTGCCTGAACCTTTGGTGTTTCACGGCTTTTTAGGAGGTCAAAAAGACATAAAAAACTTGATGTAAATGTGTTTTAATTGAAATGATTATTTTAGCAGCTCTGGCTTAAGGTAACACCGGCGCTGCCGTGAAGCTGTCGTCATAAACGGCTCTCTTAAAGCTCTTTAAGAGAAATGCGACAGATGTGATGCATTTTCAAAAGTTCAAAACGAGTGCAGGGAAAAGAGGCGTTACAATGAGCTTGTTTGTAAGACAAATGGAAGCATAATTTTTATAAAGTGCAGAAAACCTTTAGCCATTAAAATAACTGCACCTGGATGAAAGATGTGCTTGACAGCGAACGTGAGGGGAAAGATTAGCGAGGCACCTCCACGCACTCACTTTTCAGACAAAGGGTTACATTTTTTTTCTCCTTTCAGCCAAACAACTCAACAACACAATAAATATTCAAATAAAAGATCAAGTATGGAGGTAAAGAGAGGGCCATTAGCAAAAAAAAAAGTATGCATTATAACAGCTTTAAAATGTTGTAATGGGAACTTTGACCCAAGCCGACAATACCAAACACTTCTGGAGAAGAGTACAAGTCACGGCGAAACATATTTTGCTTAATTTTCTAAAATGGCTTTTAGTAGTTGGAGTAGCGGCGCCGACCCACAGCTGAGAATTATACGTATAATAACACATGGGCCCACGAGCCTGCTGTGATGCTGCGATTTCCCGCTGTGATTTCTGTGTTGTACATGCGCGAGTGACTCACTGGCTTTTTACAGTGGAGCACAAAGCATAATTCACTCACTCGTCCTGGCGTTCATTGTGGCTGGTGTACTCTGGTTGCTACCTTTCATGGCAGAAATGCCAATGCCGTACTCTGTGCCTGGAAGCAGGTCTGAGATACAAAGAGAGACAGAGAAGCGGGAACTAATTTAACACATAACGTAGCAGGAACAAAAAAAATCGTAATAATAATAATCACAGAGAGTGCTTCACGTTCTTGTCCTCGTGCAAAGTGCACGTCAATTACACTGAGTTTTTTTCATGACAGCCCCAATTAGCTCGACACCGGTGATGAGGTCTCGGCAAATTTACATGTAGCATCGTTGTGATTTCTGAAGAAATTTCTTTTTTTAAAATCAACTGCACAACTGATCAGTTTCAAATCGGTTGAGTGCATCCACAGAGAGGATCTCGAGCTACAGAAATAGAGATGAAGAGATGAGGAATGAAAAATAAGGAGGCGGACGACAGAGATTATTAGCGGAGGAGAGCAGGGGGAGAGGGAAAATGAGAGTGACAGAGAATGGATGAGAGTGAGGGAGAGCATCGATGGCAACGAGCGAACAGAATAACACAGGGACCTTTTGCTTCTATTCTTATGCAGGCCGTGCCCTTTCCAGCACTCTGGCCTTTCAGAAAAAAACATCCCAGCTGACCCCATCTTTCTGACAGCCTTTCAATACGCCCGCAGGACAACAAGCGTTTCTACAGATACAATCAGTGGGCCGTCAGCCAAGTGTTAGCTCCGGAGATAATCTTGCCATGTAAAACACAGACACTTCCAGCTTCTTTGGTACATATTAGATGCATTGTGATGATACTGAAAGCATCAGGAAAATAGGAACTCTACAAATGTCAAGGATAAATAATTCAAAACGCAAAAAACTGGTTATTCCTCACTTACCTGTGAGAGTAGTCTTAGTAGTGGCTCCCTCATTGCGTGGTACGATGACTTTGTCATACTGATCTCCTGCTAATGTGCTATAAACCACCTGGTAACTCTCCACCTACATTTAAACACAAATATATTTACAGCATTAAAGAGAAGGTAATGCCTGAAAAAGAATGCTCTCGCTACGCAAGACTTACACAAACAGTCAAAACTGTGTGGTTTTTTTTACTGTGCATTGTTTGGTTTATTTTGCCTCGGCACAGTGTGATGTTTGGCTCTTTGTCAACACTGCAGCGCAGAATCAGAAGGATGAATAAATTTGCCGGCATCGAGACAGACTGTCTTTATAAGTCTGAATGTGTGGTTAGCGAGCCCTGGAAATATCATTGTGACAGCTGAGTAAAACGCAATTTATCACATTTTCATTCACAGCAAAACATTCGGTGACCATTTGCACCGAGTGAAGCGCTTGCTCCAGCGCTCTAACTGGCATTTTCCGAGGCAGCGAAAGGCAGACCCGTCTGTGTGGGATGGTAACGTGTCCAAGAAGAGGAAAAAAAGAAAAAGTAGAAGGAATAAAAAAGCTGTTTTATTGAAACAATTTAAGAGGAGTCATAATGTCAGAGGGATTAAGAGGAAATTAGCTGTTTTTTATAAAAAGGGCAAGGTAAACATGCAGCAGGCTCACTGATATAAGATGTACCTGCAGTATGAGAGCCAGCAGAAGCTTTAATGCGTTTCAGGATGGTCCACTACACTTATTTAATGCAGTGAAATAAAACAGCAGCTTGCACAGTATTACAAATTCAGTGACAAATTAAAGGTAAGCCATAATGAAGCATCTTTGGTAGGTGTTAGGCCATCACATGCCACCAAAACAGCTTCAAGTACCTTGGTACTGATTGTCTAAGGTCTTCTGGTGCCGAACACTGGCTTTCAGTGCGTTTTGAGTATAAGATTTGGTTGTTTTTAAGTCACTGAATGAGTTAGCGCTGCCTTATCTTCCTGATCTTTCAACAATGCACACTCCCAATAGATCATTAACGTCAGCTGACCAGATTTATCCACTAAACCTGCCTGAGTCTTAACACTAACTGTTTTACTGCTCATGCTGTTTAACCTTTCAGCTGTACAGCGCTCTGGTCAGTGCTTGTTGTTTTTAAATGTGCTTATAAATAACTTGATTTGACTTGACAGCATTCGCCCAAAAGATCTTCCCTCATTTGGTGTTTGATGACGGTGATGGAGATTATTAGACGGGACTCCCATAGTTTGATTCACTTGATTTTTATACTTGTTAAATCATCCAGTGAGCCCTGTGGATCGCAACCCAGGAAGAGATCACCTCCATGTTTCATCAGAGGATGAACAATTTTGTATTGATTTACATTTGAACCCACATCAGTACAATCTCGCCCACAGACACCAGATCTCAGTGTATGAGTTTATTACTTTAATTTGTCCACCATCTTTATATAACATTAAGTTATTATCATCAGGATGTACGCAGCACTTCTATGTTGTAAACTCTCTCATTATTCAGGTCGCCCAGTCCACCTAAGGAATGTTGCAAGGATCCGATCAATCCTGAGCTTTAGTGGCACTCAGACTATCGTTCATGCTTTTATTTTCTCTTGGTTAGATTATTATAATGGTTTTTTTTTATCAGGCATCAATCAGAAAGCATAAATAGGCAGCAGCAAGACCTCTTACAAGAACCAAGAAAACTGAACATATTACGCCGGTCTTAATGACTCGACACTGCCTGCCCATGACTTTTAGAATTGATTTGAAGATTTTACTCATTACTTTTTAAGCCCTTCATGGCTTGGCCCCTGAATTTATACCAATCATATCTCCCAACCAGTGTGCAGCCTCAGATCCTCAGGCAAAACCTGATAACTGCTCCCACCTCTCGCTTAAAAACAAAAGGCAATCGAGCGTTTGCTTTTGGGGTTGCTTTTGTTGTGGTATGAACTGCCTGAGGAAATCTGGCCTCATCAGTATCTTCTTTTAAATGACTGCTAAACACTTTTTGGGGGAAATTTTAACATGGATTTTATATTGTCTGACATTCTTAGCTTATCTTATAACTTCTAAAGTTTTATGTTGATTTTAAGTTATTCCTTAAGGTGGAATCATACTGTGTTTTATTCCTATTCTTATACTGACTAAATACAGAACTTAATATATAAATTGTTTTGAAAATTTCCATCTAGTTTGTTCTTTTTTTCTGTGTTTCTAGTACTTTGTAACACTGGTTTTGATCATTTTTACAAATAATGTTTATTATGATTAATATTTTTATTATTAGATAACTTTGGCTTATGCTTGGTGATTTAATGCATTACACTGCGTATAATTCTATATATTTGTCATGTGTTACCTATTAAATCTAAAGATGATAAGTAATATAGCATCAGATGCACTTTTTGTAAGCATATGGAAGCCAAAATAATAAACAACAGATGCTTCGTGTCAAAGGTGTTGTTAATTATAAAGTTAAAAAAAGAGCCAGACCGATATAGGATGTTTACGACCAACACCGATATTTGGTCTGACAAATGTTTTCTTTCAGACATAAATAGATTTGCCTAACATTTATTATGTGTAGTTTTCTATTAGTCCTTACTAAGAAAATATGATAATGCAGATTAAAAATAAACGTTTATGTTCTGCCCAACTCTACTCGGTTGCTGTGTTTTGTTGCCAACGGGGAATGTGCAGAGTGCCCTCTGGTGGACAAACATAGAAACATAAGCACTCGTAACATGTTTGAATGGTGTTTCTCAGTCTCTTCTTTACTTTTTTATAACTATTTTTTTATAGTCATTAGCAATTATAAATGCACCCATTAATATATTGGCAAATACCTCATATTGGCCATATATTAGCCAGGGTCCAATACACTTTTTATTATTGATGGCTTCATATTACCTGAAAATTTTTGGTAATTGTGCAGTCATGAGGACTAAGTCAAGCTGGTTATTCTTCACTATACTAGAACATGCACAGTTAAAAAACGTCAAAAGACTTCCTACCTCAGCTTCACTGTTATCCCATTCAAGCTCGAGCGTGGTAGAGGTCTTGGAAACGAGACGCAAGTTCTTGGGGGCATCAATCTCTGAGAAAAACGATAAAGCTGACAATGTTGGGGACACTGAGACCCATTCTCAGAGATTGTGAACAAGCAAACAACAAACACAGGTCACATTAAATTGTCAGTTACTCATATTTAGCTCTTCATGTTCATCAAACACATTTCTCTTTGTATTTTTATAAGGTGTATCCTCTTCAGTTTTCTGTAGATTTTACTTCAAGTATCAACCACAAATAGATATTTAATGTGTAAATATGGCATCAGCGGGGAAAAACAAATCAGCATAGTGTTTCCATAAATAAGTACTTTCTTCAGCACAAACTTTAGGAGCGTAAACATTCCCCTGAACAGATGTTCACTACTCCCTCCAATACAGATAAACAGTGTGGCGTATATTAGGCCATATGTCATTACTGTTCTACTCTCAGAGGCAGACGCAGGATCACACACACCAGTATCACCACATCTGCTTGCTGTCAGACCTCACCGGTAGTAAATTCAGTGGAAATGGATCCGCTCTCGTTTCCTCTTCTCACGCCGCTCACTGTCACCTCATAACGCGAGCCAGGACGCAGGACCTGTGGAGAGGAAAAAAAACCAAAACAACAGAGGCCGTTTAGTCTGTGTATAATCTCTTTGCATTATGTTTTTTTATGTATTTGTTTTCTATTTGTTTTATCTCCAGACACAGAAGGCAGACAGACTGTGAGATTAGATCGTTTAACAAGCTTGGCAAGTACAAACACAGACACACACACACACACACAGATATACTGGTAATACTATACTTGTGACCTATAATGACTCTAGCCAAGTCTCATTTCAAAGCGCACGCACCTGCAGAGAGTACTGGCTAAGTGTGGGCTGGAGGCGGAAGGTGGTCCGTGGCCCTTCTCCTCCCACGAGGCCGTAACGCAACACAATCTGATCAATCTTTGCCCTCGGTGGCGTCCACTCCACAAATGCCACTGTGTCCGACACGTCGCGCACAATCAGCTGAGTGGGACCATCGATTACTGCAAAACAAAGAAAATGTCTAATTATAAGGTCCCTTGGTGATGTTGTTACAAACAAAGCACAGTCACCAGGGTGCGGTTTCTTTGTTAACCTTTCCAAACTTGGATGAAGTACATGTTGACCAGGCTGGGTATTAAAATTGAATGCCAAACTATTACTTGACAATTACTATTACAAGTTATGATCTCTTAATTTTTCACAGCGCACTTGTGTTTTATCATAGTTTATAAAAGTAAACTTTCATGCAGCCAATTCTCCATTCATTATATGCAAAGTTAAATACTTGAAGCCTTTTTATATGGTTATAGTTCATGAAACTCATAAATCCACTATCGTGGGTTATTAGAATATACGATTACAAGAACAATTACAAAATCAAGTTTTTTTTCTTGCAATTCTTATTAGGATTTATAGTTTGAAGAAGTGGCACCTTCTGGGCAATAAAATAAAATAAGGCAATGCAGAAGTAAATGGTCACTTGAGGATGGCCCCAAAGCAAATCCATCCCCACACACTCCCACATTAATAGAGACAAAAGTAGCCTGGAGAAATAACTGTCTGGTTTTGGATAGATATTTTTTTCTTTCGTGACAACTGTACGAGAGGTGACTTTCTTTATGGCTTAAGAATCTAAAAAGCCTTTAGGCTAAGAGGTATTTATTATTAGAGGCATGGCTGCTTTGACTGATTTGTGCTGCGAGCTGTGTGCGAATTCAAGTCACTTAACTTGACCACTCAACTGGTGTTGGTGCTTTTCGGGGCATTTTAAATGTAATTAAAATAATATGGCTTGTTGAGCAGCTGATTATACTTTTGTAGTTTTTTTAAAAAAAAAAAGGTTTTAAAATGGGGCTTCACCAATGCCTGAATACATAAAGTAATAATATAGAGAATCTATAGTTTAGACCGGTTGGAGAGACATCCCAGAAAGAAACTGTCAGATGGTAAACATTTGAACAGATTATTTACTGAATAGCATTTAATCTGTCATTTGATCCCAAACAAGCTGAACCCCTAAAATGTAATCTAATCCCAAGAGGATGTAGTGTCATCGCCTTGAGTTTTCTGGAGCGCTGGATGTGGATTTGATATCAGTGAAAGCCGTTCTGACAGCCAGTCACGAAAAACATATCAGACCTGACACACGCTGAGACAGTAGGATTTATCTGCGTGAAAGGGTTAAAACATAAGCCGTGATTGAAGTCTTTCCATGCTGATTGCTAGAAAACAACACTTATCAAGTTCGCAGAGCTCAAAATACATCAAGGGAAAACACAAATGTCTGACAGAGGAGGGATTCACTAAACATTTTCTCTGCACTTGTTACAGCATCTATGCCAATACGCAGACATTTTGTCAAGGTAATGGGGTGTTAGAGAATGTGATAATTAGCACTTTATTTCGTTAACCTGTTAATTACCTCTTTCCGCAGAAGCTACGGTTTAACATCTGCTGCGTTTAACATATTGTCTGGGAGAATGAAGGAGCGTTTGATCTCAAATTGAAACTTTTCGGGATAAATTTGCTGCCGTTAAAAGAAGTTCAGAGCTTAAAATGAAATGGCATTCTCGCACAGTTCATGCCACTTAATTTGAAGTAATCAGCTTTTCGGTTCTGTTTGAAAAATGCGTGAAATTTTTAAATGTTGAGGTACTGACCAACAGAAAACTCCACAATGGATAGTTCAGTATACATATTTTTTAATTGAAAGCACCATGCTGTGCTGTGAAACCATAATCATTTTCCACTGCTCAATCCTGTGGGAACTCAGGTGAAAGGCAGATCTCACACACTGGGTGATGTAGAGCCAGTTTTCTTTTCTTTCAAACCTTTTTTTCTCTTCTTTTTAGTTTTCTGAGGTCTAAATAAAGTCTCAGACTAAGGCCTGACATATTGCAGGTCCGGCCTGAATCTTGATGTATTAGAAATTGGCCCCAAGGGTCTCGTCCTAGAAAGCATCCCAGGGAAGACAGTTGCTAAGAACCAGTTCCCAGATCAGCTGCGCTCACTCTCTGGCTTTCCTCTGACTCCTCATGGCGCTACGTTGTCTTGGAGGAAGGATAAATCGTTGCTCTAAATTATTTAGTTACTTCAAATTTGTCTTTTCCTCTTTCTTTATCCAATACGGTGTCATAGAGTGGGCTGCTGTAAAAAAATAATGAGCGGGTGCCATGAATTATTAATCGATACTTAATTACAACCCAAGAAATGAACAAAGACTTGACAGGAAATTGATGGTGTTTTGACTGTGCATATCAGAGGCTGAATTGTTATGGAGGAGGTTTGAATTGGATCTATTACAGCTGTCTAAGTAGTGTCGCATGGGTGAGGAGTTGGGAGGGGGGGGGGGGCAATACTTCAGTGAGGTTTACGTCAGGAGCCTAAATGGTTTGCAGAGCAAATACGTCAAGGTGACATTCGCTGCTTTGCTGAGCGTACAGTGAGTCGGGAGCGTGCAGGGAAAGCTGTGCTACGGTTTATGTTGAAGTGATTAGCTAATTAACTGATTAACAGAAAACTTTTTGTAAACATTTATGCAATTTCATTAAATATTTAGGTTTAGCACAAAATATGCTAAACTGTTTCTTTTTTTCAGTTTACAATTACAAGGATTAAGCAAAATAAACAAAACAAAACCCCCAAAAATCATCAGACTGAACTTATTTTTTGGCCTAATCACGTTCCCAGTTTACCGAGGATAAAAACTGATTTAGCTTAAAAGGGTAAAAAAAAAAAAACATTCCCTGCAACCCTCAACATGGTAAGCAGATTCTGAAATGGATGACTGAAAGAATTTATGGTTGATCAGCGTCGAATTTTATAATCACAATTCCAAAAAAGGTGGGACGCTGTGTAAAATGTACATAAATAGCAGAATCTCTTCTAATATTCTTAATCAAATATATAAGATCTTTAAATTGTACTATTTTATGAAAAATATTGGCTCATTTTCAATTTGAGGACCAGCTGCTTGTCCCTCTTTTGTCTGAGAGACGATTCACTCAACAGTTGTGGGTCTTCTTTGTTTTATTTTTCATGCTTTTATGTGTTTAAACTTGGAGAAACTCTTCTACTATGAAGCCATTCTGTTGTAATAGCTGCAGTTTGTAGTTTAACATTGTCTTGCTGAAATATGCGAGGCCTTCCCTGAAAAATATGTCATGTGGATGGGAGCACATGTTTCTTTAAAACCTGTTTACACCTTTCAGCATTCATGGCGAGCTTCCACATGTGCAAGCTGTCAGTTACATATGGCACTGCCATACCATCAAAGATGCAAGCTTTTGAACTGAGGACTGATGACAACCTTGTCATTTTTGGTCCCTCTTTAGTCCAGAGAATCTGGCGTCCATGATTCTCAAAAATAATTTCAAATTTTAACCACAAAACAGTTTTCCACTTTGCCTCAGTCTATTTTAAATGAGCTTCAGCTCAGAGAAGATTATCATCACCACATATGGCTTCTTCTTTGCATAGCAGAGCTTTAACTTGTATCTGTTGATGGCATTGTGAACTTTGTTCACATATAATGTTATTTGAAAGTGTTCCCCAGCCCATGCTGTGATTTCCATGCTGGCTGAGGGTCTGAAGATCACGCACAGTACTGAGTTTCAGTCTTGTCCCTTGCACACTGATATCTCCAGATTCTCTGAACCTTTTGAGGATATTATACACATACGACATATGACAACACACATTATTCTGAAGTTGTTCCCTGATTTGTAGATGCAGTGTTTTTACAGAGCAGTGAAACTCTGCCCATCTTTTTAAGATGATCTTTTTAGTCCTGGTCATGTTACTTACCTGTTGCCAGGTAACCGAATTATGTGCAAAACATTCCTCCAGTTGTTTTTTTTTAGTACTATTTACTTCTCAATGCTTTTGTTGGCCCATCCCAACAAAAGCAATTGTGTCATATTACTGCCATCAAATTAAAAAAGAACTAATACTTCTCATGAAATAGTAAAATAACCCAGTTTAAACATTTTGTATGTATGTGAATAAAATATGGATTTATGAGATTTGCAAAAAATGGCCTTTCGTTTTAACGCACATTTCGCACAGCAGCCTAACATTAAATACAAATTTTGGTGGTTATAATATTATAGCTAATTGTTGTTCATTTACAGCTTCCAAACTGAATACATACGTGTTGTGACAGTAGCTGTGACTGGCTGGCTTCGACCTTGGTCCCGGAGCGCCACCAGGTTCACTGTATATTCTTCGCCTGGCCTCAAACCAGTTTGCACAAATGACGTGATGGTGCTGGGCAGCTGTGTAGTCATCCCTCCATCATTGTCCTGGAAGAAAAGCAAGGATTAAAGTGACAAAGGGGAAGGAAGAGGGAGAGAGAGCTCCTATCTGTTGCACAATGTTTTAATTTTTCAGTAAATATCAGCAACTGTGTGGCACAGACAGCGTCTCTCAGTGAAGGTAAGAAAAAGGCCCTCCCCCAATGACAGAACTTCAGCAGCTAATTTACATGCAGTACATTTTCTGTGTTGTATGCTTAAACTTTTGGAAGGTTTAGGTCAAGGTCAAGGTCAAGGTCAAGGTCAAATTTATTTATATAGCACATTTCAAACAGCCGATGCTGCACAAAGTGCTTAACAATATAAAAATGGTATTAAAAAGCAACAATGTAATACAATAATAACAATAAAAAACAATAAAAGGACAGTAAAAGAATTAAAACAATAACTAAACTAATTCAAATAAGACCAAAATGCTTGGGTCATAGTGTGTTAAAAGCCAGGGCATAGAAATGTGTCTTTAGTAAAGATTTAAATTGCTCAAGTGTTTGTGCAGATCTAATATTTAAGGGGAGACTATTCCAAAGTCTGGGACCTGCCACAGAGAAGGATCTATCACCACGGGATTTGAGGTTAGTCCGTGGGATGGACAACATTAGTTTTGAGCTAGACCTCGTGGTTTTTCCTGGAGCATAGGCAGAGAGGAGCTCAGACAGGTAAGGAGGGGCTCGGGCATTAAGTGACTTAAAAACAAAAAGTAGAAGTTTAAATTGGATCCTGTAGGAGACAGGAAGCCAGTGTAAAGAAGCTAAAACTGGGGTTTTATGCTCTCTCCGTTTGGTACCAGTTAGCAGGCGAGCAGCAGCATTTTGAACCATCTGAAGATGATGGATGGTGGCCTGATCTAGACCATAATACAATGAATTGCAGTAGTCCAATCTGCAAATAAGAAAAAGGTGAATAACACGCTCAAAGACGTTAGCCGGAAGGTATGGCTTTACCTTGGCTAGCTGTCTTAACTGAAAAAAACAGGACTGAACTACTGCACTCACCTGCTTATTCAATTTAAAAGAACCATCAATGTAGACACCGAGGTTTTTTACATGTGTTTTACAATACGAGGAAAGGGTGCCCAGAGTGCTGTCGATATGATTAAAGTTGCCAAAAATGACAACCTCAGTTTTATTTTCATTTAGCTTTAAAAAATTTAATGACAACCACTGTTTGACATCATCAAGGCAGCGTAATAAGAGCTGCGGATGGTCTGACCCTGCTTTTAAAGGTAGATAAATCTGCAAATCATCAGCAAAACAATGAAATGAAATGCTGTACCACGAGAAGATGGAGCCCAATGGCAACAAATAGAGTGCGAATAGGGCAGGACCCAAAATAGAGCCTTGAGGTACACCGTATTTACGAGGGGCTATTTTGGAGTTGTGGGGGCCCATATTGACATAAAAAAACCTTTCTGACAAATAGGAACGAAACCACTGTAGGGCAGATCCTTTTAGGCCAGCATGAAATTCTAGCCGTGATAACAGGATGTCATGGTCGACCGTGTCAAAAGCTGCTGACAAGTCCAACAATAAAAGGGCAGCAGGGCTGCCAGAGTCCAGAGTTAAAAGAATATCATTAAAAATCCTTAAAAGTGCCGTCTCAGTGCTATGTAGTGATTTAAAACCAGATTGAAATTTTTCAGAGATCATATTAAAATTAAGGTGTGCCTGCAACTGTAGGTAGACCACTTTCTCCAAGACTTTAGATAGAAAAGGAAGCTTTGAGATAGGCCTGTAGTTGGACAGAACAGTTGGGTCCAGGTTTTGTTTTTTAAGAAGATGCTGAACTACAGCTTGTTTAAAGCATGATGGGACGCAGCCTGTAGCAAGGGACGTATTAATTAATCTCAGGATAAAAGGCCCAACAGTATTAAAAGTATTAAATTCCCAAACCGAATATCAAGCGGGCTAGAGTGATATTTCTCTGGCCATGTTCTGCAAAGGCAGCACTGTGTGCGTTTCCAAAGGCCTGTCACTCATCCATACAAAGTCACAGCCATTCCCAGCTGTTCTCAGAGAGCCAGCGTTGCAAATGCACTACCTGCCATCACACAGATGTTACACCCACTGCTGGTCCGAGATCTCCAAACCCCTGCGCTTTGACGGTTGGTATTAAAACAGAACATATAACAGCTTGCTGCTTTCCTGAATCAAATCTGTAATTAGAGATGTAATCCATTTAATCACCTCAGCTCCAATTACCAGGGTGGGCAGTAACACTCACAATGGTAATGTTCCAACAACAAGTGGTGTTCAATCTCAATAATAATACAGTTTCATGGAGGTAATGCTAAATTAAGCAAAATGAATCACCACAAAAGTATATCCCACTCCCATCTCATGTGTCACTTTGCTCATAATTAGTCATCATTATCTGTGCCGACAAGATCGCTTTGACGACTTAGTCCCTTGTATTTTTTATTGCTTCCGTTTCACTGGATGAAAAGAAAATGTAGCAATTTAACTGCCCATACATACATTCACTGTTTTCGTTCTTTTCTAATGATAATAACTAGCGGGAAGTGTTTTTAGTCATCTCACAATTCAGAGGAAAAAATTCTGTACAACAAATACATCTAATTTGTTTACAGTTACCTGCGCTGAAAACTTATGTGTGAAAATCATTTATTATCCTTTTTAAATAGACAGCAATAGACGGTAACAAGGAAGACACACAAAAGTATAGTCTGTTATTCAAAGTAACGGTGACACTGCTTCCGGAAAAGACGTTCCCGTCTTTTGTCTTTTAAATGTCATGTTTAATGCTGTGAGCACAAATATCAAAAAATCATCAACTTTTGTTGTCTTAAGTTGAGAAGCACTTCCTCAAAGACTAGAAGGAGAAAGTTAACAACATGTGTGCACGAGCTCGTTTGTTATCCTCTCATTTATTAACACAATTCTTTTTAAGGTGATCTGAGAAAAATAGACTTGAATTGAAGTTTTTCATGGTTGCATTTTTTTTTGAAAGAGTCCTTACGGAAAACACATATGTCACTAATGAACACAAAAATTGTTTATTGTCAATATGTGACTGCAATATCTGTCCAATAACACCAGCCCTAGTATTAAGTTGTCAACTAATTGATTCTTCTGCTTTTTCTCCTTCTTGCTACCTTTTATATCATCCTTTCCCTTCCATCCTTTTCTATCCCACCAACCGTCTGCATGTGGTTGGTGGTTCTCCGCTTTTCCTCTTCCCTGGCAGCTCCATCTTCAGCATCCTTTTTCCAGTGTATCTACAATCCCACCCCACCTGCACATGTCCAAACCCTCTCAGCCTTCCTTCTATTTCTTTGTCTCCAAACTGCTCAACCTGAGCTGTCCCTCCGATATACAACTGCCTTTCTTTGTAGTGTTATCTATTTTTTATTGAATTACAAAATCCAACATATGAGATGTTGCCGTACTGCACACATGCAGTACAAAAACCCTGGCAGCATATTACATTATGGGAATGTACCATATATACTGTGCTATAGCAGTTTCTAACCATATTAATGGTGGGTCCTAAAGCTCACCTTCCCCCCTTCCCTCTCGCTTTGTTTCCTTTTTACAGGGTAGTGAGTTTTGTGTTTGTTTGCATAGGCCAAAGCTTTCATGCCTACTTCCATTACAAGATTGTCAAAATTCACAATCCCTACTGCTGGATTAAACCCACCAGGGGTGGGACTGCCAACTCATAATATGATTTCCCCTGCGGCTGGAGAGAGAGGGAGGGAGGGAAAGCAAGGCACGATTGAGGAAAGAATATAAAAGAGAGAGAGAGAGAGGGATGCGAGAGAGGTGAAACAAAAAGGGATGGAGGGCAGTTTCAAGGGGTAACTGAAAAAAAACAGTTACAGATTTCAACCAAGGGCTGTTGGATGGAAAATAGAAACAAGGGATTAGGTGGAAAGGCCCGGGGGGATGGGAGAACACAACAGTGATGAGACATGAAGGAATGGACAGACCAAAGGAGGATGGGAACACTAAAAGCAATAAAATAAAATTAAGATGAGCACTTTTTTTTAACGTACTATCCTTAAAAGGCCTTGAAAAACAAACACACAAAAGCATCTTAACATCAGATTTGAGACTTAGTGCCTGGCTGGACCAAAGGATATCTCCCTTGAGAACACCTTAAAGGAGAAAACCAATTACTGTGAGAGGGGACAAGATTAGAGTTCAGAGTACCTGAGTTTACAGCAGGAATTAGAAAGAGAAAGGCTTTTGCTTTTTGGCTTTGAACCTGGCCCTAGTATGGCTTCGCGAAGGGTTATTCAGGGGAAAAAAAGAGTTTAATGGCTCATCTATCTAATAGCCAATAAGCTTAAGACAATCCGCTCGTTTAATTTGGTATGGGCTTTAAACCCCCAAGAAAACCTAAATCCATGCAGTTTTCTCCCCGTTTTTACAGACATTCAAAGCTAGAGGATGGTATTAGTGAGACTTGAAAACAATTATTTCCAATCAAGATTTCACAAGCAAAACCCTGAAAAATAAAGAGTGTGCAAATATGTATCTAAAGCATAAATAACTCTTTATTCCTTCTGTTCACCTCACACACACACGGACATTAGGCGAGACTCGTGCACTCTCGCTTCTGAATGAGCAGATGTCACATGGTGCTGAACTATATTATCAATCCCTTGTTTTGCTTTTGTATGTGATAAAAAACAATCATAATTCAACCTCTGAAGCACCATTGTAGACGTAGTCAAATCACATTGATTCAAATGTTCCAGCAGAGCCATTAACCAATGAAACGATGGTACGCAAATGTACTGAGAGTCTGGTTGCCTGGGCAGTTGATCATTGCGGTGAATAATCAACCTGTTGAACAATTGAAGCTCAAATAGCTTGCCTTGTGATTCCAGTCAAGGTACACCCCCGCCACACACAAACACACACACACACACACATCAGGAATGCCCAAAATCAAGAATCACATCCATGTGTGTCATGTTTGAGTCTGCAAGCTTATTTAATGGTAAAAGGACTGATTATTATATAGCACTTTTCTACACTTTTCATTGTTTTTATGTCTGTGTATGTTATCATTTTGGTCTTCTTCTTCACCGATGGTTGACAGGCCAACAACAGCACTAGCGAAGGTAGTCGTGGCAACAATAAATGGTTACCTGTAGACAACAGTCTGCAGAACTCACAGCCAGCTGTGGGAAGGACTATTGCAGAACCATACTGGATATGTTTCACTGTACTTTCAACATCTGTGGTGTAGTCTGACATAAGGAGGAGTGTCAATTCCATTCATTTAGATTCAAACAGGTAGATTGTACCTTGGGGATGAAGCTAATCTCCCATCCATCGAAGGAATAGTAGAACGGTTGCCAGTGGACCTCCACTGATGTCTCTGTCATGGATTTGAAGACTAAAACATCTGGACTTGAGAGATCTGAAGGAGTAGAGACATATCATTGTTCTTCAGTGAACCAACAGTCCATAAATCACAACTCTGTCTAACGCTTAAAAAACTCTTTTAAGTTTGGATACGTGAAAGTTTTCATAGTTTTAATGATATATAACTCATTGAAAAAGAACAGCTCATTCTTTAATTTTCAAAGTGCTATAATTAAATGTTTCCCAACAATCTTTCCAGAAAATCTAATTAAACCCTTAAAATTAAGTTTGGCAAAAAAATAATGCCCAAAATAAATCATATTCTAGTGGAAAAATGGATCCATCAGACTAAAGTTCCCTGAATCTAATTTATTAGTTGAAATTGTACTTAAATTAAATTCAGTTGTTGTTGAAATTGAGAATAATTTTACAAGCCAAGCCAGCACTAATAGCAATACGCTGTATGTACCTAAACGTCACCTAATACACCGATCATACAATATTTTGCTTCCAGTGGAAGAAAAAAAAAACTTTTTCAGGGTTTTAATGCTTGCAGAGTGTTGGTAAGCGTGAAAGCAATTGGCGTATTTCAATATCAGGTGCAAGGACCTGGCATTAACACAGTGTGTGTGCGTGAGTGACACTAAGCAGTTGTTACAGGTGAAAATCACAAGCAATTTGCACAGACAAGCAAGTGGTATTCTCACTCTGTTGACACAGAGAAACATCTTTGGGAGGATTTGACAACAAAAAAAAAATCGTGATAGACACTGTGTGCACCTTTGTTAATGTAGGACTGCACGTGCAATATTCCAGGAGCCCGGGGATATTGCGTGAAGGTAAATTGAGATATTAAATTGGGAAACAAAGATGCTTTCAGTGGCTCATTCTGTTGCACCACAAGGGAACATTTTATAAAAAAAAGAACAAAAAAAGAACAAAAACACATGATTGCACTTACAGGTCCAAACAGTAATACTGGCAGGAACGCTGATAGTGTTGTTAATGACAGCGAACACATTGATGTTGTACTCCATGCCAGCTTGGAGCTCCAAGATAGTGCAGGTAGTCGTGTTGCCTGGAATCCTTATCTCTAGCTGCACACCTGACAGGGAGACAGGTGAAGAGATATACGCCGATACATGGATGCACTGCTTTTTTTTTTTTTTTTACAAAGAAATAGGAGATGTCGATGCTTTCAAGAGATTTCGAAGCAACGGGAAGTTAACTCACGGCTGTCCTTGCTTTGAAAGGTCAGCGTGGATCTGTACTTACCTCCGGGGGTGCTCGGTGTGTAGGTCACCAAGAAATCTGTCAGCACAACTGACCCCTCCCACTCCAGCTCGATGGTTTGATCTGTCACCCCTCGAACCTTCAAGTTCATGGCGGGTGCAACTGTTAACGAAAAACAGAAAGAAAAACAACTGATTTGAATTTTTTTTTTTGTACATTTGTTTTTGGTGTAGCAATGAAAAATACAAATCTTACACTAGTAATCTGCTACTGTAATAAATGTGTGATAAAAAAAAAAAAACCTTAACACAAAGCAAAACACTGAAAAATAGGCTTGAGTGGTACCATCTGTCTATCAGCAGCAGAAAGATGAGCAGCCGGACAATCTGTCCCTTCATCAGGCTGACACTGAAGCAGAAAGTTACAGGATTAAAATAGTTGTCATCAGCTTAGCGGAAGGAAATAACTACTGTTTTAACATGAAGATTTAATTATTATTAATTGTACTGATTCTTTTTTTAAGTAACATTTGGAACCATATTAATTCTTACAAAAAGAATTCGTTTATTTGTGTGATTTGAACAAGTATCTGTGGAGATTACTTCAGTAGATGCCAAAAAACAAAACAAAACAAAAAAACGAAGAAGAAAAAAACGTTGTGCGCCTGCGGTGAGGTGTGACTCACAAGAATGGCAATCTGTCTGCTCTGTGAGATGGGCGAGCAACAGATTGCTTCCAAAAAAACGTTTTCTGTGTGGATTCGCCTACTTTAATCGGAAAACTGTGAGCATTTAGTAATCGAATTAGTATAAAGGCTGCAATTTGCAACAGAAGGTTCACATTGCATATGTCATTATTTCAGTGTCTCGCACAGAGAGCGGTCAACCAGGTTGCGTATCCCTTGCTGTAATCCTTTGGTGAGCCAGCTTAAGCGCAGCCTGTCCAGTGAGTTAAGTAAGCCTGACATCCAAACTCTACAGATAAAAGATAATTTTACATGAGAGCTGTTGCCTTATCAGCTCAGCCAGATCAGTCAAAGGGCTAGAAAATGTTAAGGGGGTTATTAATCATGCCGATTTTAGAAGAGACATTAAAGTCTTACTTGTGGGCTTTGCGAGCTACTTATGTAGGAAATATGAGAATTTGTGTATTTTTGAAGCATTTCTGCAATAATCATTGAAGGTCCTGTGAAAAGGCTGAAACTTTTTAAAAGAAACTGGCTCGCTATAGTGGATTATACTGTGAGTGGAGTTTCTTTGGTGCACATTCATACATAGCCAGACTTCAAACCCCAGTCAGAAAGGATGTTAGTTAGTTATCATCTTTCTTTGTTAACCCACACATTGTCCTTCAGGCTCTGTGCGTGCTCCCATTTAAAGGAGGTGTTTGACCCATCATTTGACTTTTCTTTCTCACAAAGTGGATCAATTCAGTGCAGCCTACTTCAAGTCAGAAACACCGTCAGACCAACAGGTGATGGAGATCTATAAAGAATGTGAGGAGTGTAACGGCAAAACGCAGCAACAGTTGGAAATAAGGTAAGAAAGCAATGCTGATGCTTGATCGGGTCTCTTTAGATTTGTGGCAACAAAGTAAAATTCATCCGTGCAACATTCTTGGTAATAACTATCCTCCTGACAGACTGATCAGTTTTGTAGTCTGTGTTCTGGCAGCAATTTCAGGACTGTACAACTAAACTGATGTTGAATTAGTACAAAATGTAAAAACATATCCCTGCACTATTTGTATCACATTTGTCTCATCACGCGTGCAATTATTCCACATTTCCTTTGGTGTTATTACCAACATATGGCTAAACAAGCTCAATGTATAAACTGTATCTATTCACCAGAGAATATAAATCACACTTATACCGCCGCCGAGGAAAAGAATCACTGAAAACATGTCACTTCCACTCAATTTACACTAAACTAACTAAATGATGCCTTAACTGAACACTTGCTTTGAGTCCGGTTATGTTTTAAGTTACAGTAAGAAAGACACAACCATTCATGCATGTCTTTGGCGTGTAGGAGGAAGCCAGGGTACGCAGGGGGAACACGAAAGTGCAGAAAGGCTGCAGATGTGATGGGTTCAAACTGGGGAGTGTCTTGCTGTGAGGCAACAGTGCTAACCACTGCACCACCATGTCGCCAGCTGACTTTGTGACAACGAGAACTTCTAACTCATTAATCACGCTCTTTGGTACTCTGCTATTTAGCCTGTATTTGTTTAGATTTTAGAACATTAAGTATGCAATTTCTCTTTTTCCAATCTAACGTCAGATATGTTAACTAACAGCATTAAATACACTGACACTGAAGAAATTTAAAAAAACTGATGATCCATGGGAAGCTGTGATGCACTCCTTTTTTCTGGCCCATTACATCCTTACAGTGAGTTACAGCTTTTTTCACCAAATTGGCTATTAACTGTTTTTTGCTTTGTATGAGATAATATCTCAATTTAATGTTTTCTTTTTTCTTTTTAAAGAAAGCAGTGATGTAATTAAGAAAGTGCACATGCTCCACTGCTTATTGAGCTACATGCATAGAAATAGGTTGTACAGCTAGTATGACCAAATTTCCTGCATCCAACTGGACCGTTGCAAAGCCACAGTTTGATTTAACGTTAAGCAATAGTAACTAGGCATGTTGAGCTTTCAGAAGAGGGGGAAATTCAGAATGTGTGCAAATGAAACCTGCAAATCACATATACTGTTTCAAAATATTCAGCTGACAAATTAAATAGTGAATGTGGCTTCCCAGTACAAGTGCTTTCTCTCATTCATTTCAGAGATTTACTATTATTTCCTTTGGAATGTCTCTCATTGACAGTTGAAAATGCCATAAATTGACACGCTGGGTGCTGGAGCAGCACCCGACAGGGGCGGGACTTGGCTAAAGGTCAGAAGCTTTTATTTATTTTTTTACATTTTTGCCTCATACCACCACCCGTGCATTTCACACAGGCTGACAAGACGTCATCATCATCGAGTGGCAAACTATTTTGTGGTAATGGAGTATGAGTAGAAAATATATTTATAGATTATTAAGATCTTGGTTATGAAAATGTTCCTACCCATAAGGCAGGCAGTAATTATTATATTTAAAACTTTTGTTTGTGTTTTAATTATCCCGAAGTCACGCCTAAATACTGCTCTGTTAGTTTAGACACTAATAGAGACAGATGTTAGCCAGGTAGCCTGTCATACTTAGAGACAGCTTATTACACCCATCTCATATTTGAACAGATTGCATTGTTAAAGCGAATCCCAGACAGTAAAAGAATCCAGTGCTGGGTGCAAGAAATCCTGAACTTGAGATCATCAGGTCATAAACCTAAGAGGTGGTGCTGAATGCAAATGTGGAGCCATAAAGAAAGACCGTCCACAACTCCCACAGGCAAACACAACAAAAGGGGAGGGGGAGACAAGTGAAGGACATAAAGGAAGTGAGACAAGACAGATGATACAAACAGTTTGACTTGGGAAAAAGAAACTGTAGGATGGGCTGGATGCACAGAAGACACAGAAGAGGAGAAAGAGATCTGCTGGAGAAGAATAAATAATTTAACACTGAAAAACAACTAAAAGTAAACTACAGCAAAAAGGATGAAAGAGAGAAGGAGATAAAGGAGAATTGTGATGGTGTGAAAAACAAAACTCTCCCCACCCTTGTGATACAGGACACTACAGCCGATCAGTGAATCCCCACCGGGAACCCTTGGGCACTTTAGTAGAATTTTCCAGCACTTTCTCACGCACTCGACAGATGGGCCCATCCTGTACAGTGGCTAGATCATTTCAGAACAGAGGGACAAATCCTGCAGCATTCACTTAACGAGATTTATTTCGTCAGTTCAACTTGTCAGGTATATAAAGGGAATGATAAATCAAAGAAGGGGCAATAATCCACGGGACAAAAGAATAGTGACTGAATAAGGTCATGCAAGAGATGAATGGATGAACTCCTCGAAAGCAAAGACATACAATACTATGCAATGGTCTCAAGCCACACCTCATTTCTTTATATTTTCCTTCCAAGAAGCCAGACTTTCTTCGGACATTTCAAAGTGGTCTTGGGCAGTAGTTCTCCAGAGTTTCTGATTTCCTTTGGTTGTTGCCTACTTTTTCACTCATTTTTAGTCCACTCCTAGTACCTGAACATTTTTAGAGGAATGCTGTTTTGCTCCTTATGCCACTTAACACTGACCTATGAACCACTCAAGAACCACTCCAGCTCAAGGGATAAACAACTGTGTCTATATATACAACTAAGCAAAGAACCAAATTTTCTAAAAGTATCTAAATGAAGGATGGCTCAAGACTTTTGCACAGTACTGTAAGTACAGCAGAAGGTCAGGGGTAGAGTGATTAACAAGGTTACTCAGAGAAGTCTGTCAACAGTATTAAATATTATTTCACTATGTGGCCATGTAAAAGCTCACTATCAAACAATTAAGTTGGGTATAAAGTTTTTGGTTAATTTTATTTACCCTGATGAGTGGTCTAACAGAGGATTGGTGCATTCAGACATCCCATCAACATTTCTAGTTGGTGAAAAACCAAGAGTGAATGACAGGCAGCACCAACCAACCTTGGATGGCAAACTTTACTAATAGCTTCGCGCTGTTAGGAACTAATCGCCTCTCTTAAAACGATCCACAACATAAATCATATATTTCAAAATACACTGCTTGAATCACATGAACTAATTAAAATGCTCAAGGTTTTTGTCTTCTTCAGCTAGTATTCTTCTGAATGTTTGCTTGAGAAAGGGCAAGTTGCTGAAGGTTGTTGAAGAATCTTGCCTGGAGTGTTTAAGTCTCATTAAGTCTAATCAGTATGCTATTATAGGCAGATATAGCAGTATCCACCGAACTAAGACCCCAATGGTACAACTTAAGCACACAGCGAAGGTCAGTGCATCATCAGAGAAGGAACTTACCTTCAGGCTGCTATGTGTAATGGAATTTTTCATATAAATCACGCTTAACTGACTAAATTGAATGTTTTACTGTTAATTATAATATTTTGGAGTTTCTGTTGGGTGGAAAAGAAAGGACAGATGACTTTTAGGAAGGAAATCAAGACAGATATTTTGAAGATACAGTACAAGATTGTTTTCTTCCTCTGGCTCAGAGTAAAAGACTTACTGCTGCACTTTGAATGATCCAAACAAACCAATATCTCAATAATAAATCAAGCTGAAGTTAAACAGACTGAGTTACCAGACTCACAAAGCCTGATAATCATGAATCACAGGCGTGACTACCAGCTGAAATGTGATAACTGCCAACATAGACAATGCTGAATAAAAAAAATAAACAACAAGCACAAAAAGTTTCTTTTGTGTTCTTTTTACAATAGTCATTGATAGAGATGCAAATAATAATTTTGTGTTGCACATACAAAAAGAGCTAAAAAAACAAACAAGCTGAAGCACAGTTTCAGTCAAAACCATAATAACGATGTATGTTCTCACCCTGCTGAGGCTGTCCGTGAAAGCAACACGTGAAAAAAAACCCGCCCGCACAGCTGTCAGCCGATTGTGACAATGCATTACTGTGCGATGAGGCGAGTGTCACATTCCTGCCAAAATCGCTCGAGCTGTTAATCATAATATAATTGTATGGAGCAAAGCTAGTCTTTTAACAGTAGGCTTGTTTTAACTGGGCTGCTGTAAGTAACAAGGCCATGCTTTTGACTCATGAAGCCATAAAACTGACTGATGCTGAATGGGGCAATAAAACAAGGAAACAACATGTATAAGCAGACCACAGCGCCTAACTCTAAAAAATAAAATGTATACATGTGGCTTCCACTTTGTCCTTTTACAACACACATCCATTAAAATGGTTATATATATTTAAAAAAAATCTATAATATTCATATAGTTTAATGGCATAATAAAGCTATTACAGTTATGGCACATAAAGCCAGCAGCAGCAGCCCTTAATATTAAAAGTACAGCAAAAGGTGATGTAATTTTGCTTGTATGATGTCAATAAGAGTGAATTTTTTTCACACTCATGCAGCAACATGCTTCCTCTTGCCTGGAAATGTTAGATGACGTGCTGCGGCAGCTTCTCGAGCCACAACTCCCGCCACGCAGGCTCTGCGGCTGTTCTAACCTGTCAACATCCTCGAAATGAGGCTCCACGACCGTCACGTGGAGGTCGGGTAAGCGGTGAGGCCCGGGCCCCGAAGCTTTATCATAGCGCCGATATGATGAGAAATGTAAATGTCAGTTGTCACCACTGCAGCACTCAAAGGATGTCAACAAAGCAAGAGTGTCACTGCTTCTCCACAGTGGCGTCGGGACTCATAGAAATGATCGTGGAGCACTTCTGCTGTATGGCTGAATGTCACTCTCCTCCAGCTGATTTTGGCTTTTTGGGGGGAATGTATTTTTCTGTAAAGATATACTATTTCTTACTGCACGCCTGAAACATCCAATTTAAATTCAACAACCTCCATTATTTCTCGTAGTGGGAGAATATAGGCCACCATTATTGAAGCAAAAATACATGCCGCTTTCTCCAGTTTGTGATAACGTGAAACACTTAAGCCTGTCACCCTACAAGTCTCCGGTAATTGAACTGCTTCGTTTGGTATTCAGCAAACTATCCCCTACAAGCGCTGCCTATTTTGGTCTCTAATTACAAAGAAATAGGCAATTCGGTCTCCCTCACTTGGTGTAGATATTAAATGGGTGGGGTAGGACCGAGACGCCTTAGTAATATGATTTTGCATCCCTGTCTTTCTATCACTCGCTCTTCTGTCTGTCCCCATCCGTCACCACATTGACAGGCCTCTTAAATGGCAGAGGAGGATCTGATATTTTGGCGTGGAGAGCTGGCTTTGAACAAAAGCGGCTCAAAAAACCGTCTTAGCTGCGGCTAATATGACTGCTCTCCCCCAGATGAATGTGACTTTTGACAAATGAATGCTGTTACACCTTTGGCTGTCCAGCAAGTCAGGCACCCCACCACCTCCATTTGAAGCACAGATGGGTTTATTTTTCAGGTGTCCTTTCAAACCTGTGAAGTCTACTTCCTGTCCAAACACTGCACTAGGTTGTTGCATTAACAACCTCCTTCGTTCGCGCACGTGTTCATGCAAGCTCTCTGCGGCACTGCAATCACAGATAGTACTGGGTATTTACAGGAAGCTTTAAGTTTCTGTGTTATGTTCTACTTAATGTGGAAGCAGTCAGTTAATACATTTAAGACAGAATTCTGAAAGTGAATCACGCACATATTTGATCACTGTTTTAGTCAAATAAGAACAAAAAGCCTCTTAAATGTGATGTTTTGCAGTTTTCCACTGCTTTATATAAAACTGTAAGATTTACATCTTTAGCTTTAATGACCGATAACTGGTATTGCTGTTTCTTTGGGCTCAGGGAAATTGTGATGGCCTTCAGGTAATTTAATTAATTAACTGAATAACAATGAAGTTGCAGCCCTAGCTGTATGTGGGGCAAATATGTAGGACTTGTAAAATCTCTAGCTGGATGTAAAATAGTGACTAAAAATATCTACTGCTGGTAGTTTGTTTTTAACAAGAGACAATTTCTTATTTTTCTTTCTTTCTTTTTTTTTTTAGCTCTCTATAGAAATAACACTGATATCCTCTTTATAAAGATACTCGTCTGAAACATGTCACATCAAGCATGGTTATGAGATACATAACCAGAACTTAAAGAGGAAAACTTTATCATGGTACACTCAGGAAACACTGTTTACAGATTGTCTGTACACTGAAGTTGATTCTTGTTCCTCTGAAATGGTTGTTTTGGAGACAAGGACTAGTTCTGCGACCCCACGCAATCAGTCATTGCCTCAAACGATTTTTTGGTGCAGTAAGTCTGAGAAAGACCGCCAACTGTGCCACACAGTGCCAACTGTGGCACGCGTGCCTAGGGTTGGCAACCCCTGCTGTAACTGGACTGAACTTCAGTCGGGAGAACTGAGATAATCCATCCACAATACGAGGTTAGTTATCAACATACTGCTGCATGGGCTGAGCTGTAGTTACATCGTAAGGTTTTAAAAACTGAGCTTAGCGGTAATAAAAACCGAGAGAGGCCGACAGTGATCACAGACTGTTTTTAGGGCCTTGTTGAGATTAAATAGAACAAGATACAAAGCATTGAAACATGTAAAAAACACAAAAGCCTTATTAAAGGCAGAGTAGTTTGGGCCCGGAAGCAGGACTCATTACGTCATCACTTAAAGACCGAATAGAGTCACTCTATTAAACATTTTAGCTACAATTCCATAAAAAACATGCCTCATTTGTAAAGAATTCAGTCCAATCTTTCTGTGGGTCACGCAGTGTTACTATAAAATCTGCTTAGACTGGATTTCTGTTCTGAGTGTATGATCCTGGTCACACTGATACCAAGTGTTAAGAAAGACATCTCCTTCTCCAAGAGTTTCTGCTCTAGGAAATAGAACCACAAACGTCAGACCAACTGCTTTTGGTACTTGCCAACAAGCAGACGATCAAAGCGATCAGTGGAAGATCAAAATTAGCAGCCTACCAGAGTTGCAGTCATCTCCAGCATATCCATCCTCACAGACGCAGAAGCCCTCCTTGCAGATTCCCTTCTTGCTGCAGTTGTTTGCACAGTAGACGAGCGAGCAGTCCTCTCCAACATACCCAGGCCGGCACTGGCACGTCCCGTTTATGCACAGCCCCTGGTCCGAGCAGTCGTTGAGACACCTTCCGACCATGCAGTCTTCGCCTGTGAACGATTCCTCACAAACGCACTCCCCGTCGATGCACAATCCGCGGCCCGAGCAGTCCGAAGGGCAGCGCGGCTCCGAACAGTTGTCACCTCCAAAGTCACGGTCGCACACGCACTCCCCTTCAACACACACCCCTTGACCGGAGCAGTCATTTGGGCAGCGAGGCTCGGAGCAGTTTTTGCCGGTCCATCCTTCCTCGCAGATGCAGCTGCACATATCGAAGCTGAAGCTGCCGTGGTTGCTGCAGCCTGGGACAAAGTCCAAACGGCCTGAAAAGACAGATTGAATCGCTGAGGACTTGATTCAAGTACAAAGCCTCCCACACACACATCTTTAAAGCGGGGGTTTGAAAAGTTAGGGTCACATTACTTTGTGCATTTTGTGATACCTACCTCAAGTAACCACCATGAAATACATAGCATATTTGAAGAAACATATCAATTCAGTATAGAATAAAAAAGTAACAACCAATCAGTTATCATTTAGTCAATGTTGTCAAACAGCCCTGATTAAAGAAACAGTAGTTAAATCTAAAATACTCCAACTTTTTCTACTTTGCCTTTCCCATCCTCCCATTGCTCTCACAGGCTAAACATTTCAGCCTCTTTCTGATTCTGATCGTGACTGCTGGAGATAATCATATTCTCACAGTGGAGATGGAGCGTTTTCAGAAAACATTTGACGGGGGGGATGGTGTCAATGGAGCAAATCCTTTAGCCATAATAAATTCTGTAACTCTATCAGTTGCAGTCCCCTCATATTATAATGGCAGCATCTCTTGAATAGACAACAAATTTTTGCCAGTAACAAAGGTTTCTCCACACATTTCAGACTGTGAGCAAGACAAAAGGAAGAAGAAAAAAACCCACCTTCCAGCATCAATATTTTACTGGCGTCTGTCTTTTCTTTTCTGCCTGGTTTACAGTTCATGTAATTCTTTTCATAACGCAGTCTTGTTTCTTTGCATCTTTGCCTCAAAAAGCTCTCTGCAACACCACGGTCTGTTTGTACAGATGCTGAGGGGATTTATAGACAAAAACTACATTCTACAAGTTTGTCTATAGTATTTGTTGTCAGTGTTAAACAGTACTCACCCATGGCCGAGCTCTCCCCGCAGCATCCGGATCCACACTGAGCTCTGAGCATGGAAACCTCTCTCTCTAGCATCTCCACCCTGGTGGCAAGCTGTTGGATTGTGGCCGTTGCTGGACAACCGCACGCTGCTTTGGGGATATTGATGCGGTGTGTAAATGTCACCTAAACAAGGAGAAAATTTTGACAACTAAGTGCATCCATTAGATAAAAGAGTCACCATGAAGTAGAAATGCATCTTTAATTAACATCTTGAGGAAATCCCGAGTATATGTACACACAAATATCTCCTTTCAAGGTGCTTTTATTACACAACCAAGAGGTGCTTAGAAACATTATCATTCACTGGGAGTCGTGCTCATGGCTTCCACAGATAGCTCTGTATTCACCCTTTTAGCTCTGTTTTTGTGCTACTCTCTCCTGATGTAAATAGCTGTCTCTTTAGCTGCAAAGAAAGTCTCTGCTGTATTCACCAGATAGTTGCCAGCTCTGCTGTTTAATGCTGAGCAGGTAGAGTGGGTTTTTAGAGCTTTATTCCCCAAAAACAGTTGCCTGCTGCAGCAAAAAATCAATGCTATGAGAATGACGGGAGCTTACCAAAAGAGTTGTTGGCCAAATAGCTAGAAGATAAGCTAGACTAGCTATAAGCTCTGTAAACCCAGGGAAGCTGTGGATTTGGGTGATAATTCTCAGTAGGTTTATCACTCTGAGCTGCCGTGTTCACATTATGAAATGTTTTTTCACATTGTCACGTTTTCATTCTAGCATTTTAAACTTCTAATTTTTTATAAAGGATGAGTCGGCAAAGACTGTTGAGCTGCATTTCATGCTCCAAAGCCTGAAATAGCACTAATTATATGACTTCTTATCTTGTGTGTGCTTGTGTAGAACCATTTAGAAACAAATATAATTCATGGATGATCATAAAGCTTTAGAGGTGTCCAGGTGAGACGTAAATGAAGGCCACATTTAAAGGACAGCTACAGACACACACTTAGGGAACAGATCCATCGTGACAAAGTTGGCCATCTATTTTTTTCCCTTCCATTCCTAGAGTTTCTCAACAACCCCCTTCCTTTTGTTTATTAGTATTGCCCTTTAATTACTTTAATTAACTTAAATAATTAACTATATATATATAAATATTAATTCATTTATTTTATTCCAATCTTAGGATTCTGATCATTTTTACCATAGATGACATTGTTGTTGTTATTAGTACTCGTTCATCCTTAACCCATCTTGGTCATGTGTGATGTAATTAATCACACTCACACAGCCTTGAGTGTAGTATGCGTCACACTCTTTTACATGCCAATTACCCTACCATCTACCCCCCTTCTATCCTGTTTGTTTTGGCTTTGTCGTGCTTTCTTTGTATGTTCATGTCTTGTGATGTTGTTGATCTGTTTTTGTAAATAAAGCCGTTTTAAGCTGTAGTGCTCGCTGTCTGGATCCAGCTTCTTTTCACCCACCCAGACCATCTACATCCTAACCACCTGTCCCTCATGCTCTCCATTACCAGAATCTCACTGCAGAACAATAGTTTTCAGTTTGACAGTTTCACTTTGACTGGATTTGTCAAACCCAGTTTAAAAGAGGAACAACGAAACCCAGACAGAGAAGCGGAGGATTATGTGCCCAGATACAATTTAAAATTCAGCCGTTTGCACTCTTGTTGGAGAGCGCTGAATCGTAATAAAGGGAACTATTAAGGTTCTGTCCCACATTAACTGTTACAACTGGATTGTCATTAAACAGGACATAGTTTAAAGTAATGAGGTTGGCATATACACTACGTAATCCCTGTGAGTCAAATGCTTTGGCTTCATGCTAAACATTCATGGCAGTTTTTTTATTCCTAACCTGAATCTGAAGAGAGGTGGTAACTTTAATAAGGTCATCTCAGGAAGAAGCCCCACTTACCTGCTGTTCAGTTTTATTATTTACAAGGGGCAGCCAATCAGGAAAATACTGCCTAAAAGGAGGGCGACCTTACAAGGAGAGGAGCTACAATCAGGGGCTGCAACAAGGTCCAGTGTGAGATAAACAGAGATTTTTTTGATTGCTTTTTTGTTTTAATTAACTCTGGCAAAAACGTCCCCATTAAACTCTTTCGTATCATATCTTTTCACATTAGATCATTTAATTCAACCCAAGAAGTCTCTTCACGTCTCGTAGCTCTTCCAAAATTTTAATGCTAATTACACACAAATAAAACACTGTTGAAGCACCCACCTGGCTCTCAGCATCCAGTGTTTGCTCTGTGTATTCTGTTGCTCCATTTGGATCCACTGGACCCTCTACAGAAGGTCTGGATCCCAACTCAGCGCGAGAACCTATGATAGTAAAAAGAACAAGTCTCAAAAACTTCTTAAAGGCTTGTGTATGTGTTTGTGTGTTTGTGTGTGTGTGTGCGCACACACAGGACCAGAAATCGATCCCAAGTCCTCACCGTCCCCTGGGCCTGATGGTGCAGAGGTGTCCAAGTCAACAGAGCATAGAGACTCCAAGGGTACGTTAATGTTATAGACGTGGTTAAAGACCAAAGGTTGCTCCCGCAGGGTCTGGTTGGCTGAGGAGTCGGAGGGGGGCAGATCCCCCCCTGGGGTCTGCCTCCTCACTCTGGTGGTATGAACCAGCCTGTTGTCTCCTGATGGAGCAGCATGAGCGGCACCCTGGAGTGAGACACAAAATGAAACAAAAAAACAAAAACCAGGACACGTGGTTTGTACTCAGGGGCTTCCAATTGTTTTTTTCTGATACCTTCTGTTTATAAAATGATAGAGTGAAAACTTAGAGAGGAACCCAGGGGGACACAAAACAAGATGACACTAATATACAGTATATGAAAGATTTTCTCACTGGCTGCAACACTGACAAAACAATTTTCACATGAAAAAATTGGGTCATTTTCAAAATTCTGTGGTGACAGTTTAGTGTTTTCAGCTTGCACTCCCAGCGTGTGAGGCAGAGAATTTGGAGAATTACTGACATTTAATAAAGAAGTAATATTTGAAGCAGAAAGGGAATGATAAGAAAAAAAAGATACAGCCTGAAGCAGGTACATTTGAACTCCACTGGATGAGCTCCTAGTATAGAGTAACTGCACCTATCTACACAATTAACTGTTTGTTAAACTCATTCCCTCAGTAGCACAGCAAATGGTACAGTATATAGCATATATTTCTCAAAATGCTTCCACATGTCACAGTAGCTGTACACCTGTATATATTCTGCTGTAGCAAATTAAACAATAAACTAATATTTTTGTCAGCGCTATCACACTATCATGCTATTAGCTATAGCTTGATAATATAGGATTTTTAGGATTTCACTAACATCTGTTATCGGCTGGTAGTTGTGGCGATTTGCCAACAGGCAGGTTGCAAAGTGTCCTCTGGTGGCCTAACTGCAACGGCAACACGTTGTAACATATTGGCAAATAGCTAATAATGGCCAGTAATATTGGCCCACAATAACTGGTTAAATACAGACTACATGTTAGTAAGTTTTTGGTGATTACTTTTCTATCTATAGTTTATTTCAACTTGACCATTATTTAAGAGTCAGAGAGTGCATTTGCCAAAAGCATAGACACTTCTCAGAAAAGTGTATTCATCTATCTGCTTGTTAAGTGGTGCCACATCAGCCCCAGTCCAAGTCAGCTATACGTTGACTGAGGCTGTCTTCTTTTTATTGCGTTGTACTGCTTAGTGTCTTGTCTTATTTAATGAAACAGATCCCCTCAAAATAATTAGTGACCTTCCTTTTTATTATCCCTGTCCATGTGAAGCACACCTTTAAGCTACATTTTAAAAGCTCACATCAATTTTTTTTAAAACATTTTGGAAAAAATCACTCTCAGTCTAATATTTCAATTCCCATGTTGTGGACTGATAATCTCAGATGCTCTCTTGGCTGAAGTTTCCCACATGATCGTGTCTCTGCCCATCAGAAACCCTAAGCATTAAATTTTATTGAGGTAAAATGTTACATGTTCCCTGCGCTATAGTGTTTATATTAGCCTAATGATAGCTCTGCAACTAGCCACTAGGTATCATTATATGTAAACTTGCCCAACCACTAACCCTGCTATTTAGTCTTTTGTCTTTGTTTACATCCAAACTTGTAGAAGAGCTGTACATTTTAGCTTTTTAGGAACACCAACGGTCAGAACATGGTGTATTATCTTTGCACTGAAACTAGCAAGCTAACGTCCTGCTAACTAAAACTCCTAAATCCTCTTTTTCATGGATGCTGTTAAAATTTATTGTTACACCTGGCAGAACAGCCACACTGATGATTTTATTGAAGTTGAAAGAATTTGGACCACTTTCCCAGTGCCTCAGTATCTCGGTTATTACTGAACTGAAGGAGGGTTTGTACCCGGACATAGCTAATGATGTCAAACTTAACAAGTGGACAGAATTAAAAGAAAGCAAACTGTTTGACAAAACATATCTTGGTAATACAAATCAAACAGCTATTACTGGAACATGTCTTACATCTTTACTGAAGATTGATAGCAACATGTCTTAAGTTTTTTCCCCTTGGATACCTGTCCCATAATTCTATTTTATTCTATTCTGTTCTAAGTTAGTGAATGTGATCTCTGCCTATACAGCTTATTAGGGCTACCCTTCGAAAAACCAGCAATCTGTTCTAATGGTTGTCAAACCATATCTTTTTTGACATATAGTGAACTGTGAAAACTCATTGAGAGTACAGGGGAGGTTGTCAAATGTTGTCGAGGATACCTACTTTTTACTTGACCATACAGGTTTAGCCTCATCCTTGAACACTGTATTGTGTTTGTAGCTCTCAAATAAATACAAAAAAGCGTTTTCTTTAAAAAGAAATCTGAGAAAGGAAAAAAGATGTCAGTTACTAACTGGTGGAGAGAACATTAGCTTAATTAGGTAGCTAGCTGCAGATGTCAGGGACAGCTGTCACTGTCAAGGAAAAAAGAAAAAGAGGAGCTTGCTTTTGTCGCACTCTTTCTACCTCTTTCACTGAGAATTTCAACCTCTTTTTGTTGTTTATTACAGAAAACTGCACAAGTGTAACGCGGGAGCAGAAAGCTCGACAAACACAACATTAACTGAGACAGTCAACTGTGAAACTTTGAGTTTAATAACTGAAACAGTCTACTTTCTAGAAGAAACTGGAACAAACTGAAGTCGAACTCATTATTTCTTCTCGATATTCAAACTGGCCAGGGCAGGATTTCAGTGGATTTGTGCCCAGAATCAAGTGATTAACATTACTGCCAATAATAGTTCAGTGGAAATAAACAACAGAAAACAGAACAAATAAAGAAACCAACAGGAATGTTTTTTTAATTCACCTGTAGAGTGAGAAACAGAGCCAAAACCAGGATCCAGCTTGCTGTGGGCACACTGGCCTGGTGATGCTGTTGTGCCATCGGCATGCCGGAGACAGCCCGAGTGAACAGTACCACTGGAAACTGCGAAGGAGCAAAGAAGTAGAAGAGAAAGAAGGGAAGCAGGGAATCATTAAAAATTAGGTTTCAGGAAAAGAAAAGTATGGAATTACTCCTGTGTCTCTGCATCTCTCTGTCTGCTGTACGTGAGCGAATGGGTAGTTGTAGTACCTTCAGCTTATCCGCTGTAAATGATAAATAAACGCCTTTGATCTGATGTGAAATAATTGGCTTTATAGAGAAAAAGAAACTCTTCCGGGGATTATGGAGTCAGCTAAGAACCTTTGAATGGATTTCACTGTGCAATACCAAATATTTGATCTTCCCACTTGGAAGCAATACAGAAATATTGCTCAGGGAGAGGGTTGATAGATGGATTTCAGCAGAGACACGGTCTGAGTGATGCTGCTGTAATCCCCTCTCCGTTGAGCAGAAGAGGGAGAACGGGAAACTACTGGAATAAAAGCCGCACAGCTGATGCGGATGCTCGAAGCAAACTGTCAGATATCAGCAGGGACATGACAGAACTGAAGTTTAATTTTAAAGCTGCTAGTTTTGTCACAATAATAACACATTTTCATTTTATGCTCGACCGTAGATATTCGCACATTACCCCTAAGTTTTAACAGACATATGTGGTTAGTGGGGGCGAAAGGAAGGAGTTAAAAACGAGTCTGTGTTGTCTGCATTCAAAAAACCTTTTATCACAACAATACAATCTCATGTTGGTGAAGCAGGCTATTGCTCTCAGCTGGCTCCTTTTGTGAGAGACAGATGGAAATGTTCTTATCGCACCTAACTGGCTCAGGCCTTTTTTTCTTCTTCTTTTTTTGATCATTTAGGGTGGAAATGTTGAAACATGAGTGTATTTGCACATAAATGAAAAACAGAGAGACCCCCAGTGCGTTTGAGCCAAGCATCCTTTAAAGTTGTCTCATTCAGAGAAAATGATTTTTTTTCTGGAATTAATGCATACGCAGTGTCTCAGACTATTTGCTTCTATACTGAAGATTAGTCACACAGTCACATATCTACTTGAGCACATCCTTCATTTTGTGACAGAGACAAAAAACCCTGAGTAGATGTGCGAGGGATTTTCTATATGTGTGGTGAAGATCTACACTCACACAAAGCACGACAGTGCACACAGTTTATCAAAACGGTCCCATAGGAGGAGAATGGTTGGTCATATGTTACCATTTCCAGCACGCCTCGCTCCACACTGTGCTTCCAGCACTTTTAAAAATGACTTTGGCCTTGCAGAAATTGACTTCCAACCAGCGCTCTTCACTTTATGGTGAAGAGATGGAACTTTTTTGTACTTTGAAACCTCCCTTCAAGCATGGAGCTACTGCTCGACAAGACTGGAGCCATTTAACTGGTGAATTCAGCACAGAAACGATGAGCATGAAGATGATGACAAAGTGAGATGAACAAAGCCAACTGGAACTGTCTTGTTCACGACCATTAGCCAAAGATGGATGCCATCGGCGAGCTTCAGTGGACGGCGGACGCATTCTTAAAAGATGACAAATGGCATTACATATGTAGGGATTTCATTCAGTTCCTAAGAAAGGGAAGACAGGAAGCAGCTCTCGTGATCAACCATTATTATAATATAAACAGCATGACTTGTTCTCTTCTTATTGTTTTTTCTCTTATTTGCAAAGGCTCCTCCACTCAAGTGTTGTATGTCTTTCCCTTTCTCTCTAACACAGTCTTTATGACATGTGTCAAGCAGTCCTGAATTACTTGACCTGTGCAAGTCTTCCTCTCTGCATTTGCTTTCCTGTTTTTTTATTTGCTTTTGGGTTTTTTTTTTTTAAATTTGGACACATATAATTTTTGGATCATTTTGCAGTCGTATTCAATATAATATTTTGGCTTTTCTGATAACTAATCAGATAATATACACTCACACTTTATACCTTGTCAGTCCAGGTTTCAGAGCTTCCTATCAGCTCAAATCAATCTGGTCATTTCCTCTGACCTCTAACATCAAGAAGGCATATTCTTCCAGAGGACTGCTGCTAACTAGCTTTTGTTGGGGAAATCCCAGTGGATCAGCAGTTTCTGATATATTCCACCAACAACGAATGCCATGTTCAAAGTCACTTAACTTACCTTTCTTCGTAAAGGTAAATTAAGTGACTTTTTAAGTGAATTCTTCCGATGCTCAGTTTAATCGTTAGCAGGTCATCTTCACCATGTCTACAGGCCTAAATCCACTGAGTTGGTGCCATGCGATTGATTTATTAGACATTTGTGTTAAAAAACAGATGAAGGCTTGTCCCTGCTAAAGTGGCCAGCATACAATGATGAATCTGTATTGTGCCCGTAAAAATACGTGTCAACATATCAGACTGTTCAATGACACAGAAGTAGCACAAAAATTTTCATTTCTCTTACTATAAACAAACAAGGTAGAGGTCTAGGGTGTGCATTCAGAGTTTCATCCTTCAAGGCAAATAGCAAACCCATATATATATTTTTACGCTGGCAATAATAAAACTTTGAAAGAGGTTCAAAGTCACAAGAGTATACTTCTGTTCCAGGGTCATGGTGCAAGCTGATGCCCACGAGCATTACCGCACAGACAAGGTTTTTCACGGAAGCTCAATTAAATACAGACCCACTCATTCACACTGAAGAGAATCGACATGCTTTAGGCAGTAAAACAGGCTTAATTTACTCACTTTTTTCCAGGAGAGAGAACATATGCACTTAGAGAAGCAAACACAAAGCCACCCAGCAATGATACACATGCTTTCAAATCCACAATGCACTCACAGAAAGCCCCCGTATGCACAAGTACTCCAAAAAATGTTTGACAAATGTGTATATTTTCATAAAAACACACTTTATGTCAAATATAAAGTGTTTTTAATTCTTCTGTATAATAGAAGCCTAATGTAGAAGTTTAAAAAATATTTCTTCAGCTTCACAGGAAAATATGAGCGCATGTGCATGTATGATCAAAGCCATTTCCTTACCGCTAACTATTTCGTTCATCTAGGAGAATATAAATTTTATGGCTTTGAGGAAGCTCTGAAACAATGCTGTCATATCATGTATTACCTGGTGATTTTCTTCAGTGAAATTGGGTGAGTTCACTCCCTGCGAGGCTGAAATGAAACTGCCTGTTCCAATTATAATAAAAACCATCAGGGCACTTTATGCAATGTCACAAAGGAAAAGGTAAAATCAGCCTACACAAAGGAGGCCGCTACAAAATATCTAGCGCTATAAAATGAATCACAAAAGCCAGCAAGCTTATGAGTTTGATGTTAAAAAAAGTTGCTTTGATCTTGTCTTTCTAACTTTTTTCATCTCTGTTAGATTAAACTTCTCTCTGAGGTGAATGTTTGAATCCTTGACAATATCTCTCCCTTTCATCCACAATGGGGTTTATGAGCAACCGAGTCAACATAAAAAGAGAACTGAATCTAAAAATGCATAGTGTAGTTACACTGAGATACTTATCCCATTATTTAGAAACAGTCCTTTAATCATATTTAGTAGATATTGAAGCTGGAGCTGGTAAATGGCAAAACTGTATCTTGGTTTTAAGACATAATAATCAAACTATGACACATATCAATATGTAGATGATGTAGATGATGTTTACAAAGAATTAATGAATACTGTGAAGCGGAATCATTAAATTATTATACAGAGTTAAGTGTATCTCACAGTCTCCAGACCAGCTGTTACCAGCAGTACAAGACAAAATATCCCACCTTCAAAAAACATATTAAGTATTTTACTCAAGCAACGCAATACTGAAATATTCTTTGCATTTTTTGACATTAAATACGTCAGTCTTTTGATTGCATTCCACCGCACAGCTCCTGCTTGTGATGTTTTAGCATTTGATTGAAACTGTAACATGTGCTATGTATAGCATCTATTTGTATTTGCATGATAAATGGCTGCCAGTGGGTGGTACAGTTGGAGCAGTGCATAACACTTTCACCTCACAGCAAGAAGGTGTTGGGGCCTTACAGGTGCAATCTGTATGTTGTACATGAGCCAGCATGAGACTTCCCCATTTGCTTTGGTTTCCTCCCACAGACCAAAGACAGGATTGTTAATTTAAATGCTGATTCTAAATTGGCCAACAGTACAGATGTGAGAGTGTGTGGCTGTCTGTCTCTCTGTGTTAGCCCTGTGATGAAGGGTTAAAATGAAAATGGATGGATGGTAGCTGTGGGAATCTACCATTTTTAACATTTTGTGATATGCTGAGTACTGTAACAATATATACTACAATTTTTTTCCAACTGCTAATTATATCCTTAAAATTACATTTGTTAGTGTTACACTTCAGTTGTTTTTCTTTTTTTGAGTTGTGTAAAGCAACCATCACTGCCACTAAAACCTGCCATAAATGTTGTCATTTGACACTGTTTGTTATCAGCCTATGTTTGAATCAGGGACAAGCTGTTTCTGGTAATACAGCAATTAACACTGCTAAATAGTTACAGTCAATCGAGTCAAATCCCCTGGAGTTACACTCATTGATAAAGAGTCATTCAGCATTTATAAATTAGGCAGCAATCATTCACCAACCTTCGAAAATCTCTTTGAGAGTGACCGCAGTCAGTCCAAGTCAGAGTGCAACTAGTTGCAGAAAGATTGCCTTCTACTAGATGTGATGAGCCCTAATAGTTGATGATCCTGTATCAATACAATATTGCCATGCAAAAAATTGCAATGCTAACGATACATACCCCCCCACCCCCGACCCTACCCCCCACCCCAATACCTAATGGATGGATGGATGGATGGATAGATATATGGAAATGTGAATGCCTGTTCTTAGCCTCTTATCCAATATCATCTTCAACAGGCTCCAGCATATCCAAGTTGCTACCCTGGCTGAATAGGCAGTGCAGAAAATATTGCAGGCTTAATATTCGCTTGAGTGATGTGATAATCAATTTAGCACCTCAAGCCAGATTTCCACAAAGTGATACAAAACTTGGCCTTGTCAGTAGAAGTCTTCATCTCCTGAACCCAATCTCTACCCTTTTCACTAAAAATAGCATTTTGTATCTAATAAGATGTCCTGGGAAGATCACCAGCTGCTCCAACAGACTCGGAGAAGCCAAAGTAAAATCAGAGAATATCCACATACTCTCAAGTGAGCTAACAAAGGATCTCTCTCTCTCTCTGATATTAGCTCAAACGTTTACAATCTGTGCTATAGAACTCAATTTGTCACACAAGTTTCTACAATATTTACAATATACAGAACTGTTTTCATTACGAACCACTGAGGCATGGTTAATTAAATAAACCTATTTTTGTAACTCATCACTCATAAGTTTCGACTACAATAAAGGAGGTTTACTGCAATGTTTTCTGTTGGGGCTACTGCAATTTGTGTAAGGGTAAGGGTGTCAATGCTGCTTGGTGCCTTGATTAGGTAATGCTCATGCTTCTGATCACATTCTTACTTAAAAGCTTACTTAACATCTTTTGTGTATTCCCCAGGTTTTAAAGGTGATCCTTTCAAATCTGAACGTACATTATGTTTCTGTTTGAGGATATTTCTCATTTTTTTCTGGTTTTGCCACATGCGACTGAGCAGACAATGGAAACTGAACCATCCTGAGATGTAAAAGGAAGCTTTATTTTGCTTTTCTGTGTCTCTCCTTGCTGTTTTCCTTTGACCTCTCTCAGTACTTTTTATTTTTTAAAAAGAAAAACTGCTGCACCACATGATGTTCACTGGCATTTATTCCAATGGCTCTGCTTAGATCACACCTCTTGCTGATTTTGGCTCTTATTCAAGCATTAATTGAACCTGTTGACCCAGCCACACTGAACGTATAATATATTCAGGTGCCGTTATATTATTCATTCTTTAGAGGAGCTTGCAGACCAAGTTAACAAGCATGTTTGTGTAATAGCATAGCCACTGACGGTAGGAGAAAGAAGACCCTTTGTTTTGTTTTTTTGAACTAGATCCTGATGTGACTGTGTCTTGACTCTCACACAGTGTAATGTGTCAGAAAAGTTTTTATCTGACTAAGAAAGCTGTGACTTTCTTTCATCTATGAGGCAGCTTTTTTTTTTTTTTTGCTTTTTATCCATTCACCTGGATTTCAGACTGTATTTCACACTGGTTAAATAAAAAACCTTTCGATGAGATATGAGTTGCTATAAAACCAAAGCCTATTGTTTCCTACTGAAGATGTGAATTTTTATGATAGATACATACATACATATATATACATTCATTAAAAAAATAAATAAATGCACCCTCTTTTAGTTGTAAGGTTTTACACATCAGGACATGATAAAAAAAAACATAGCATGTTATTAAGAACTGTGCCAAAATGCAGAAGCAGTGTGTGAAAAAAAAACATGAGTACGTCCTTTCTGCGAAAGTAAAAGCAATACACTGAAAATCTAATGTTATGACAGCATAATTAGAAAAAGACTGAACTGTGTTGCCAGGAGAAAACCTCGTATCTAAGGGACCGAAACTAGCATCACTGGCGAACACAGCTCATTGTTCGCTAGTGGTGCTAGTTTCAGTCATTATGCAAATGTGCAGTTTGAAAGTTTGGGAAAACCTGCAGTCAGCTGAGACTTAAGAAGTCACTTGGATGTCCTCTGTAATAGACATTCGTATTTGTTCTATATCTTTTTACTTATTTGAGCCACCCTACTAAGTCCTGATGTGCTCAATAGTGAGCATCCTGACCTCTCCAATGATATCTCATGTGTTTGGGTGGCCTCTTTTCTGACTACAAACAGGAAGGAAATCACAAAAAAAAGTTGAACTGAACAAAACATTTTTCCTTGGTTCTCAGAGAAGCTGGGCTATGCCTAGTTTTTTTTTTTTTACATGCTAACTCTTGACTTCTTTTTAGTTTCTGTTAATAATAATGATATATTGTTATAAGTCGCGTCTTATTGTTCATCTGAAGTTCTTTATCATGCCCTGACATGTAAAAACTTAGAACTAAAAGACAGTGCAGTTTTTCAAAACATATTTTTCTGATGACTATTTCCACCCACAGATTCATATCCATTTATTATACATGGATTTCAAATAAACAGTTTTGTACAAATGATAATGAAACAACACATCGCCCAAGCCAGTACAGTAGCTTAAGAATGAGCTGTTGCTATATTTGGGTAGTTGCAGTAGGTAGTTGCAAACACTCGGCTGTACTTTTCCCAAGGATTATTATTGCTGGTTTTAGAAGATGTTGTTTGGTCATTCAAACTGCAGATTTTTTTTCTTTAAAACATATTGTGCTTAACATTGAACTTTGATGTCAACAGACTTACACAGAGCCCTGCAGTGCTGTACAGCTTTTTCTTAGTTTACACTGGAGGTGTGAAAACCTGTCTTTCTATGTGGGAAGCAACAAAAAACACAACAGGTTGTTATTACCGCAACAGTATTAACAGCTGCTGTAAGTGCTACTCCCTGCCTCATCCATTATGATTCCCTCACCGCGGATGAGTGAACCGAGCCATGAATTGTGCGAGTGTTGTGCTTGCAGCTCTTTACTGAGCGGATAGCAAAATTTACAACGACTCGTGGCGTTCTTGCTCCCGTGGGTTTTCTCTTAAAACACGTTGCACCACCTGGATTTACACTTGATGGAGCGCCTTGTAAGGTTCTGGATGAACCCACTTTTTTCATAATTTATCTACATACCAGTTATTATTTTAGGGGAAAAAGTGAAAGATTTGAAGAAGATGAAGTATTACAAATTATAAGAACAAGGGAAAAGGGGGGGAGAGTGTGCACAGAAAGAAATAGCATGCTACAAAAATAACACGATCTAATTACAGACAGGAGTGAAAGTAAAATGATTACAGGGATGTAATAATGAAATAAAACAAAACATGAGAACCGACAGAAGAGGGTTCAAGAGATATGAAAAAGAAAGTTGAAGAGAAGGAGCACGCAGCTGAACAAGCCTCTCTCATCCAGCCAGCTGCACCATGAAACGGGAAGCAGCCACTGAATGGCTGACTTCCCACACTCCCCTCACGATCATAGAGTCTCTCAGAAAAAGAAATGTGTGTGTAGGTGTGTGTATCTGTGTGTTTTAGCAGTTAGGGACCCACAGGAGATTAACATCCCTGTTGGATTATGGAAGGGATGTGTACTGGAAAGCTTCATTAACTCTGCATGTGTGTGTGTGTGTGTGTGTGTGTGTGTCTGCCGCTCTCGTTCCATGGCCACGGGGCTTTTTAGACTGTTGCCTCCTGAATAAGTGTTTGCTGTCTGCCCTGTATGTCTCAATCTTTGCATGTGGTCTCCTTCGTCTGTGGAAGCCTCCGGGGCTTCACGAGAACAGATAAATCAGCCCTGGGAGCAGTTGACTGTCACTATCCCTTTACAGCTGTCCAGAGGAGGACAGTGAAAGTGTTTATGAAGCAATCGCCTTCTGTAATCCAGCCCTGGTGATCTCTGGGGCCTCCCTAGCTTATAAGACACAGAGACACATCGGCGTAGAGAGACACTGTGATCAAGTCCTGCCTCTGCTTTAAGGTGCAGCAGACTGGATGCTAGACTCAGGCCTGAACTGCTATCAGGGGGCACAACACATCCATCTGCTGAAATGTTGCCGGTGCTCTTCAGTAACACACCGCTACATTACAACATGGAGTCGGTGAGGAGAGGATGAAGGCGACAACTTTTTTTTCCCCCGACTTTTCTCCCCCTCATGATTTTATTCACCTCATTCAGAAAAATCACCTTTGCTCTATCCCGGTCCATCTCCTCTTTTTTGCTTCTCTCGTTTTTTATTATCTCCAGTTGTCACTTTCACCATCTTCTTTTATCTCACTAACAGGGATTTCATTTTCTCTCTTTCTCTGAGGATTTTCTTTATCCCTGAAAGTCATTTCTTCCGCACTGTGAAGTAATTCCATTCGTCCGGAGATGCTGATTTTCAGACTGAAAGCCACATGCTGTAGAGATGGAAAAACTGACATTTCTCTCCTCTGCCATCATTTATTTCTTACTCTCTTTTTCTGGAAGAACCCCTGTTATCCCCTCCTGGCTAACCCTATGGAAGTAAAGCCACAACCTCCATTTGCACAGGTTAATGTGCAGCCACCTCAACATGAACATAAAACCAATACCATGCTTTCTTGCGTGGGTGATCGCTCATTTTCTCTCTCTCCCATCGCTCGCATTCCTTTATTCCTTCTCCATCCTCGCATCTGCTTCTTTCTCCCCGTGTCTCTCTCTCTCAGTCTCCCTGCTTCCCTACCTTCTAAATTGGACTCAGGCAACATCACGATGCTTTTCTCATTATTCCCATCACTCTGGCCAAATTGCCTTGTCTTTCAGGACCATTGGGCTCTGTTCATTGGCTGCTCCTGCAACCAGTCTTTCCCCCATTTCAGGGCTGTTTCAGAGCAAAGATGGGACCAAGAAATGGATTCAATTCTACAGCAAATAATACAACCTCAGGCCACTGATGACTGTGTGCTCCACACTGCACACAGTGATCCATTTATCAAGGAACGTGTAAACAAATGTTCACAGGAAGAACTGTGATAACATGCAGTGAAGAAAGAACTGCTGCACAGTGGTTGTTCATCTGAAAGAAGTGTCTTTAATCTGTGTCTTTCAGTCTTTCACTAATTTGTTTCTGCTAATTAATAACTATCAGCCAAACACATGACCAATACAACAACAATAGGCCAAGCAGAAATCCCAGCAAGACTTTACTCAGAAAAAAAACATAGACGTGCGAGACGAACATTTAGCATTTGAGGTGCCAGTCTGTGATAGGTGACGTGTGCTACATGAATTAGGGATGGGCGTGTTCCACTATCGCCAGCTTTTGTCATAATTTAGAGTGTACACCTGAATGATTAAATTCAACTAATGTCGATAGATGAGAATTAACAGACCAGACAACATTGTTTGAGTTCTGAGAGGACTCAGGGTAGTCTTCTGCTGCTGTGGTCCATCTGCTTCAGGTTCGATATGTGGTCCATTCGGAGATACTCTTCTGCATACCTTGGGAATAACGAGTGGTTATTTGAGTTCCTGTTGCCTTCCTATCAGCTCAAAGTAATCTGATCAATCTCCTCTGATCTCTTCCATCAACATTTTTCTTTTTCGGATCCATTCTCTGTAAACCCTAGCGATGGTTTAAGTGACTTTGAACCATGCTATGTTGGAAATTAGTGGAATGAGTTTTCTTCCCTGTTCTGCTGCTCATATTTAAATCCAGCAGGTCATTCTGACCATGCCTACTTGCCTCAAATGAGTTGCTGCCATGTGATTGGATAATTGGCCGTGAGTGTATGTACCCCATCTAGACTCCTTTTGTATTTAGCTTATATTCAAACGTCGACTTGTCTTCTCTCACTTGTTCAGCGCTGGTAGAAAAATAGTTTGTCTCACAAATGAGACAAATTGTAACAGTTTGACAGAAAATGAGACAAACTGCATCAAAAGATAAATCCTGAAACAGAGATAAAAAGAGAACATGCATAATGACAAAAAAAGAAAAAATCAGGCAGATAAACAGTGGAAGAAAAACACAAGCACAGAGTCGGTGAGGAGAAACCAGATAAAAAAATAAAAAAATAAATGCTGCATAGACACAAGAGAACACGAGAGAGATTCAGAAAAAGGACACGGGGGACAGATTGAGCTAAATGGACAGAATGGACGGGTGGACGAGTGTGAGAGGAGAGTTAAAAAATTTAGAGTGAAGGAAAATGCTTAAGTCCTTTTGAGTTCAGTCAGCTGTGAGTCGGGAGAATGAAAAAGACTTATTTTTCTCTTTCACTGTCTGCTGCAGCCGAATACCCACTTCTCCTCTATTCTGCCCTGATACAATACATGGCTTTTAGCAAATTCATTTTCCATCTCAGGGCTGCCCACTGCACATTTTTGAAAAGAAATAATCATTTATTAAATAAAAGAAAATACATAAGGGCAGAAAACATAAATATACCAAGCCAAAAGCTGCCATGCCGTATTTTAGGGGTATTTTATGCATGCTAGGTGTATATTCTCTTTCGAAAGCAGCACTCATTTACATTTTGTCACTCTTCTATGTGGGACCTGCACAAAACACATCAAACAGCCTGTCATTGCCTGAGTCCGACATGCATTTGTACTCCTCTGCCTCTCTTTCCCTCCCCTTTCACTCAATTCCCTTTCACTATCTTTTTACTCAGGCATGACCTAAAACAAAAAAAATGGACAAAAAAAAAACTTCAAAAACCTCCTGCCTGTCACCTCATGAGCTGTCATCGTCTGCTTGTCCAATTCCCTTCTTTTCTAGTAAGCCATTTCTCTCCTTTCATCTTCCCCTTTCAAAGGCTTTTGTTTCTTGTGGGGACAGAAATGACAAACACTTTCTGCTGTACCTTTCATATACAGTAAATAGGTGGGAAAAAAAGTCATACTCCTCCCACCTGTGCTATCTGTTTCTCTCTCGCTCTCTCTCCTGTGATTTAAGGTGGGTTGAAATGCGACACAAAACGCAGCAACAATCCAATATCATAAGCTGTGCAGAGACGATAAAGCAGCTACGAGGGATCAGAAGGATTGACACGTTCTTCTGTTGCAGCTGTCTGCCCGATGCCATGACAGCGAGGGAAGAAGTGCTCCTGGCGCTTACTAGGGATTGGATTCAATTACTAAATAAATAGCTCAATGGCGGAGAGCCACAATAAGTGGTTACTTTAACGCCGAAATAGTATTATGTTTCATTATTATGACTATCTGCTTGTATTTGTGCAGGCATTGTCACACTTTAATAAAAACCTGTTTCTAAATGTAGTGAAGGCATTAAAATGGAGAATGTTTCATGCTAAAGCAGGCTTATCAATGACACTGTGATTTTACGCTTCATTCTTGTTTAGTTTAGTAATATTTTGTGGTAATAGCCTATGTAATCTGCTACACCTGTCACAATGAGGTGTGTGAAGAGTAGAGAAACCACAAGCAGATACTCTCGAGGCAGATGAAAAAAGTATTTATTGCTGATTAGTCCTAAAGAAACACAAAGTCTTTTGGTCTTTTGATGCATTATAGACACAAGATCAGAAAACACTGGAAATACACTACCACCAACACACAGTCATGCTAACAATACAGCAATGAACAAAGGAATGACAGGACTATTTATACACAAGGTGATGGGGAAATGAACACAGGACGGTAAATAAGACACAGCTGAACACAATAAATAACGGGTCAAGGGGCAAGAAAAACATAAAGAACATCTTTGGACATAAGGAACCCAATCCAAAAACGCCCAAAGGTAACCAAGAACACAAACCTAAAGAACAGAATCAACATAACACAAAGGATATACAAGTCTCAAACAGGAACTTCAATGAAACACATCAAATATAAAATCAAAACCCAGGACAATGGCCAAAAATGTCAGGCCTTACGCTTTACTATTTCGTTCTGAAAGGTTTTGCATTCTGCCTGTGAAGAAATAAATAAACTACAATATAATCTACAGAAATATATTCAATACTAACAGCACAAAGAAAACTAAGCCCTGCACTGCAAAACAAGATCGACATACTCAGGATATCTTTCGGTTATCTGGATTCACATACCCTAACAGTAAACCAGTTAACCAAGTGTTAACCCAGTGTTTCCTGATCTTGGTATACACACACTCACATAAAAAGGCTTGGCACTGGCGTCACATTTATTAGTTCGCCGGCAACCGAGTGGATGATTTTACAGCAGAAGAGTAAATGATAATATTAAAGAAATATGAAGAGGTTACACACAGACTACAGAATGATAATAAAATAGCTGCGACAGATAAAAGACAAGCACTACAGTAGTAGTAGCAGCTTAGCGTTAAAAACACTGTATGAATGTGTGCGCACTTTAAACATTTTAGTCAATAAGACTGGAAAAGAGCTACTTTATTACTGAAGACAGGAAGCAAAGCTGTGTTAGCAAACTTGCATACTTTCAGTTGAATATCACAACTCTATCATGGAGTCAAGAGAGAATCTGATGAGTTATAATATAGTATTAGTATACAGTATATAATCGTATTCTGTTCAATTAATGTTTAAATTTGCATAAGACAGCTTTACCATTCAGTCTTTCAGCTGCAGTCTCAGTGCTGTTTAATGGTCTGACAGGAAGTAAAGAAAGAAATACAAAGACAGAATTGGACAGTACTAAATCTAGGCTTAGTTTAAGTGTGACTGATATAAAGCCCACGAGTTCAAATAGCTATCCTGATTTATGCATTAATGCCTATACAACAACAAAATTGCTGCAAACCGGGACAAAATAAGGAAAATCTTAAATAAAAGTCTGTATCTCTTACTGATGCTCATCCAGGAAACACAAAGACGTTTGATGCTATGAAAAAATGTATACACTCCTGCTATCCAGGTACAGCGGTTGGAGAACTCTTCCAGGAATTTTGGTAGTATCGATTGGTCAGAAAGTGGTGGTTTCATACCTGCTGATCTCTAATCTGGAACCTAAACTGATCCGAAACAGGTTAGGTTACCATCAAAGGTTAAGAAGGCAAGCGAAAATCATTGAGGAAGCACTTTTATGGAGGAAATTTGGGGTTTCTACCTATAGAATCAAAAATGCTGTCAGCAACCAAAAAACAAATAAATAAATAAATAAAATTAAGATCCCCTGCTGAAGTTGAGATTTATGAGTTTATAAAATTATATAGTACTATATTTATTGGAAACAATTATTTAGGTTTAAACCATTTAGGTAAGAGATATCCCCAAGAACCTTGCATAACTGATTGTTTGTATTATTATTTTTATTATTATTATTATTAGTAGTAGTAGTAGTAGTATTAGTAGTAATAGTTGTAGTGGTAGTATTACCACTGGTAGTATTTTTGTGCTTTTTTCCTTTGTTTAAATATGCACCATATAGTGGTTGCATCCATTTTCTATAGATACCACTCTTTATTTTTTCTCTGTAAAAGGCTAACCTGGTCCAGTACTGACTTTGACTTCCAAATATAAATTATTAACCAAACTATAACTGGACTTGACTTTTATTACTGAGTCAGGTACCAGCTGAGAGGAAAGACTGATAAGCCATTTTATTACTGGTCAATCTGAAGAGTTACAGACATAAAATGTAGATAAATCGTTTGATTGTCAAGTCCCTTGACAAATCAGTGCCATTGTTCAATATCTTCTGGTATAAATCTCCAAGGATTGCTTAAAGAAGCTGCTGGATTGACTTCATTCCTACCCCTCGTTAATAATCTCATCTATCTCTATGGTGCATTGCCAGAAATCTTACTCCTATTGAGAACTGGACCTTGCGTGCCTTTACTGGCTACCAGTACAATGAAGAAATTGTATTCATTACCCTTAAGCCACATCTTGGACTACAGCCCAGCTGTATCTGAGCTTTTAAGTCCTTGTGAGTATAACCGTGGCTTGAGATCCTGAGGCAGTACTGATTTGGTCATTTCACGGTCTAGACAGAAGACTAAGAACTGTCAAGCGTTCTTCATCAGAACTGCAGAAAACTCTTTGAATAACATTTCTGATGAGATCAAGTCAAACTGCAATTTAGAAATGATATAAATTCATATAAATAAAACATAGACAAAGAAAAACAGAGCAAAGCTTGCAAATCATTATCATTATTAAGCTGCCACTTATAGGGTTTGTCTGGCATTTATTATGACTATAAATCACAGCGAAGAAGAGTCAAGTATCACAATCATATAATAAAGGAAATGTCAGTTTTTTTCAGCGGTAGGGACAAACTGTTAAGACATCCAGTATTGATCGAGCTTACACAAGGTCAAATTGAAGTTGCCTTCAGTATAGAGGAAGGTAAGGTCAGATTGAACAGGTCATCTCAGCTACATCTCTTTTCCAGGGCATCAGATTGTGATGCTTTGAGTTCCAGGAATAGCCTGGTGAGGAGAAGACACAAGGGTCCACTTCATTAGCAGAGAGCCTGTCACAGTGACAGACTGCTCGAAGTGTTTTACCAGCCTGGTCTTAACACAGCAAAAGCAGAAATAGAATAAAATCTCACAAATAAGGGTACAGTTACAAAAGAAAAAAAGCTCCAGTTAAGGAACAGTAGGTAAATTGACATTCCTTTGGTATGAAACCTGTAATGATCTTAATTTATTTAATTTCTCTTTCCCCAGTGTTCAGTAAGAGCAGAAAAGTGCTACATAAACACCAGGCAATTTACATGTTTCTATTTTTACCAATGCAGCACTCTATGCTTGCGATCTTCTATGTTTATAGTTTGTAAATAAATATTTGTATATAATGGTTTTTAAAGTTACATAAAAGATACCACAAGACCACACCGGTTTGTGTACTATGTTTTAAATATGCAGCACTTTCCCTGCAGGGTTCTCTGCAGGGTTATTTGACATTGATTCAAAGAAATATGAAACACAATAATCATTATTTTAAATTTTGAATTCCCACTGCTATTTTGCTTCAAACCAAAGTGTGTGTAGGGTTATTGGTTTAATTTTTTTTCACTGTGTTGTATGTACTAGCTAAGAGCTTAGAGATTGCTATACCATGTAGATTGTATAAAGAAAACACCAGCAACAAACTTGGAAGAAATCAAAGCTGTGCCCACCCACCTTTCAGAAAAAAAAACACATTTCTGTTGCTTGTGTTCATGATCTCATTCTTTTGGTCATTACCCAGAACTTGTGACCACTGGTGAAGGTAGGGATTGTAGGTCAACAGGTAAATTTACAGATTCGCTTTTATGCTAGGTTCTCTTTTCACCACAACAGACCAATATTGTGTTCGGGTCAGTGCAGACACTGCACCAATCCGTCTGTCAATTTCCAACTCTCCTTTCTAGTCACCTGTGAGCAAGATACTCATATACTTCACTAGGAGGAGCACTTCGTCTCTAACTCAGAGTGTGCACTTGTTTTTTTCTGCTGAGAATCATGGTCTCAGGCTTGAAGGTACCCACTGCTTCACACGCAGCTGTGAACTACTCCAATGTGAGGTGGAGACCACACTGAAGCTAAAAGAATCATGTCATCTGCAAAAAGTAGAGACAATATCCCACGCCCACCAAGATGGAAAATCTAGAAAATCTGTCTATATAATTTATGAACAGAATTGGTGACAAGGGGGCTGCCAGAGCCCAACACTCACCAGGAACACGTCTGAATCATTGCCAGCAATATAGTGCAAGCTCTCATGGCAGTTGTTCAGGAATTGACTGGAAATGGCAAACTATGGGACAGACATTCCATACTCCCAAACCACCCGTCAAAGGATGCTCTGAGGGATGCGATGAAATGCCTTCTCTAAGTCCACAAAACACTTGGTAGACTGGCTGGGCAAACTCCAATGTATACATGAATATATTTGAGATGACAGAGCTAGTCCAGTGTTTCACAAAGGGAAAAAAAAATGTTTCTCTTGATTTCAAGGTTTGACTAACACATAGGCTCTCCTCTCCAGTACCTCTGTGTAGATCTTTCAAAGGAGGCTGAGGAGTGTGATCCTCCTATAACTGGAGCACACCCTCAGGTGTCCTTAAAGATGGGAACCACCACCTCAGTTTGCCAATTTGGAGGCACTGTCCCAAATCAACACATGCCATCGCAGAGGCATGTCAACCAGTATAGCATGACAACATCCAAGGTCTTTGGAAATTCAGGGACCCTGTCACCGAGGAGTTGTTTAACTACCTCATTGTCCTCATTCCCAATGATGGACGAGAAGCTTCCCCCGGCATTCCCCAACTCTGCTTTTTCTACACAAGAAAGTGGGACTGAAGGTATGCTCCAAGTATTCCTTCAACCAACCAAATGTATCCTCAGTTGAAGTGAGCAGCACCCCAGCTGGACTATACAATGTGTTAGAAGAGCTTGGCATTCCCCTCCTCAGTCTCTTAACATTTTGCCAGAATTGCTTCAAGGCCATCTGACAGTCTTGATCCATCGTCTCACTGAACTCCTCCCACACCCAAGTTTTTGTTTCAGCTACTGCCAGAGCCAGACTCCACTTAGCCTGCCAGTACTGCTCTTTAAAAAACAAAACAAAACAAAACCCCAAAACAAAAAACTATGGAATTAAATGTTTACCATACTTTAATAGTTTAGGTTAGTTTTATTATTTATCTATGATAGATATTAGGATTAAAATATTCATGTTAGTTATTTCTATGCAAAAAATAAAACTGCAACATCTGAGGTATGTATGTGTATATAGTATGTTATATAGAATCCACATGCTAAGAGACATGTTTAAAAAGGTGCCAAAAACAAGTGAAGCTTTTGCAAAACCTAAAGTAAAGGTTTAGTTTTTTCAAAAGCAGAAACTTAATCAAAAATAAAACTTTTTTGAAAGTCAAAGAAAGTCTAACAGATCCTCATCCAACCTTAACTAAAAACCACAGAGGGGAGCTTAGAAGCTTAAGCATTATCCCAAAAAGCCTAAAGATTCAAAACATTCTGGGTTGACATTGCCACATGTAGCACTAACAACAAACTGAGTATTCCATTAACATCAGCCTTTGGCTGTTTACCCTCTGTTTGAGACTGATGGTTGAATGGTGGGCATCATTTTACATAGGAGTTCTTGATGGACAAACAGTGCAGTGGGTGGTCTTCTGTTTGAAGAGAACATGCAAATGAAATGGACTGCTGAAGCTGCATGTGAACATGTGTCATGGTGTGCTAAGGGGCTGACACTGGAGTAGCGCCTCACTAAGGAGTGGAATTTGATCAAAGATGGGCCCTCTGGCTTATTGTGGCACACTGCATTTATCAAAGTGCCCAGTGACTGAAAAAATCAGTGTTGGTAGCATTCTGCTGTGTTTCCAAAGCATAAAACATGTATTCTTCGACTTCCTGGTTTGCCTTCATTCATTTTTTAAAAGCTGCACTCTTGTATTGCTGTAAAAATGTTCAGATTCTTGAAAATCCTTCAGCAGTTTCCTCTGATGTTGAATGCAGGTCTGGAGGTCAAGACTTTCACGCTTTGCTTTCCTCTTACATGCCCTTGGGGTGGCCCATTCTAGGAAATCAGACATTTGCCAAGAATCATTTCTTCAAACCTCTTCATGCTTTTCTTCATCCTAGCTACCATGTCAGAATGCAGCATCACACATTTGGATGTACTGTTGATACAGCTATAACAGTTTCAAGGGGCACAGCTCCAAACTCCCACTTTTGTCTTTGCATACACACCTCTAAACACTGTTTCTGTGGTGTAAAAAAAATCACATGCATGATTTGCTTGATGCCTTTAAATGTCTTTAACGGCTTAGATTACTTTGATCTGTGCTGTCCACATTTCCTGGAAAGTGCACCAAAATTTGAAGCAATATGAGCACAAAAGTTGGGATGGCAGCATCTGCAGTTGCTCAAATGAGCCAGTCTAACAGAGCAACTGCACCAGAGTATGCTTTAATCAAACCAAACCTGCCAAGTGTGAGCACATTCATGCTTTAGCATATTTAACACATAGTCTTCCAGTATTTAATGCAGATTTGCAATTCTGCAGGAACCCACTGACTCAATGAAATAGCATGTTATGTATTAAATGTGCATTAAATATTTTTAGGCTATTCCCTAAAAATTCTCGGATACTATGAATTATACTTTGACAGTGTTTTGCAGTTTACAGTGCTATGTGTAAATACAAAAGAGGAGAAAAGCATTAGGGACAAGATGCATATTCCATCATATTTCAGACTGTGTCTCAGGAAAACATCAGTAAAATCTTAACTCCCTAGATGCAGTCAGTGAAATCCATCTGCTGTCACTGGAAGCTGAAAGAATTCAAAGATTTAAAAGTAGCTCTCCAGGCTCTGCCTATCCTTATGCTGCAGTTTACAGTCTTCTGTTACGTTATGTTTCATGTGATTTCCCATGTCATGTATTCACAATGTTTACTCCCCGTAGTGGAGATGCACTCCCTGCTGGCACATTACAGTCACTCCGGTTTGACTAGTCATGGCAGTGCAGTCTCCAGAGACGATTTTAATATGACCAGAATCAACTTTCTATGCTGAATCCATCTCCACGCTGGATTTCTGTGTCCTGTCAAACACTTCATGTGTCTGATCATATTCACCTATATGGAGCTTTGCAGAATGCCTCTTTTTGGAAGATGGGGCTGTATTTGTCTGCTGCTTTTCTGGATGCCCACTGTCTCCCAGTTACGGTGCAATAATCAGGACTGACACAGGCACAGAGACCATAATCCCCATTGATTAGAAGCCTAAGATCAAAGGCTTCCACTGCTGTCACTCTCACCTCGTCTCCACTCTGCTTAGCCTTCCTCTTTGTCTACCATCCCTCTCTCCATCTCTTTTGATTTTCCCTCTCCTTTTTGTCTGTGTATATGTTTCTCATGCTCTGGGCTTCGACTTGTTATTCTCCTGTCATTCAAGCCCTCGTATCGCCTTCTCATCCGTTGTCTCTCTCTCAGTAGCTGCTCGACATGCTACTAATACCCAGAGGATAAGCTCAATCAGAGCACTTCAGTCAGAATAAACTGGCTCACTCTGAAATAAATTTTGTTTCTGCATGCTTGACCACATGTTTGCTAGCTAAGTGGATTCAAAATCATGGCTGCTGCTGCCTCTTCTCATATTTAATGACTGCAGGAGTAATCAAACTGTTTAATCAGTCTAAAGGATGCAAACAAAGCAGCAACAAAAATTGTCAATTGCTATTCCACTATCATTGTTTTTGCCTCCTGTCTTCCATTTTACTCTTTTTTGCTACAAGTAATTGTTCTCTCTCTGCTGCTATCGACACTCTACCAGTGTTCCATTACGATGATAAAGAAACTATCCTTGGTGAGTTTTCCCTGGTTCCCTTCAATTTTAAACTATATAAAACAAACCAAGGATATACATCTGCATTCTGACGTGTTCATTTGTGTCAGTCTCAACAACATTATAGTCTATTGTGATCGACTGGAGTTTCTTGGAGTTTAAATTCACGCTTGCTATTAGACGCTGTCTGGCTGACTGCTTTGTTCTTAGTTTCATTTATAGTTTCTTTTTTATTCTCATTTCTCTATTTTTCCAGGGTCTCCAGTCCTGGTTGTATTTTAATTATAGTTATACTTTGTACCTAATGAGATAATTACTTTCCTCTGTGTTTCCTTCTACTTCCTCCCCGTGTGTTTTCCCTCCTGTTAAGCACGCATGTTGAGTGTTTCAGTTCCGTTTGAAATTCATTAACGGTTTTATTTTGGTAATCATTTGTCTCCTGTGTTTTACATTTAGTTGTACTTCCTCCCCTGTCATTATCCAGATTAGTTTCAGCTGTGTCTTGTTACTCTCCTTCCAACAATTCCCTGATTTAACAGGATTAAAACCAAAAAACAGGATTTCAAAAAATGTAAAAAATGAAAACTACTTTGATGAAAACTACATATTACCAACCCACAATGAAAAAATAATAACTATGTTCAAAAAAAGAGAAGGAAACAACCAAAGAAAACCAAAAAAAAAGAAAACAGGCTATTTAAACATACACATAATGAGAGATGGGAACTGCATATCATCACTAAGGCGGTAAAGCCTGAAGAAACATCCATTAAAAAAAGAAACATCCTGAAATTGAAACAATGATTTAATTATACTGACACATGTATGTTGATCTGATTATTTCTAGACTGAAATAGTGCTTATTCAAGAGAAGTGGTGTGTATCGCTGTCAATTCAAACCAATACTTTTTGCAGTCCTTCAAAGAGGAGGTCTATATATCTAGGCAGGCAGAAAAGGTCTTCTCTTACTTCTGAGAAGACCTTTGCTATCCAAATTAGCCGAGCCTCCCCACGCACCGATTTATAAAAGCGGACAAAAGAAGACAATAAAGACACATCAATAAAGACTTCCACAATGTTCAACTGCTCTTTTCATATAATCAAGACAATGACACGGGATAAGTAAAACTAGAACCAAGAGACAGAGAACAAACAGCTGCCAGAATAAACAGCACACCACTAAGTAACCACATAGACTTCGTGATATTTACTTCATATTGTTCTTGTGTCTGCATTTCAGTCCATTCTTCTATCCAATTGATTGAAGTCAGAAACATTTAAATCTCCAGCTGAAAGACTGGTGTCTGTCCTGATTCTCAGTCACAATCAAAAGGTTCACATAAATGTTAAAACCACAAGACCAACATTGCAAGTAAAAATAATTTCACACAATACTTTCACACTACAAAAATATACTTTTTTCTTCTATATAACACAATTAATAATGTAATTAATGTGGCTCCATACAGAAGTAACTTGTGAAAATACTGAACACTTCATTAACCTGCAGTTAAAATGTAAGATGAAATTAAATTATGTTGAAGTGATTAATATGCACACAACAATCACTGCTGTAAGGACTGCCAGAAAAAATATTATGCATGGTGTGTAAACTGTGAAACTGGTCCTAATCATAATCCTGTTTATGCAACTAATAGATTTACTTTATTATCCGGGGAAAAAAAATTCTGTTTGAAGTACTGGCGCTCAAGACCAATCCTACGGACACCTGCTACATTCCTGATAATCACTACCTAAAATTAAAATCTGTGCAAGATATCTCCCCAGTTCAGTGTATAAGCAGTGTAGGTTGTGTTCCTCTTTTGTCCCAGGGCTGAAAATTTAATTAAGAGATAAAGATGCTAAAGCTGTTTAACCCATGTTTAATTACACAGAGCAGTGCATCATATTCCCAAATCAGAGAGTGCGACTCAAACTTACATATCATCAATAAGGCAGTAATGCCTCGTACCTGAAGAAACATCTATTTATAAAATTATATTAAATTACGGATACTAATTTAAGTTTACTGCCATGTGTATGAACTGTATATTCCTTCTAGACTGGAAAAATGGTTATTGAAGAGTGAAAAAAGAAGTGCTGTGTCTCTCTCTGTCAATTTAAATCAACACTGTTTGCAATCCTTCAAAGATGAGGTCTATACATGAACATAAATACTGGCATCAACGTCATCCACTTGGGTAGATTACATCGTAGTCTCTGTACATAGATTTGCCCAAGAAGTTTAAATCAGCTGTAAGAAGCAAGAATAAGATGGAACAGTGTCAAGAAACTACTTAGCATGTTGGAGTCTTAATGGAATTAACCTGGCGAATTGCTGTACTAGCTAAGAACAGCTATGCGCTACAGCCCACAGATCATGGCTGCGGCTTCTCCAGTCTGTATGTCGAAGTATCCTTGGGCAAGCTACTGAAAGTTACCATCAGAATGTGAGTGTGTGCATGAATATTAGGCAAAATGCTTAAAGGCACAGAATGTCTTCCTCCCTTCATCCCAACCAGTCAGGGCAGATGGCTGCCCCTCCCTGAGCCTGGTTCTGCTGGAGGTTTCTCTCTGTTAAAAGGGAGTTTTTTGTTCCCACTATCGCCAAAGTGGTTGCTCATAGGGGTCATATGATTGTTGGGGGTTTCTCTGTTTTCTTTGGATTATTGTAGAGTCTTTACCTCACAATATAAAGCGCTTTGAGGCAACTGTTCTTGTGATTTTGTGCTGTATAAATGAAATTTAACTGAATATTTAACTGAATTGAATGAAGATGTTGAAAGTACTGTGTGTGTGTGTGTGTGTGTGTGTGTGTGTGTGTGTGTGTGTGTGTGTGTGTGTGTGTTCCTGTCTAGCTATCTTTGTGAGGACTGAAATCTGCATTCTACTATACTTGTGAGAACCAACAGTCACTTGTGAGGACACACAACCCGGTCCTCACAAATTTGAAGGCATTTAAAGCCATCTTTGAGGCTCAAAGTGTGGTTTTAGTGTCAGGGTTGCAATTAGGTTATGGTTAGGTATAAGAGAGAGTTTGATTTAGTTCTCTTTTGCTGAAGTTTTTATTGCATGGTCCTAGGGGCTGCTGGATCATCCAGTTTTCTCCTTTAAGGCTCCTAGGGTTAGGGTTAGGCATTCATTTTTAATGGTTAGGGTTAGGGTAAGGGGCTAGGGAAAGCATTATGTCAATGAAGGTCCTCACTAAGATAGCTGAACGGGGTTGTGTGTGTGTGTGTGTGTGTGTGTGTGTGTGTATTTGTATAATCTTTGTGATGACCAAAAAAAGGTCCTATATTTGTGGGTACCAACAGTCACTTGTGGGGATCAAATTAGGGGAGGGCTTAGGGTTAGCCTAGTGAAAGCATTATGTCAATTTGATGTCCTCAATAAGGAGTGAAAGCGAGTTTTTTGTGTGTGTGTGTGTGTGTGTGTGTTTGTATAGGTGTGTGTGTGCACTATGTGAGAGAAAGCTGACAATTCATTTGTGTTTCTATTAGAAAGCCACTAATGGTGATGAATACATACATGGAAATTAGCCCAAGATGAGGGCTAATTGTCTGATTAGATGTGCTTCAGGTTGATAGATTCACAATAAGTCCATGCACATAAAGCAGTCATTAAGGAACATTAGACCATTAAATTGAACATTACACTATAGCCAGAGGGAAAAATATGGATGTTCATTAATGTGTCTCGACACGTAGGTGAGTGCCTATGTTTGTGTATGCGGACGGTACCTTCTCCGTGAGGACTTTGTTCTCTTGTAGCCAATCTCCCCCTGACTCTGCACCTGTCCAAGAGAGTGGAACATTAAATTAGCATTAGAGCAATTCCACATTTGAATCGCTTTATCCCGGACTTAAGAGTTACAGCGCTCTCTGGAGATGATTTGAAATGCAAATTGCTCAGTGGTAAAGATGCACAGGCATTAGCACTGCTAACACTGCAGAGGTGTTTATTACACCCACGTACTACATAACGAACTGAGATGTATACAAACCACAGGTAAAGACGTGCAGTTCAGCCTTCTTAAGTCATCTCTGTCTCTTGTAGATTGTCTGTGTCTATATATACTAAATTAACAGTAAAAGTCAACACATATATTCACTGACAAATAAGTCCTGTCTATGATGCCTCATTTATAATGGAAGAGTAACAGTGGGACATTGCAATGATACTGAAGACACACACAAAAACCTATAAACATACAAACAAAAGCTCACACAGGTATGTATGTACACATCCCCTTGCTTAGAAAAAAACGGCCAATATCAAAGCTATGTATCAACAAGGAAAACAGAAAAAGGACTTGTTTGCTTTCCTTGTTTGTTGTACTATTGAGGTTTTTTTGTTGCAACAAACCTCCTGAGGCATAGTCACTCAAATACATACACATGCACCCACACAAGACACAAAATCCAAGCCCTCTTTGCTCTAGCGGGTGTCTCACTCACCCTCCGAGACACAAAATAGCATGCTCTGGTGGCCGGAGCTCCTTTCAGATTAGAGCGGTTACAAATTCTCTGAAATTGGTGTCATTTTCACTTTGGCTTATTCCAACAAAGAAGGTTGATTAAGTAAACAAAAGAACTAGACTCTGTTAGTTCTTCAAACATTACAGGCAGGAGAGATATTCATCTCCATCTGTGCTCTTCATGAGGGAAATAAACATGCAAAGTCACTGTTTACAGTTCTGTAATATTATTTTCAAATATATATATAACAATATGAAATTTATTATGTGTTTGCTACTTTGTATGCAGGACGAAGCCTCTGCTGGGCTGATAAGCAATCATGTGCTAACACATTAACCCTATTTATTTAGTAAAAAGGAATTCAGAGTAATATTTTCTGGTGTTTTGGAAAAACATCTTCTATATTCAATCTATCTTCACTCATACATGTGAAAAAAACTTCTCTGTCTTTAGCAGCTGAATGCATCGCTATCTCTCCACCATTTGGTCACTGGTCTGCCGTTTGGAGCAGGTTTATTAGAACAGTTTTGTTCACTGCTGCTAGAAATGACTCAAGCCAAGATCATGAGCTGAAAAACAGGATACAACAGAATGAAAAATGGCTGAAGTAACAAGAAAAAATATTTAACTAAAAGGGAAATAAGAAAGCAGAAGAGTCATCGGTTCCAGATGAGTGTGGTATATCCAGGTGACACTCGGTGGACCCTGCCACCTACCCTTAACTCCTCTTTATAATGTTTTTTGCCACTGGAAGAAACACTTAACACATACCTACACTGTCTAGATACCGTTCAGTGACCTCTGGCAACCTCCTGCCAATCCATTTACCTATGATTTCTGTAAATGCATAGCCCATGCCATTGTTGGCAAATGGCTGCTGTCGTTGGGTGAAATTAGTTGCAAACAGGGTTATGCACAAAAAATCTCCTTGGTTTTGATTTAGTCACTAGCAGATACTGCAGCAACCTATAGTGTTACTCCCAAATGTCAGCAAACACATGCCAACTTTCAAATCAGTTTTTGGGTTTGCTCATTTCTGTTCTGTCTTTATTGTTTGTTATTCTTTTTTTATTTAAAATTTTATTAGTTTCATCATTAGTTTTAGTCTTTTTCATTATTCTCATATGGAGGGAATAAGCCAGCAACCTCCTGCAACCACTTACCAACCAGTCAGGGAATACACATTTTTCCCTAACAACTGATGGTTGACTGGGGCCAAACATAGTTGTTATATATGTATATATATACATATATATACATACATATATATATATATATATTACCACTTTGTTTTTCTTTTCAGTACACGCCTCTTTCAATTTGCTGCAGTTCAGTAAAAGAAACCAAACAAACAAACAAAAGAAACCACAGTGTGTGATTGCAAATCAAAAGTGCAACAATGAAACAATGATTGCACTAAAAAAAATCAAGGCCTATTTATAGGTCTTGGGAGAACTACAGCATGTGTGGAAAATGTGGTATAAGGTCCTGTGCTGCTGTAGAGGAAGCTATGTGAAAGTCTGGGGTTACAGATAACTAATAATAAAAAAAGATAGAAAGAAGCGAGCTGACCAGCCTTCAGCAGGTAATCATTTTTGTTGAGACAGCCAGCTTGAGGCCCCAATAACCGCGACTAGCATAAACAGTTGAAAATGGAGGTGTAGTGTAGAAAAGTAAAAGAAATCAGTATGTGTGGTAAAGAAGACAATATCTAGTTATCTCTGCTACATGAATCTGCTACATTTCCAGCGACTGCTTTGTGCAGCATTGTTTATCCAGCTTGAGCAGACAATGTTGTCTAAATGGAGAAAAGTTGCATGAGTCAGTGAAAGGCTCTTTTCAGCCCATTTCACAGCATTAGTGAAATGAACATTTCCTTTCCACAGCAGTACCTACAGAGAAAAACCACCAAGAAAGTCTCGACAGACCAGAAGTGTTTTGCCTAAAGTTTTTGCAAAGATACATATACACAAACTCATGCTCATACTCTTCAGTAATCCACTCAGAAAAAACACAAACATCTCAAAACCTTTGCATCCATGCGCGCAAATATACACAGGCTTTTTGTGTTGCTGCTGTACGCTGTCCCACTGAGAGAGAAGAAAGTTACAGATGGTCCTGTTTCCTTCCTCAGACTGCTTTGTAGTTGTGAGAGCAACGCAGAGGAATGCTTTTGAATGTAAATCACATCATGTTCCCGCAGTTTATTCGCTGGGCCAGCAGCCAGTGAAAAATGCTGTTATTGCAAAAAATCCGAGCATAAATAAACAATGTAAGACAACAGAAATGAATGTGTATAATAAATAATTTGCATTCCCCCGTCTTGGTTTCAGCCTCACCAAACAATAGCAGCAAGTCTAAGAAAAAAAGTTGGGGAGAACAGATTACTGATCGGGTTGTACAACTCTTATGAAGTGAAAATGGGAATGGAAATTATAGTTTGCTGATTTTGTGAATTCGTGAAGCTTGGTGCGGAGGCGTAGATCAAAAGGATTTGTGTTTGCTGACTTGTATCACAGCTCCCATCTGCTCTTATTTTATGTCCATTCTTGTAAGCAATGCCTTTAATACAATTAAGGATGAAAAAACATTGGCAATAAAGGCACTCTGCGTAGATGCACATATGGCAAGAATACTTCATGCAACATTTTATTTAATGTGCACGGCAGCTGCGTGGAGCTGAATTTGTTTGCATCTTGGAACTTTTGGGACAAACGGTTTTAACTTTGCCTGATTGCAAGTTGAACTGCCAAAGGAAAACCCCCCAAATTGCATACTTCTCAAAGAGTTCAAATACTTTTACGATTGCATTAACAAGTTTGATTTATCCAGAAAAAGACTCATTTACCTCTGATTTATGAAAAAATAAGGAACACTGTAAATTACCCACTCCTTCACACTCTCTGCGGTCCACTGCCAGTGTATTTTCCCAGGAGGCTTGAAGTTTTAATATCCGAGGTTGTTTTCACACCTGCAGTGTTCATCTCCATTTAATTTCCATTGGTGTGGTTCATTTGTGCAGATGTGAACACAGTAATCGCACTGCGGACCAACTGCACAGACTCTTCCTGTAGCCATTAATGCTTCACATTCTGCGATGCAGCAGAATACCGCACATATGCAAAGTACACAAATTGTAGCAATTAGCTCTCAATCTTCCATGAAATAGTCACAAAGCGGTATAGAGTGCTGCAATGAAAACTTCGTTACCATTGCTTTGGTCGCTAGCAGATTCCTTTTGTCACCAGTAGTTTGCATGGACTCGATGAGTTGTCTGCAAACACTTGTTAAGTACTTGCCAGTACTTATTCAAAATGGAAACGGAGACCATTTTTGAAATCCTCATCACTGCAACGGTATTGCACAATGTTTCCCCTGAAGCCAAATGGTCAGCAATCCTGGTTTTTGATGCACTTTTTCAAGTTTCTCTTTCAAGTCTTTCATGCGAACAATGGGTGACCGCAACCAAAGCAATCACAACAAGGTTTTTAGTGCAGGTCACCTCTTTGTGATCGATTTCACCTGGTGAAAGCCAGCAACCTCAGGCAAATGAGTGGGGGAATATACATTTTTCCCTAGCAACCAGCGGTAACCAGGGTGTTGCACTGGCCTGCAACGCTATGCTTGTGTGGCTTGTGTGGCTTTAAATACTAGATAAAGACTTATGTGTGTGCCTCTGCAATATTTTCCATGCAAGATTAAAATCCATACTGATTCACTAAAAATACCTCAAGCAGTTTTAAAGTTTATACAGAATACGGATTTAGATAAAAAATCTACCTTTCAGGCATTTTTTAATATGCACTTAAATTTAAAACATGAAGAACTTAATGTATATTACTGTCTATAGTCCTAAACCTCAACATAATTCTATACCAAAGCCACCCCAGCCACTACATAAATCATATTGGCTTATTGAATTGAGAAAGTATGAAACATCTCAGATGATAGATAGTTGGTATTTAGTCAGGATGGCACACAGCCACTGGTGAATTTCTCTCGTATATGTGTGTGAGAGTGTGTGTGTTTGTGAGAGAGCATGTGTGTGTGTGTGTGTCTGTGTGTGTGTGTGTGAGTTTAAGAGAGAGAGAAAGACAGAGAGAGTGAGACAGCATGGTAGAGAAGAAACAAAGAGACAAAGAGAAAGACAGACTGAAAGACATCCTCTGTCCATCTCTCTCATGCACACACACACACACACACACACACACACACACACACACACACACACACACACACTACTGTACTCTACAGTGAGTTTAGGTCTGGTGTGAATCAGGCTCGTCTCTCACTGTGCAATCTTTTATCAGTGGACGATCCCATTTCCGTTGTGTTGATGCAGCAGATGGATTCCCTCCTACTAACCATTCATCACCTGCCACACCAAAACCTTTCTTTGCCCCCTTTTCACCAATGAAAAATGGGTTTTGGACCATCTTTTTCCTCAAGAAAATAAGAATTGTTTAACGTGTCATCAAACAGGTTTCTTACTGGTACTGGATTATGAGTTTGAAAATTGTTTCATTTTATTTTGTGCATCACAGCAAAAAATGAAAAGACAACGTGTTGACTATCAGACTGTTTCATTTCAAGTTACTATTTAAGAGAATGATGTTTAAAAAAAACCCAACTGCAATACAGTGGTCTTATGCATGACGAAATATTATAATAACAGTTCATTAAATATGAATATTAATTTCTTAAAATTTCAAAGTTTTATATTTACATGATAGACAGGGATTTAATTAAGAAAATGTCACAAATCACAACAGCTGTGTTGGTAGGTGTTTCTTCCAAAAAAAACCCCCCAAAAAACGGCAAATGATTTAACCTGGACATTTCAAAAAGCAAAAATTCATTTAGGAATTTCTCCAGCATGTAACTGAAATAATTAAGCCAAGACTGTTAGTGAGACATTCAGAGTCACGACAGGTGAAAATGAGTTTTATCTTTGCAGAGCAGGAAATTACTGCGCCCACAAGATGACTGCAATCATGTTAATAAAGTATGTAATGTAATAATGTTAGTGGCATCAAGCAAAATTTTGATCCTCAGTCTTAGGTATCTGTCACAGAGACCAGTCCGTGACCGCCTACCAACTTTCAATGAATTCCCTATCTGACTGGCGAGTGGTTGCCAGAGGCTGCTGGTAGTTGCTAGGTAACCCTGGTTGCAAAAAGGGTGCTGCATCCAAAACCTCCTTGTGATTGCTTCAGTTGCTAGGTACAGTCACTGTAGCTTGCATAGAAAATGCTAACTTGTCTTGAAATGGTTGCCAACTGCTCACCAAGTGGTAATTAAACTTGCATCTTCCAGGAAGTAAAGTAAAACCTTTGCCTTATCACTGCAACCGATGTGTTTCAAAAGATGCTAATTTTAATGTGACCAGCTGACTATTTTAGGACAGATCTGTGTCTTCCTTGTAAACTAAAGCAATCAAAACAGCAAACATCATCTTTTTGTTTGGTGTAGCACCATATACTTCTTTGCTACCAATAGTGACAGCCAACAACCTCTAGCAACCGGTTGGAGGATGCATATTGTTTTACTACCCACGGATGCTTGCTAGGGGGTTACCAGCTGGCCTCTAGTGCGTGTGACTGAGGCCTTAAGCCTACTGTGTTCAATAAAAAGGAACTTATTACCCAATTTTTTAAACTAATTGACACAAATGGTTTTTACTTGTTCTGTTCATTTCACAGGCTGGGTGTATTAACAGCCAAGTTACTTTGAAAAAAGCTGAAGAAATGTTTGGACTTTCAGAGCTGAGCCACTGTATATTCAATTAAGTGATTGCTGTGACTATTTACTTCTCTAAATTGATCAATAAACATGGGATTCAACTGAGAAGATGATAGAAATCCTATCAAAGGCACGGTTCATTAACTTGTTGGGAAAACTAGGCTTATGGCTTCGCTTTTCAGACCAAATAAATTAACCACAGAGTCTGAGCAAAGGTCTCCACTGACCGATTTGAAAGTTGAAAAAAGGAAAGGTTGTTAGAAAGCAAAACCTCTTCCCCTTCTGCATTACTTATATTTTCATGCTGGCCGTAATTTTATTTCAATAACCTGTACTAATGAAAAAAAAAACCCCAAAGAAACTGCAAGGCCGAACAAGTTTATGACGTGAACATTTAGTGGAAAATTGGAAATTAAGCGAATACTTCAATGTTGTGCAATAAGCATGATTACAGTAGTTTGAGCCACTGTGTTTTATTTTTCCTCACAAATTGTACTTGTACTAACGACACATTCCAATTAAGTGTGTATGTGTATGTATGTATGTGTGGGTGGGTGCATGCATGCACATACATCTGTGTGTGCAAATGTCTTTAAGAATCTATCACAACCATTCAGCCAGTTTGTGACGCAGGGGTGCTCGCATTGATTTGTAGACTTTTTATTGCTGAAGCAAACACTGGACATACTACAGAAGCACGCATAGAAACAGGCAGACCTTCATATACAAAAGGCAGTAGATGTTATCTTCTTAGATCACTCGGCCTTCACATAGCACTGTTAATCGTGATGGTAATCAATCCCATAGAGATGGACAGAAGTAGAAATGCTGTAGGTGAAGAAAGTGATAAAAGGTGATGAGGAAGCCTAAGAAAAAGTTAAGACAATCTTATGAACCCACAGGCTACGCGCAAAACTGAATGTTAATTAGGAAAAAAAAAATAAAGCCCATAAATCTTTTAACACTGCAGGATACAAAGTAAAATCCATCAAGTGAAGATCAATACCAGAAAGCACACATGTGCTGATGTACAGTAATACCAGAGCCATATAAATACAGAAACTATTGCAGTTTACATAATATTTGAAATATTTAACAACTGACATTTTCACATATTTAAGTGATTTGAACAATGAAAAATAGTTTTTCAGGTCTTATTTCCAGGGATACATCAATACAAAGTCCAATAGCTCCTGAGTGCAAATGCACCTTCATTTAACAATGTGGATCCTGGAACAGCAAAGCACGGCATGTGTGAGGATTTCACAGAGCGGAGAAAAAGGGTAATGAAAGATCTTATAAATCACTTTAGGAGTAACCTCTCGGGGCTTTGAAAGAAATCAATAATGCTTTAAAATCAAATCTGGAGACAACTAGTAGCAAGTATGCCAGTAAAGCCCCCGATTTGGTGAAATGTGGTCATTTTTTCCTTCACTGACACCATTTATATGAGTGCAATGAGTCAGTTAATGTTGTTTATTACTCCCAAATTTCTCTAAAAGAGAAACAAAGGCTTTAGTTTAAGCTGCTGATTGGCTGTCTGGCAAACTGTGGCACAAGACATACTAGGCTGCAAAACTTTAAAACTGCATAAAACATAAAAGCTAGCCCTTTGTTAGCTTTTCACTCCCAACAGAATGGGTGCACACTACATTTTTTCCCCTACTCTTTTCTTTGTGCATCTACACAGGCTCTCTGATCTAAAGTGCTTTTATATCACTAGGTTGCAGACAAGGGTCAAAAAGCTGGTCATTTAGGTTGTCACACCAACTCAGACACCTTCTGTGCAGGTGAAAAGCCACCATTTACCTCTCACTGAAACAACATTAAAAAAAAGTAAGACTTGAAATATGTGGGGTCTAATTGCACCAGTTCTGAGTTAGAAAAAAATACACAACATTTAAACTGACAAGCTTACTTTTAAAGCTTGCTTTTAAAAAAAGTGCTGTGTTGAACGAACAGCTGAAATAAGATGCTATTGTAGCCCTCTTCAAAGCAAAGGAGAATAACAAGCAGTTTATGGCTGCACATGCAAATAAAATGCTGTTTTTACTATTAATATAATTTATTTATATTTCTTCAAAAAGAAACAGCTACTCACACAACCTACCAGCCTGAATGCAGCCCGTTAAATATTTTTACAGTGTGCTTTTTAAAAATGACAAATCTGCTCAGCTGTCTCTACAACCATGTAGCAAGCCACCAAGTATTAAGCGTCATTCAGTATACTAATCATTTCTCAGTCTTAATGCAATTAGAATGAGAAAACTGATCTCTTGGTAAATTTTGCATTCTTTTTGATAAAGTTGAAACACTTACAGCTGTGGGAAAGTGTGGTGAAAGGAGAGGTGATGTGAAACTTCCATTTAAGGCTCATTACTCATGTTGGAAGGGTGACCTCTGAGAGCATCAAGCAGCTTGCTGCAAGCATAGTTGCAGGTTGCTTTGGTTGTTATGGATATGTCTGATGTTACTGGTTGGAGTTATTAGTACTTGAAGTGTTTCGATGGCCAAAATGTTTAAGTACCAACGACATGGGAGTTGAGGAATTCCTTTGCTTCAGAACAATGCACCACCAAGCACAACCATCACCACGTGCATGCAGTTACAATGCTATGTCACCGCAAATCGTAATCAGACTCTAGAGCCTGACCGACATAAGACTGACAACAATATTGTGTGAGCTAAAAATGAGATATTTCAATATTTCAGATGTTTTTTTTCCTCAGCAGATTTTTATGTTCTGAGTTATGATTGATTGGTTATTAGTTTTCTTATTGTTTACATTTTCAGCATTTCAGTATTTTCATTCTTCAGTGTTTAGTTGCAGTTATTGTTTATGTTAGTTAGTTTACTTCATTTGCTTCGTTTCTCATCTTATCCTCCTGTGACAATTAACCTGTTTTAAAACCTTCCCTGTGCCTGTATTCCTTGAATTGGTTACAGTTGTCACTTTCGCAGTTTTTTTTGTCTAGACCTTTGTGTTTAGTCTCACTATCATTGATTATTTTCACCTGCATCTCATGGCCCTGCTATGTCCACTTCCCTCTAATGACCTTATGTGTATACCGCAAAGCAAAGTCAACATATCCACAGTATCTTTCTGTTATCTGGATTCACTTATCTTAACATTAGTAATCAAAATAAGTGGTTACACAAAACTGTTTATCAGCTCGCTAAGTTAACCCAGAGTTTCCCAATCTAGGTACGAGTGCGCTCGAACGAAGGGGTGACATCTGGCCAATCACACTGATTAGTGCACTGGCAGCTGAAAAGCTGATTTACAATTAAATTACAATTTTTACAAAAATATGAAGTGGTTACAGAACAAAAGTAGCACATCTGCTCCATCTGAATCAGCTATGTGAGATAAAAATCACTATATAGCAGTTTACCATCAACAGCACTTCAAGTGCTTTGGTCAATAAGACTGGAAAAGAGCTACTGTATTATATTAATAAAGTGTAGCCTATTTGAAGGCAGGAAGGAAGGCCTGCAAAACATCAACTCCAAAATAAAGGCTCACTTTTGGTGCCTGTCTCAATGTGTCTGCATTTGGGTCCTAAATGCCAGCTCTGCTCAAATAAGCTGGTTGTTGTCATCGCTGATAACATGGTGGAAGGGTGTTTCTCCTGTCGATTATTTACTCTTTAAATTTTCATTCACCAGAAATTATAAATGATAATTCTGATAGTTTGGCCCACAGATAAATCAGTTGGGCTCTGTCGGACTCTGGTGACCCAGCTACTCTAGATTTCTTCTTTGCGATGTCGAAGACTTGTTACATGAGTAAGAGCATTGTGAGATATCAAAAATAGTCAAACCAGAACTAAGAAATGAAGAACATGTGTTGTAGCTGAGAAACATAATATGGCAGTGAAGAAATCTACTCCACTTCTCTACATATACTGCACATTACATACTCAGGATTATAGAGCAAGTAACACTTCCCCACACTGCACAGTCACTATCTCTCTATAGCTATCTCTCTAGTGCACACACACACACACACACACACACACAAACACACATGGGCGCACTTTAAAGGCAGCCCTTGTCAGAGCAGCGCAGAGAGGTTAGGGCTGCAGGTCTAGCCACGGATATCCTGGAGGATGACTGAGATTGTGAAAGGAGTGTGAGAGAGAGGTGGAAAGCAGCACTCAATCTGCTTCTATTCTATTCTATTTCACTACTGTGGGAGCACTGGAAGCAATGCGGAGCTAAGCAATGCATGTCTTTTTTTGCTTTCTTGCACTTTCAGGAATAGCCAATGTGGATTCCACGAAATGTTGAAGCTGCTTTGATACTCATACTCTGGATGATTTGATTAAAGAAAGGTTTTGTCAAGCAAAAGATCATTTTATTTGCTAAAACTACAAATATTTATATTTTCATTGTTAGCAGACAACAGGTTACAAAACTGCAAGGAAGCAGGGAAACCACATTAAGGTTTTCCTTCTCCTGTCAAAAATCAGTATGCATCCTGCATGCTGAGCAGGTGCAAATGTGAAAACCACAATACTGGCATGAAATTACCAACTTAGGTTCCACGAAGGTTAATGATATTCAAAATACACAAAAAAATGCAAATGTAGCTCTAATGGCAGAGTGGTCTTACAATGCTTTGCAAAAATTGTAAAGTGCTAAAAGTGGTAATTATTCTTTGTTTAATGAACACTTTTAGAATACAAGTATTTCAAAAAATGGAAATGACGGATACAACAGTCACTGTTTTTAATTTTTTTCAATTTGGAGAAAATGGAAAATACAGAGCTTTTCAGAATAAATCTGATTTGTGGCTTATCAACATTGCTATCATGTTTAATAACCCAAACTAAACACAATTACATTTACACCACATTCATATTTTTTTTTTACCTTGTTCCCTGCCAGGTGTGGGTTAAAATCATGAAACGTTTGCATTTCTAAATTTCTAGCATCAGTCTTCAGGGCCTATTTTGACAGACAAGCACAAGGACAAGAAATATATAATATTTAAAAAAAAAAATGTTTTACTTTCCTTACATCATTTTTTGTCTGTGCATGTGCATTTGTGTATGTTTGACAATCTAATTTCCAGAGTGAATAACGCATATTCATGATGTCAGGAACCTTTTCAAATAACTGTGTAAGAGTCGGTCTCAAAGGAAGTATGTCAGCTTCTATTCAAATGCACTGTTCAAAATCATTTTGATATTTTTATTACACAAGTTATCCCTGAGTCTTTTTTTTTTTGTATATTCAAAACTATAACCAGTGAAAAACCAAGACTGATGTACAAAAGCACATCAACCTGTGGGAGGAAACCGGAATACCTGGAGCATCAAAATCTCAACAGATTTCAATAACAATGTTGGAATAAACCAACAAAGAAATTATTAAGACATATTATAGCATGGGAAGAATACACCATCTGGCCCCTGCCAGGAATTTGCATGTTTTTGTGTCTGCATGGATTTTCTCCAGTCAGGCTCTTCTTAACCATGCATGGAGCTAGGTTAATTGAGACTATAAATTGGGTTTAGGCATGAATGTAAGTGGCTCCAGCCTCCCAAATAGGAGCTGAAGAATATGGATAGATGGATGGATGGATACTGTAGTGCATCTAGGCTATGTTTCAGCACGGGAAAGACACGTTTGGTGATAATCTGACTCTTGTATTTGTATTGTATCCTGAAAACCAATATAATTGTAAAGGCAATCTTGCATTCAGTGGCATTTTGGCAAATTTGGATTAATGTCTGAGCTATTAATCTTGGCATTAATAGCAATATCTCTATAACATTTATTTCAAAATAGGAAAAAGACTTTCAAACTTTAAAAGCAGGTAGTAACACATACGGGTGTGACGGTTTGTGTTATTGCCTTTGTTGTTTTGTTTATTTAAAATGAACTTGGATAATATCAAAAAAAAAAATCACCCTAATGTTTCCAAGACAAACAGTGTTGGTGTGAGCCTTCGATAAAAGTTTGCTGTGGTTTTTCTTTTCCATGTTAACTGTGAGAAGGAGGCAGGATATCAGTGTTTTTACAATTCATAAAAAAAAAAATCAAATGATTTTAAAGTCTTAATAATGTCTGTGTAAAAATGTATGTTGTGGTTTGATGCGTTGACCTGCAAATGGTCTTGAGGTGTCTTGACAACACATGCAGAAATACCTGCGATTGATTCACTTTCAAGGTTGTGATTCATATATTTTATGGTTTTAAGCTTGCTTGATTGTAGAATTAGTCATGTAAAACAGCTTAAAACGTTTAAAAAGCGTTTTTTCTAAACTAGCTGAATGCTATCAAAGAAAAACAGATGCATGTCCAACTGTATGAGTGCTGCATGTGAAATATATCCTTTTTCTTATGAATAACAGACTTTCCAATAATCTCGAGAGACGGCTCTGCCTGCCAATGAGCAAAACTGCATTCGGAAAGTGAGAAGGGGCTTTGATAAAAGTTTTTCTATTACCTCAGTTATTCAAGCAAAACCAGTGAATCAACTTTGCATGTTTCATTGATTCCTGGGAACCTTTTCATATATTAAACAGTCATCTATTTGAATACAGATTCATATTTTTCAGACTGCAAACCAATGAGGAGTTTTATATCATAAAAAAGAAAAGTTTGACTGTGGTACTCTCTTTAGTAATATGTATACAGTATAGTACAGTTACAGATAAAGCTTCGCATGTTACAAAAGTTATGTAGTGTATATTAATACAACAAACCAGTCTATTGTTATAATGTATAAGCATATTGTTCATAAATGTGTTACTGTAAGCAACAGGGCTCATTGGCAAAACTAATAATATATACAGTTTAACCATGTGAATTAAAAGGAAAAAATATATTACTACATTATGTAGACTACAAAATTTTGTGGTGCAGTTAAAGCCACTGAATAAAGCCAGTAGTTAAGTAACGGCACACTTCACGACAGCTCACAGAGTGTGACTTAGGAGCTTGCAGCTATCTTCAGGATCTCACGTCTAACATCCTGGCCTAGTTAAGACAAGCATTTCTGCACATGAAGCTGATCTTTCATTTTATCTACAAAAAAAAAAAAAACTGGTGAAAAATGTGTATTTGCTTAGTAGTTCAGTGCAGAGACAGAAATGGTTTAGTGTGTGTATATGTGTGTTTAAACCATCCCTCACTCACTTTCCCATGTTGCTTGTTTGTCATCTTGCTGCGAACGTATCTGTTAAGAACAGATATCAACAGTGTGTCCGCACTGATTCTTTTCCTTTGTTATGACACTAAATTCCACTCCAGTGCTCTCTCCTACATAAACAAGCCACACGCAAACCCACACACACTTGTGCACACTGACACCATGATAGATGGCTACGAACGCATAACTTGATACAAGATAATTTGTTATTTTGAGACTATTGATTTGTGTGTTACACAATGAAACAAGCCTCTTTCAGAAGCATCCCTACAGCAGTCGATTTCAGCATGCTCGCCCATTCATCGCATTCTAATAATGTGATCAATATATTTTCTAAGATGCTGAATACACAGAAATATGGCATCATTATCTAGGGACAAATACAACCACATAAAAAAAAACCCAACAAGTATGACAAGAACAGTATTGTGGGATGACAGTGTTTTATGTGTGAGGCTCCTCGGATGGAAGTCCTGAAAGCGCAAAGCTCCCCTGAATATCATCCATCATCTGAACAACTACAAAAAGATGAATATATTATGTTATTTTTGGCTCGGTATTTCTACATTGTGAGGTTATACACTATATTCCTCCATTATCTTGCAACACACAGGTCCAGTTGACATGTAAGGCAGCGAGTTAGCCTATCAGCAGGGAACGCTATTTACAGAAGGGGTCACAAGTAATGGAAAGTCATTTTCACCAGGGGCTGTTTTCCATTCTGGATGGCTACTGCGCTGCCAGCCCAACTAGGACAAATGGCTACCTCTTGCTCAAATCACTACAGTAACCTAGACTAAGTAGCTAAGCAGCCCCAGCTGAGGGCTTTGGATGGCTAAACGTTTCCCTTGACCACTGCTATGCTGTCTGCAACCTTTAAAAAGCACATTCATTTCACACAGCAATAGAGTTTTATTTATTAAACAGTTAACAGTTCTCAGTATAGATACAATTTACAGCTATTTTCTTTTAAACAAAGAACACCTCAGTCAGAAAACATAAGCCCACAATGCCTTGATGCTGGTAATGATACTAATGTCAGGAGGTGGAACACAAAACACATGCATTACGCCTGTAAAAGCAGACGCCCGCGTTGGTGGGAGTGTGTTGTTTCAGATATCACTGAGACATGAAAGGAACCCTCGACTTTGAGTACGACATCCAGGGACTGAATGCTTCACAGATGGACTACACTATAAAGCAGTTCACAGTTAGAGCTGGAAAAATTGGAAAACACTGATGCTTCCCCCTTTTTTTTGTATTTTCTTTCCTCAATTACCTGTTGAGAGGTACCTGCTTACATGCCAGCACACTCAGGGCGTTTGTATCTGAAAACCTCGGTATTTTGGCTTTTTAAAATTTTAAATAGATTACCATTTCTTAGTTGTTTATAAGTGCGTTTTCAAATGAAACTGCAGCACTACTGAGCAGAAAAGCAAAAGCTTCCAAATATCTGTAAAGCACCTTTAGATCACCTGAACGTATTTGTTTCCATACACTGTAGTTTCAGATGTAACGAGTGATGTGTGGGCATTTTAGAAGCAATTCAAACTGATTACACAGCAGTATTTATTTCATTAGGGTGATTCATTAACCTCCTCGTGGCTGCAGTAAAAGCCAGAGTGCAGTAGCTGCGAACACCAAGGATCCCTGGCTACAAAAAATATATCTAGCCTCCTAAATTAAACTTACATTTATGTATAGGGCAGGGCAATATGGTCCAAAATATTTATCACGATATACATTTAAAAATTTGCGATAACGATATGACTGACTATATAATTGATGCATCACAAAATACTTTACAACTCCACAACTTTATTAGTGCAAAATCCCATCAATGTATTTTCACTTAAACAAGTAGCTGTTTTTTTATGTGCATTAAAGCTACATAAAATTTAACAGTGCAAATGCAAATTCCTGGCTGACAGTTTAACCAAAAGGCATTTCCATTGGAAATGGGCCGACATATCCTGAGCATAACCATGTATAATATCCACAAAACTTAAAAAGAGGTTATACACACACAATACGGTAATATTATGTTGAAGCACCGTACGTATTACTCCGCGAGGCTCCTGACTACGGTAGCTGGAATGCTCTGACAGTGCTGCTTCGTAGCTTAGCAAAGTCGTACTAAAACATTTTTTGACAGAAAATATGTTCCACATAAAATTGGTTCGAGGTCAGTAAGCACAACCAGAATTCATACATAAGGTGCACCGGATTATAAGGGTTTTCAGAAAATTTAACGGATTGATTTTAAGTGTGCCTTATTTTCCGAAAAACACGGTAATAACGACGGCCCGCTAGCATGCACTACCAAAAATAGTGCTTTGTTTTGTATCTGACGGACGAAAGCCAAATCAGTGCCACACCACTGAAGTTGCAGCATTTTTACAAACTAATTCTGGTTCATCCGTTTCATTCAACAATCCGCTTCCGCCTATTTCATTTTCTTATCATTGCCTAACATTATACCGGTATTACCGTGAATGGTATGAAATGGCCCAGCCCTATTTATGTATTTGTATTTTATTTAAGTATCTCTTTTGATGTAAAACTATATCAAAACTCAAACCTAGTCAAAACTAAACAGTAAAACTTTGATTGCAGACAAACTGAAAGTAGCATGGTGACAAAGTTTGAAGTCTTTAATGAGTTTTCTTGTGCTACACAAATGATGATGACAGTGGTGACCAGTGATGCATTAACAACATATTGGAAACTTCAATTAGAAGCAATAATTAAAAAGTTTACTGAAAATGATTTAGAGCATGAACAAGACTTTAAACTTTGTCACCATGCTACTTTCAGTCACCATGAGGGCGCTCAATGGCAGGACAAAGAAAAGAAAAAGTTAATACATTAAGTTTAATGTACTATAACGTGTATAAGGGAATATTACAGTTGATGTTTCAAGCAGTTGTTTATAATGCGGTTTAAGTCAAATTAAAAATACTTTCATATGAAGTGAGCAACTGTAAATATAACTGGAGCCAAACAGATCATTTGAGTAATGGATTTGTCACTAATTTCTAAAGCTCAAAGCCTGTCTTCCAGTACCTCTCCCCCACAGAAGAAAAATAAACTGCACATAGTGTGACAGCAAATAAAGCAAATTAGAGCTTTCTTTGAATTTAAATTGTGAATGGATTTAACTAGATAACGAGTGCCTCTTAACAGTTAAGCAGTAAAGCAAGTAATTGCTTTTTCATGGACTCAGATTTTGACTTCCTATCATGTGGTGAGACTAACAAAATCCAATCGCATGGATTGCAATTAAACTCTTCAGTGAACTTCTGACATGGTTCACTTCTAAGGTAATCACATAACTTACTGTGATCCATACTTAATTTTCCCTCAGGATGTCAGTGATGTCTTCTGCCTGTAGCAGAGGTAAAGTTTTGTTAAAGGCATGTACTGCTGTCGTGTACAGCAGCTAAAGTTACAAAGATGGCTTTTATGTGATGCACTACGAATGCAAGAGAAAAAATAAACTTTACGTAAAGAGGACTTTTCTTAGGCTTTTATAGGCCATAACAGGGATTTACTGTAGTGCCATATTTCCAATAATGACATAACAATGAAAATTTATCTGCCATTCCTGTCAATGGAGGGGTTTTTGGGGTGCAGAGTTTGAAATGATCACTATTAGTTTTGTACAAAGGTTCTGAAAGTGTGAAATCAGTGCATCAGGTGAGGGGCGAGACAAGGAGAATTTTCACTGCTCGGCTTTATTTATTTACTGTTTCCGTTTTTTTTGTATGTTTGCTTGCGTTCAGCATACACGGGGGTTCTGCATTATGAATTGGTCCCCACAGGAGAGACTGTCTTTTGTTCACCACTTGTCCTCCTGTTAGATTTGGCTCCTTGCAATTTTTTTGGACCCTCCCTGCTGATGAGAATCGTGTTGAAGGATTTTTGTTTTGATAGACTGAAGGAATTCCAGCTGAGAGACAAGTGCAAGTGGACACAACAGGACTACTATAAAGTGGTTTTAAAATTGGGGCAGTGCTGAATGCAGCACAGAGGTTCAAGAGAAGATGTATGCGAAATCAGGCACATGCGTTTGATTTTTAAAGACGCCACCCTGGAACCTTTCAGTTGTATATGTACTGCATATGCTATTAATTATTAATTACATTAATTACATTAACAATTATTATCTTATATCGTTGTTTGTTCTCAGGGTTTTTTTTCTTAGAAAAGGATTTTTTTCCAACCCTGAAAAAATGTAGCTAACATGTGTTTTATTCTTTTTTTTTTCTAATTGGGGTGTATTTACTTAAGAATAACAAGCATTTTTTGTTGAATGCACAGATTTATGCCCACCAAGGTAAGACTGACTCAGTGCCACTGATTGCACACAGAACAGCTGGGCTTATGTGCACAGCCACCCCTGAAAAAAAGCCCTGGTGTTAAGAAGTGTGATGAATTGATAAAGCCCAATCACAGAGGCAGAGGAGGACATGCTATTCTAATGCTTTTGCCTGTTTGAAATAGTGGGTTTGTGTCTAGCCTGTGACACCAGAGATGGGGCAAATACAGGATGGATCCAGGCAATCCCTCTGATTTCCTGCTGTTTCCATTATTACGGCGGTCTGACTCACCCAACGGCTGCTTCCATATGGTGGCCTGTCCAACAGCAAGAGCAGATTGCATTATTGGACTGGTCACAGCCAATGGTTGCTGCTAACAAGTTGCCGCTTCTCTCTGACCCCTGTTTGTGTGGTCGGTGTGTTGCTGCGGCTGTCCGTGTGTTCATGTGGATTCGTATTTGTCTATCTGTGTGTGTGCAAATTCATGTGTGCATGACCCAAGGTGACTTGTTTCCAATAAGAAAATGAAATCCATTGTGAGGTTTTTTCCCCCTCCCTCCCAGCGAACCATTTTCTTTTATTACTTCACCTGCACTTTCCTGAGCCACTGGGTATGCTCCCACACTGCAACTCCCAGACAAGCATCGGCAGCATCTATCTTATGGACAGAAGTGCTGAGTGGCTATTACTTCTCAGCAGACCACATAAAAACCACAGCAATTAAATGCTATTGGGCCATTTGACTTTGTCTTCTTAGAGGAAAAAAGGAAGTGAGCAGCGAGAGAAGAAAGGCAGAGAAATAGAGTGGAAGTGAGAGGAAGAAAAGAGACCTCAACTTAACGGAGAGAAATACCTTTGTGTCAGATGCCTGAAATGAAGATAAAGGAATTAAAGGGGGAAAGTGGACGGGAAATTAGAAATGATAGAGTACAGTAGAGTACAGTAGCAGTTTTAATGGGAAAGAGTTCTTTAACTTAGATCTGATTTAAAGTAAAACTAGATAATATCATAGGAGTTTAAGAAAGATCTTCACTTTTAACTGGACTTAAAGTTAAAGTGAATCAGCTGCATTGTTGTTCTGTCACACTCAAGCAACTTCTTAACATTAGAAATACCAAGGAGGTTATTTTAATCCTGTGACATTAAAAAAAAAAAAAGCATGTAACCCTCTTAAAATAAAACTCAATTATCAAATATCTTGACTTTTCCTAAAAGATATACAACCGCTTATACCTAGAACGGCAGAGGATGTCATTTTGACCACATCGAAATTAATCCATGCAACAGCTTCCCTGATGTTGTTAGTACAACACTTATTGTTTAGCTACAATTTGATGTGAAACCATGCTGAATATAAGTGAGAGCTATCTAGATGTGATTGATTCATAAACATCTGAAGAACTGTAGTTTGATAAAAGATGAATAATTGTTGGGATCAGAGCAGTGGAGGGTATGGTGGAAGTAGGTGGCTGCTGCCTGTGCAGAGCAGCAGGAAAACAGTCTAGAGTGTGTAGAACTAATCGGAGTAAATGAAGAGTGAAATCTGGAGCAAATCGGACGGGTTTTAGGTCTGAGGAGGTAAAGGGCAGCAGATTTGAGGCATGAAGGTGTGTAGAGAGAGGCTACAGGTCTGATGAAGAGGAGGCAGATATGGATGAGATTATACTTTTTTAAAATTCTACCTTTACAGAATTAATTTCCTTATTTTATTTTTTCAATTTTAAAATGAAGACGCCGATCAATTCAATCTGTTTCACAGTGAGTGCTCTGTTTTTTTATACCTTCTGTATTTTAGAGTAACTAAATACGACACGTTCTCCAGAATGTTCTTCTCCTACAATAATTGGATAATTTAGACATGTTAGTTATCAGTGTTGGGGAGTAACGGAATACATGTACCGCCGTTACGTATTTAAAATACAAAATATGAGTAACTGTATTCCATTACAGTTACCGTTTAAAAAGGTGGTATTTAGAATACAGTTACTTTGTTGAAATAAATGGATTACACGGCGGTATTTTCCTGTTTCATATTGTCACAGGTCAGGACTGTTTGGGTGTTGTTTGACAGCTATGTTCTGTTGTTCCAGGCGGCAGCGTTACGGTTGCCGTGGTTACAGGGTGACGCGGGCCCTCTCTGCGACTGCGTGTTTCCTGGGTGAGAGAGTGCTTTTTTGTTGTTGTTGTTGTGCTAAGCTAATAGGCAGAATGCTACAGGTATAGCTCTAAAGAATGTAGCTTCATGGGCAGTGTAGTCCGTGCTGCAGGGAGAATGGACTGCCATACTCGTTATGTGTCTGTGAGCGCGAGGAGGGAGAAAAAGGAGAGTGGAAAAGTACGAGTTGTCATCGAGCAGAAACGGGAGCTGGAAGCATGTAAATATAATAATAACCACTGCAGCCAAGAAGAGTGCCTGACGAGCCCAGTTGTAAGTACGCTATTAAGACTCAACTGTACACTGTGTTCGTGTTTTCCCCCGAAACAATAAGTTCCGCTGGAGCAGCCTTTCAACGCCTCTCTCTGTCTCTTGCTAGCAAACTTGACCCAGACAACAAAGTAAAGCTATTTTTCGGCTACGAGCCCAACACAGAACCGACGTATTAGCCAGAGGTCCCTTTACTATGGTTCGGAGCCGCGGACCTTCAGTAATAGTAATAAATCACATTCATGTAGTTGTAAAAAGCATGATAATATATTAAGTAATCCAAAGTATTCAGAATACGTTACTCTCATTGAGTAACGTAACGGAATACGTTACAAAATACATTTTGGGGCATGTATTCTGTAATCTGTAGTGGAACACGTTTTAAAAGTAACCTTCCCAACACTGTTAGTTATTGTGTTGTTTAGTATACCTTTTGTTTATTAGTAGATAGTAGAATTTATTTAAACTTTATGGTTTAAATAATTCAAATCATTTGTAAAACAAATAAAACCCCTAAAGAATTTAAATTCACATCTTAACTTCTTTATAAAATTATTTCTTTGCTGTTGATGATGTTGTTACAGGATGTGGGGGGGACTGACCGCTCCCCCAACGGTTCTAGTATAAAATCACAGTCTATGACATTTAGCCAGCACCAGCTTGCAATTTCCACTGGCCAAAAATATCTTTAAAAACTAGCAGTTAAGGGGACTCAAAAGTCAAAAAACATTTAGAAAAAAAAGGTGTCTGCTGAGACTGATGTATCAAAACCCCATGTGACAGCAGAGGAGCTGTAGATTATCTGCTGTCACTCAAATGGATAGGATGGGCCAGTGCCAATGCTATATAGGATGGATAAGGATGTACTATATACAGTACTTTTGGCCTCTGCATAAAATGCAATGCATTTAATTTTGGTGATGCTTTAAAACAGTCTCCAGAAGTACAGGAACTTTTTACTCATCAAAAGCTGATACAAAGATAAAATTATGGCAGCCGTCAATATCGATTAAAACTGACTTTGCTCGGTTCCAAGTCAAGCCAATCAGGGGAACTGCTGATTGATCCATTGCAGCTGCATCAAATACTTCCTTTGACAGATAATTAGATACACACACATACTCCTCGAGTCCCCCAGAAAAAAACAGATCAGGGCTTAAAATATGCTCTGCTGAACTTTTAATTATTGATCTACAGGCCATTCTCTGTGCCCTACAAACAACAGCTCTCTGAAGTAAACCAGACAACCCCAACCAAATGAAAACTTGGAAAATCAGAAATGTAAGAAAACCTTTAGCGTGTTTTACACACAATATTTAGAGGGTGGTGTTAGAGGTGCAGTACATATTCCAGGCTTTGTATCCTTTGTACTGGGTGTTGCAAGTTTCTGATTTCAATAAGACAAAGAAAGCAAACGTGTGTGAAGTCGTTTTTGACTTCATGACCGCTGCCTTTTCCGAACCTCAATCAATCTTAGACTGTTCTATTCTTCTCCAATCCTTCTGAACACATGTCACAAATAATCAAACAACAACAATCACCAATTTTAAGCAAACAGAGCTAATTTTTTTCAAAGCTGGATGTAGTGACAGGAATATTCCCAAAGCTACAGTCAATTCTGCTAATGTTGTTTCTGCCACAATGGAGGACTGTTCCCATTCATCACGGTCTGTCGATGTACGTTTCAGACAACTAAAAATAAACATTTCCAATCTCTTGGTAATCAGGAACGTGATGTAGGTACACAGTGTAGAAAAGACACAAGGAGCACTGAACTAACACCGAAAATTACAAAAGACTGGCAGTCTCATTACCAAAGAAAACCACATTAGATACCCTTTGGAAGCCTGATACAGATGCTGCACTGTGTGGCCCTCTCGCTCTCAATAAGCCTTTCTATCCATCTTTCTTGCTGTTGATATGTCTCTTGCTTTCTTCGTCTGCCCTTTTCTTGCTATCGCTCTTTATACCCTTCCTCACTCTTTGTCCCTTTGCCTTTTGTAACTCTGTGTTTGTTTTTCAGTCAACAGAGAGACTCTCTCTTTTCTGACTAGAAAGATATATTCAAATGGAAGTTGAAGAACAGAATGATGCATTATTCAAAACCCTTCACAGGAATAAGGGAACAATGATAGGCAAATTCCTATTAAAGTAGGCGATATCCTGGCAGGAAAAAAAACAAAGACCAAAGTAAAAAAAAAAAGTAAGCAGCAGTACAACTCCAGAGGGGCATTTATGTGCAAAAGAGAATGAGTCATTTTTGTCAGCGAGCCATCTCTTTTTAATTCCCAGTCATTAGAAGATTTAAGACTGAGCTACCACAAGTCGTGCATATCAAGATGACAATGATAATCTTTCAAATCCACCATACAATATAGTGTGCACTGTGCACTAAGTCATGTGAAAAATCAAGAAACTGAATCCAGGACAGTGCCAAGTTGGCGTAGAACACATGGAGCCTTCTGGGTAAAAACATGACCACCAAATCCACCAGTCCTCTTTCAACAATGTACTGCAGGACTATACTGGTTGTTCTCTTACTTTACACCTTAGCTTTTTTACAGCTTACCATCACAGACTGATAGATTGAGGCAACACTGTCAGAGCTGCAGGCTCAATTACTGTTGGTTGGTGTGGCGATCATCACAGAAACAATAACTATACTGGTGTTGTGCATCTTAAAAAATTTGAATACCTACTAGCACTATGGGGGCCATGTAGTGTCTAATCAAGTAGTCACACACAAACACCAGATAGCATTTTTACACTTTCATTAGTGCTAAACTGTAAGAGGGTTCTTAAAGTTTTGATGGCTGGCTGCTTTGGGAACAGTTAGTGACCGCCTGGCAACCACCGGTCACCAAGGAAAAATGAGTATTCCCCCAGTGAGTGGTTGCTCAATCCCCATGCACACATGCCTAGAGCTTGGGCACTGACCCACTGATAAACACTGTTTGCTAAGGAAAAGTGCATATTAGTTTACAGTTCAATTTTCTTATATACAGTAGTGCCAATTCACAGCACCAGTTGCCTTAAGGCGCTTTATACTGTAGGCCAAGAAACCCCAACAATCACATGACCCTTTATGAGTGAGCACTTGGCAACAATGGGAAGGAAAAACACCTTTTTAACAGGAAGAAATCTCCAGCAGATTCAGGCTCAGGGAGGGGCAGCCTGTCTCTGCTGTAGCAATATGCTAGCAGCCGAAGCAATCGAGGGGAGATTTTTGGTGTAGCAGCTTCTCTGTGACCAGTTTTTAAGCAATAGCCATTAACTTCTCACGTTTTTCTCCATCAACCAGGGGATAACCAATGTTACCAGGGGGTTGCCGATTGATCTCTAGGCCTTTTCACAGATGAGTTGTTTTAAATGTGTCAAAAACATAATGTGAAGCACAACATTGTTTTCTCATGCTCACATGAAAATGATACACCTGGTCTATGGACTGTACTTTGTGAATCCAGGTATTAGAGGACTCAGTCAGTTTGCTGTTTGAGCTGTATAGTTTGCAAATAATGATGTAATTTTGCCAACTGTAAGAAGTTAAACAACCCGGGATTATGCCTACAACTTTATTTTGTATTTTAATGCTTACTTTGCACTCCTTTGCACTTGACATGCTGTCATCTCAACTTGAAATGCCAGCAGAATTCGTTAATGGATAATTAAAGTAGTTATTGAACTGTGGCATCACCTAACATTTAGTTACTAAAAATATTGAAAGAGACTGCTGATATATTGTGGCACCCCTTCTGACCTTCTGACATGGTGATCTGTTTAGAATCACAGGGAGGCAAGTCTTGTGATTTTATCCAATGAGAACAAACAGTTTGCCAATAGCTTTTGGCTATCTCAATGTGCAAGTAAGCACGCTGTTTCCCCTTGCTTGATCGATGCTTCTCGATTAGGCTTCCGGGGCCAAAAGAAATGCAGCAACTTTCCTATTCCTCAGATACACAAGCCCATTCTCATTTAAACTACAGAAAAAATGCATGCACAGACACATCTGCATACCTCTTCCTCCGCACACATACCCGCAAACAGATAAACCGATGTCACAGACAAACCCACTGACGTCATTCGTCCCCTGGTATTTAGCACAAACGTCAGATAGTGTAGAGTCCTGCTAAAAATCAATGAGCATTTGCAACAATCAATAGCTGGGTTCCTATGAGAAGTAATTAGAAAGGCAAACATGCAGTGCTGCCTTCCTGCTCACCCCCACTGTAGGCTCAAAACAGAGTTTTACAAAACAGTGATACTCAAACAAGTAAAATACACAGATTAAAGCACGAGTAACACACTGTTCCTCATCCAGTATGAAAATTGGTTTAAATTAAAGACTAGTTACCATAAAGAAAATGTTGAGTTTTTATGAACCTATTTGTTCATCTACAAGAGCCTTTGGCTAAAAAACTTCAGTGTATTTAAGTACGTCTATTAGAATAAGTGACAAAATCCCATAATAACTGAGTCTGACTGTGATGCCCAGCAGCTATTCACTTCACTGCTTTTAAAAGGATGTCATGACTGAAATCCTCTATCGAGTTCCTTTTGTACAAAATCTTACTTACAAAGGCTTTCATGTTACATGTCAAAGATTATACGTCCTTGAATGACCGCTCTGGTACTAATAAGATGTTAATTCCATACACCTGGCATGAGATCGTATTGACAGGTGTTAGAATGATCTTACCTGAAGTGCTTTATTACTGTGCCTTATATTAATCTCATATCAATCAAAACTGCCCATATAATCATATAGAGTAGTGTTAAGTGGACACAGGCCTGAATAATAAAGGCATTAGAATAGGTGTCCTCCAGTCGTAGACTCTCGCCCATGTTTGCCTGTAGAGCAGTAGATAAGAGGGAACCATCGTATCTGAGTTACTGAAATGCTGTTGTTTAGACTAGAATAGGGTGCGCGGTAATAAAACTGTCAGGTGCCCGTCACCATATTGACATCCGCGGCAACGTGCCTTGCAGGACGCATCTCCCTTCTAGAAGTATTGTGAAAGTGAAAATAAAGTGTTAAATGGTCTATTGAGCAGTGTTTTGTCTTCCATCGGATGCCTCTGAGGAATCAAAAGAACTCGGTGTGATATTAATACAGGCTTTATTTCTCTTTACTGCATGTCAGTCAAGTAGTAAATCTTCTTAGATCTACTTGAGGATCATATATATGTGCATATATATATATATATATATATATATATATATATATATATATATATATATATGTAGGCCAACGGCTTGTCATTGCTAGTATCTATCACTAGTTAACTAATTCAGCAATGCAAGATTTCAATTATGGGCAGGTTCAACTCTAACCAATTTCTTTTCTTTTTTTTTAACAATATGGTAAACTGACCTTTTAAATAAGCTTTGAGGAAAGCTACAATGGTTTATTTAAGAGGGTAAAAGTTTGCTTCTGTGAAGCTTGAACAAAGGGATGATGGCAACAAGGTGTAGGCGAGGCTAGAGGAGGTGAAGGATGAGATGTCTCCTGCTGCCGACGCTGCTGATGAGTCAGGACATGAGAGCTCCCACCGCCTCATCTACAAGCTCAAGTTGGTTAAGAAGAGGCTCTTCAGCTACCAGTTAGCTAGCTTTATGGTTCGCAAATGTGGCAGGATGAATGTTATTCCTTGGTTCAACCCACTTTCAGCCTGGCGCATTAGGGGGCGCTAGTATAAATAGTGGCCATTTGAGCATTCCTGGATCGCTTACCTGTGATCTCCTTTTTGGTCACCTGACTTCCCTTTGGTGTTGCAGAGATCATTCTGAAGCCTCCATCGCGGCTGGTAGGTGTTTACTCATTGTAGTGTGTACATTACCTTACTTGGTGGTAAACAGATATTGTTTTTAGGTCATAGCTGTAGAAGCCTCCTATGAGCCACTCTGCTCATGTTTCATGACGCGGTTTACTCGGTACGTAATTCAATTTTGTTACGATCTCTGCCTTTTATTGTTCTTTTATAGTAATTACTTATTATGCTTTGCAGGAAGTGTGGGCCTTAGTTTTACGCAACGCTACGCTAACTGAAGTGCTGCTGCTTTGCTTTGTTTTGCTTTGCTTTGCTTTTACCGTCTGTTCCCGTTGCGAGGTTTCTTTTCCTGCTGCTGCCAGCTTTTAAAAGTGGACGTCGGCGTGGACAGCGGCCATACGCATGCCGGTTATGGGAGTCAGCTGGCGTACATATTAATTGACCGGATGATTAACTTATAGTCGGGCAGACGGCAAGTTGGAGCAATACGGCGATTCCGTTTGCTCCAGGCTTTAAAGTTTTATCCAGATTGTATGTTTTTCTGTTGTTTTGATTTGTAGTTTGGATTTTTGTTACGCCACTGGTGGGAGGCCCTTTTTCTAGCTGCAGATCACCAGTGTGGTCCTGCAGTTGGGTTATCCCCAGCGCTATATTAGTTTTGTTGTAATATATTAAAATTTTCTTTGTTCTTTTATTCAGATGCGGAGTGCCGACGTGGAGGAGACTAGGGTGCCTTGGTGGTGGGATCCTTTGAGTGTACACACCTGCCTTGTTTAGTTTATTAGTGTGAGCGTGTGATTTTGTGTTGCACTTGTGTCTTGGTGTGTGTTCTGTTTTTTTTGAGTTTGTGCGTGGCATCCCTGCCCCTCCACTGGTAAGCCTCAGCTCTGAATACCTTTTTAAGCATATTTGTACAGGGATATTTATGATTGTGCTTTTATATGGTGTTTTAAATAATTATTAATAAATTGTCAACTTGTTTTACCATTGAACCTCGTCTCTGTACTGAGTATAACAAACCTAACTGCCTTCTTGGTGATTAGTGTTACTTCCAGTATTCTCTGGGTGAAATTCCCAGAGTGGCGTTGTCTTTTAAACTGTGATGAGTATTTACTTTATTCTCACCTCGTGCTGCAACACAAACATTTTTCTTAGTTTGTATCAATATCAAACATTTTTCTCACCATTATTGCTTATAATAATTAGGGCTGGGTATCGTCACTGATTTCTAGAATAGATTCAATTCCGATTCACAAGGTCCCGATTCGATCCACGATTCGATTTAATTAGATTCGATTTGAATCTGGGAAATTTTGACAGTCAGAAATATTATAATTCAGATCAGTACATTTACATATTTTTGTATCTATAAAAAGGAAGCTGACACACGCAAGACTTTATCAAAGGTGTGAGCATCACAGCAGATGCCTTTGTGTCAAAGTAGCTGAAGATAAAACACAGAAAAACATGAAGGTGATTTTCCTGGCCTGGGATTTTATAAAAATATTCTGCAGTAGATCAAAAACGAAAGAAAACCATTAATCAACATATGAACATCACCTCGGAAGTTCCAGCGGTTTTATTAGAGACACGGCTAAGCATTTTGCATAATTTTAAAAAGTTTAAATTTGTTCAGTATTGAACGGCAGAAATTAGGTTTTCTTTTCGGGAGTATATATAACGAGAAAAAAAACATCGGCCGACAGCGCTGTAAACAACGGTAGACTTGTGTGTAACAAGCAAGCGAATAATGCAGAAAACAGATTTTTAGACAGGAAACTGTTCTTGAAGTACAGAGAGAGAGAGCTGTGCATCGTGGTCGAAGCAAAACAGTAAAAGTCAGAGTGAATTCGTGACGATGTTTATGTGAAGCGTAGTTTGGATCTTCTTTTGCTGCTGGTTCAGTCAATATTGGTTGGAGAGACATCAAACTAACAGCTTTAGAATCAGCGCATAAAGGGCGTGAACACAAAGCGCGGACCCGCCGACAGATCAGAATCAGCGAGCTGTCGGCTTTCAGCCCCGACCGTGAGAAAGGCGACATCTAACTGATTCTGATCCGCGGGTCCCGCTGTGTGTTTAAGTCTTTGTGCAGAATCCGTGTTCCTGCTCTCATTTACTGTCTTAGCTGTTTGGTGGTTGTTGAAATTTTGTGAGATTTCACCAGAGATTCTGGCATTTCGGGCAAAATAAATTTATATTAAAAAATCGATTCAGGATTTTAATGAATCGATTTTACGTTATCCCAGCCAGAATCGATTTTAATCGATAAATGGATTATAAAAACCCACCCCTAATAATAATGGTGTTAAAAGGTGCCTTTACTAAGGGCCGCAGTGGTAAATAATAATAGCATTGTGCAAAAGTCTTAAACCACCCCTCATTTCTTTTTTAACTCCTCTCTGAAACATGTGCAAACATTAATAAAAACATAGTATATAATGCAAACATTTATTTGCATTATTCTAACAGAAAAAAAGTTTTTTAGCCTCTATAACATTTAGTTAAGAAAAAATATATTTGAGTAACATTAAGCACACGAAACTGTCTGCACATCAAAATGAAACTTGAAACTCACCCGATAACGGGTAATAGCTCCTTTACTTTGAGATGGGGTCCAAAGAAACTTAGTCTATTGTGCTACATTGTGTGAAACCTCTGATCCCGGAGTATCACTCCATAGCTCTGCAGGTATGTGGATTCAGGCATCAAAATGACCATGCACATTACATCCTCTGAAGGCAGAAATTGTCTCGTGGCAAATGGATACATCAGCCTCTTTTTACACTTTATAAAGATACATGCTTTTTTTTCACACCCCAGTGGAAATTCTCTCCCTTCAGCATCAACTTTTCATCTTCTTGAAACTTGTTTTAATATGCGTGTTATTTTAAAGCTGCAAAGCACGCCTGTCTATTCAGGTGGAGTGCTGCTTGGAGTGTTCGGGGGGCGAGCTGTGCAGATCACAGCCACAACTGGGTGAGACGAACTTTAATAAGAATGTGAAATGATCTGTGAGTTAGATTAAAACCTTGGATTATGGATTTTGGCTCAGGACTTTGACACACGATGTACAAAACGCATATTAAAAGCATAACTTCTGATTATTGCTGTGTGGGAAAACTGGCTAAGCCATGTTTGTAATATATAGATAAATAGCACTTCTCCATAGAGTAATCAAATGAGAGATTTGTCTCATTTTAGTTGGCAAACACTGATTGCTTCCTTCTGACTGTATTCCTTCTGCTGACTGACGATGAGGAGAAGATAATATGAAAACAGCAAAAAGAATGAGAAGCATAACAGACAGATGAGAGGACAGTATCATATAGATAGACAAGGCACAAATATAATACCGTTTGTCACAGTTGAAAAAGGAGCCTTTATCACATAATAGAAATAGACGCTATCAGAGCAGGGTTGGCCAATTTTCAAAATTGAAGTTTTACCAACATATAATCTACCATATGACTCCTTCATCAACACCAAGACCCTTTTCCTTCAGGATTTTACTCCTGCTGCTGAAAAATAAATAATAAAGCTGAATGAGAAAATTGCAGTCATATTGTGAAAGGCAGCCTACTCACCTGACTGAAACGTTTTGCAAGAGTGCGGTGCCTCACAGCTTGTTTTCATTTTACACTGAAATATTATAATAATACTGCAATTATCAGATGGAACTCTAAAGATTTTTTGACTGGGCTGAGCCCCCAACGGATCCTAACAACACCTCTTGCTCTTGATGCATGTGTTGTATTAGTGGCTGTGATGCCAGTGTTTATGAGGCATCGCTGCCGGGCGGGTGTTTACGTGGCAGGGAGGGACTCTCTGCAGTATATACCCAGTACAGTAAACTCTCGTGTTTTCACAAATACCAATGTAAAGTAGCTTCATTTTGGCAATGCTGAGAGGAAAGGTCATTCTTCACTTTTTAGCTTTTATTTCTCAAAATAGTGAATCATGTTTTCGTCTGCCTGTTATATCCTGCATTAACAGTATCATATATTGTTGTTTGCTAGACAAATGACAAACTGAGTTCACATTTTTATGCCCAAATTTGAGCCGGCACACTTGAGTTCAGATAAATTAATCAAATATAACATTTAACCGCTGAAAGTAATTTTTCTGTTCAGGAATGTAAGTTAACGACTGTATAATAATAATAATAATACAATAATAATTCATGTATTACAATAATAAATAATTTTTGTGCATTAAAAATATCATTCTGATTGAAGATTAAGGAGCCTGCACACACTGGTGGATCAGCAATTATTAAAAAATATTTTGGTAATTAAAGCCAAAGTGTGTCTAGAATGTTGACGTATACAGCACACAACTTTTGGAAAACCCTCCAAAGTTTGCACCTCGGTTTTCATTGCATTTGTGAATGCATTTTATATATTTTATTTGAAGTCGTTTTACATAAGCAGTAGAGGAAAAAAACAACAACAGAGAGAACCACACGCACACAAACACATGCCGTAGCATTCGTTTGAAGTTCCAACTCACCTGGAAAGCACAAACTGGACTTGATTGTTTTAGTGTTGGTCCCTGGGATGATGCTGTCAAGAGAAAAAGAGAGAGGTTGTAAATTACTTAAACATACCATAAAATATATATATTTTTTTCTTTTTGTCCCTGCTTTGGTATTCTTCAAATCCATTCGATCCGGCAATTATAGAAGCATACAGATTTCCTCTCCTCAGTGAGCCCGCTATCTACTGTTAAAAGTATATTTATGTCAAAATGTTCGACAGAAGAAAACAACAGAATAAAGGACCAAAGATCTAGAGCAGGGGTCTCCAACTCCAGGCCTCGAGGGCCAGTGTCCTGCAGGTTTTAGATCTCACCCTGGGTCAACACACCTGAATCAAATGATTAGTTCATTACCAGCCTCTGGAGAACTACAGGACATGTTGAGGAGGTAATTTAGCCATTTGAATCAGCTGTGTTGGATCAAGGACGCATCTAAAACCTGCAGGACACCGGCCCTCGAGGCCTGGAGTTGGAGACCCCTGATCTAGAGTTTGAGATCTAACTGAAATGAATTGCATTTATTGTCCATCTCCATTTTTTAATAAATAGGTCGGCTTATACTTCAAGAGTCTGTGATTTGTCTTTATACATCGTGTAATGTCCACACGGTGCCTGTTCAGTGTGTACTGTGTAAGAATACTATGGCATTACCTGCTTATATGAAACAAGATGCAACAAAAACAGCACGGTCAAGAGTTAATTAGAATTTTTAATAGTTCTGAGAGACAGTAAAAGTTTTACACTTGAGAGACGAGACAGCACTTGATGCTCGCTTTTGACACACTTGGTGGATGCAGGCATTGTTTACGTGCGTGTGCCTGGTGAAGTACAACAGGATGTAACCTTTCCTGTTGCATAAGGCACTCGTCTCATGAGCTCCTCTCATGGTACTAATTATCCTGCCATATTGTTCCAAGCACTTAGACTAACAATCAGTTTTTGGTCAAGTTCAAGTGTTTATTAAATATAGAGTTAAGGTGCTTTTGTGTGCACTTACAGAGGCGTGCACATAAAAACATACACACACATGCACAGCTGCTATCCAACCCCCTGAGGGGTTTCAGCTGAACCGGAGGTCACTCTGCAAAGCTCCATACTCCCATTCAATCTGTCTCAATGCACACAAATAAACATGAAAATTGAACAGTCACAAGGACAGAGAGAAAATGGCACAAATGCAGATAGTTTGGTGAAATAAACAAATAATTTACACTGACGTTAGAAAGATGAAATTTGTCTAAGCTCAGTGCTGAGCTAACACGCTTAAAGACTTGGGGCGGGGAAAAATTTAATATACAGATACATTTCAATTGGAAATAACTGGCTCCAAATTAGAAAATAAATATCAAGGCAGCACACAAAGTGTTCCATATTGAGCATATTTGATTTTTCTAACACTCTCAACAGAAGCTGGGCAGGGAAGGTGGGGAAGAAAAATAAAAATGATTTAAAACGAGTCAAAGTTGCGGAGACGGGCTCTGATTGTTTTCGAAAATCACAGTGTTTCAGAGTTTGTCCCGCTCTCATCTCCCCCACTGAATGACACCTCATATTTTACCAGCTGACGAGGACAAAAAGGTAATGTTAATTCAATTAAACTCAACTGAAAAAAAATAATAGGATCACTTGCAATGACTTAAGCTTAAAAGGAGCTAGACTATTTTTGGACACTGGCTCCGTTTTCATTCATTTTGAGTCCAAGTGTTGTACCTAATCATTTTCAGAGAAATGTTTTGTTTGTTTGTTTGTTTGTTTGCTTGTTTGTTTGTTTGTTTGTTTGTTTGTTTGTTTGTTTGTTTGTTTGGTCTCTTAACGATGACCTTTGATTTATTCAAGCACAGAAAAGGCATCGACCTTAAGAAATGAACCAGTGCCGTGTCTTAGCAAGGAACCAAATTTAAAGTGTATCTTTAGGCACTTTGTCACTAACAGCCTGTTTCAAAAACACATAATTTGTTCCCATTTCTTTAGTTCGTTCTACAAAAAATACCATCGATAACACAGTTTGACTGACACATAATAGTATTTTTGCACTAACAAAGGTCTCAGTGAAAGTGTGGCTGTAAAAAAGCTTTCTAAAGGAAGGAAAACACGGAGAAAAGGCTAAAGTATGACAAATTACACAAGTACTTGACTGAAAATTAGTGGCAACAGGTCTTGTGAAGAATCAAAATTTGACATTTTTGGCTCAAAACAGAGTACCATCAGATTTAATCCACCATGCAATACCACCTGGAAAGCATCTGATTGGCCTAATTTTTCAGAGTGACAATGCTCCCAAAACAGTGCCAGTGCAATAAAGGTGCATCTTATAAGTAAAAAATACAACTGAATACTATGGCAGGCCTCCCCAGACCTCAACATTATTAAAGCAGTGTGAGGTCATCTTGACAAAGAACAGAACAAAAGGCAGAAAAATCCAAAGAACAGCTTCAGAACTATTCCTGAAGACTGCTTAAAGAAATTACCAGAAAGTTTGTCTAAGAGACCTCGGACTGTGTTACAGAATAAAGGTGGTCATACCAAACTTTGAAGCTTGTTAGAATTGTACAATTGTGCACCACCAAGTCACATTTGTTATTTTCCTAGAAAACTTTAAAGAAATTTAGGTTTGGCTCAACACTTTAGTTTCTACTATGGTTTGTCTGTATGGGAAGAAGGTTATATTACAGCTATGATCCAACCTTAAACTACATCGGGGTGCATCTGCTCTTCCAAATGTTCTGAGTCCAGCAAACCATTTACAGGAAGTGATTTTGTTTTGTTTAGGTAAAGAACCCTTAAAATATCTCAGGGAGACATAAATAAGGACATATGCAGATGGTGAATATAAATTATAAATTCAATTGCGCTCAGAGTGTAGGAGAGGGGGGATATCTCACACATATCCAGCTACATCTGCTGCTGCAGCTGACTGAGCCTTTGGTGAGAAAACGAGGCAATGTGTGCGTGTGTGTGTACTCATGTTGTGAAGAAGTAGATTTGTTTACAAATTTCCATAGTGGTGGTCCACAAAAGCAATTCTCTGCAGAGAATCAGTAGTTTTTGTTAATAGTAATGTTTGATTTGGGTTTGTGGTCAGGTTAGACTCAGGTTAAGGCAAGCAGTAGCCATAGTTAATATTACTGTAGGCCTGTGAGAAGTTAATGTAAGTCAGTGTAATGTCTCCTCAAGTGATGGAAATAATTCTGTGAGTGTGTGTGTGCTGTCACTTTATCACTTCATTAATTCCTGGGGACATCCAACAGCTTGAGGGAGCAAGTGACAGAACAAGAAAGGAAGACGAGAGAAGCGCGTGGGAGGTGAGACAAAGGCAAAAAAAAAAAAAATCGCAGTGGTAAAGCGGGGAAGATGATTGGCTGATTTTCACACCAGCTAAGTCCTTGAAAACAGAAAAAACACAGTGATATGCTGGAACCAAGAGAATCCTTTGGCTCCTCACCAGGACTGAAATCTGGCACTGGAAGTAGACAGCAGCTGCTACATGCACTACACTTAACACATCTTTGTCAGTACAGTATACACACTGAAGAAGAAAACTTATGAATTTTGCAATCACTTACTCAAACAGAAACCCATTACCACAGTGAGTGCACTAACACCATTCTGCGTACCTCTTGCACGTTTCCTTATTTTCTGTCCACCATTGCTCTTATTAAAAATCTTAAAAATGTTAGAAACAGTAATAAAATGTCTGTTTCACCGGGTCACAAAGCTCAGATCATCTCAAGTTGGTTGGTCTCAGTCCAAGAAAGCACCACGATGTAGTAGAACAGGAGATTTGCACTATGGATGTGTAGCTGATAAATCTGCACAAAGAATCAAAGACGTTCTGAAAGCAAACGGAGGACCAACCCGGTACTAGCAAGGTATAACTAAAGAAGTGCCCAATGATTGTACATTCAATCTCCATCAGAATTAGTTATTATCCTTTCAAGGGAGATATAGGCCCACAAATTACTCTTTTTCTTTTTAGACATAATACTAATACTCACTGCACACCCATCAGCTGTACAATTTATTGTCTAACAATATAATAACTCTGTGCCTTTGACAAGTAGCTGAAAAGTTAAAAGCAATTTAAGAATCACTTATTTTGGGCATATTTTCAGTTGTTTCATTTAAAATACTCTGATGGCTGATACATGCATAAATCACTCCTCTTTTTTTAATGGGAAAATAAAAAGCCTGACAGCAACCCTTTCCTCTGCGTTTCTGTTGCATTTTTAAACCTTCCTCATCTTTCTTAGTCATTATTTCATCCACCCTGTTCCCTTTTCCCCTTCTCACTAAGGTGACATAGTGCAGTCGAAATGTCACAGGAGCTAAAAGTATTGCACTATGAATATTTCCCCGGCCGGCTCCAGACCTTCTGTCAGGCGACAAACTTCTCAGCTATTTGTCCTCATTATAGAACAGCCTCCGACTGCCCACCTTAATTCCCTTCCCCGTTCCTCAAGGGGCTCTTTTCCACCCCTGCTTGGCATGAGTCATTTTTACGACCACCATTTTGGCTCCCATCGGCCCTCGCCATCTACAGTTAAACCCAGCTTGGCGAGTAAATCTGCAGCTTTAATTAAAATAGCTTCTTTTGTAGCACTTTCCATCCCTCTGTCCTCTTATCCCTGGTGACATAATGGTGCTGGGAACTTCCCTCTACAGAGCTGATTCAGAAGAACTAGCCCTTGAAATAATGGAGGTGTGCTGCTTTATGATGAGTTAGCGAGATGAGTGAGCGGTATCTCATTTTATCTCCTCATCTTCTTCCTTTGACCTGACTTTCTGAGCAAAGGAAAATTAGAAAGGTCAGGAGCAGAGGCTCCATCGATAAGAAGAGTCAAGATAATAGAAATCTGAAATATGCAACAGAAATCAATGAGGCAAAATCAGCATGGGGTACTTTTTCAATCAGAACAAGCTTTCCGTGCCTTCAAGGTCAGTCTTTCTTGAGGAAACAACGATTTTTGAAGCCAAATCAATGAGACTCATTCAAGCCGTTTTCCCACAATATTGTTGAGGGACTGACTTTGTTGCCATTGATTAGCTGATTTATCGCCTGAATCTATTGTGGGCTCACAATAAATGCAGATCCGCTCACAAGAGTAGCAAAGTGTTTTACAAATATGCTGGAAGAGCTTACAGCTGTAATTTTGCTGTGAGAACAAGAGTAACTACACAAAAGTATTGTGTAGTAATGGCCACAGTGGAGCTGCAGGTCAGTGGAGATGCACACTGGCCCAAAAAGGCATTTCCTCAACACAAAATTATTGCAAAAAAAAATGACAAATACATTTTCATGAACACTTCAAAGACCCTGAAATGACTCCCATTATCGCGATTTGATCCACAGTGTTCATCCAAACCTGAAGTCTCAGCTCCATCAGTGACTCATCAAGTCATTCGGGATATGTGTGTATATGTGTTCTAAACACAGATGTCTGCAGTAATGAGGTTTTTGTCATATGTGCCCACCACACATTCTACAAGTCCTATTGCACAAGTCCATTTACCATCCCACATTCTCTCCTCATCTTCTCCTTTTTTCACTTTTTTCTGTGTTGCTCATCTTCTTTTCCTATTTTTCGCTCATCTTTCTTCCACTCATAAAGCGAGCTCTAGATGCACTAATAACATAACCCTCCCTGCGTCTTCTTTACTCTCTCTCTCTCTTATTTCCTCTCCTTTCTTATCTTCACCCCTGAAGGGGTTGTCTGTCTCCTAACCAGCTGAAGCAATGCTTCCGCTGGTCTGCGCCTGGCCCCTATTACCAGAGCATGACAAGGAGCTGCAGTGTCGACTTGTCAGCCTAATAAACATCCTTTATGGCACCCGCCTGGGTGTGTTTTGAGGGGAGTCAGCCAGCCACCAAGCAGTGGACCATTGATTTTATGGATGGCACACAGTGCTTACACTTCCACCCGTCTATTATGCAGTGGACAGGCTGCAATTGTTTTGCCATGCACAGCCATACTTATGACACTCATACTGCCAGAGGCTTTCTATTTAGTTTCAGACATGGTTATCGAGCAAGAGGCAGAAGAGAAAGACAGAGGCAGAATTAAAGAAACCAACATGGGTCAAGTATGGCAGGACTCAGGGCAGATGTACATTTAATCACAGGCTGCTTTATCACACCTTTTGCACAAGACTTTCTATACCCTTTGCACAGCAGGTCAAGGTCAATAAAGCTTTTATATTTTCTCTTTGTCTCCAACTTCTTTTCTTCTTTTCCATAGCACGGCAAAGGTTAGAAGTCGCTCAGCTGCTGAACAAGCTATTCAGCTAATTTCCTCCTCGGCCAGCCTGAGTATCTGACAGCATTAACTGTTCCAGGTGCAAATTCACTGGAACAAAAAGGAAAAGTAAAAAAATAATACCTAAACAACAGAACAGCACCTCTCTGAATAAGCTGTGAGTTCAGTACCACGGACAGCAACTTTTCTTGCCCACCAATTAAGTAGCAGAAGTGAAGGCACTGAGCCGAAAGCAAAATGCACCTCTTTAACCTTTGTCCTCTAGCACGTTATAAATATTCAGAGCATTCGGATATGTCATCTTAGCAAGCAAGCAGCGTAGGCTAAAAGCTCATTAATATCAAACGTAGCCATGGAAAAATGATAAAATATTAATCGAATGCTTGACATAGAATAAGTATGCGGTTTTGTTTTGAATGATTTAGTGGTTGTTTCCCGTTTATAGATTACATGTCAAGTCTTTTTTTTTTTTATTGTTATTGCTTTTGATAATATGTAAAGTCTGCCAGTCCCTCGCTTTTCTGAATGTTAATAAAGCCAGTTTACTGACCTGTGATCACTGACAAACAGGTCAGTTGGTCACCTGAATGATAAATAATTTAATTCTACCTTAAAGACACACAAGTGATATATACAGGTACAAGATCTAAGGATCAGGGAAAGCACTTAGTGTAATCGTGAGCCTATCTTGCACAAGTGGGGGAAGGTCAAATTCAGACTAATGCACCTTTGATTGTATTTGCTATTTGTTGAACTGGTCGTGTGTCATGATACAATGAAATAAGCAATGCCGAGGAAGAAACCTTAGAGAGCTTTGAGAAGCAACAGCACTAAGGCAGGAAAAGCTGCCAACCCGTAAAGCTGTCAAAGCGACCTTCACTTACCCCTAGTATTGATGGTCCAATCATACGGAGAATATGAATAAGTACCTTCAGGGATTACTTAAAATGAGGCATATTTCTTGGATATGTCTAAAGAAAGAAGAATAAATCATGCGGTGGCTTTACGGCATCGCCCAGAGAGCTGAAGAAGATGAATTTCAAAAACATGTTTTCCTCACTCCTTCCAGCTGTTGTGGTCAGAATAGTGATAATGACACTTTACTGATTAAAGAAACATTTTACAAACACTTTAAGAGAATACATTTTGACTGTACACGTTTTTTTCTTATTTGCTGACAAACAAGAGAAGTCCTATTATTTGTTACATTACAGCATTTCAACTACTAGTGGTCTAATACTGTTTGGCCTGTGCATACTGGTGGGAAACTGGTATACTTAACTATACTGAGAAAAATCAGGAGAGTGTAGATGTTAAAATGTTTAATTTTAGCCTGTTGCTAAGTGGTTGCTAGGCAACCTGATGGCATCAAGCACCGTTTAAAATTTGTGGATATAAATGAGCTGTTAGTGTCACTGAATTTAAAATGATAGGATGTCTTTTTAAGGTGGTGCATAAATGCTAAAAATGTGTCTCTTTAGCCTGTTGCTAAGTGGCTGCTAGGCAACATCATCACATTATAAGAACCTTAGGATTTGGATAAGAACCTTCAGCGGCCTAAGATGTACTGGTGTGCCATGTTTGGTCTAACAAACAAATAAACAAACACAGGCTGGCAGACAAAGGTTTCTTGCAGTATAATATTAAGATAGATATTATCTCGAATCTTGGAAAAAACTAAATAATGCCAACACTTCTCAATTGTGGGATCCCTGAGTGAGGTTCAGACCCCAGATAAACTGAATATAGTCCAACTTTTTATTATAGATGTTTTAAGTGTGTAAGAAATTGTGAAATACACCATGCATGTTGTTTTTATTAAGAATAATCTATTAATCTAATAAGATCTACTAAAATATTTTATTTTTATTAAAACTATTTTTTTAAGTTGTTCTACCTTTAAAAACAAAGTAGCAGGAAAATAAAGACACTGTATTAAATATCATAAAGGGCTATTATGCTGCCCTATCTACTTTCTGACATTTCACTGACGCCTGTTTCGTTGTCGTCTTATACACCATGTGCCCTGCTGCTAATATTTGCTTTACACATAAGTGACTGAAACCTGCATTTATTCACATATTTTGTTTTTTTTAAGCTCTACGGGTTATTTGATTAAAATAAACTATTGATGTAAAAGAAAGTGCGGCTGTAGTCTATTGGATTTTCTCATTAAAAACATTTGTTTTTAACTATAATGGTCAAAATGTAGTAAAAAGCATATCTTTTTTTTCTCTTTCCTTTCTTTTTTTAAGCCAGGAAGTCATGCCGCATTAGACTGTCTGTCCACCAGTGTAGGAAAGCATTACAGCCAGTGGCTCTGCTCTCTCTCCCTCTTTGTTCAGCTTTTCTATTCATCTTCTTTAGCTTTCCCCACTATAAATAGAAGGAAGTGTCCATTACCGTTGCTGGACTCCTAAAAGACCCCGTTGTACTTTCCAATCTCTCTGTGCCCGGTTGTAACTCTGCTTTCAGACGTACCAAACACAGTGGAGCATTCTACCTTTTCTTGTTGGCTAAAGTTATCAGATGGAGAGCATGTTTAAGGTTTTAGTTTTAACGCCTGATAAATAATCATATAGTTAAACTGTAAAACTTTCAAAACATGTTTCACTGATACTGTGCTTTATATCTTGTGTGTAAACATAATAACTGAGACATTTGTTTGGATTTTATAGCCTTTCTGGAGGTGGAAGACTGATTTTTCTTTTATTTACAGTAGCATTATTATAAAGGCAAGCTAGTGCAGTATACCTAAAAACCATCTGATTCATCTCTGACACAAAAAGGATCTCTTTATGACTCAGACAATGAGCTTTGATTTTCTAATATTAAAGAAAAGATCAGACCATGACAGCAATGGCCTTACATTAGTGCTCCAAAAAAAAAAAGGAAAAAGGCTGAAATGGAAAAAATGAAAATCTTTATAGGCTGCAGAGCATATTCCTCATCTAATTGAACAGCTCTGAACATGTTGATGCATTATCTATTATTACAAGGCGCACGAGCTGAATGTGAGTGGATAAATAAAACACAAAAGTCAGTAAAAAGGCTGATGCATTATATGTCACGCAACAAATGCAGGGACAGTAGGAAGATTTCACACACGCAAATAATCATGCAAATTCTTTGTGTACTGTAAATTTGTATTGCAATAGTGTTGTCAGTGTCCACGGGAAAGAAAAATAAAGTGACAGTTTGGTAATCACAGCGACAGGAGCAGGATATTGGATTTTACCTGCTCTGTCCAGGAAATGACACATTTATCTATTCAGTATGTTAAGAGATAAATGTACACATGTACTGTACTCATGCACTGAATAAATGTCTAACGCACAAGAACCACACTCACTTAGATGCACGTGAAATGTGCCGCCCCACTGAGGCCGCCACGAGTGCAGGGGTGCTCGCTCACTCATCAGCTCAGAAGTGAAACACAGAATTGCTGTCAGGAAAAGGCACAGCACAGCGGGGATGCGGGGTGGGGGCACATCACTTGAATGCTGGACAGGTTTCTATCGATTCTGTCAGGTACACAGCAGCGTCGGCAACTGAGTTCATTTTTGTTAAAATAAAGAAACAAAATCTCATGTTTTTCCTTTTATTTGTGTCTTTTGTGCGAAGAACAAATGCGGAAGTGTTAGATAACCCATGAAAGCTCCCAACCTCTGACAGGTCTGCCAGTTCGTTTGATCAGGCAGCCCTTTGGTCAGATGACTGACTGAACAATTGCTACCACTTCAGAGTCCATACCAGTCTCCTATAGGAATACAGAAACGTGTTTTTCTTAATAGATGCAACAATCAACTGGCTGATTATCAAAATCAAATTAGTTTCAGCTGATCAAACACAACAGGTTGGTGCTTTAGCCTGAGTGCACATTTCTAGAAACATAACTGCATGTAGTGATAAGCACTGTAAACATGCAGATGATTACAAACACAGCAAAGTGATCTGCATAAAGATCAGCTATCTAAAATGAAATATGTGCCACGCTCGCGCTGTAGCAGGTTGCATTCCCCTCCTTTTCATAAAACAATCTGAGCACACACTCATTTGATTCTTCTGTGCAATTTAGTAAAGTGTAACTGCCGTTAGACTTTTATTGGCTTCAACGTCGACAAGATCAGCTCAGCTCAGAGAACACAGGGAAGCTCAACACAACATGTTAACACCACCAACAACTAAAGGTGTAATTACAGCGCAAACGCTACTTTCCACCTTTTGGAATAAGGCTGAGCTGTATTCACAAGGGGTCTCCACAGTGAGTTGCCCCACATATTTGATATCACAGATTTTTTTATGCTCTCCTAGAAGTGAACTGGAAATCTTTAACTTGTTAGGAAAATGTGTAAAAAACTACACTATGGAGCAGCTGTAATTACGCTGTGCAGATGCATAAAGCTAGATAAAGTGTTATATGTTGTTTGCAGTTGAATGTAATTGGGCAGGAAAGCTCTGTTAAGTAATTTGCCCTGTAACCGGATACTGACATGGACTAAATGTAAGAGTCATTAACAGAGGTGGCAAAAATACACTTTTTTTTTTTTTTTTTTACTTAAGTAGAAGTACAGATGCCTGTGTTTAAAATACTCCAGGTCAGCTGACCTGCTGGTTCTTCTGGATTTACACAACTGATTTCAACAAGATGTCAGCAGATGTTTCAAAGCTATCTTGGCTGTTGGCTACTGTATATTGTCTTTATACTAAACAGTATACAGTTGGTATAAAGGTGGACTTCAGTGAATTAATCTACCCATCATCATCTTAAATGTGAATTAGTCTACTACAGTTTATGTAAACCAGCACCGACACAGCCACTGTGCACCAGTCCAATACAGTGCTTTAGAATAAATTCACCACAGTAGCATAGCTTGTTTTGCAGGAATATCATATATGTAATTAAAAATTATGACATTACATGTAATCGTTAAGTCTGCAGTTTATTAAGTGTCACTAAGCAATCCTTACCTTTAAATACAACATCTCTTCTTCCTGTCCCGTCTATCCTCCTACGTCTTTCTCCATTTTAGACTGAAGTTATCTCATACTCTTTTCTCTCCCTGTGAAATACAGCAGCTGGACCATGCTTACCTCCCATCCGATGTGGGCAGCGGATCAGCTGGAGGCGCAATCGAAGATTGCAGCGGTCCCAGATCCAACTGTACACACAGGAATATTCTCCCATGTTGCTTGTCTGTGTTTTATTGTGCTATTGTCACGGTTCTGGGTCAGTTTGACCCAGTATTTTGAGTTGTTATGTTTTGGTATGTTTTTTCATTATGGATTGTTTTCTTATTCTCTTGTAGCGCTTGTATTGGTGATGGTGGTGATGATGATGATTATTATTAGAGTTTCATGTTTCTGTTATCAGTGTTTAAGGAATTGTGGTCTCATGTTTTGTTTGAGTTCCATGTGTTATATTCTGCCTCTCAGTCTGCGTCTTTGTTTAGTGGTTTATTGTTTCCTGTTTTATTTTGAAGGATTGTGTCTTATGTTAGTGTGTCCAGCTTCGCTCCCCTGTCTCGTTAGCCCTAATCTCTCCCAGCTGTGTCTCTCTCCTGTTTTCCATTCCCTGATTACTTCCCTGTGTATATATTGGCCCTGTGTTTGCCCTTGCTCAGTGTCGTGTCGTACCATCAGATTATGCCTGTGTTTCTGTTCTCAGTATTCAGTGTTCACTTCATGTTTTGTCTTCATGCCAGCAATAAAGCTGAGGTTTTGAGTTGTATTCAGTGTCCGAGTCTCGCATTTGGATCCTCCTCTCCATCTGCCTGCACACAGAGCCCTGACAGTTATGGCGTGTTGATATCTGTGCATTCCTGGATTATCCTTTAGTGTTACACATTGCAATGTTTTTTTTTCTTGCTACCTAGCCTGACCTGTCTCTCCAATGTGATGTTTGTGTATTGTATGTATGGTCGGCAAGGTCTGTCATCTCGGTTGTGGGCAAACTGACAAATAAAGGCTATCTCATCATCTTTAGCTAGTAACACACACAAACTTTACACCAACACTTTGTGTGTTTGCTGATGTTTGTTGAGCTGATAGAAATGCTGAATTTGAATTTTTTTTAAAATTGCCATTTAAAAACAAAAAAGACACTCCCTTTATGCATTCTCCTCTTCTGTAGCGGTAGCTAGATGCTAGATCAGGGGTGGGCAACTCCAGGCCTCGAGGGCCGGTGTCCCTGCAGGTTTTATATGTGTCCTTGAACTAACACAGCTGATTTAAATGGCTAAATTAGCTCCTCAACATGTCCTGAAGTTCTCCAGAGGCCTGGTAATGAACTAATCATGTGATTCAGGTGTGTTGACCCAAGGTGAGATCTAAAACCTGCAGGACACCGGCCCTCGAAGCCTGAAGTTGCCCACCCCTGTGCTAGATACACCAATGGTATCAATATGAAGCTCCTATAGGGCTGCCACAAACGATTATTTTGATAGTCGACTAGTCACCGATTATTTTTGCAATTACTCGACTAATCAGATCATGCATCCATTGGATGTAAAACGTACAGCTTGCACCAGCATGCATCTGCTCTTATATAACTATCATTAGCTTACAGCTTTAAGTGTTTAAGGTATGTGCTTTTGGGACCTTACAAAGCTTCAAACGACGCGTCGACTATTAAATTAGTCGTCGACGATTTTGATAGTCGACTAATCGTGGCAGCCCTAAGCTCCTATGATGCCTCATTTTCGAGGTATCCCATACACAGACTTGGGTGTCCACACCGCCATTGACGACAATCAATACCCCAACAGGCTTTTTAACAGGTAAAAATTTTTATGTATAAAATGTAAAGAATGTTGAGTATGCGTTTAAATATACTTATCACACTATGACACGTTTTCACTGACAGACAGGCAATAAAAAAACAATATTGTCAAGTCAGGACTAATAGGTGATCTGTTATCCCGTCAGTTTTTGAAAAGAAGTCCCAGATGTACATTCACTTTAAATTTGCAAAAGCTTGATGAATGGCCCTTTCGACATTGTTAAACTAGTTTCATTGATCTGAACTGTAGATTTATTGATTGAGACCGTGATTAATGGACATGGGGTTTAATCACGCTGAGATTAATTACTGAAGACAAGAGCTAAAAAATACTATGAAATATTGCCCCGTATCTTAAAACCTTCCCAATAATGAGCAAGAATTAGCTTTTGTGGCCACGCTATATTAGGCCTATGCAAAACAAGGTTGAGAACAGGACTTAAATGGTAACATCACTTGTTCTAAGTTTCTTCCAATCAATCATTCTGTCAGACAAAATCACAAAGTGCCATTTTAATCGAACTTGGGTTTTTTCATTTTGGTGCCTTGGGCTTCATATCCTGTAGTAAATGACCAAATCCTGAAGCTGTATGTTCGAGGGCCCATCTCTGCTGACATTCATCAGCAGGTCATTTTATCCCCACTATAGTTAACTATTCAGTGCACGCTGTTACCAAAACACACAATCCAAGAGCAGCAACCGGATTATATTTGTAAGTTATGTGGTACTGGGCTCTTTTTGATTTTTTCGATACAAGGACGTTATGGTCAGAAAATTGGATCCAACTCATCCATTAATGCTGAAATGCTCTCAGATGATTCATGGTACATTATTTCAAAAGCCTCATCAAATCACCCACATGTATCTGCCTCAAACCTCTCACCAAAACACGAGAAAACGCTGCATAGTAAAGTAAAATGGAATCCGGCCACACGTGGATCCTCTGAGAGCAACACAAGATCAATGAGAGTGCTTTTTTTAAAACAGCAGGGTTGTCCTCCAGCCAGAGTAAGAAATGATCTATGTAGATCTCATTAGCCCCCTATGATGACAGACGTACGACCAAATGATTAATGGCCAGCTGGAGAAACAGGAGAATTATTGATGTGACCTTTAGGAATGCCTCTGTCCAGGAGTGACATGCCTTCCACTAAAATGATCCAATTTGACACATCCATCCTTTCCTTTTTTACCTCTATAAAGCTCTTTCTCTTTCTTTGTCTTTAATGCAGTCCAGGAATCCTATAAAACATGACAACCTGCTCAAGCCTGTCTTTGTATGTTAGAATAAAGCCTATAAAGTGAAACTAGTAAGAGGCTTCTAAGGTTTTGTGCAGGAATTGGTATTATTCCAGCTGTATAAAGCACTCTGTCTTTATTAATCTGTACTTATAAAGTCTATAAAAGTGTTTTAATGAAATGATAGTTGAATTGTCATCGGCCGATTGGATTTTATGGGCATATCCTTTGTGAGGGGGGAAAAAAGTGAAAGTCAATAACAGTAGACTGTGTCATCTCAGATGATGAGGTTTTAATGACGGGGAGCCATCCAGTCACCTTTCCACAACCCCCAAAGATAAAGGACCACCGGCAGCGAGCAAGGACAGTGAGGGAATTAATTCAACATTTTGTCTTTATGTGTGTGTGCGCGTGTGTGCAAGAGTGGTCGATGCAATGAAGTGTGGGCAGGTGATGTAGATAAGAAGTCTAAAAGACAGAGGGAGGGGAGGTCTGTGAGGAGATAGCAAAGGAAAAGGAAGCACACAATAAGACAGTCTTTTTTGTTGTATATTTCCATTATTTACATAAAAAAAATGCACAATAAAGGGCACAGAGAAGCGAGGGAGGCATAATGAGAGGTGCAGTGGGTATAGAAAAACTCGAGGGAAGGAGGTGGGGGAGAACAGATGAGGGAAGCATAAATGAAGGAGGAGTTGTGGGTGGGAACATCCGCCAATGGGCACTGCCGCAAGGCTTTGCAATTAATTGGTTTGAACGAACACAGATGTTTGCATTTTGCCTCAGGCCCATGCTTACCTCCCCACATTCTTTGCTGCCTCTGACGGTCCATAATCGATATGGAGGAGCTCCAGCCCGATTCATCTAGCTCACTGACTTAACACCATTAATTTGAAGCTCTCCATAAAAAATACATAAAATGTTCCTTTTCAAATTAAATCAATGGTAATAAGAAGAAGCGCTATTTTTTGTTACATTTTATCAAAAACATCTGTGTAATTCAATGTTTTTTTCCATGTAGCTTCCATTTGAGAAGCTACAAAACACAATCAGGTTTTCATCATGTTCTAGGATGCAAGAGGATTTCAAAAGACTGTTTAAGCATCACCTGTTTAAACCACAGTTGTCATTAATATTTAGTCATATGCTTAAAAAATTGCCATGCAGAGCTGCTGATCACGCGGCACGATTTAACAAGTGTACCAGAAATGTCAAGGTTACGGCGAAAACGCCTCAAACAAGAGTATGGATCAAATTTTCTTGCTCCACCTATTGGCATTACTACTAATACAATGAAAGAAAGAGCAGCATTAAATAAAGAAGAGCCTGCCACTCAAGTAGAAATTCTGTCCAGAATCTAAAGCAGCTTTGGGGAATAATTCCAATAAAAATATCAGCACTGTGAGATTTATAACTGAGCTGCTTGAGAAAAACAGGTACTGGCACAGAGCGGCTTAAAATATAGAACATTTATTTATTTATTTTTAATACAAAAGTCCTGATGTACTCTTCTAGAGTTGTGCGATGTATATTTTTTAACTTTTAATACACAGTGAGAACACACAAAGGAACTTCTATTAAGGGCAAAGAAAATAAATTTAAAACTTTAAAACCAAAATTGTTTCCTTTCTTTATTTACCCAAATTTATGTGCACTTTTCATTTCAGTGTAATGCGAGAACTAACGCTAACGCAATACAATGACACCCACATCATTGCTTCTGTTTGTACCTGTTACAGAGACAATAGGAAAAGTGTTACATGATCAAACTTCTTAGATCTTATGAGACATTTATCACAGCATTTGTTGCCAGGAGTTACCCTGATTTATTATGGCTGTATACAGGCTGTAAACTTTATTTGAATTGTATTTTTATTAAGCCGTTCTCATGTCCAGTCTCCCAGAGGCCATCGTCTTTATTGACAAGCGATACGGGAGTGATACGTCTCTCCCTTCAGCTTAATGGGAGCTCCGGGGCTTAACGGTGTGGCGTGTCACCACGGACATTTGCTGTAATATTTCTGGTGCTGTAAAATTGAGTGCAGGTCCCAGCTGTGTTGTATCAACATCTATATCTTCCAATCCATCTTTTCTCTCCCTTTCATTCACCATTAAACAGAGGTGCCATGGATGCCATACTAAAGCAGTGGGACTAGGTTTCATCTGCTTAAACCTTCGGTGTGTTTCTTGCTTTCATTTTTGAAACGGCTCTGAGAGCAAGTGTTACTGTAGATATTGTCAGGGCTTTGAAAAGAGCCAAAATAAATTCAGTTGTGCTGCTTAGTTCTGGGCTCGCAGTAGCCTTTAATCAAAGCTTCACTTTATGTCAATACTTCTCTGAGATATTTTTATATTTCTTTCTTTTCTGTTCACATTTGTTATGACTCACTGTCAACACGGTGCCTCTGGAGGCTAAAGGCGCTTTAAGATGAGATTCTGATTTTTTTTTTTTTTTTTGTCAACGATGGATACCCTATGAGAAATAAAGTCATACAAGGTGAGAAGTGCAAAGCAAGGGATCCCTCCTCCACAAAATCCTATAAATCACAAAAGCAAATGCATAACAAACACCAAAAAGAAGCCGGCTCAGTCAATGCCTGCAGATGAACAAGCTCCCACCTAAAAGGAGAACCAGACTAAATTGACATTTTTTCATTACAGTTACATACTGTAGTAAGCAAACCAAGCTACAATGTGTTATGTCTGTGTTTGAATCAGTATCAACAATTCAGGTAAAATTACAGCATTCTGTACATTTGCTATATTTAACTTTTACCCTACTTTTGCATACAGTAAAACCTTCATACATAGTTGCATTAAAGAATGGAAGAAAAAATTCAAATTATATGTACACAATTGATAGAACACTTACCAGATGTTTTTTTTGTTCCAAATGACATCAGTTCTTGCAGAAAGTTTGCAAAGCATGGGGTATTATGGATTTGTTCGGGTTTTTTGGTATTGTGTTATAAGTAAAAGAGGTCGTGGGGCTAGGACATGCACTTCAAACAAAACCAATTAACTCTCATGCAATGTCTGAAATCCATCTACTAACAAAATGTGCATCAAGGGCAATAACAATACCCTTCTAAAGTGCACAGCAAACTCAGTGACAAATGTAATGGTTTCTTATTGCTTTACAATAAGCGATGGATGGTCTGTTGTCTAGAGTAAATTCAAAGAGTCAGTATCAGGAAATGTTCAGTTTGCATTACCAGTAATTCAATAGTGGCATAGCTGTAGTCCTATCAAGAAACAGGAAGGCCTTTTTCAATGAGACAAAATTACAACAGTAAGCCTTGTATGCACTGTTTTGCATAAACTAAAAGCACACTTGGATCAGAAAACGCACAATGTGACTCTATCAGTCATGGACTGGCCTCCCCAGAAGAAACAAAAGGCAGCCAAAATCCAAAAAAGAGCTTTAAATGTTCCTGGAAAACTATTCCTGAAGAATAATTAAAGAAATTACAAGAACGAGTGTTTGGGTTGTGTTAATGAATAAAGGTGTCATACTAAATACTGACTACCAAGCTTGATATAATTGTACAAACTGTGTTTATGCCTTATAGTCGAACCATTATATACCATATTTCAATAAATCACTGCACCTATTTTCCATTTTCTAGCAAAACAAAAAGCACTGAAAGATGGCAATATGCTGTAGATCATTTGAATTTCAACTACAGGAAAACATAAAAGCAATGTGCATGCAGTACTCCTGAAATTTCAAAAAAAAAAAAAAAAAAGCCAAGGAAATCTACATGAAGCCAGGCAAACGATGTGCTCTCTTCTTATTCAACACCGCCGATAAAAAGTATAAGAATTTTATCATAAATATAGTCACTGATGCCTATTCGATGCTCACACCTGCTATGAAGAACACTGGATGAAGACATTGAAGTCTGGGTCGATGGAGCTGATAAATGGCTCATCTTGTTCCTGTGAAAGGTCAGAGCTCTTATTATTTACAACACTGGATCTTTGTCACGGCTCAGTGACACTGACCTTGCACAGGTCTTACATCCCTCCGTCTGTCTGTAACGGTGTGTGCATGGGATTTCATTTTCTATGAACGCTTACATACTGCAGATTCACAATTTACAACATAGATATACACACGTTCTCCTACTCCTCCATACATGTACAAACACATGTGCGCACACAAACACAATAAATACACAGAGTGGCTTTCAACCGGAGTGACCTTGGTCTAGATTAACAATGGTCCTAGAGGAGCAGACCTCATTTAGAAATTCTCTAAGAGAGCCACGGTATATTTTTGTTATTCCTCATGGGCAAGTAGTGGTATATACTAAGCAAGAATTTGGAGATCCTTTCTTTTTAAACCCTAACAATAGCACACAGAAAAGGGGAGTGGGGTTCAAAGCTAACCAAACAAACAAAATTTTATTTGCTTCATTAGTGTACAAAATTCATCAAGTCATTGCTCTTCGGGGCAAAACGCGGTCAAAATGGCAGCTTGGCAAGCTGCTCTGCTGCAATCCATTACAAGCTCTTCCTCAAAATGTTGCCTGAGGATAATTGAATATTAATAGCTGTTAAGTTGGTTGTCAGTTTATTGGGATAAATGGTAACATTTTAAATACCTCTGGAGGCTCGAACAAGAGAACATGCTGTTTGTTTTAGGATACATTTTAATGCGAAGGAGCATGTGTGAATGATGTATGAATGAGTTTGTGCTTAATGCCAGGTAAAAAACACCAGGTACTGTCAGTGATTTAGTGTCTCCCAAGTAATAAATGTGGAGTTGTTTATCAAAAACAATGCATTACATTCAATTTAGACATACATACCCAACAGTGTAATGGTTTATTTTGTAAAAGCACATCTTAAGACAACAAAAAAGCCTTATTTTTGTGAAACATCACTTGGAAATTTCATCATGTAACTGCTGTGTGTTTTGTGGTGACAGTGCCAAGACAAAGGCGTCAGAAAGAGGGAGAAAAATGCAAAAAAAAATGAGGTGTTTTTGAAAAATGACTCCAGGATATCCGTGGCTTCAGAACAAATAAAAGCTATGTGTTATAATCCTCTACATTAACATTTCATAAAGACATGATGGACCTGCAGCGACTCTCAATGAAGTGACATTAAAAAACACCCTTTCCCCAAATGTGAAGATAATGCGTTAATCTCTCAGTATGAAAATGCATCTCCAAATGCACTTTAAAACAATTTTCACTCAAGCTAAGCGCCACAGATGCTTGCCTTTAAATCACCTCGCATACACGTCCCCGATTTAAGTCTAATTCAGGCGTAGTAAATGCCAGCAATATGGTGCCTTGGCTAGATTACTTTGGCTAGTTTATGAACACAAGGTATCAATCACCCATGCTGTCCCCATTTTATTTACTGCCACTGACTACTGCTGATGATTCATGATAAGGATAATTTTGGGATTTGTCTAATGATACTGCTGAGACAAGCAATCTCAGCAGACGGCTGCTGCACCCTGTCATTATGTACAAGGCCACCACAGTTCACATCAGCTGAATCTTTAATCTGAAAACCCTAGGTGTTGTTTTGATTTTAGACAAACCGTGTCCTTGATGATCTACACCCTGCAGAGGCTTTGGATTTATGGATTGCATCCAGCTGCCTGCAACACTAAAAAAATGGCAAATCAGCATATAAATGACGACATTATTGAGAGCGCTAAGAAAAACATCAACCCACAAGTCCATTATATTAATTGGAATCGCCTTCACCGTGGCAAGCGGCTCCAGTCGCACTGGGGTCGAGTGGTGATAAATGAAAGGCCGGAGTATGAATATAGCTTTGACCAATGATATAGCAGAACATGCGAACAACTGCACCCTTTTGTTTATACTGACCTTGTAATTAATCAGGGAGCAGCAGGGAAGTTGGAAAATGCATAGGAGTGGTGAAAGGTGGACGGGTAGGGTGGGGCCAGAGAGAAGGTGAAGAAGGGGGAGGACAATGCTGGGAAATCCTGAGTAATGCCAACAGTGTAATGCCAGTACGGCCAAAACACCAAAATAAATTTAAGACAATTTTTTTACTTTTTTCCGTCACAGTGATGGATGATTTGGGATTTCACCTTTTATGTTTCATGCAGGCCTAATAGACTTATTTTGTAATTTTGACGGTAAAATTACAAAATAGCTCTCCACTGGAATTTACGGTACTGTGAAACACACATTGGTATAATTTAGGCAGAGATGATTTTTTTATGTCTGTGTTCAGACAACAGTGCCTTGTTAGTGTCTTGCGCTACCATGATAAACAAAATATATCTACAAAGCTTCTTCTCTTCTTTCTGAAATTATTTGAATTTTATGTCTAGCACAAACTATAGATTTTTGGTATTTATTTGGCAAATGTAAACAAAAGGTGAACCTATTGTGGCTAATAAAGAGACCAAATCAAAGTATAAGAAAAAACCCAAAAGGATCCAAAATGCAACAAGGCAAAATCGGGAAAAGCTGGAGGGGGAGACTGAGGAGGACAGAAGTATTTATACACACAAGATTCACATTATAATAGGACTGAACAGTGAATCAAAACTTAATTAAATGCAGAACTGACCTCTAATCTTACCCATTTGGGTTACTTTGCTTTGTTTTTTTTTCTTAATGCTGTTATTTTTTTTACTACCACTTGTGTTATCATGTGTCTTCACCATGGAAGCATCATGAAGACATCATGAAAACTTAAACACCGAGCCGACTGCAAATTTGTGTCCGTTGTTTGACTTTATTACAGATGACATTGAACAAAAAGGGAATGGAAAAACTAAAAAAAAAACACTTTTACCAACTAAAGATAATACCACCAACCTGTTCAACATTTAGAGCGTGGAAAAATCATTAATTAGTCATAATGGTGCTAAACTGTTAAGATAATCACAATATCGTGTTGGAAACAGTTTTGATAGCTACTTCATCCTTAAGTACTAAATCCATTCTCAGTGTCCTCAAAAGCTGTAAATTCACTGCAGTTCTCTATCTGACATTATAGTAAATGGGTAAAATTGTAAAGAACATTATCTATTTTTTTCTGCTTTGGAGTAAACATGTAACTAATCAAATAAGAAAATGAATAATCAGTATCAGTCAATATAACGGTTATCTGCAGCTATGTTTACGTTATGTTATGTTATGTTTACCCATTATTGAAAGCCCCATAACAATCAATCGGTAACCTATGAACATACTGAATTCCAGTTACTTTACACTATAATAATAATGATACATTTATTTTATAGGTGCCTTTAAGACCCTCAAGGTCACCTTACAATAGTACAAACAGCAGCAACAATACAATATAATAAAATGTAGCGTGAAAGTATAAAGGCTAAGCAAGGTAAAAAATTGACTATGACCGAATCAAGGGTATGCCGTTCTAAATAGAGGGGTTTTGAGACGTGATTTAAAAGTGGTGAGAGAGTTTGTGGTCCGGAGATCTGGTGGAAGTGCATTCCAAAGTCTCGGAGCAGAACAACTAAAGGCTCTAAGTCCTATGGCAGTCAGGCGAGCAGGTGGAACAAACAGAAGGGAAGCTGAAGAAGAGCGGAGTGTACAAGGGGGCTAGTACGTATGGAGAAGATCAGATAAATATGGAGGAGCGAGGTTATGAAGCACTTTGAAAGTAAGAAGCCGGATCTTGAAATTAACACAGAGGTGAATTGGAAGCCAATGGAGCTGTTTAAGAACAGGTGTTATATGTTCAGTGGATCTAGTTCTGGATATAATACGAGCAGCTGTATTTGAACTAACTGCAATTTATGGAGAGATTTATGAGGTAAACCATAGAGGAGAGAATTACAGTAATCTAAACGAGATGTGACAAGAGCATTGACAAGTATGGCGGTACTACACTGTAAAAGAGCCAAGCTGATAATTGCCAGCAAGCTAAATTTGTGATTATCCTTTAAATAGCGCTTTGAGCCACACCCACCAATGGTCCATTAGGAGATTTGGTAATCAAACCAAGCTTGAGGCAAAAATGTTAACAAACTGACTGACAACAACACACAGGTTTCCCCGGTGTAAGTAGGTGAACAAGGTCTCGCACTTGCATAGCTCGGATTACTTTCTCTTCATAAGAAAGGGCAAAATACACCCTCCTGCTCATTATCTCTCTCCTTTCATTAGCAGCAGGATGTCTGCACAGTAGAAAGTAGCAGGAAGTGCACCTACACTTTTCTGTCTCTGCTACAAATTACATCCAACACACACACAAGCACTTTTGATGTGGACATATCAGAAAAATTCAAACTTGACTTGGATAAACTTAGAAAATAAAGCAGACCTAATAACACAAAGATCTGCTTTGAATATACTCAAAGATAATTGGCAGCAACCCAAATCACATCCACAAAAATACCGAAAGAGGAGAAAGAGAAGAACAGCAGCATCATGATGCACAACCAATTAACAGGGAGACAAGGTTAGCTTGTACTGCACTTGTCACTTCACAATCACTGTCTTACACACACACGCACACACACACAGCAATGCAATGCAACAATTATGAGGTGTCACACAAAGAGCTGATGACACATAAACCCAAGAACTTTCAAAATATAGCTGGACCGTCCTGACCTGATTCATGATTCCTCCTGACTCATTTTATTTGGACCCACCCCACTTTGTTCTTGGCTTTTTTGGTCATTCCAGTGGTTCTCCACTAATACTCAAGACAACACTATTTCCTAAAATATGCCCACTTCAGATGATAGTTCTTCCTTGGTCATTGCACTGATTTTTAATGTTCTAGCAGCCTGACATCATTTCAGTGTTTCGTTCTTTGTATCTGTAAAAGAAAAGTCCTTCAGAGAAACCACATTCAAAATCATCAGATCCCCTCACTCAGTGCTAAAATATATAAAGATTTTTTTCTGTTATCTGTTTACTAATTTAATCCTTCTTAATTTCCCACTACCTAAGAAGTATAAGAAAGAGCATACTTGAGCTTCATTTAGAAAAATACCTTATAATTAGTTATATAAAGGTTCTGAAACTAAGACTCAGTCCACAAAAACTGCCATAAGACTTTGCTGTCCAGGGTTAAAGCATTTTATGCGAGCTCCACATCAGAAAACAAGAGCTCAGAGTTTACAGAGTTTGTCACTGTTGCTAGCTGTTGATCACTAGGCTATATAATAAAATATACAATCCAATATAATGTAATAAGAAATAGCGGAGGCTTTTCAACAACAGGACTAAAGATAAAAGCAACAAAGGGTCTCCTGCTAATGAATGATGCTAGTTTATCTCAGTGATTCTTAAACATTATTATCTCACAAAGCACATAATTTAAGAAAACAATTTCTAATGCAGTCCTTTTAATCTAATTATAGCTCAAACTATAACTAACTCAAAGGCACAACCACTGGTTTGTCCAACTACTTAGTTATGTCTATGTACAGTATGCATGAGAGTAAACTGGTAAATTACATATGTTTTTTTATGTGGCTGGTTTACCATTGACACATACACATGCCTCCAGTACAGGAGAGAAGAGAACTCAACAAGAGAGCAGAGAAAGGATGAGACACCAAAAGAGTTAATGAAGAGGAGAGTTTCAGAAAGCCTGATAAGATGCTCAGTTAACACAGCCTGTCTGTTGTAAAGAAGCCCACGACACACCATAGCAGAAGAAGCTATCAAGGTTGGAGAATGTTAAAAACTGACTTCTCATTCAACATATGAGACATTCAGTGATGTAAAGACTTAATAAATAAATAAAAATAACAACGAAATTGAATGACTCCACTGATCTTGTTTATGCACCTGTTTGCTACATTCATTTTATTCTAAAATAGCTTGGGAGTTATGCTATTGTCAGCTGCAACGCTAAACATTCTTAGTCTTCCCAAAACTGAGGGCTGAACCAACAATTACAAAAAAGATATAGTGCCGTATACCTTAGGCCTGACGGACCAAAACAAGCAGAGAAACTCATAGTGGACGCAACACAAGGTTGTTGAGGGTTGTTTATTGTGAATCTCCCATTTTTAAATTCAATAACTATCAAGGTTAAAAACAGAGCTACTTGCCATTTGCATAAGAAACTGTCTGATTTACTTTGATGAATATAAAATTGAATGGGATGCTATTCTGTCACGTTAGCCTTTGGAACGACAAAAGAAAAATAAACCAGTATAGACTTAAAAACACAAAGCTGATATATTTGATTTTGTGCTTACTAGTTTTATAGCCGCTCTTAACCAGCTTCGGCTATTATTCAAACGGGCACTGAACAGAGAGAAAGATGCAGGTTTATTTAGCAAACACAAGAGATTTATTTCATCTCTACAAAAAAACTAAAATATGACACAGGTTTATAGCGGAGTCATAATTCAGCCTTGAGAAAATATATTCATGCACAATCTGATGCATTACAAGAATTTATAATCAGTGGAGCAACACCAGCCTTTTATAGAGATGTAACTCTCTGGGGTACTATACTATGCATTTCAACACACGGTAATGCTCATACAGCTGAGTTACAGTTTTAATGTCATCCACTGATTAACCTGAGTGCATGTCACACAAAGATTTCTCACACCTGTGAGACATTTGTCAAAGAAAAACTCTCCATTACCTGCATTAATACAGGACATTTCTTTATGTGACGTAGAATTTAGAAAGCTTTTTCAAAACAACTAACATCCGCTGTGTTTAAGTTCTCATATTTATAGAATGTTTGACTCTAGTGTACATGCATCTAGAAATTCAGTCAGTTGCAAAACTGCCTTAGCTCACACACTCAATGGCCACGTTCTTTGGTTAGATGATTAGGCTATTCAATACAAATATCTAATCAGCCAATCACATGGCAGAAACTGAATGCATTTAGGTATGTAGACATGTTCAAGATGACCCGCTGAAGTTCAAACCGAGCATCAAAATGGGGAAGAAAGGTGATTTTATTGAATGTGCCATGGCAGATGCCAGACAGGCTGCTCAGAAACTGATGATCTGCTGAGAACTCGGTCGGGTCAAAATACCCATAATTGGACAACAATTCATTTTCTTCCATTTTCTTTCCTATACTTTCATAGTACCAACTGATCACTTTTTAAATTAAAAACAGCCTCCCTGAGTATCGTTGCTGACCATGTCAATCCCCTTATGACCACAGTGTACCTGTATCTTCTGATCGCTGCTTCCAGCAGGATAACTGAAAATGTCACAAAGCTCAAATCATCTGAAACTGGGTTTTTGAAGATGACAATGAGTTCCTTGTACCCAATTGACCTCCACGGTCACCAGACTGGAGTCCAATAGAGCACTTTTGGTATGTGTTGCATTCTTAGTCTTCCCAATCATGGATGTGAATCAGGAGATTCACATCCATGAATCTGGATGTGAAGCATCCATGTTGCTGCTGATTTGCAGTTGCTGCAAATCAGCAGCAACTGCGCGAAGCTGTTGTGTCAATAAGGACCAAAATCTCTGAGCAATGTTTCCAGCACCTGTTGAATCATTATACCATAAACAATTAAGGCAAACAGGTTCAATCCACAATTAGCATGGTGTCCCTAATAAAGTGGCTGTTGACTGTAAACCTATAGACCACCTTGAGTCAAAGTCTTACGCAAAACCACTAATCTTATGAACCTTTGCACTTCAAACACAAAGTGAGTACAATAACCTTTTACATTACACACTCCAGCACATTTCACAGTTACGCCAGGTTTTATAATTTGACACTTCAAAAAGCCGACACTGTCACTGACAGATAATCTTTTATTTTTTCCTCATGAAACAAACCACAATAATAAACCCCTCCTGCCCTAAGGGTCAAAAGTTTTCTAATATGCTGAACTGTTTACAATAAAAACTTCATATATTGACAAACTGTCAAGACCTTTGCTGCAATCAGGCAATTTACAATTCACTGACTCAGAGAGCTGCAGCTATACCTCAAAGAATAACACAACCATGTTCGCAGATAACATTCAGTATAATAGTATAGCTGAGCTTTTCCACTTATTTTTACAGCTCCACCTGCCCACTTTTTTAATTTAGCATTGGTTGACCTTATATGAGATTTAAACACTAATAAAAACTAATAATAATATGAAGACAAATACTCACTCCATTCATTTGGAAGCTTAATGTAATGAGTGTTTCCCAGTCAAACATAAATTCAACAATTGAAACCCTAGGTGTTTTATGAATGAGCGTCAATATAAGACATAAGCAGTTGCTGTGTATTTTAAACTATTTGGTTTTATTAGGCTGCTCGGATTGATGGCGGTCCTCCCTGAGGTCCAGATTTATGCAGTCATATGAAAGGTTATGCCTATTTTCTGTATGTGTGTGCCCGTGTGTTGCTCACTCCAGCCAGCCAAAGTAATGGAGCAGCCCCATCTGGACCTAACACATGGCCCAGCCTGTTCAACCTGTCAGGGGATGAATGTGCTCCAGAGACGGACTTTGTGCATGTGTTTGAACTACAGGCAGAGGCTCTGAGTGGTCAGCCAGGACGAGAGGCTGAAAACCTGCACCTGTTACTGCTTCCAAAGAGGCAACAGAACAAAAGCAGCGATGCAGTCGAGAGCAAAGGAGTGGTGAGACAGATAAAGAAAAAGAAGGAGAGAGGAAAATCAAAACGAGGAGAAAAGGACGAGGAGGACGGATATAGCAGAGACGGGTTGGTTTGCCCGCCCGTATTTGCCTCCATCTCTGTGTTGTGTGCTTTATGGATCACAACAACATGATCAAGGCGTAACTTTATTATGGTGGCAGCTTTTGGCTGTAGTTTAAAAGACTGATCAATTTGGCTTCAACATAGCCCTGCCATGCTGCCCATGACTCCGCAAAACATTCAGCTGCTTGGCAGCACAGAAGGGGCTGGCGGGCACCAAAAGAAACGGATTGTAGCTTTGCGAAGAAAAAAAAAAAAAAAAAAAAAAGGACCGTAGCCCAGTGAATGAGCTCATTTTCTGCCCTCTCGCACCATCTCATCTGCACTGGCACAAAGCAGTGCTGTGATGTATACTCCAACACAGCAAAAATATTCATTAATTCATACAATAGAGCCTATAAACCACGAGGAGGACTGAATAATCACGGCTTTTCTCCAATTATGATTTAAATGTAAATGTCTTTTCACAGCACAAGTTATCTCTGCATTTTAGGGAGTGTGGACTTATTTGAGGATTCCAAGCTGCAGAGCTCATAAAACTTGAAGGGACTGAGAATATCCAGCTCGTTTCTCATACTGGGGAGAACAGCAGCTGACAAAAATAGCCAGGCGGCACCACCAATTTAATAGATTTAACAGCCATTAAAATAAAGCGTCTTGTTTAATGTTGCTTGCACATCAGAGTGACTCATCTGCCCTTTCGATGCCAAACACACGCACTTTATCACTCGCAACAAACCTCAAGCGAGCCGAGTGTCGCTCATTTTCCCGCGTTAAGAAATATCAAAACTCCAAACAAACACACTCACAGACTTAAACTTACGCCTACACATGAACAGCTCTTCCCTTCCCAGGCAGACTTACAAAATAAAACTCCTCAGGTGGAATGATTTACCTGTTGAACAGGATGATATGCTGCTGAGAGCTTCCATTTTTCACTCGGGGGGCTGACACCTTTGCCCCAAAGAGTCATAAAGAGACAGGGTACCATCCATATAGCAAGCATAGCTCATTTCTATGTTCTGCATCCAGCTGCACTTTACAATGCTTATCCAAACATAGCTGGAATAAAATGTATATCATAAATACATGTGTAGGGACTACCTGAACACTGCCATGCCAAGCAAGGATACATAAGAGCTGCTGTGTTCTCTATTTAATAAAGCTTTTCTCTAAAAGTCTGGTGTCTTTATAATGGGACTTAATGGTGCTTTCTTTAAAAGAGTAGCCCTTTATCAGGACAGACTCAGACTGCATCAGAGATCAATTTCACCAGAGTTCAAACATGAAAGCACTTCCTCGTGATGACTTCAATCCATTTTGCACATTCTTGGAGACTTACTTAAGAACACATATATTGATATCCATTTTGCAATCAATAGCTGTTTGCAAAATATAATGTATAAATAAGCCATTTAGATCTGCATGTTGACAGAAGGCAGTGACAAATGTTTATTTTACAAGAACCTAATTAGGAAATATGTTTTGGGAGTTTTATTGGAAATTTCCTGGTTTCATTTTTCTTTCTGGGAATGTTCTTTACCCTAAGCATTTTCCAATTTGATTAGAACAATGATAAATTCTGAGGTCTTACTTTGACTTTTCTTTCCCAAACAGCTGTTTAAAGCTTACATTTAGCTTCACGCTGCAAAAATGAGGGCGCTCAGATATTTCTATGTGGCTGGTATTCAGTGATAAATGCAGGAAACTTGCTTCTCTTTAAATAAAAATTACCTGTATAAAAAAATCATAAAGAGCCTCAAGCACTTTGAACTCATTGTGCTATAAATCCTACAAAGCTAACTAACAGATATTAGATTGTATGTAAACTTTTGTCTGTAAAGTTGACTTTGTAGAGCATCAGACCACCCACCTCTCCTCAACTCCCACGTTCCTCTTTGGGCCTATTTAACCCTCCACCTGTGATTCGGTTTCTGGCAACTGGGTAACCTAAATTTTCTCTCCCTTGACCCCGCAGTAACAGCACCAGTAGGCGGTGGAGTCTTTTATTCCAGCTTTATTTCAACCCCCAGAAAAGACAGGAAGACAGAGAGCAAGAGGAGATCTGGGCACACTGTTGGTGTCACAGTGCTGAGCTTTAGGAAAGGGCCAGTTGGATCTGGTGAGATGACTTGGCAGAGCCTGATTTGTTGCATGATTTGGCCACCATTCCCGCAACAGAGCTTCATTCAAATTCATCTTATTTTTATTCTAAAGCAGCAGCCCATAGCGCTGCTCCCTTTATAATAATTATGCACGACCAGCATTTACATCTAAATTTGCTTTAAATGCTGTTTATCAGATGATCAGCGAAGTTGTCCTTTGACCACTGAAATCTAATCAGTTTTTTTCTTTAGTCCAAGTGAATGTTTATGCCTTATTCAACATAATTACTTTGGGGCCTTAAAGGGATATCACATTCACAAAAACAGGACAGTGGCAGCTGTGACAGTGGAATAAACAGCCCGTCCTCACTCCCTAGGAATAACATCCTGACGATTTGTCACGTCTGTGGCATTCCTAAGGAACGCGAAAGGCGACCTTCGGCGTTCTTATGGTACACGCCGGGTTATGGGTGAAATACAGTGGAATGACGGTCCCGCGGTAAAACACGTCCCAGCCATGTATTCCAGCCCCAACCCTAACCAGCATTTTAATGACGCGAAATAGTGTTTTCCAAAGCAATTTGAGGAAAATGAACGAACATGTGTGGATTGATTCCAAACGGTTCTCATGTTTCCTCCTTTTTCCGATCTCGTCATTTAGGAACATGTTGGGTGCCCGGAAGCGTAACATGTTGTTGATTTGTCACAAGTTAAATATAAATCACTAAAAAAATGATTACTTACTAGTGTATTCAGAGTATCACCAAACTACCAAAACCACCATTAACAACCTGTGCCTGACTCAGCAGGTTTTTAGCAAATAAACCTGCAGAGTTTCTGGTTGATGAAGGCCCAATAAGACTAACACAGCTGATGATAAACCCAAACTTCATCAGTTACCTTTTTTAGTTGCTTCAACTGTGTAACAACTTTTTCGCTGAGCTAAGCAGTGGTTGTTACAGATATCAAATAACGTGTTGCTTTCACAGCTGGTCCAGAGGTTTGACATTACTGATGGTGCAGCTTTCAGTTTGTTGGTCCCCTCAAAGACATCAGCTTCCATCTTTAAATCTGCCTTGCTCATTAACAGGGTTTGTGCACACTTACATGTGTTTATGAGTGAGTTTTAATCACACTTCTGATGACAAATGACCGGAGTGTGGCCGGTGACTGAAACTCTATCGCACTCAGTCGCACACATACACACAGTTTTCAACCTCCAGCGCCCTTCATGTGGGCCCTGACATCTGTTCCCATGGCAACTCTATCAATAGGGGACCGACCAGGGTCAGAAAGCCTCTCCCTCTCTCTCTTTCTCCTCTTTGCACAAATCCTGACATTTGGAGCTCTCTCTCGCTGTGTACCTGTTCATCCCCAAACATCCCTGATGGTATATTTTCTCTTTCTATCGATTTCTCTGCTCCGTCTCTTGTTGGCTCTTGTCTGTTCAGTTCAGTGTCAAGCATGTGCATACAAGAATACGGACACATGCACATGCTCATGATTTTTTTTTCTGACTCTACTAAAGTAGATTTACATTTTGCACTTATCTCACACTGGCCCTGATACAGATGGAGTCCCTTTAAGGACACCCTTACTTTAGGCCAGTCGTTTTCTGATTGGCTGCTCCCTCACCTGGTTTTCACATCAGCTGCATGTGGTCACTGCCTCCTGTGTTTGCCCATGTAGAAGTTCTGAAAACAAACCTTGAAGTTAACCTACTAAAAAGGTTGAAGATTTTTGTCATTGTTGATCAGAAAACGCATCTAAAGTCTTTAAGCCCAAATCCTATCGTGAACATCCGCAGCGACAAAGATTACAGCAGGACATCATGTTTAGTGAATACTATATTTATTACCTGCTTAATGTGGAACACAGAGATGGACTTAGCCTTTCAATAACACTGTGTATGAAATACTGTCTATATATAGTCCTGTCTTAGATTGCCTGTTAAAGAAATGTGTTGAAATATCAAGTGAATTGGAAAACTTGTGCTGTTTGGAAACACAAAGGTAATGTAGCGAGTAAAATGTTATTCTGCTGTTGCAATGTGTCTGTGTACTATCTCTCTATGCAGCTTATAACCCAAGCCTTACATATACAAAGAACAGCTTAGCAAGGGTTAGCAGAGAAAAGGAGATGTTTAGCTACGTTGTTAATATGCCTCCTGTCAGTACTGAAACTGAAGCCATTTAATCTTATTATCAATACAAGGCAAACATTTCAGAGATATAATATTTCTTACAAGTTGTACTTCTAACTTCTGAACACTGCCCTTTGTGCAATCTCGCCTTTTACCATTAGCCTATAAAACCCAGCTTTATACTGGTTTATCTTAATGAAGGACTCCTCTATAGCAACCAGGTTATGGTTGCTATAAAATGTGGCTTACATTTGATGTTAGTCTGAAACAATGTACCTTATCAAGTGCTGCAGTGCTTTCTTCTTTAAGAAAAGCAAGCACGTTCAACTTTGCTTCACAAACACTCTGCAATAAATATCAATAAATCATGTTTAGTTCCATAATTCCCTCAGTTGGGACAAGATCTCCAACACCACTGGCTGATATAAAGCCAAAATCATGGCAGAACCTCCACCGTGCTTTACAGATTAACTTAGGTGCCTTTTATAAATGCTTGAATGATTCATAGTCCACAGTTAAGTCACTTAAAAAAACAAAACTGCCTCCTCTGAAAATGGTCAGGTACAAGAATTGGACTGAAAATGAGTCAAAAATCAGCCAATATCTGAAGAATGCCACTTTAAAAACTTAAAAAAAAAAAATCCTGACTCATTTCAAGCAAAATATTTTTTGCACAATATTGGGAAAAGAAAAAAATAGATCCACTTAAACATTTATTAAACAGGACCTAATCTCATCCTATTGAGACCAAGCTCTAAATCCATATGCACTCTGCAAATATGCATGCATTTTCTTACAATGAGTCAGCCTTTGCATTCAAAACAGCTTTTTATCAACATAAGTTAGAATGAGCATATTCATAATAGCAATTATTTATACCCATACACCATGAATTCGGAAAATGTCAACTAAGCCAGAATAATGAATTAAGAGAAACATTCAGGGATTTATTCAATGGGAACTCGACTTATTGAAATGAGTTGCTGCATTAGCGGAGATGGGCATAATTATGAAATGAATGCAACTGCATAATGGGCTTAGGGTTTTTGGACAATACATAGCTCCTCAACTACAATCCTTTAATTAAAAAAAGTATGAGACAAGAATTGGATGCCCTGCTCTTTTTTCCCCTATATGATTGTGCTGTTGCTTCCTCACTGAAAATGTTCAATTAATATTTATAATTATATGATGCATATTTTAGAGCACGTGGAGTTTTCTGAGTAACAGCGTCTGGTGCAAACTGATGAAGAGTCACATTGGTGTTGGTGTTTGGAAGACAGGATTAAATGAACCGTCGTGTTGTGGAAAAACAGAGATGGATGAAACTGTTGTTATGGCTTTTTGCTGCAACGACAGCAGAGCGAATCAATCCCCGTCCACCAATGACAATCAGGACAGGAGAGGCAGCTCCATCTCATGCGATATTCAAAGCGCTTGCTATAAATCTGGAGTTGGTTAGGGATGTGTCAATAATGGTGTCACTTTTTCTCAACATGGAAATGGTGTTCTGACCTGAGCTAACCCGGTTTAATCCCACTCCCAGTGGTATACTGCTGAGTTGATGCAAGTCGCACACTTTGTTGGAGAGAATGCCAATGGCTGTCAGACAGCCACCTGCCCATGCGTCTCTGCCTAGGGAGGTGCTGCCAGGCCAAACCCCACTGATTAGGTTATTTCTGAGTTTGATTGTGTCCCCACTTCCACTTGTAGTTTTTGAAGAGAAATAAGAGGAGGGTAGTTCTGGTACAAGAGAGAAAATGCCCTCTATCTAATCGCTTTCATTTTTTTTTCCTTTCCTGATTAAAAAGTTTCCCTTCAAATAAAAGACCTGCTGTAAACCTGCAAAGGTTTTAGCACGTCTCATTTGCTTTGTTGTAGTTCTTAAAACGTGCCTCATTTTTGGATAAAATTGAGGCATTTAATTCATATTCACTGCTGAAAAAAATTATTTCAGTCGGTGCAGAATAAATTGCAACTTTGATCAACTATAAATGTATTTATTTATGAGTGAAAAATTACACACTCTCCCGTCCTCTACTGCACTGTGACAAGTTCCTGCTTTTTTGATTTATGAACCTTCACGTTTGATATTGCGGTCTGCTCCTTCTTTTGCACCTTCATCACTTTACTTCAGTTGCCACAAACAAACTGTGGAGCGAACTTACAATGTCACTTTGTTGCCTTCCTCATACTTATGTATGCCTCAAGCGGGATGATTCAGTCTGATGACCTTTAGTGTACTTGCTCAGGCTCCAGGCTGCAAATTCGCAAACACATAAACAATGCAAATAAATGTAAAAGCAAGAAGATCAAAGATGCTAGCAGGAAAAGTTGACTTTAAATCCTAAATCTTTCTTTACATGTAATGAGTCATAACTTTAAAGTTGTCACTAATTGAGAGGGGAAACGCTCATGTCTCATTTAAAAGCAAGAAAACAGTGAAATGAGCACAATCGAAGAGATGGTATCCGACTTTTCACTTTTTATTTGATACTAAGAATCTTTTAAATCCTACTGATTATGGCACACACACACAGGGACATACACAATCTCATATTAGCTCACCAGTTGGAGCTAGCAATAGCAGTGGCAGCACCGGTAACCTGTTTTAGCCTTCTTCAGTCATGCTAACGTCCATCCATCCCATGCAAGATATGGTGCACTAGTCCCAGCATTTACTCACAAAGCCTACTTATAATTCTTCATTTTCCTGTCATTTTATATCATTTTCTATGTCATGCAGCACAACATCTTTGACCTAAGTTGTCAAGGAGTGTAGATTCAAGAAAGTGCTGTGAAAAAATAAACTTCGCACACTGTGGCAGAAACATTTAAATGTCAACTAGTCGGGCACATCCCAAGCATCGCGCTATCCATCACAATATCCACAAAAGCTGTGGAGAGAAAGGGTTTGCAGGCAGCTGAGCGCAAACGCTGAGCAAAAAGGGAGGGATATGTAAGATTCACTCTGTTGCACTTTAAATCTTCTTGATTTTTTTATTTTTATTTATTCATATTTTGAACGCTGTTTCAGCTCAAATGTTAATGAGTTGTTTTTATTTGTTCATCTGTGTGTATAATGAAAGGCTTTTGGCTTTGGAACTTTTTGGTATGAAAAACAACACAAAACAGATCGAATGAATTCAGACTGAGTTTTCTTCTGGAAGTGCTACAGTGCTAGGTAATAAATTACATTTACATGACATGTAAAATGCATTACTTTTTACAACAGTTACTTTAACCTGCTGCCTTGAGTCATGACAGTCCTGGCTACTCTGATGTAAACACTTTTTAACTATATGTCCACCTACCAGTCATTATTCCAGCTGGCTAGCTGGCTCTCAGTCACAAGGTGTTACCTCTGAGTACGACAGGTGAAGGCATGAGAGTCAGCCAACCAGTGTGTGGGTTCTACCTTGTTTAGACAGCCTCTGCCTGTCCAGTAGCCAACGCTAGCAGCTGTCTGCAGAGGTCAGACTGAGGTCCACAAACACAAAGACAGAGAGAAGCTGGACCACTCAACATTTTTGTCTTTTCTGTGTTCTTTGCTTAACTGCTGTGACTTTTAACCTTTAAAAATGAGAAATACATCAAAATGGCAAATTGGCAAGAGACTAAAAACAAAACAAAGTCAAACAGAAATACAAGGTTTTTTTCTCCTTCCATCCATTCTGCCACTTATCCAAGTCTGGGATGCGGGGGCAGCAGTCTAAACAGAGGCACACAGGCCTCCCTTTACCCAGCGACCTCTTCCTGCTCTGCTGGATTTTGTTCGTCAACCCTATTGCTCCAATTTGACAGACCAAACAGCCAAATGAGCAAGTCAACGTGAACTGTCCTTGTTTGCTTCAGCCATAAACCATGGCTCTCAAAGACCTTGAATTCCTAAATGAGCTTAATATTTTCCCTAGATTCATATTCACCCACATCCACATTTGGGTTGGGCTGAAGATGTGACAACATCACAGCAGACAAAAGGAGACATTGTGGAGGTTGAAAAAGTGCTTAATAAAGAGGTGTGCTAATTAATGATTTATCATGCCTTGAGGGTTCAAACTGGAAAATCTAAGAAACCTGTCAACACACTTGTGAAGGTTGCCATGTAATTCCATGCTCCCTGTAAAGCTGCAATACAGTTTGATTATCCATCAGTGTGACGACTCAGTTATAATGACATGACTACCCCGTTCCCTGATGTCTGCCAAATGAAAACAGAACAGTGTCATCCCCAGAGGAGCTTAATGATCCGCAAACACACAGTCACGTCCACACATGCAAACGCAGCTAAACCCGCACACACGAACCCACACAGAGACAGCGGCTTATTGATCACTGTCAGATCAGTCCATAGACTGGAAACAAGCCTCTAAGCAACACAAAAATTGGGACACTGATGATTTGTTAGTTAATACAATCAGCAATGACAACTCCCCCTCCCATATCCACACTGGCCACCCTGTCCCTCGTTTTGGCACACTTTTGCACATTCAGAAACATCGCCAACAACCCCAAACGTACACAGACACGCACACACATAAATGCAGACACAGTAATTGACTGATATGGAACAGTGAACAAGGAGTTCTTGTCTGTTTTTGAATTATGTCTGGCCCTGGACAATTGTGGATGAGTCTCTGGCGAAAAAATACATTGTGGGTATCTGAGAGAGAGAAAGACAGAGAACAAGAGGGAGAATCAAGCATGGCAACTAGGAAAGACTCAGGCACAGAGCAGCAAACTGTGTGAACTTCACAGCTCCCCGCCCCAGGTCTCCACTGTGCCTCTTTTGCGCTACAATGGAGACCTGGGGTCTGACAAAAGCCATAAAATCTGAACACACAAGCATTTAATGAAGTGATTGGCCGGAGCCAAACTGGAACCAACCAACTTCAGTTGTCTGGACCAGCCATCTCTGGTTTTTGGACTCTGGCTGGACCGGCCCGCCTGCCTGTCTCGGCAGAGAACTAATTGTGACACTCAGTGTGAAAGAAGGCGCCAGAAAAGTGGAGAGGAAGACAGGAAGGCAACGAGTTAAGGATTCAATGGGAAAAGAGAGTGTGAGAGAAAGAATGAGGACAGATGCTGTAACTGTGACTAACACTGGTTGTAACTAACGGTCACACAGCACAAAAGAACAAGGAAATTAGTGTTCACAGTCGCCAGTGTTAAGAGGTAGTTTCAGGTCTGTGCGTGAGCTCAGTGTGATTAAAATTAAAGGAAAACATGAAGCAATTACCCCAATGGGTCTGTTAGAATGTACCTGCAAATTACTACATTATTATATACAGTTTGCCTTCATTTTTTTCAACTATTTCTTCTTTTTTCTTATAACTCACATCAAATTATTTTTTACATGAGAGAGCAAACAAGGTTAAATCCACCTGCTGGGTGACTCTGGCTTCCTCCCACAGTCCAAAAATGTTAGGTTAAAGGTCTTAATGTGAGCATGAATGTATGTCTGTTCCTCTATGTTAGCCCTGCGAAACTGCCAATCTGTCCTGGGTGCACCCCACCTCTCGCTCTGTGACAGCTGGGACAGATTCCAGCTCCCCTCTGGAAATATTTTTTTCTTTTCTCTTTCACTCTTTTTCCTGCATAAAGTCGTCAGCACTTGCACTTACTTTATAATGCAGACTGCAGACTAAGAAATAAAAAACCCAGCCACCCAACTTTTGACCTCCCATGAATCCTCTCCATGGAAACAACAATCATGTGTTTTTTCCTGAAGATAGTTTAAATTAAATCTTGTGTAGATCTTAGACCGGCAAAAGCTGGATAATTGCATTTCATATCCTCAGTTACAGCTATTTTTTTCCTTGCTAGTCTTAAGCACGTTTAGTTGCACTGTGAGTTTTCTTCTTCTCCGAATTCCCAAAATACAACTCTGAGATTACGCTACATTTAAATTTTAAGCTGTCACACGTCTAGCACCCTCAATAGATTTCAAAACTGATCCCAGTGGGGAAGTTAAGAGACTAAGAAAGTAAGGAATGATAAAAGATGACCCTTGAGGTGTGACTCAGAGCTTTGGAAACAAAAACGAGTGAGAAAGAGCACGCTCATGTGAGTCTAAGCACATATGCGAAGCATCGTTCGGCTGCAACTTAAGAAATCCTAAACAAGAACCAGAGGAAAGAAAAGCAGCTCATCTCTGCACAAGGAGAAGGTGGCTGTAAACTGTAAATCATTTGCCTGACTGTTAATTGCCTGAGTATTATGCAAATAAAATGCATGAAAGCTGTAAATTTAAGTTACTCTCAAAACCATGAAAAAAAGAAACTGAACAGATGATTTCACTTCGAGTGCCCCACTTCACTGTGTTGCATCAGCCTCGGCAAATCAAATGCACCCAAAGCTTAGTTAAAAAGGAAGTCAAAGACAATGCTCCCCGACAGGTGATTTAAAAGCAAGAGCACGTACGCATTCACACACCATTACCTCCTGCTCTTCACTTCATTGTCTCTATACAGCCAAGGCTTCTACACCGCAGTAGGTTTTAATACACCTCAATCGAAACTTTGTACAATTGTACCAGAAATTAGTCACTTTGGGCTAAATCTGTCACCTTTCGAATTACTGTGCAATGAAGTTGCACTAAAGGCTAAACATGGAACCAAAAACTGATATATTCCTCTGCAGCGTGTCCACTTACTGCTCATGTGCACACATGTAAATATCCACTGTGTGTCATGCATCCTCCAGACCCACTAAAATAAGTCTTAAAACGCAAAGAATTGCGTGGGAGACAAAAACAGTAGCACCCGAGTTAACAAAAGGTTAACGCAGAATCTCCCATGTTCCGTTAATGTGCGATTTCACCCAATTTCAAGCATGACTGACTCAATAAGATTCCTGCATCCCATTTAAACATTCCTCCAGAAATAACATTTATCCAATTTGTTTCATGGCTTCCCGCTTCCATGCACTCAAATCACACATGCCTTTGGCAGCCAGCAGGAGTAGTTCGGATTTCAAATGTAAAAAAGGGAATACTCTGTCCTCTCTAGGAAACGTATTTGTGGGCTAATCCAGCATGTCTATTTGTAGAGACGGGATATAAAAGTAAATGTTCTTCTAATACCACTAATATGTGATATTCAGTTGTGTATTGTGTAAATGGTGCACCAGTGTGGCACATATGAGCTGGGAGCGTGCATCCAGTGATGACTCGCCTCAGATTTTAGATGGTCATTTTGCACTAATGCATCAGGCAGGTAATGACTGCAGTCATGTTTTTAGTCCCCTTTCGGGGTGCTGTTCATTCCCCCCTAAAGAATATCACTCCACTGTGCCAGCTGTTTGTTTAGCTTTTTTTTCTGGCATTACTTCCCTTTGAGTAACCACGGATGGTACTGCTGGATGCGAAACCACCGCTGTTTCCAGGCACAGCGCCTATCTCAGCAGCAACACGCGGCAAAACACAGAATCCATCCAGCTAACAATGGCAACCCTCCCTATTTCGCTACATTCCCTGCACTGCTCATGCTGCTAATTAAAAAATGAACCAGGTAATTAACCACCTTGTCCTATTGTTTGAGATGGAATATTTCTCTTTCTGAGCCATGCAAGTGTGTTTGTTGGCAACTTATAATGACAGTTTGGGGGGGGGGGTTGTTTCAGTGTGCATCCGTCACTCCAGTTCAAATAACCAGCAACTCAAAGAAGCGAAGATGAGGCAAAAAAAGTGGGAAAAATGGCAAGAGCTTGTTGGGTGTGATGGTTCTTTGCCTTATCGCAGAACACAGCTCTTTTTTTTGACAGAAGTACTTATCTCCAGTTTTTTGCTGTATTTCACTTATTGCGCAAGAAAAAAAAAGACTGAAACTGCGGGATGACTACCGACCGACACATAATTATTACCACACCAACCAATTACCATTTTAAATTTAAAGTCAGTGAAACATTTCAGAGAAACTGAGTTGGGTTTCTTTTGGCTTTTTTTGTCGGTTTGATGCGCTCATAACTTCATGTACAACAAAGACCAAGCGATGGTTACACCATTATGTAAACAAGAAACTTAAACTTTGTGGTCCCCAGAGAAGAAAAGAATAAGGAACATTGATCTCTTTCACGAAGCTGACGGCCACCTTCTAACATCGGTAAAAATGTGCGGCATAAATTATTTTGCAGCACTTCTCACTACTTTTCATTTCACCTACAAGCGATCAAGGACAAATGTTTTAACTGAAATAAGGTAGAGAAGCTGGGGAAAAAAATGATCTTACAGAAAGTCATTATCACAGTTTTTTGCTCGTGTTTAAGGTTAAAGATAAAGCGTGCAGCAATAATGAGGACCGCTTTGACGAGGAATGTCTCTGAATTTCACTCGCAAATTATGGTATTTTTTTAATGCCTCTGGATGATTTGGATTTAATTCACTCTCATAGCTTTAGCAGAATCTGAAAATGGCCTAGAAGGAAAGGGAGGAATGATTGTAACAGCACTAATAACAATTTTTCAGAGGAAGAAACGTATACAACTTTAGTATTTCAAACGCAGAGAGGTTACATTCAGACAGCCTGCTACCTTCACAGCCAGAGGAAAGCTTGAGAGAGCCATCACCAACTGGTTTGTGAATTCCTATTTTGAAGTATTGATCTCATTATTATGATAAGATGTCACAAGCAAAGGTTTCTGAGTCTTTGGACACCGCATGTCCATGTGGTGGTGACCATCCATCCATCTTCTTCCACATATCCAATTCAGGGTCACAACTGGGGTTTAAGCCTAGCAAGAGGCTGCATTCACCCTGAACAGGTTGACAATCTATCACAGGGCTAACACATAAAGACAAACCAAATGTGCTCATCATGTGGGAGGAAGCCAAAGTACCTGAAGAGTACCCACGCAGGCACAGGGAGACAGCCAGCGGATTTAAAACCAGGGCACGCTCTGATGGGAGCCACTTGCCTCACCAGTTCATCAAACGAGCATCACTGTGTATTAAAACGATGTGAAACTAGTGACTGAGACCAAATTTTAAGCAAGAAGTAGGGTCAGTGTCTCATATACCTTTATACAAACTGACAATTCTGCAACCAGAGGAGTTGTAACCTGCCAGTGATTTAAAACAATGCTCGTTTAAAGCACTTCTACACTGACACCAAAGTGTTTCCCTCGCTATTGCATATCACCAGGCTCACGTATGCGGGAGTAACCATGTAGAAGAGGAATGTAGAGCATAGAGCAGAAGCAATGAAAGAAAAGATAGGAATACCCAAGTTGATGACAACTTGTTAGGAGGGAACTAAAGTTCCCCAACAAGTGTTAATTGGTCTAAACCACAAATGGGCAGCGACAGAGCAATCCCAGATATCTGTAAGTCTTATGGCACCAAAGCTAATGGAGCCTGAAGGAGTAGCACAGAGATGAGTATTTATTTTTTAGTATTACTGAATACAACATTAATGATCTTTTTCAAGCAGGCCAGGATAACTGGAATGCTTTTCCATTAGAGCTGGAGGACTTTTTATTGATCTGTGACTCGCAGCAATAGGTCAGTTTCTTCACGTATAACAGAAAACTGGTTGAACAGTCTCAAAGGAAGAATAGAAATAGAAAACACAAAACCTTAAACAGTAAATAATGGAATTATAATGACACAGGGCCGCTTGTGATACAGGTTTTTTTTTTATTATATTAAAATTTGTTGGTTTTCTTCCAAACCGTAACAAACCAATGAAAGATTTTTCAATGAGCCCTTCTGATCTGTGTCCAGCGAGCTTGATTAGAAAGATGGTTTTTTGCCAATTTTTTCACCGGCCAGATAAAAGGCCTTGAAAAACCAACTGCAATGTGTCACAAAAAGAAAGAAGGAGAAAAAAATGCGGAAATGTGAGAGACAGACAGGCGGACAGGGAGAGTGAGAAAAGAATACTTCATTGTGTGTGTGCTCTCTCTGGGTGGACAGTCTTTGTAATGAGAAATATTAACATTGCCAGAGTCTTTCAGCCTAGTTGAAAAAAAAAAAACTGTGCAAACACAAAAGAGTGCCCCTAAAATCCATCCAACCAATCAATGGTCTTTACAGAAAAGGCAGCGCAAAGAGAAGAGCGCCATTGAAAGCTAAATTATTGCTATTTTTTCTTTTTTTGGTCTGAAACATATGTTAGTACAACAGTAATAGGTGAGTAAGACAACGAATGACATGTAAGAGGCCCATTAGGGTTTTTCCTTCTGTATGGTTAAATAAATACACATTCAGATGCTTTGCCATTGTGCTCGAAAGCTTTTATTTCTTACCAAAAAGTCTTCCTGACATGTTCAGGAAGATGTCTTTATTTGATGAATATCTGAATGGATGTGACGCTGAACACAGCTAAGTATGTCAGTCGTAACCCTCAAGGCTGAATCTCTGAAGATTTTGAGCCAAAGCATTTCAACAAGACTCCACATGAGCTCTGTGTGTGATACTCACACTTATCACTTGTAGTCAACAAGAATACGGATAAGGATTTTCTAATCATCTCCCTATAAGAGAAACTAAACTTCCACAGAGATTTATCTTTGCTTTCAAGCAAAGTCAGTCAATACATTATTTTTTAAGAAGAACTTAATGACAGTATTTTCATTTGTTACCATACGGTTTCATAAAGGACTGCTTCTTTTGAGCAACATAACCTCAACATAGTTCCCACACAATAAGGGTCACAGAGTGAAAAGGATTTAGTCCTTCATGAAATGATGGCAAAGGCGTTATTCAGTGAGGGTAGCTAACCACGTTAATTTGATAAAAAAGCTCTTCAAAGGACAAATGTATATGAGAGTTAAAAGAATGCACAGGAAAACTCGATGCGATTCAGTCACATGTGTAAAAACCTGCTGTAGGCTAGTCTTAGCTTTAACATTAGCAGCTAACTGACTCCCTCCAATTCTCCTGAGACGCAACCATTTAACGGTACCATACAGTACCGCACAGTCTCGAGCTTCCTCAGTAAGTTCATAATTCAATCATAATAATCCATGACAGTCGAGAAAGGTTAAAAAAACTTACAGCAACACTGCTGTTAAATTGCTCAAGGTCAGACAGTAGAAGTCTGCAATGATTTTCTGCTATCAGAGCCAACAGGGTATTTGACTAGCTGTTTGGGTAAGGGAGTTAGGGATAGGGTTTTGTACAGATAAAAGGTAGTTTTAGAGTTTTGATGGTGAGATTGATCCAGAAAAGACTATCTGTCTTTGAAAAGTTTACTGCTGGAAAAGCTAGGATTCCTAATTCTTAGTTTAAGTTTAATGACATCATCCAGGAAACACCGAGCGTCTGAATTCACACAACTATAAGTTTCAGTCTGGCTAGTACTATCCCTCTGCTGCTGCTATGTCAAAGTCTTCTCAAAATGCATCAAATTCAAAATGTTGCTATCACAGCTGGAGTAAAAACATCATCATTAGTCAGGCTTTTTGCTGGGAAAGTTGTTAAACCTGTCAGCTCCATTACCCTGGTGGAGATTTAACGATTAATTCTTACATAACATACAACTATTCACCTGCCTTACTGCATACAGTGTGACAGAGACAGAACAACGGAGCTGCGTAGGTGTAGCTCCCACTGCTTCTTCTGTGCAGACAAATTTTGTTGCTGATGAGAGGCGGTGAGGTCGAGGAAAGGGAGCAGGGAGATTTTTCCCACTTCCAGCATGAAAAGAAAGCTGCACAGGGCTATACCTCCAGGAGTGCCGTAAAACATGCTTAACCTTGTTTGCGTAGAGTAATACTCATGTGAAAAAGAAAGCTTTCAAAGAATTCTATGCAAGTAAATCCTATGATTCAATAGCTTGTAGAATCCATTTTAGCAGTAATACCTTGAAGTAATTGTTTTCTATATCACTTCAGTCTCTCACATCATTGCGGGCGTTGCTTCTGTTCATTGAGGTTTGAGGACATTCGTTTTTGCACAGATCTGAACGTCCCACCACAGCACTTCAGTCAGGTTGAAATCTGGACTTTGACATTTATTTAACAAAAACTAGCCCACATTGAAAAGCGTATGAGAAACTATATAATATATTTCATGATTTAATATCTTGTAGAATCACCTTTAGCACCAATAATCTGTTGAAGCAGGTTTTTCTGTATGACTTTATCAGTCTCTCACATTGTTGTGGAGGAGCTTCAGACAATGCTGCTCGCTGATGCTCGCTGATTGCAAATCCCTGATTTTTTTCCTTTTTGAGCCATTCTGTTGTAGATTTGTTGCTGTATTTCCAATCATTGTTCAAATGCATGACCCAGTTTGGAACAAGCTTAAACTGTCGGAGACAAGACCACACATTTGAATCTACAATACTTTAGTATTCACAGGAGTTCATGGTCCACTCAATGACTGCAGGGTTTACAGGTTCTGTGTCTGCAAACAAAGCCAAATCATCAAGCCTCCACTACCATGTTTGATAGCTGTTTGAGGCGCTTCTACTGATATGCTGTTTGGTTGTCTCCAAGCATGGTTCTATGGAGATGTTTAGTCAAAATGCAAAACCTTTTGGTCTCATTTTTTCCAAAAGTCCTTTGGTCTCTTCAGATGCAGCTTTGCAAACCTAAGTCATGCTGCCGTGTTCTTTTTAGAGAAGATGCTTTCTCCTTGCAAATCTTTCAGGAAAGCCATACCCTATATCTATATAGCGTCAAATCACAACAAATTTGCCTCAATGGCTTTTTCTATTTGTATTGTCAGAAACTTGAACATTATCATGTTAAATGACATTTGAGGCTGAGATTTAGCTCTTTTTTAGCTCTTCCCTGAGCTTTGCACGGTCTGATTGGGCAGAATCTGCAGGAACGTCCACTCCTGAGAAGATTTGGCATTGTGTTAACTCACAGCTGAATGCTCCAGACCAGCAAAGTGCCAAAACTTCTGTTTTATAGAGGTGCTCACACTTGCTGATGATGACTTAATCAAGTGCATTTGATTAGAAGCAGCTGGATGCGACTTACTGTCTTAAATCCCATGAACGCAGTAAGGGTGTACTTCATAGGACTCCATAGAGACCTATGAAAACATTCCTTTTAATATGACTGTAAAAGACTTAGCATACAGTTATTTTCAACTGATGAAAATAACTGGACAGGCATCATATTACAGAAACAATGGTTAGAAGTTATAGTGTTTGCTTGGTTCTTACAAAAATCTTTATCTTTCCACCGACTCTAATTAATAATGCATTCATTTTCAGGCATCTCTGCTGGTAATGAGCGGTGTGCATCCTACATTCCCACAAAGATGAGAGAAAAACAACAACAGTAAAACCAGGAAGGCACCCACATGAGCATATATTTGCATTATTGAATTCACCAGACCTACCTGAATCACTACATTTATTAACTAGCCCCTAACCTTACTCTTATCTGTGTTTGCCTGTTAACATCAAACAAAAAACTTAAAGCCTTTGGTATTTTACAACAGTCTTAAAGTAGAATGTAATTGTTTAGTTTTACATTCTTACACTCCACATTTGACTCACATTAAAGTCGTAATCTAGGACACACATTCGCGTGGCCTTCGATCGCTCTGTCAATTACACAGAGGAAGTCAGAGAGGAGGAAAATGATGAGAGTCAACAATGCATGGAACATCGATGTGTCCAACCACCACTGTCTGTTTAAGTGGAATCGACTTATGCTCAAATCCCAAATTAAGCATATCTGACTGTCCCACCGCTGCAGGGGCTACAGGAAGCACAGGGACCCATGGAGAGTCTCTCTCTCACACACACACATACTCCATTTCTCCGTTTCTCTGCAGGGAATCAATGATGTCTGCTTAATTATTGGGTGAATTTAATCAGCGGCACAGCAGTACGAACTGCCTTGTGACCCATTAGCTGTCAGGAAGTCATTTGGTTTCTAGCAGTTAGTGTTCGGATACCACCACAATAATTAAGGGTACAACATTTTAATTGTTGTAAAGGTGTAGAGGTAGCAGAAAAACTACCTCTGCATTGTGGTGGCTCTGTTGTCACTTATTCTCACACACTGGTTTTGTGCAAATGGTGCCAAAACACCAGAAATCTCTCTGACCTAAAAACCACTGTAGTGATTAATGATTCTTACCTTCTGATTAGTGTTTAAAAAGGAATTAATTAACAGGCCTGGCATTATGTCGTGATTTATTATCAAGACAAACTGTTTATTATTAAGATTTTATTAAGAATTTATTCTTAACCTTTATTCCCAAGGTTCTCAAAGCAAAGTCCATGTGCCGCTGGTGTTTCTATTGTAAATAAAACTCTAAATGTAAATGTAAATACTGTTGTGTCAAAAAACTATTGTTAAAATAAAACACAATCATCTGAATAGATACATTATAAAGCTTTAAGAATCAGTGCTTTACACAATCTGTATACCTGTAAATGTTTTATTTTTGTCACGTAAGACAGAATGGCATTTTATATTATACATGGACTATAGCACAGTGATTTGTCAATAGAAACTCTTCATGTAATTCGTAAATCTACAAATCTCTTAATTTAAGTGTTTTAATTGGCCATGCATCATCACACACAGATATCTGTGAATTCAACAATTTTCAGGTAAGTCAATGCAGCTGTTCAGCAACAAACAAACAACAGAAGTCTCTTCACACTTTTTATCTCGTCTGCCAAACACTCTGTGTTCTCCAGTGAAGTGCACTCAGTCCAACCTGAGGAGACACAAAAATGATGCTCTGAGCAGAGACTCACAAACCTACCCTCCTTCAAGCTGATGATAAACAATATATATGTGGAAGTTTCTATCTATTATGGGTTTAATCTTTAAAAAGCTTATCAGAATAATTAGACATTTCGGGACATAAGCATATTGGCTTTCTTGCAGAGAGTTCTGTGAGAAGATCAATTCAGTTTCAAGCCTACAAGCATGAATAATGAGGATGAAGCCTTGAGTCAATTAGCTTAGTTTACCATAAAGATTGGAAGCACGGCGGGGAAAGTTAACACGCTCCCTGAAGTTACAAAAAACATGTTGCAGCATCTCTAATGTCCACAAATTACCACACAGCATCATGTTTGTTTAACCTTCACACCCACATGCAAAACAACAGGAAAGATCCCAAAAAAGAGAAAAACATCTTTATAAAAGTAGTGACCCAAGGTTCATATAATGGACACATCTGTATGAAATGTACTAAAAACACCATTTGTGGGTTTTGCCACAACACGAATACTCATCCTAATCTCATCTACAATACTTGGCAGCAGAGCAAACAGCCATGTTTCTCAAAATGTCTTTAAAATTGTAATAATACATTTTTGAGCATGTGGTTACTAATAGTACTTTTATATTCACTTGGGAAAATGCAAAAAAGAATCATCATTAATTAATGAACCCACCAAAAAACAAACAAACAAACAAATAAATAAATAACAGCTTGTTTTTTTCTACTTTTTGATTTTATGCTATAATCATATGCATGTGAAGAAAATGTGCCACGGACCAACTTTGATTAAAGACAGCAAACTGGAGCATCAGTTTGGCTCATGAACCATCATCCAGGTTGTTCTAATGTGTAACGCGCTAGCTTTAAGTTTCGTCTCCGATTGGCGGCACTGCAAAAATTATTGAAATTTAAATCTATTGTAAAGTCAATGAGGCTCAAAAATTTAAGTCTGATTAAACAAGTTAGCTATTAAGGTAACTTTTTTTCCAATACACGTATTTTTCCAGGGTATTCGATGCAACTGCAGTTATGTGACGAGCAATTAAAGAAGCTCATTAATTGGTGGTCACATAAATATGACAAATTAAATATTTAGATCAATTTAGGCCTGAGGCACTTTTTTCCACTTCTTTTTTTGTCCTGAGCATAAAAATCCAAAAAGAAAAACAAACCCTTATTTATTTTTCAGGTGGAGTCATAATGAAATAACAAAACTTTAATTATATATACACAGATTTATAGATATCTAGTTCAGAATTTGCCAATAACAGCTGACTGAAAAGCTACAACAGTTGTCCTAATCTTATTTAACAGTGTAAGTAATGCAAAGGGAATAATACCGTAACTGTTCTATTGCTTCTCATTCAAAATACCATTTAAACATCCCAAAAAATCTTTCAACAGCTACACAACGAGGATGATTTCCACCTTGCCACAGAGCCTCCGGGGTGTCTTCCCGGCTTCCAGATAGCACCTCTGATGTTTTTGGAAAGATCTAATGAAAGTATTCTGAGAAGCATCTCATCGCTCTCCAAAACAATATTGATCGGAATAGATCAATGAAAAGTCTGCAGGGTAAAGGCAGTATTGCCTCATCAGAATACGTTTTTCCATCAGAACATGGTGCACGGTCATGGTGCATGTACATGTAGAGTCTACAGTGAAGAATGTGAAATTCTCTCATCCAAACGAGTACTCTGATATTATAAAAGCCAAAAAAAAAGCAGCTACTGCAGTATTTACAAAGGTAGAATTAATCAATCTCCTTTTACTGTCAAGAATCCATTGAAAATACTTGGTCAGCTGCCTCAATTGATGAGACAGCACACCAGGTGAACAGTAAAGCCCAAACCACAGTGGTGCTAAACATTATTTCCCACATATAGACATTATGTTTCCTTACGAGCAAGTTGACCATTCACCGCCAGTCAGGTGCATTTACCTGCTATTTCAGTGGCTTTCTCGTTATGTGGTCAGATTGAGTCATCCTTGTTCTACTCTGTGCATTTGCATTGATATGGAGGGTTGCACTAACCAGAAGCTGCAGAAGAACGAGGACTGGTTTGTGTACCACTATGCTCTGATCACAGTACAAGTCATCTGCAGAAGGAGAAACTAATCCCATAAGCAGATGATTATTTTACTTGTGTCAACCAAAATACTTGGCAACTACATTATACACTCTATTTAGGTATTCATTTATGAATTAATAAATGATTCTTTGTATCCTGGCACTAAACACATGTCGGTTACTAAACACATGAACTAAACATCACACAGAAGAACGAACCAAACATACTGACTGCTCTTTCCAACATGTGGTACAGCCTTTTAAAAATGGCTTCTTCATGATGATTCAGTGATGATCTTTGTTGCAACCCATACCTCAGTGATAACAGACGTTATAGTCTTTTTAAAAAAAGGGTGAAATGTACACAGTTTTCATTTTACACAGCTGAGATACTGATTAATATATCTGTATCCCTGTGCTATGATATTAAGCAAAAGTGTTTGCTTAGTTGAGCCAATTATTAGGTATACATTGTGCAAACCAACCCATAACAGCTCTGTGTTGCATATTAAGTAGAAAACCCAATCTATCTGAATGCATAGTCTATAAAACTATGCAAATGGGAGAACTGGAGCAGGTATAATTGCTGAGTGTGTGCTAGGAATGAGAATGGCTTTTCGTATGAGCTAAGGACATATTACTTTAATGACACCATTCTGCTAAATGGCAGACAGATGGAAAGTTCACAAAGACAAATAGCTGTCTTAGTTCTTAATCACATGTGCAATTAACTGCAGTATGGATGTGATTTAATTGGCTTGTGGTAGCCATGTTTGATTGAAAAAGTTGTTTTGCGGTCATATTAGGCTAAATCTTGGAACAAAGACAAGTTTCACCTAGAAAGGAGTGTTTTATGACCAAAACAAAAGTGGAAGAGTTTTAAGTGTGAAAAGGGGAGCAAATGAAGCAACGTGCACTGTAGTACTGACAGGAAAAACAGAATAGCATTCCCACTGAGATCATGAAAATCTGAAGAATATGTAGATTTTAAAATGACTTTGTAATGTATGCACTGCAGAGCTTTTCCACCATCAGTTCATAGCAGGTTAAGAATTGATGCTGTCTGAAAACAAAAAATCTGTTTGGCATGCACATGCTGTTTATCATCCAGGTGTCAGGCTCCGAAAGCAGCTACCAGAATAACCCAAACCTGCATCTGAAAGGACGGGACGCCATGAAAAATGGAATTAGACTTGTAAATCATTTAAACAATATTTTTAATTGAATGTGGCACAAAATGTACTTGGTTGTGTTCAATTTTGAAGGTGATGTTAACAACACGTGTCCAAAAAAATGCTGGGATAGATCGAAAGGACCTATCGCTGATAACATGACTGTGAGTCTTTCAGAAGGAGCTACTGTGAGGCATTTACAACTCTGTGATAGAAGGCAAGTAATTCAAGTTAATAAAATATTTCTAAGAACAACAGAAATATTTAGGAATTTCATCTTTTTTCATCTGGTACAAAATATCACTAAAAACATTCAGAGAATCCAAAGATGTGTCTGCACCCAAGAGAGGCAGCTAAAAATCCTGAACGGTCATTATCTTCTAGCCGTAGGGTGACACTGGATTAAAAACAGTCCCAATTATGTGGTGGAAATCACAGCATCGGCTCAGGATCTCTAAAGACCATTTGTCATTGAACGCATTTCACCGCTGGAGCCACAAATTCCAATTAAAACTCGATCGTGCAATTCATAACCAGGATTGATCTCTGGGCACTTTACATTCTCGGGTGGTCAGACCTTCAAGTATCACGACTAAAACCCAAAAATTCCTAAAAAGCCAGCCTGATAACAGTGTACAGGCGGAGGTCGAGAGTGAAATTGTCCTCTTCTTTGACAAATTCAAACTGTATTTTTGTTTTTTCTGGAAATCATGAATGTTGTGTTCTCCTCAGACCACAGTTCTAAAGCCAGCGCCCATGACGCTATATTAAGTCTGACTGACTGGATTTTTAAGACTAATACCAGTGTTTGGGGATTTAAAAGTCTGATATACCAGGTAGTTTTTTCTCATTTTGACACTCAAAACATAAACAGACTAAGTAACCTTTGTTATGTGCAGTTATTTAGGAATTCTTACTAGGATAATCTGTGCCTATGAAATTTAAAAAGAATCTTGATTTATTGTCACAAGAAGTCGTGGATTACCAAGTTATGCTCTGCCTAACTCTTTCTTGGACTTACTGGTTGAACGGTGTTTCTCCTGTATCGTTTTTGCTTTTAAAATTTTAATTTATCAGCACTTACAAATGCAGATACCAACAGATTGCGCATAGCTAATATCAGCTGATATATTAGCCTTTGTCCAGTGTTATACATTAGAAGCGCTATGACTAAATCTAGCAAAAACTGGCTACGGCAACTGGTCTCTTCAGCTCCCAAATGTTTAGATTTATCCTAAAAGAAGAGATGCACACACATCCCTGTTTTAATTTTAAAAAATCCTTCTTAACATCTTTTTTTACATTATTTTCAGTTGAATACAAGCGTTAAATGAAATGCAAATCATTGCATTCTCACGTCTTACACCACATCCCATTTGGAAACAGGTTCAAACTATGCAATCAACTATCTTCGCAACTTTGAAAGGAAAATATTCAAAGTTGCAGCAGATTTCCATTATGCTTATGAAAACTTGGCTTTGCTTGACTTGGACATGTCTCAAATGACTTTATAAAATTGAGCTGGACTTGCCTCAACAGATTTAAAAACAGCACTGGCTGCAAGGCTTTCCACGCTACGCTCTCGTTTTCTTACTCCAAACCGACACACTGGATGATGTACTTCAAACATCAAAAAGACATCTTTACTCACTCCAGAGTTTACCTCTTCCAAACATACTGAAAATAAAAATACCAGGCTATCGTCCAACCGAAATATAAGGAAGATATATCTTTTCTGAGCCAAGTTTACAGCTTATTAGAAGACTTTGTTTTTAGGCTATCAATTTGACAGGTTAATTACAAGGAGAGAAGACAGCATGCAGTATGAACCATCTCATTTAAAATCAATTTAAATATTCATTAAGGCTATTATCAGAACTCTAATACTAATTCATAGTCTGATCATGTCATATAGTTGCCCAAGTAATGAATACTAGATGAGAGGATTTTTCTTTCGATGTCGAAGTTTTATGATCTTCACTGCAATACTACTGTACCAGCTGAGCGGTTTTGAGCACAAGTGTAAAGTACACATGTTCCAAAAAGGCTTAATGTCACATTTGAAGAGATCTGCATGCTTCACAGCTGAGGCAACATAACTAACTTCTGCAGAATTGTTAGTATTTAACCTTATTTTTGCCTCTATCAAATTCTCCAAAATTGCTCATTCAACACAGCAGAACCAGAATCAGAATTCATGCATTCAGGGCACATTTTAGGGGACATTTATTCCCCCCCCCCCGGTGATCAGCGCGACTTTCCTTCCTAAATAAAGGTTATATTAAGGCAGCACATTTAAATAAGTATCAAAATGGTGCCGTATGGAAGCTTGGACGGTACGAGTGCAGATATCAAACAGCAGCATCAAAAGTTTGCCTCTCACCACAGCACAGCTGTTGTATAAACAGAGCCAGAGCATATTTACCCTTTAGCTAAAGGTGTCTCTTGAGCCGATATGTTTATATATCCGAACATCCTTCACAGGCTGCCTGGAGGGGGCTCACGCCTGAACTTTAAGCTTTTTACTTCACAGTAGGGGAGAAAAAGCAACTAGTATCAGAGGTCATTTGGAACACTTCCCTTTTTTTCAGCTATGTGCTCATACATGATCACTCACAGCAGCTACAGCATCAGCACACAGGTACACACCTGCATCCAGGGAATTGCACCGTGCAGTAAATATCTTGAAAAAATACGTTTGAAGAAGAGGTTGAAAGAGATGGAAGACCTTTATGGATTATTTCCCAGTGCAGACAGCGAAGTGGGAAAAGGAGGAGAGCGAGAGAGACAGAACGAGACAATGAGGGAGGAAAAGAAACGATGCTGCTGCAGAAAGAGGGGGAAGTGAGACGGAGAGAGAAAGCGAGAGATAGTGAGAAAGACAGACAGTAGAGAGAGAAGAACACCAAATGTTAAGTAGCAATTGAAGTGGAAGAATTCCAGTTTGGATTCAAGCTCCTTGGCTAATGAGGATCATTAACGTGGCCTGCCCAGCTACTCCAAACGCTGGGGAGGACTGCAAGAAGGAGGATAAAAATAAAACCTCTCAAGCATATCCCCACAAGATTCATAAGGCGGGCACTTGTAAAAAAGATATAACACATGCTGGCTGCGGAAGGTACTTCATAATGTAACACCACATGCCACAGATCCTGAAAACAGCGATACTTACCCAACAAGTGCACTCAGCTGAACTCTGAACTGTTTGGATTTAAAGCACAGTGGCAAAAGAAGCCATTTTCGCCCCGCTATTTCGCAGATTGAAAATAAAGACAGAGGCGATAATGTCCATACAGCACTCCATGATACAATATAAATCAGAGGCTTATCAGTTCAGCTGTGTCATCCCATTTGGGAAATTTGCCTCACAGGTTCGGGACGGAAAGGCAAGGAAAAAAGGGCTCCGGTATAAAGCTCTCATATCTTACGCACATTATTTCAAGTGGGCAGTTCACATTCCTCCACACATTTTATGATCCTATCAGCTTTGTCGTTTTCCATCTCTTCAATTGCTGTTTAACACACTGTAAAACTGAAGCCGCACACAACGCCAAGCTCAAAAACCAATCCAAGTTCCGCCCTGCCCCGTAAATCATATGTGATATACAGTTTTTAAGCACTTCTGACCACATTTACAGCACAGTCCATTGATTGGCTACATTCCTGGGTTTAAAAATAGTTCCTCAATGGTTCCAAATAAAGGAAAGAGATGCCTTCGTACAAAATCTAACCTCTGCATACTGTTTAGAGTATGTGAAATTTGAACATCTCGCAGAAAAACCTCAAAGTTTTGGTTTCGTCGGCCATTCGGTCTATTATTTTTTCCTTGAGAATGCTCACAGACTCTGCTGTTTGAGACTCGAGGCAGTCAAACAGACAAGTGTCTTGATAAGATTAGCATAATTGGCACATTCATCCGTTCTCTGTTAATAAAGTGCTTTGTGGTTGAGAAATCAACAGTGTAGAGATGTGATGCTCACTGTTGGATTGGTCTCCAGCGTTTACTTAAACAGCCTCAGCCTTCGTTAGTACACAGTAAAGATACGCTTTGACTACAAAATATTCCCAGATAGGGTTGTGCAGCCTTAAGCAAATCAATTAAATCTCAGCAAAATGAAATGAACAGCAGTTTGAAGATGCTTCTGGAAAACCAAGAAACTGTGCTGGCAAACCCTTTTTCATTATTGCATGATGAAAAGCACTGTCATGGAACACAGGAGTATGTGAATGTTTCTGAATCGCTGAAATAAAAGAGCTGGGTTGTTAGATTGACAAAATACATAAGCACAATTGATTGGTAACAAATGTGTTTTTTTATCTCTTCTCTAATTGTATTCCAGTCTGCACACAACATTCATGTAGCAGCTTCTTGCAGTTTAAAAAATGTTGTTTTGTATTAATCAATTTAAAAAAAAAAAAATCAATCATATCCTTAGCAGGGCTTAGAACTAGATAAATACAGGCAAAGATGATCTACAACGCAGGACATAATATACCATGTCGTTATTTATTTAACAAAAACTGAGCCAAAACGCAGGAGCTACTATTCGCAGCTATGGTGAAAAAACAAGTACACCTTTACTGCTTCCATAGGAATTAAGAGGGTAAGTCGCAGCCAAAAACTTGTTAATCAAATAACTGATCGTCAGCATGTGTGAAAACCTCTATAAGAGCAGATATTTGGGCAGTTTGCTGGTCTGCAGCATTCGGTGGGTGTTAACACATTGACACAATCTTCCCAGGAGTGGACGTTTCAACAAATTCAACCCAAGGTCAGACCGCGTAATGCTCAGAGAAACTGCTAAAAACTAACAAGCCACATCTCAGACTCTACATTTAGCATGTTAAATATCAAAGTTCATGAGAGTACAATTAGAAAAAAGCTAAACAAGTACGCTTTGTTTGGAAGGGTTGCCAGAAGAAAGCCTCATCTCTCTAAAAAGAACATGGCAGCATGACTTGTGCTGAGCTGCATCTGAACAAACCCCAAGGCTTCTGGAACGATGTCCTTTGGACGGACAAGACTGAAGTGGAGATATCTGCTTTTGATGCACACCACCACATGGCAAAAACACAACATGGCATATTTGTGCAGTTTGCACCAACAGTCAAGTATTGCAGTGGAGGGGTCATGATTTGAGCATTTACAGGACCTGGACACTAGAAAGTCATCGAGTCGACCGTGAACTCCTGTGAATACCAAAGTATTGTAGAGTCAAATGTGAGGCCATCTGTCTAACAACTAAAGCTTGGCCCAAACCGGGTCATGCAACAGGACAATGAACCCAAGCACAGCAGGAAATTGACAACAGAATGGCTGAAAAAGGAAAAGATGCTGTCCAGTCAACGTCCAGACCTCAATCTGGCTGAAATGCTGTAGCGGGACCTTAAGAGAGCCGCTGATAAACGAATGCCCACAAACTTCACTGAACTGAAGCAACATTGTTAAGAAGAGTGGGTGAAAACTCCTCCGCAACATTGTGAGAGATAAAATCATAGACAAAACAACTGCTTCAACAAGTTAGTGCTGCTAAGTTTAATTCTACAAGCTACTACATCGTAAGGTGTACTTAGTATTTCACACACTGCTCTTTGGTTTAGTTTTTAAATAATCATAAATAATGATGTTGTGCTATGTCATGTGTTGTCATTCATAAGAGGTTTTATTTAGCTAATTTTAGAACCTGCTAATGACCAGATGATTGTTTTTATATCCTCACACATAAAACCTCAGAACACCAGGCAGGTGTACTTTATTTTTCACATCACTGTATTTGTAGCCAATGATTTCACCAGTTATCATGACGAACATCACTGGTAGCATATCAGCTAATTAGCCTTGTGTAATCAAATGAAACTTTGCTCTGTGTGGTGAAATCCAATGAAGTCATTGACTGTGTTCATCCAGACAGCCTTTATGAGGGAAAAAGAAACAAACACGATTGCAACGAATCAAATTGGACTCCATATCAAAATACTCCAGATCTGGACCAGGGCCAAAAAACTCAATAGTACTATTTAATTTAACATCATTATGCTAACTGACCTTGTTTTTAAAGGGTTTTACAAAAACAGCATATTTGCACTGCCTTCGTGAGCACTTACACTATTGTTCTCCATAAGGGTACACCACTAGAACAGAGCTGGAGGACACGGCACCCAACAGTCTGTAAACATCTATTAATACTGAAAAAAACAAAACAAATAAATAAGGGTTAACTAATAGTAGGGCTGCCACAAACGATTATTTTGATAGTCGACTAGTCACCGATTATTTTTGCGATTAGTCGACTAATCAGATCATGCATCCATTAGACGTAAAACGTACAGCTTATTGCACCAGCAGCATCTGCTCTTATATAACTATCATTAGCTTACAGCTTTAAGTGTTTATGGTATGTGCTAACTAAAAATAAAGACAAGATGATAGTTTATTGAATTTTAATGAAATTTGCAGATTGCTTCGGTGAAGTTTAATAAACTCCTTGCTGTCTAAAATATAACAGGACACCGGAGTATATTCTCGAGCATCTCACATTTCTGATAATCAGTTGTCTGCTTGACGTTTATTCAGCTGTGTAAAAACTATAACTTTAATCTCAGCCAAACCGATTTACTCGGGAACAAATAAAATACTAAAAAAAGCCAAACAATAACATTTTTAAGTTATCTAAGTGACTTATGTATGTTTAACCTGAGTAGCGAAAGACGGCGGTGGGTTTGAAAACGATTTGCTGGGAGTCCGGTGTTCTCACGGGCTTTAGTGAGCCTCGCCCCCGGCTAGCTATCGAGCTAGTGGGTAACAGACGTCTCCGAAAACGTCGGAGCGCTTTTGAAAATATGTGGTGTCTTGATAAACTGAGCAGATATTTGAGGTTGACACAGCTACATTCTCGCCTGAAAATATGTTAAACGTTTATTTTGTGACCCAGAAAGAATAATAAGAGTAATATTAAAACTAACTAGCTGCCGCCATTGTTGACAACTGCGCTGAGCCGCGCTGTGAATTCTGGGACACAGCTTCTTCTTCTTCGGGGTTTAACGGCAGCTGGCATCCTTGTACATGCAGTGCTGCCATCTTCTGTTTCAGTCCGTTATTACACTCTTAAATCCTACTACTTATTCCTGCGTCTTTCAGGATCTTACAAAGCTTCAAACGATGCGTCGACTATTAAATCAGTCGTCGACGATTTTGATAGTCGACGTAATCGTGACTAGTCGACTAATCGTGGCAGCCCTAACTAATAGATGTTGGAAAGGTTTATGCAATGTAAACAAAGATGTTGCATTCATTTGTCAATCTATTAAGGAGTTAATTATCATATCCATTATATTCTTGGTTATTTTCATTACAAAACTTGATAGAAATCTATCTTGCTTATCAAGTTATGCAACATTATATACAAGTTATCTTATAAATAATCATAAAATTATTAATTACAGCACTTTTACAGCCTACTTATCGGTGAGTTTCGACCTGCTGCTGATAACGGAGGGACAGATGTGATTGTGACAGGTGCTGCAGGGAGTGGGGTAAAAATGCTGTCCTGCTGCGCTGTTCTTAAATAAAGAGGGTTGTTCAGACAAACTGTAGCCAGCTTGTCTTTCACAGCACATAGTGTCTGTAGTCTGGATAACACCACCCACCAAGAAATCAGGACTACAAAGCCCACAAGTGTCTCCGTATTGAATATTCAGCATTTTCAGTGGACTTTTTCATGCTTACGGCGCAACTGTGAAGTTGCTGTCAGCTGTGTTTTCCCAAGTAATCCGTCTAATGAGTTGTCCCATTTCTCTGTAATCAATGGCATTCTTAATGTCTTTTGTCATCGATTATTTTGCTAATATTTATCTAACAATGAAGACAACTCCCTGCTATCAACTCTGTTGGACACAACCTCGAAACTGAGCACGCACACACAAGCACTGAGTGTGTGGTGGTGGTGCGGGGGAGACTGATGCAGACAGACAGGTACATGTCTGGCACTGGTTTAAAGCAGAGGCTGGGTGGACTATTATGTACAAGCGCATCAAAAAAATTTCATTAGAACGAAATGGGAAATCAGGAATAATAATAAATCATAATAATGGGCAGACCTCCTGCCTGTATAAACATGTATTAGGAGATGTGGATGCCCCATAACAACATGGCAGCTGCACAATATTCAACCACGAGGTAATGAAGCTGACAAAATACGGTGCAATGTTTGAGTGGTAAAATTAAAAACTGACGTAGCTAGTACTGAGTGGGCTCTCCTTTTGCCTTCAGAACCGCCTTAATTTTTCATGCCACTGATGACTGACACACTGATTCACCAAAAGAGCTGAAAATATTCCTCAGAGATTTTGGTTCATGTTGACCTGATAGCATCACACAGTTGCGTCAGATTTGTAGGCTGCATGTTCAGAGATGCTCTTCTGCAAACTGTTTTTGCGATGAGTGGCTCTGAAAAGCAGTCTCTGACCTATGACCTCTGGCATTAGCAAGACATTTTCATCCAGAGAACTGATCAGCAGTTTCTGAAATATTCACACCAATCAAAACTGGCACATCAATGTACAGAATAATTCTGGCATGACAATTTGGTACGAGATCCACATCCCTCAACTGCATGCGTCTGTTTATTTGGGTGTCGCTTAGCCAAAATCATCCCATGAGGTTAATGGTAAGTGAAGAAAAGCAAAAGAAAGGAAGAAAGGAAGAATTGTTGTCTGCTGCTGACTCCTCCACCTTGGAAACATAAATCAGAGCCCTCCATTCGGGATTCATCACACAGACTTAGATGATAGTGCAGGAGGCCACTGAGGTGATTCCTTGAATGATGAACCACGGGTGAAAGGAAAGGAAATTCTTTATTTCCACAGAGATTTCTCTTAAGCTTTTAAATACTGCACGCTGTACAAAGTGTGTGATAGTAAAAATGGTCCAGGCAAAAATGAACGTGCAAAACTTGACATTGAGAAGAACTGTGTTCATGTTAAGGTGCTTGTTTCTAAACCACAATAACACTAATCTAATTACCAAACAAGAAGAGAAACTACTTACGCGAATGATGTAGGCGCTTGAACTCCAACTAACAGAAGAACAAATGGTTAAAGATTTGTGTCCCCGTTGTGCGGTTTCTTTCCTGCTACTGTGTTTAAATCTGTGCAGCTTCTGATGGATGATTCGCCCGATAATGAGAGCTGGATATGTGCACATTTAACTGTCTTCCTAATGATAAGTAATGACGGTAGCTTAGCTAACACAATTAACGCTGGCGCAGAGGAAAATAAAATTCTCCCAGAATGAAGTATCATGTAAATTATTAATTAGCACACAGACAACTGCAATCTTGTTCGGCTGCCCATTGGCACTCGAATAAATGTGAATGATCTGGAAACAGAGAAAGGAAGATTGTGAACATAATCCCAACACAGAGGGAACGTGAGAGAAAAATTTAACAAATACCACCTGCTTCTTAAGCAATTTATGGAAACAATTTGCATTTGAAATTGGACCTCTAGACACGGAAACAGACTCTCGGCAAATGCAAAAAGACAAATGCGGAAACCATTTGTGCACTTCTGCATTTGTACTTCATCTATTGCGTCTCCATTAATCTGGCAGATATAACTCTAGCTGTAATGAGTGCCCTAGTGAAATCCTCTAAATCCACTGTTATAGATTGCAAAAGTCCAAAATTAGAGGCCGAGTATAGTAATCTGTTTTTAATTTGAGCTCCAATTCCACAATTTCTGTACGCTCATTCTACATTAAATGAAGGACGCATGTTTTATGAGCATCAGTTTCCACAAATGCATTTTCACTTGTACAGATGCCTCCTCCATGTGTGTGTGTATATATATATATATATATATATGTATGTGTGTGTGTGTGTGTGTGTGTTTGTGTTTGTGAGACATAGAGAGAGACAGAGTGAGTAATGAACAGATAAAGAGCCAGCGTGAGGCAAAGACAGAGGGAGTCCAGTGCAACAAGGGGGGGGAGAGAAGAAGGTGGGAGAGAGAGAGAGAGAGAAGAAGGTGGGAGAGAGAGGGAGAGAGAAAGTGATCTCTCAGATTTGGTGTCTCAGCTTAATGACACTGGACCCACATGGGAGAGAAGGAAAGCTAAGCTCAGTGCAAGAAATGATGAATCCAAAGACAGATAACCTCCAGCCTCGACATTCGCAGCCTACACACAGAGTCATGAAAAAAAAAGAAAACCTCAGAAATGAACTGCTCAGCTTCTGTGTCGACAAGAAAACCTAACCAGCACATTTCTCTCCACCTTCTTCTAACTGCACCTGCCTTTCTTTTTTTCTGTCACTCTCTTGTCAAGTTCCGTACAATATCGTGTCAATTCCCGAACTGACACAAACCGCCCAACCTCTCCTCCCGTTCCGACCATGGACAATATGTCTGGACGACTTTGACAAATTAAACCGACTCAATATATGGCAATAACCTTCACCGTATAGCAGTGAGGGAGAGGCGGAATGGGAACGGGAGAGGAACGGGGACTCAAAGCGGAACGGAGACGCTGGCAGATGGATGACGGGATAGATCGAGCATGGCGTGGTATTTACAAGGCAGGTACAACATGAGAACACAGAGAGAGGTGGTGCATATATAGACCAATTTTCTAAATGTCACCATGTCTAATAATAAGTCAGTGCAGCTTGAAGTCACTGAATTATCTGAACTGGAAAGACAGTTAATTAACCTAAGAAAGCAGCAGTCCACAAGAAGGCACAGTGCTACAGGCAATATGACAGGCTTGGGAAAACAGGATTTACCTCACCAAGTTTTAAAAATATTGCAATATGATTACAGCACAGCTCAAATTTATTAGATGTCTTTTTTTATTTTTTAGATTAACCCTTATTCATGTTAATTAAGTTTGTTTGTTGTTTGAAAGTAATTTACTAAAAGATCATCAAGAAATTTCACCAAAAAAATCAGTGTTTTTTGGGGGGGCTTTCTTTTTCCATAACTGACGCGATAAATGAACAAACCGGCAGCTTTTCCTGACAGACATGACAAATTACACTGAACGGCATCAGGCTCTCTAATTAATTTTCTTAAAGCAAGCTTTTATAATAACCCTTATTAAACGGCTCACGTGGCTGCTATTCAGGCGCACACCTTTGCCTGGTAGGATAAACGGCTTCAACAGCACACCGAGATGCACTTCGACTACACACGCACGCATTCATGCAACGCACAAACCGGCGAGAGGGGGGTCGTTAAGAACCTATTGTAGTCTTCCTCTCTGCTCTGCGTGATAACGGCTTGATTGATAATGAGGTTCCAGAGCTAATCACCTGCCTAGAAGACTGTAACGCACATGCTCTGGCAAGTGATGCACTTTGCTAAAACAGAGGGGGGTAAAAGAAACAGGACAGCAGAAACTCTGTGCATTGGTGAAGATATAGGACTGACACACACACACACACACACTTGTCACAAGCACAATGTACCTGCAGAACATGTACTGCCACTCCACACAAGCACAAGTTAACTCACCCTTGCTCTGAGTGACAAGCCGAAAGCTTTCAAATTGGCCCTGGGTAATCTTCTCCCCTCTTGCTCTCTTCACTCTCTCCGTCCCTTTGGCTACTCTCTCGCTCCCTCTCTGGTAGTGCACGGATGTCCTGCGGGCGGCTCACCCCCTCTGCGTGGCTCGGCGTAAGTGCATCGATCTCTCAGCCAAGTGGTACGCGGGTCTGCTGTTTCCACGAGACTCAGATGTGCTCGCTCCTCTCCACTGCTCACTCTGCTTCACACAGCTGCAGAGGGAAATATGAGGACGGGCAACGTGGTACTCCTCTCTCTCCCTCTCTCTCCCTCTCTCTCTTTAGTAAGCTAAGACTCTCTCTCTCTCAGGTTGTCAGTTGCTGCGATGCTCACCCCCGCTATCTCCTCACTCTGTCACTCTTTCTTGCTGAGCTGAACTGCATGCTACCACCATCTCTCTCTTTTTTTTTTACTGTTTCTCCACTGACTCCTGTGCCTCTCTCTCTCTTACTATTGATCCTTGTATCTGTGTCTTAGCTAGTGCAGCCTCTAGTGGCTGACTTCTCTTTATGCTGCTCAGAAAGTCAGAATTATTTATTTTATTTAATTCTTTTTTTTTTTAATCAAAGATAAAGTGAAGCTGAATAATAAATAAATAAAGCAGAATGGGGAACAAACGGAAATGTCACAATTCAGCTGATATGGGTTTCAGCTAAAGGTTATTTTCATTATTTTTTCAATGAATCGATTGCTTCATTTCTAAATGCAAGCAAATGCTTAAAAGACATTTCGCCGAAGCTTAAGGTGAAGGTCATCCTGTCCAGTCAATAGCTACAAACACAATGGTGGCAAGCTTACAGCAATATAAAAGTAGAAAATTTTAACACTGAAAAAAGTTAAAACATAAAATTACATATATATATATATATATATATATATATATATATAGAGAGAGAGAGAGAGAGAGAGAGAGAGAGAGAACTAAAAAAAATTACAATCAATTGCAATTAATTAAAAGTTACAATTTTTGCCAAATTTTTGTTAAACAGTGCAGGCTTTCTATGAATAAAAGATGAAAATACATCTTAGCATACATTCTTATAAAACAAAAAACGGTTTTATCATGTGTGATTGTAAGTTTCATTTCTGCTAAAGGTAAAAATGAAGAAGAAAACTATTTGATGACCAGAAGCAGGGACAGGACAATTGGAAAACCACGTGACTGGTAAAAAGCAATGTTGCAAAGACACTGAGATGAAACAAAGAAATGAAACAATACAACAAAATTCAATTTTTTCATACAATTAACTTTAAATTTAAAGCACAATAATTAGATTTACACACCAAATCAAAACACTGATCTTTGTCAATGAAACTCCAAAAGCAAAAACAAATCCAAATAAACACCTTGCAAGGTCACGAGATGTACACATTTACTGGTCACTCCAATAGGTAGACGTGGTCAACTGATTGTTAATGAGCCGTTGGCACCTCACCCGTGCTAAAGCGCTCACGGGCGGAGGATAGTCCTCCCCCAGCTGCAGGAGATGTTCACACCTATGAGTCCAAACTGCAAATGAACTGCGCATGAGCGAAGCCGCTGCTCCCGCACTGACTGTAACGAAGTCAGTTCTTCTTTTACCTTTATGCTGTTTTGTGGATCACAAGGTTTAAAACTACTTATAAACACACACACACACACACATAAAGTAACTCCACCAGAGTGCCTATTTCGGGTCACTTTTGCCAGTCGAAGCCTGGATAAAGGAGCAGGGTTGGAATTGTGACATTAAAAAACAATAATTGCTAAAAGAAATTTAATTTGTAGTTCTAAATAAATTCTAAATGCATTTAGGACGTTTTTTGCTCACTTTATGTCTCTTCCACGATGTTATTTCTCTCTCCAACAGCGTAGGTTACAATTACATTAGCATGACCAATTATGCAAATTAGGAGATGACGTCATTTAGCGACTTCTGGCGACTTTTAGGACAGCCAATAGCGATTTCCCTTACTGAGGAGTTGGCAACACTGCATCCAACCCTGAACCAGATGGGCTACAGCAGCAGAAGACCCACACTGGATGCCGCTCCTGTTAGCTCAGGCTATAATTTACATAGTTTAAATCTATGCCATGAAGAACTGAATCAGTTCAGAAAGCAAAGGGTGGTCCAAGGCACTACTAACAAGATGTACCTAATAAAGTGGTGGTGAGTCTACATGTCGTCTCAAAACACGCATTTTCTTTTTACTAACCTAGCTTTAGTTAGCCGACTTTACTTTAGTGGGTCTGTTCTGAGCCTTCTTCTAAACACACTAACATTAGCTCGCCACCCGTTAGCTCTCAAGTAACTTACCATAGAAAGATGCTTTGAGGAAAGTAAGCAGAGACAGCAAAATATCTGCAGAATATCTTCCAGTCAATTAAATCAATATTAAACGAAGACATGATATTTGGGAAAGATTCACTCTGGACCTCTGCTTTTTGGCTCAGTGCTGCCACCAGTGGCAAAAAGGGATATTGATATCCCAGCGCTCCCATCAGCTCTACAGCACAGGGTGGCTTAAAAAAAACACAAATCCACATTTATATGAGCCTGTGTTTTGACAGTATTTTGATATGCATCACATATGAGTACTGTTGAAATATTTAGCTGCATAAAGCAGTTTCCATTTAATTTTTTTAGTGCTTAGTTTTCCTTTCAGGACTTTGCAGGCCAGATTGTGAAGCTCCACAGGCTACTTAAGGTTTTATTTTGCCTGTGTGTGTGCTCTACAGCATATCCCAAGACACTGTTCCCTTGTCAAAAACTAAGCGAATCCCATACAAAATATTTTTTCTTTTGTTGTCTTTCAAAACCTCCTAAGATACATTTAACTCACTTTGTATTTCATTTGTGTCCGACTCTCTGTTTAGCCCTGTTATATTTTGTATTCCCCTAAATTTCTCACTTCAGCGCCTTCACTTCCTGCCCTTGTGCGCGACCCGCCCATGTGTTTACCTGGCCGGCTCTAATGCGCTCTGCTGTCTCCCCTCCTCTTTGCCTTCAAGCTATGTGTGCTTCCCTCGCCCTCTGCCAGATCGTTTTAGTCATGTGCCAACCATTTCAGCACTCTTTGCCTCGTGTTAGACTTCCCATGTGCCCGTGTGCTTTGATTGAGCAAAGACTGAGCCTATGAACTTTTACCTGATCTCCCAAGACGTGCATGCAAGTCCCACTCTGCAATGCTTTGATCATTGCAATGAATGTTTTTTTTTTCTCTTGCATTCAAGAGAAAAATATTTTAGCCTTCTGCAGAATCCTTACATACCTCAGTAAAACTAAGTGATCAAAATCGCTAAATGATAGCTAACTGAATGTTGTGCCATCTTGCAAAAATTCTGTTATATTCACGTAAAAGTGAGAGAAGGTACCAGACTAACAGAAGGGTAACAGTTATATATAAGATGTGGTTTTTCAAAGGTTGCTGCTGTGAGGGACATTGTGTAAATTCAACCTCCTAAAAAGTCCAAAATGAATTTTGTTTTTTTGAATGCAAAACTGCAACCATTGCATGTTAATGAATAATGCTAAAAACATTATTTTGTTTTGATCATTCTCTGTGTGAGTAGAAAAGGTGTCGGGGAGCCTCATTTGATAGACCCAAGTTCAAATAGAGAATAAAAAGTTGGCTCCCGTCATTAAGAAGAATGGCAGGAGAGGGTTTTTCCCCCCTAATTTGACCATGATCCTAAGCACACTGCAAAAATCAGCAGTAGTTGTTGGCTGACTTGAATTGAATAGGACACCCATGGAGCATTTTAGAGGGAGGCAAAGAAACAAAAACCTTGCAGCTGAGAGCAGTTGAAAGGAATAATCTGTGAAGAATGGATTAGCAAGGCTAGCGTAATCTGTGCTCAGGAGGATCAAATCAGTCAACAAAAAACACAACATATTAAAAAATAATAATAAAAGATGCCATAACTGCCGAAGAGTGCACTTAGGCATGTATTTTTTCATCCAGTATGTCAAATCTATTTGTTTTTACTTATAAAATTAAAATCCCTTAACATACATTTGAGTCAATTCATGTTTTTGTGATGTCACATGAAATTGTTGCAGGTTGTTTTTTTTTAATGTCTCTTTAACCCTGTAATCCCAGATTATCGTGCATCTACAGACTTTTTCTCTGACTGATGAGTTTCAAATTGGCAATGTGCTTTGTTTTATTATTTAATATTGTTTGCACACAGCTGAATGACAAACACGGAGCTGTGTTCTCAGGGAAACGTCTTCACTAGCACTAACACTGTTTGTCAGATAGGTGCAGAAGATGAATAGCAGCACCTGCTGGTTTGCCACTACGCTTTGATTCCTTTTACTATTACCTCGCATACACACCAAAAAACACAATTTGCTCATAAGAGGTAAAGGTTTTGCTGTGTTGTACACAATTAAGCAACAAAAGTCAGAGAGGTCTAGTTCACCACTGATGTCTACTAATTGGTTAAGCGCTGGAGTGAAGTAGAAAATACTCTTTGTGATGTGTAAATGCCCAGTTTGCATCACTGAACTATAGGTGAAGAAAGAAAAATCATCAAACAGAGCTGCGACAAAATATGTTTCTTTAATGTCACTGATTTGGCTGCTTGTTGAGTTGCAATAAAGAAAGAAAGCACCCAAGAGGAGTGCTTATGTTTTATTCTTAGTGAGACACGTGTGCACACTCACACACAGAGCAACTTGTGTTTACAATCATCACAAACAGGATCAGGAGATCAGCCAAAAATACCTCAGGCTTTCCAACAAACATTGTAGATAATTGTGAGTTTGTGTAGGAAAGAATATGTGGGCTGAATGGGTAAGACGCTGGCCTAGATAAGAATCCACAGGGTGCCATTAGCCAGGTACGGCAGGAAAACCTGATGCTAGCTGTCACAGCTGATGAACAAATTTAGTCGGAGATCACTCGCTGGCTTACGCGCGGATCGACAAAGTGAGCTAATTAAAAAAGCTCGGTAAAGAATCCCAAGGCAAAGATAAACACGGTATAAAAAAATAAAAAGTCACACATCCCAACACGTGGAGTGTGAGAGTATTGTAAAAGCAGCTTTTACTTGGTGTAATACATGCATTTTTCACACTGGCAGTTTCATTGTTCGGCTAAAACCGTTGATCCACAATTTGCAAAAATAGATGATTGTGAAAAACATAACCAGTCTGAATAAAAGTGGATCAGTACAACTTCAGACTCTTGAGCTTTCTTAAAAGACAGAGCACGAGAGTCTATTTAGTCTATTTAGAAGAAAAGAGCTGAAACACACAGGGTCAAGGCACTGAGTGGCTCTCACACTGTGGTAAAATGAACCGAACATGAGGAAACAGCTGTCTGCATGTTATCGAAAACATACATGTATATATGTGTTGGACTTGTAGAACAAGCAAAACAAAAACAGAGAACAGAAGCTTGGTTTATTCTGTATGCCAGAAGCTCATGAATTTAACATAGACAGTTACACGGTGAAAAACACGATCCGTGGACACCTGCCACACTTTTTCAGCTCTGACAAGGATAGGTTTCACTTTCAAATGTTTTCCTTGAACTTATAAAGAACAGACAGTGTACTTTTCCACTGTGGAAAACTGATATCTACTGATAGTGATTTGCATTTACATTATTTATTTTGCTGGTATTTTTCTCTCTTACATTCATACACTCTTCACTATGTTAACTGAAGGGATCAAATAGCTGAAATAATTCATAATTTTATGCAGTTGCACAAACTTAAACTTAAATGCAGAATTCAGTTCATTCCTTTGGTTATTCAGAGAAACACACAGAGTCATACAGTTGAGGGACAACCTGGGCTGTCGATACAAGACGTGCTTTCATTTTTACACCAAGTTCTGACCCTGCCATCTGAATGTTGCAGCAGAAATCGAGAGTCGTCAGGTCAGGCAGCGTTGTTCCAATCTCCTGTCGTGAGCCCGTCCAAGTCGTGACGTCAGTCAGCTGTTCTTCGCTGACAGCAGTGGCACCTGGTGTAGTCTTCTACTCTTGTAGCCAATCTGTTTCAGTTGTGATGTGTTTTGTTTTCAGAGATGTACTTCTGCATACCTTGGTTGCAACAAGTAGTTATTTGCCTTCCTGTCAGCCCAAAACAGTCTAGCAAGGTAGTTTCATCTAGACAACTGCCGCTCGCTGGGTATTTTCTCTATTTCAGATCATTATCTGTAAAACCTAACAATGTTAGCTATCAGAAATATTCAAATATTCTTATCTGACACCAACAATCATGTCCAGAGTCACTTTCTTCAGCTTTCTTCCTCATTCTGATGCTCGCTTTGAACTTCCGCAGGTCATCTTGACTACGTCTACAAATTGTTTCCATGTGGTTGGCTGATGAGATATATACAGGCTTGTCAGATATTGTCTTTGTTAACAGTCTAACTGTCACAAGTGTAACAAAGTATTTAGAATCCTCACTCAATGACTGTGTACATCATCCTCAGTTCACAGACTCATGAAAATCAAATGAAGGTGAAGAGCGGGCATTGCAAATGGAGAGTCAGTCTTCTCAGAGATGCAGCACCGAATTGTGTTTTAATTGAACAACTAGCATTCCAACAATAACCATGCTTCAATTCTTAACAACTGAAACGTGCCATCGCCCACAAACAACAGTTTTGCAAAATCACTAGACCCACTCTGTATTTTTGTGAGCTTAGCACAAAACAAAAGTCTGATTAAACTGATTAAAATGACCACTGATTCCTTAAATATTTCTTTTTAATTATATGTTTTGTTAAACGTGTTATTTCCGTAGTTGCTGTGCCTCATAATGTTTAGCAGTTAGTGTAGCAAAGTCGAATCCCACGTCAAGAAATGTATTATGGCCATATTTTCTAATGTCTTCTTTTTGTTTCCTCTTGCTGTACTTATAATAAAGCTGTCTATGGGAGGATGTATGTAGACACTTTAAAAAACTCTGCCAGTGTGAGGAATTTGATTCAGGGTGTGCAACTTGCTGCGGTACCTCAAAATAAATTCACATTGGAAAAATATTGCTTCGTCTTCACAGTCCACAAATAACATGCACGATTTCCAACCAGTAACAGCAATGTTAATTTTTGTGAGCAGCTATTTCCATGCAAAACACAGCAAAACGAGCTGCACTCTGCAGAATTATGCTGCTCCGCTGATTTTTCGAGTGATTTACCTCTTGCACGAAACATTCGTAGATGCAATGCCAGTGACATTTCCCATATCGTACGGCCATTCGTTGCATCATTGTCATTTATGGGCCTGCGAAAGGAGACTATTTCATGAAAAATTGAAGGTAAGAAATGATTTCAATCACTTGTAGAACCTCGGCCTGTTTCTGCCCTGCCCTCTGTTGCTCCCAATATTCTTCTTCCTATTGTGTTGTCAGGTTTTATTCTTTATTTATGCCACTCTCTGTCTTCTACAGCAAAGCCTCAGGCATCATTGGCTGTATTTACTTTAGGTTCACTGTGATGCTGAACTAAATAAACAGTGTAATAATTTTTTAAATCAGCAATGAGGTTATTCCTGTAAACCCTTTGCTATGGAAAAGCGGTTACTGAGTAAGAAGTTGGCTTGCAGCCTGCATGATAAATAGATAATATCGCACAGCTATAGAGTGTGAGAAGCTCATTCCATTGCTGAGCTACTATACATGATAGATCCATTCTTCCTGGGAAAACACAGCAGACGCAGTAAGCTTGTACTGTAAGGAGACCTTGGTTTATCACAAAGCTCAGACAAGGGCATCACAGAGAAATAGCATTCAGCGCTGTTCTTCTGAGCCTGCGCACTCGTGTCTATGTGCTTTATTTTTCTGGAGGATCGGGGGCGCTGATTCGTGATAAAGCCTCCCACATCATTCTAATCAATAGCACTTCACCATTGTTTAATGTTGGTAGTTGCGTGTACCAATAATCCAATTAATAAATGTCTGTTTTTAAACATCACAATTGAGCAAAGCTGTTACCACCTTTTCTTATTTGATTAATCTGCCTTGTTAGTGTCGAGGGCAACTTCCATCCAGGGATGACAATTAAAGTTGAACAAAAACTGCACTTCCTCAAATTGGCCACTTGAGGCTGCCTCTAAAAGTGAGTGGATTTTATTTCATTTTACCATATGGATCAACCAGGGACCCATAATGGTAAAATGCCGAGTTTTACAGTAAAGTGAAATGTTTAGAGCCTGATCTAAATTAGCATTCTGTTTTCTTAACATTGAGAATTACAGATGTACAATGATTTTACAGGGCTGCAGGAAGTCCTCGGAACAAAGCTAAGTAAAAAAAGCTAAACACTAAAAACACATTTACTGATTTCATAGGAATTAAGAGGGCAGTCCAGTGCTACTAATCAAATGCACTTGATTAAATGAACATCAGCAAGTATGCCCACCTCTGCCACTACGTGTCAGGCTCTACAGGCCTCAGTTAGCAAATTAAATATTAAAGTTCATGACAGTATAATTAGGAAAACACTGATCAGGTATGGCTGGAACAATGTCTTTTGGACAGACAAGACCAAAGTTGAGCCTTTTGATGATGCACAGCAACACATTTGGTGAAAACCAAACACAGCATATCAGCACAAACACCTCATATCAACTGTCAGCACAGTGCTAGAAGGATAATGATTCTGAGTTTGTTTTGCAGCCCCAGGACCTGGACACCTTGCAGTGACTGAGACAACCATGAATTTCTCTGTATATTAAAGTATGAGTGAAATATGAGGCTCTCTGTTTGACAGCTAAAGGAATCAAGGTGTTGTAATGGCCCAGTTAAGACCACAACCAGACTGAAAAGTCATGCTGGGACTTTAAGAGAGCTGTGCATTAACAAATACATAAAAGCTTCAATGAACTGAAGCAACATTGTAAAGAAGAGTGGAACAAAATTCCTCCACAATGATGTGAGAGACTGTTAAAGTCATACAGAAAAGTACGTCATCAGCCTGTGGTTGTGGTTATGGACAGAAATGTTTTCACATGACTGTGCCTTGTTAACCAAGCCAGCTATCTAGGCTGCTGAAAACTGCCCAGCACTGTGGTACCAATATGCCCAGTTTCAAAACAGATTTAAAAAAAATTCAAATTAAAAGCTTCAAAATTGTGTTCCACAAAACAGCAGGTGACCCTACTCATAATTTATTTATTTTAATTTAAAGTTTATGTTAATGGTGTATTTATAGGATGCTTTACTTAATGCTTCATCGAGCTGATTATAGCTTTCATTTTTCCTATAAATCTTTGACTTGGCAGATTGATCCGTTTTATGTCTTCTAAATACTGAATCACATAAAGAACCTTTAACCTTTGTAATGATACATTTCTTTTGCATATGTTACAATTTTTCTTTTTTGTCAAACAGGTAGACACAGTGCCTCTCAGGTTATACCTAACTGTATCTTTCTTTACAGGTCATTTCAGGAAAGACCCAAACAGCTTTTACAGCCTCAACAAAGATTTAGGACTAACAGAAGGGCGGCTATTCATTTAAGACAAAAACATGCTAAGGATTAGTGCACTTTAAGAGGAAATTTTTAGAAATGGGAACATGGTCTGAACATCTGTCACAGGAGTTTAATTGCCCAGGGAAATCATCCAGGCTTTTTCTAAATGAAAGAGGAAACATTCTCTTCTTTACTTAATTAAACATGAAAACATTCTTTCTTTCTTCTAATTAAAGATCTACTGAGCTGGCCAACGGAAGTAATCTCAGGTGTCTAAGTGTCTCGCCACACTTCATTTCACATCTTTTTAGTGCCATGCCAGCACCAGGAGAGCTCTCTGTCACTGACTATTTATCAGCGCAAAACAAAGAGGGGAACAACTTAACCGAGTAGCTTTGAAGTTCGGCGCTGTGTATTTTTAGTCGAAAGTGCAAGTAGAAGGTATGTTGAGATAACAATAATTGATATACAAAGGGTAAATGGAGCAAAACTCTACTTAAGCAAGGCCGAGTGCCAATCAAGCAAGGTGACTAATGACGGAGAAAAAAACCCATCTGGCTGTTGTGAAGAGAATAAAATGGAGAAATAGTTTAGAATACACTGCAAGCAAGTGTTTTTATCCCTATTCTTCTGCGTAATCTTAAGGGACACAGTGAGATCCTGTACTATCTCCTAAATTGGATAACAGAAAATTAACTTACTTGAAGGCACAAACAGACACGCCAGAGCAGAGAACCTGAAGTCATCCACAGAGACAGCTCATCGCATTTCAGAAACAGGCTATAGTAGGTGTGACCTCCTGATATCTAACCAATTTAAAGGAGATCCAGTCTAGTCACTGCTTACCCAGCATGTCAGGATCCTTTCTGGATGACGTGCACTTGCGCACATGCTCATGCAGTGAATTAGAGATCAGGAGTTATGCTTTAAAAAATTACTTTCCCAAAGAAATAAAACTAGCTGGGTCACCTTACAAGCCCTTTCTCCTGGAGGTTTTACCCACTTTAAATTGCAGTCATTAGCAGAGGAAGCAGTGGAAGAGGAGAGGTAGGTGGGGCCATAAAAGATAATAATGGAACGTTATTGTAATGACACTGTAATATCATTTAAATATCTACAGCAGCGTGATGCCAAAACAAATTTGTCTGTGAAATAAATTAAGTGAATGCAACCTCAGGAGCAATAATGTGATGTTAACAGCACATAGTGTTCCAGCTCTCAATCTCATTTCTTGTCTCTCTCTCTCTCTGTGTCTCATGCATATATAAATACATATATATCACATATAAACACAGCATTAAACTTTACTAATATGACTCTATAAATGGGAATAACGACATGAAGTAAACAGGCTGTGACTTTAAGTATTCTTTAGGGAATAGCTGCACTGGCCTGGCAGGTATACAGTCCTCTGTCGCTCCCTTCCTAGCAGTGTGTGGCAGGTACTCCCTTACCTGGAGTCCCCGCCTGGAGCCTTGGCTTCAAGCAACCGTGGCTACGATTCATCAATACACATGTTCTACATCAGTCGCTGCCAAATGTTTGTACCTAGTCGAGGCAAGTTCAATTTTGAAACGAGAATAGGAGGCAGAGCCTCCAGCTTCCAGGACTCTGTTTTGTCGAGCCATTTCCATTAAGATTAGGCTTAAAACCTTCCTTTTAGATAAAGCATACAGTTAGGCCTGGATCTAACCCTACATCTGAAAGCATGTTGATTTGCTCTCCTGATATTTAGACTGTAGTATTGATATTTTAACCTTTTTTAACCTGGATCTGCGATCATTTGAATTGATTTTGTAATCAAGCCTTGGCTTAAATTTCATGTTGCGTTCCTTAAACTCGTGCTGTTACCTGCCCACTCTCTGTAACCCAATCAGAAAATACCAGCAATACATTTTAAAAAAAGTTATTTATTGTATTATTTATTTATTTATTTATTTATCTGTATAGCTAAAATGTTGGTTATTATTTTAAAGGCTGAGATAATGACAGAACATTAACACACATATTAGAATTTTGACCTGATAAGGAATGTTTCGTTTTCTTTTTGGCAGTGTCAAGCTTCCACATTACAAGTCAAGTCAAACTGTTAGGATTTCCTAGCCGTGAATAAATCAGTTAAACATGTGATCTTTATCTGAGTGTTTTGAGTCCATCTTTTCTGACTATCATGAGTAGCATATTGTAAAAAAAAAAAAGAAAAAAAGAAAAGCTCTCCATGCAGTATTGGATGCCTTTTGAGCTAACATGCTGTAGCCATATATGCTCTTTACATTTGTGATGGGTGAATAATGTATTTTAAATGATGTACACCTTTTCAGCGTACTTTGGAGGGAGGTTATTTGCAGTTTCTCTGTAAATGTATGCTGTCCTTGTACTTCCTCTCTCTGTATAATCCCAGATAATGTTACTATCAGGACTATGCAGGACTCCTTGTTCTTCTCATCACTGGACATTTTGGCTGCATGTTTGAGTTTGCTGTACTGCGGCAGAATGGATCTTGGACCAGTAGACACTTCCTGTGTGTTTTTTTGACAATGAAGAAGAATCTAAAGACCGAAAATGTTTTGAACTTTTGTGCCCATTTGTCTTTTTGCAGATTCAAAAAGTCAACAGATACAACAAATGGATGTAAATAGTGAGAGATAAAAAAATAGAAATAGTTCTTTGTTCTTTTCCTTTTCTTTCTCTTTTGTCTTTTGGGCGAGCGTGCTGACAGCACTCCTGCATTTTGCTGTAGAGGTATCTGTTGCTTGGAGTCACATCTGCTGAAGGAATCAAAGAGACATAGAAAGAATTAATGTTCTGCCAGACGAGTGTGAGCTGACAACCCACTACTTGTTAAGCAGTCTTGGCTCAAAACAAGCTCCTCGTCACTTCCTCATGAAGTGACCTTCATAGCATGTCTGTACATCTATTTTTAACAGAAAATGAGACAGACCTATTCACTGCAACTGCAAGGCAAAGTAAGTGAATTTCTTTGGTTTTTGGATTAATCTGAATTATTATCCTGAGGAAAGGAGCAACAGAATATCTAATAATCGCTTTTTCGGTTCAACTTTAACCTCTGATACTTAATTGTTATGACTTCTTATTCATGATGGCTGCTGCTTATTGTGCCGACATGTGATTTTGTTTCATGGTTCATTCAAGACAGGAACAAATATAAGTGCAGGACACTCTTGAAAGCAGTGTTTCCACACAGTATACTGGGATCTCTAACATTCACTGGTGGGCAGCTGCCAAAGCTCCATTCACTAACGAAAAACTTGAGTGAAACATGACATGCTGTTTGAAGCTCTACGGAAAGCAAATACGCTGATCGTTTTTACGCTGATTGTTTTGAGAAATTATTTTCTCAAACCATGATTTGCAAGGTCAAGACTGTCAAAAAACAGACACTGCCACTTGTGTCTGATGCTGCTGAAAAAAAATGAGTCAAATTTATTTCCGATGTTTTCTGTTCAGTTCAACCAGTTTAATCAATGTGCAATCAACTGGTGGTGATTGCACATTGATTAAACTGGTAAAACTGGTGGTGGTGTTTTCAAAATTTCATTTAGCTTAGAGAGCATTTATAATGAAGTCCAATTTCATTCGAGCTCGAAGGTTATGGCCTGTATTTGTATAGCGCTTTACTTAGTCCCTATGGACCCCAAAGCGCTTTACACTACATTCGGTCATCCACCCATTCACACACACATTCACACACTGGTGTTGGCAAGCTGCATTGTAGCCACAGCTGCCCTGGGGCACACTGACAGAGGCGAGGCTGCCGGACACTGGCGCCACCGGGCCCTCTGACCACCACCAGTAGGCAACGGGTGAAGTGCCTTGCCCAAGGACACAACGACCGAGCCTGTCGGATCCGGGGCTCGAACCAGCAACCTTCCGATTACAAGACGAACTGCCAACTCTTGAGCCACGATCGCCCCATGGTAACGTAAAACTCACTTCTCTGTGGAAGGTGAAACTGGTGTTCCAGCAGCTTCCAGTTCATGGCAGGATTGAGCCTTGGTGGTTCCTGGATTGTTCCTGAACATCCAAATCTCATCTGAATGTGACAGTGGTGACACATGTGAATAACTTGTTCTTAAATATGGTCGCTTGAACTGGTGATTTCAGAATCGGAAGTTGTTGAGAGATCTCTCCAAGAGATTTTGCCAGCTTGTGTAAACCTACAGTTCTCCTTAGATCTTCCCTCAGTAACACTTATTAAAAGGTTTGAGTGAGCATATATTTGAGCCTGTATGTAGTAACAATCCAAAAATCCCAAAGTCCAAAAATGAGCGGTTCAAAGACATCATTAAAACCCCAAATTACCATGACATTCATTCCCATGATGAGTGCATGTAAACTTCTGCCCACGACTGTATGAAATGAAACTGGACCAGTCAGTTCTTTTGAAGTGAAGGGAAGTACAGCAGTCTTCAGGTCCTGCTCATCCGAGCTGGCAGAAACTGTCACCGACTGTCAGACAGTGCAGCACACTCCTGAATGTTTTATCTACTTGCTTGTGGCTGTATGTGTTCTGTTCAGAGGTATATCTTCTTCTTTTTTCTGCAGATTGAATCCCGCTGTCACTGAAAAGATTGGTTTGCTCTATTCTCAGTCCTCAAAGTGTACTCTAAGCTCTTCAAATTCCTTTCTAAACATGCCAGAGTTTCAAATTGAATCAGGGTTTTATTTGATACATTAAAACAGCTGTCATAATCCTCAAATTCTCCAGCTGTGCATTGTTTATTAGGCTGACACCAGCAGGAAAAGTAATTACAATCCCTCAAATTTGTGTCTATTCTGTGTGCTTGGTGTCTGACAAATGACATTTGTTTAAAAATGTGAATTAGAACCTGTGCAAGCGTCTGCGACTCTGCACTGAAATAATATTTTGATCTATAGGTCTGCTATAGACAGAAAAAAAGAGGATTAATGAGTGTGTGTGTGTTTGTTTTTCTGCCTGCACTAACACACTAAAAATCTTCGTCCAATCAAAGTTACTTCTCTCCGTGCTCCTGATGTGCTGCCCTTTAAGTCCACAGGGTTGACAGCGGTGACACGGGAAGAGTTTTTGTCACGCAGCTTCTTCCAGAGATAGCTGAACGATGCTTTCGAAGTTTCCTTATTGGGAAACTTCTCACCACAGAGTACACAAGTTACCATGGATAATCTTGCACAAACACAAGTGGATACATGCTCAAAGACACTTTTCCAGGTTCCATTTCAGTGAAGTGAGGAGAAGAAAGCAATGAGCACAAATAGAGAAAGTAAGTACAAGTGAGAGAGGTTCAAATGGATGTGATGAAGGAGGGTGAAATTACTGAGATCAGACAATCTGAGGCCACACTAGGATTGGGCTGCACGAGACACGAGGAGCAGTGGAGTGTGCTGAACACGGCTGGGACTGATGGCAAACAGTAAGCAGGCGGCTCGGGGGGGATTTTTATCTTGAAGCTTAAAATCACTGCAGATCAGATCAGCTGTCCCACATTCTGTAATAGTTACATGCTTTCAACATGCAGGAGAAGTATGTTGACTGTAAATGTTAATTAGCAATACTGCTACTAATAATAAAAACAATCTCTAAAATCAATAATAACAGCAAATTTCACCTTGTCCATGTTGATTAGCATACAAGGTTATCAAATCTGCTTATACATTGCTTTGTACTCCCTTTATAGCACTGGTTGGATAAAACTTATGAGTTTAACCTGTTTTGGAAGCTAAAGTAGGACAAAAGCAAAGCCTCACTTTATGCAGGGAGCCAGCAGTGCCAGAGCCTGTGTGACAGCTTGTACATTTTTAGCAAATTAATCCAGCGTTGCTTAATGTTGTCTCAGAAACCACACAGAAGGAAAAATCTTAGGTTAAATATTCCAGCAAGTTTAAAGTACTTCATATAATTATCTTACAACAATTCTGCGAAATGCCCACAGTTATCCCTAACTGAGTATAGATTTATCATTCTAACAATAAGCATAAATGAAACAACAGAGTGATGGGGGTGACACGCACAAACTGGCTCCCAGCTGAAATTGATTATATTAGCCAAAGACCACTGAACCGCATTTATATGTCAGCCGTAGCTGTGTTATTATACTGTCTGTTTTGTAGAATAATGTGTCGATATGAAACATTGCTAAACAGCATAACTGTCCAGTGAAAAATATGTACCTCTAAAACATTCAATTTTGTCAACCAATAACAACAGGGCTGTTATGAGGTTTGAATTTTGCAAACTTTCCAGTGGAGTGGGATTTTTCCTGTCTAACCTCTCAACCTATCACAACTGTAAGTGCATGCTTACTGCTTCCACAGGAATCAAGAGAATAAGTAGAAGCCAGGTGCTGATAACTGAATGCATTTGATTAATTGATCATCAGCACATGTGAGCACCTCTAAAAAAGCAGAGCTTTTGGAGCATTCAGGTGTGTGTTAGCACAAGCTTTCCAAGAGTGGACGTCCCAGTAAATTCACCCCAAGGCCAGATGGTGCAATTCTCAGAGGAATTGCAAAATACTGACAAAAAAAAAAAAAAAAGGGTTTTGCAGGAGAAAGCATCTTCTCTCTAAAACGAACATAGCAGCACAGGTTAGCTTTGCAAAATTTCATCTCATCCTATGCCTAGCATCCTCCTCTGTCACACCAACCCCCTGCATGTGCTCCCTGACTTCTTCCATAAATGCTCGCTGTGGTTTTCCTCTTTTCTCCTTATATACGCACTGTCACTTGTCTTCACATGCCAAAACCATCTCAGCCATGCCTCTCTAATTTGGCCAAACCACTCAGCCTGTGCTGTCTCTCTCATACACTCATTTCTAGTATTTCCAGTTTAGGGCACTGCAAATGCAAATCTTCATATTCATCATCTTCAGCTCTGCCACCTCCAACTCGGCCTCCTCTTTCTGTCAGTGGCACACATCATAGCAGGTCTCACTACCATCTCGTACACTTTCCCTTTCATTCTTGCTGTTACCCAGTCACAAAACACCTCTCACACTCATCTCCACCTGCTCCACCCTGCCTGCACTTTCATCTTCACCTCCCTTGTGCACTGTCAGTTGTTTTGGATGGTTGACCCCAGGTATTTAAACTCCTCTGCCTTCACTACCTCTACTGTTTTTCTACCTGCTTCCCACTCATTCGCACACATATATTCTGTCCTGCTTCTCATTTGAGGACTATCATTCCTCAAATGAGTTATTAATAGTAAAAATATAAATCCATATTCATATTTGTTTGTTTGTTTTGTAATTAAAACACTTTTAAAGGTCCCCATACGTGAATAATGTGTTAGCAGTTAATGAAGTAAAACTAAAACACAGAGCATTGCAAAACTCTATTTGAAAAAGAAATGTTAACTTTCTGAGTCGGCATTTCCATCTGCTCCCCCAGGTTGTGAACTTTGGCTAAATTTAACCTTACATTATTATTCCAGTGGCACAGGTAGCCCGGAGGGTAATGGTGTGAAAAGAGAAATATAAATATCATCATGAGACCATAAAATATTTCCTTCTCTTCAGATCGATATCAGGCAGGTGTGCAGTCCTTTGACCCGCTGACATTCAGCTGTTCAGTCAGAGCTCGGGCTGTCGACCAGAGGAGGGGTGAGCTGGAAAACGCTGGTTTCAGGTAGCATGTTTTAGACTGTAAAAAAATATGACAACATTATGGGGAAGACAAGCAATGTTTGTGCTGACAAAATGATTGTACTGAATAGAGTGCGGTTTAATGTAGTTATGTTACGTTTGATTATGCAGTGTGTTATATAAACAGCGTAGGCAGTGTGGTTAGTTCTGCTGGTTCCTTTCAGCTCTCAGTAAAAGAGATGAGTCAGTGAACAGATATGTAGCTCCTTTATGGCTTTGTGAAAGGTGGACTGACTAGACAGCTTTTAATAAAAGGATTTTTCTCAAAGCGCTACCCATGCACATAAAAGTCCTCTTTCAGTGTATACCAGTGTTTAGCTAATGATCTACCTGGGTGTTTGCAGCTGCTCCAGACAACACAAGGGGCAAATTGGCTCGATCATGTATTCGGCACGGCAACCGAGCGGTTCATTTCCCGCTGACTATTCAGGCTATAGTGGAGATGCACATCCAAGGCAAACCTCTCAGTGGGATAGCATTGTCTGTTTTATTGTATTGGATAATAATTCTATATCACACTGTGTATAATGCTATGTATTTAATCTGTTTATCCCATAATTTACTGGATTTTCATTCAACCTATAAGCTTAAGATATATATCTCTGACATGGTTTAGTAGTTGCTAAGAGGGAAAACAGAAAATGAAGAAGAAAAAAGGAGGAAAACGGGAGGAGTGATATGATAGGAAAGGAGCGGGATGAGAGGAATACGCTGCAGGTTAATATGATGAGTTGGTGCTAGATTCGATCAGCTCTGCTTGTTTGACCCAACCTTTCCCAGCCTGAGCAACCAATCATAGTAAAGCACCGACCAAACCGATAAGGCTGATCCAATCAAAAATCAGCCAATATAGTGGGGCGTAGAAGCTAGAGTACAAACACAGAGTAAATGAAAAAAAAAACCCAACCAAAAATAGACAAGTTCTAAATAAAAAAAATAAAATAATGCAGATTTTATACAAAGCTCATCATCGTTTTAATAAATGTCGATCTCCTTTGCTTCCTGAACTGATTGTATATTTCTTTGTTGAGGAGTGATTGGATCAGTCAAGTGTGTTGGAAGCATCCCCGGCACTGGTAGATGTGTACGGCAGATGAGAGTGAGCGTGGAAAGGGAGAATATCAGAGCCCATACTGAAGAGGGAAAAAAAAAACTCAAGAGCAACATGAATGCGTTTCAGAGCAGCTTAGTGATGTGCTAGAGGAGAGAGCTCACAGAAAATAATTGGATTTCATTTTGGTCTGCAGGCAAAAAAATAAATAAATAAAAAACACAGTAGATGCATGCCGTCTCCTCAGAGCTCCAGCTACAGGTATCATAAAGCCGAAAAATGTTTGAGTTCTTTGCAGAATTCATATAGAAAACAGACAAGAGCTGAAAACTTTTCTCTAAGTTCCCTTAGTGCTTCATGAAAAACTGCCCCTCCAGTCTCTATGTGTAGAAACACTGCAGTAATCACACACACATTTATGTGGATACCAAAGAACTGATGACTAATTTATCACAATAAGCTGTTATTTGCTCATCAACACCTGTTGTTTACTTTGAGAGAAGGCCATGTGGTGGTGATGTGGCAGATTAGTATTCATAGAGTATTTCTGGGTTTGCTGCCATAAAGATGCCCGCAATAATGACAAGATAGTCAGCCATAACAACATCTGCATTAGGAGAAGGCACATTTCTAGTCAAAGCGAAAATCTCGAATGGTAATTAATTTTACCTAACAGGGCTCCAGAAAATGTTTTACTTTTAGTTACTATCTAAAATAACTAATACTTTCTATAATTTTGCAACAAGATGAAAAAGGCTGCAAAGAAAGAAAGAAAGAAAGAAAGAAAGAAAGAAAGAAAGAAAGAAAGAAAGAAAGAAAGAAAGAAAGAAAAAGGCCTCACTATCAGACTGTATAAAACAAAATACTTAATACTACGTATCGTCTCGTTTCAGTTCTCTCTGGGCTTTCAGTAACTCTCCGTGTATGCATATACAACACAAAAAAGGTGAGAAAAAAGCAAAGCAACACAAGAAACTAACACTTGCTACAATGCAACACTCTGATGAAAAACATCTGGCAATACATTAACAGGAACAGTTAGAGCTTTCATGTATTAGTGTTTAATAATTTATATTTAAACAAGCCCAAGCGGCCAGACGTCCCAAAAAACTGCAGTACATTCTTTCCCATTCTCATCCTCGGTTGGATGTCAGCTTCACTGTGTCTGCACGTCTAAATTGAGTTTCTAACATTGATTAGGTTGTTACATGAAGTTTATTTTTTTTTATAAGAATTATCTGATTAATAATATGCCTTATTGTGTACTAACAAACAATGTGTGCACCAGTTGTTTTGTTTGTTTTTTTTAATTGAAAGTCAGCATCCAGTCAGTTAAACTTCTGGGATATTGATCTGCTCAGTTAAGTAGCAGAGGGGCTTGTTAATCAGTTTCAGCTGCTTTGGTGTTAATGAAATAATAACAGGTGCACCAGACGGGCAACAATGAGACAACCCCTAAAGCAGGAATGGTAGGGCACTGCCGGAGCCCTGCAAAATTACCTACAGCAGGCCACTGGTTTGAATGTCTCGGACTAGCAGGAAACAGACTTCATGAGTGTGGCCTGAGGCCTGATGTCCTTGCGTGGGCCCTGTGCTTCCTGTCTGGCACCGTGAAGCCCTATTAGCATTTGCCATAGGATACCAGTACTGGCAGATCCAACACTGATGGTCTGTTCTGTTCTCAGATTAGAGCAGGTTTACTCTGAGCACATATGACCGATGTGAAAGACTAAAATGGCCTGACACATCACTTTTTTCACTTTGATTTTTGGGGTGGCTTTAAATTCAATCCGCTGTAGGTTGATAATTTTCCGTCAACTGATGTGGAATTGTTTCATTCCAAACACATTACCCAGCAGGGTATGAGTGAGAAAATACAAGAGCCATCCCGTATCTCCTTGAAGTTTTCAGCAGACTCTATCAGTCTTTATAACTTTAAAATCTTTTTTCTTTCCCCCTAACCCTTACATAAAACGCCGTCTTCTGCCAGAGGTACAGTTTTTAAAATTCACTGATATCCATCTGCAGACATTGCTGCGATACATTCTTTGCATCTTCCTTCGAGTCATGGGATGAGGACTTGTGTTTCTTTGCCTCAGCTTTACAACACGTTTCAGATCTCTGCCTTCAAACAAACCCACCTCTGCTAAATGGCTTGTCATGAATATTAATGTAAATGTCCAATAAACATTAATGAGATCGCGAATAAATCCTGCTGATGAAAATACCCACTCTCTTAAAGGGACAATTTTCCAGTGTGCAGCTGGAGAAAAAATAGCTAGTTAGAATTACAGGACATAAAGTGGTCATCTAGGGACACACATTTTTACAGTCTATTAATCTATGAAAAATTAAAGGCTCTCAGTTATCCCCGAGGAGATTACAGCACTTTGTCTTTCAATATAGTAACTCGTTTAGTGGTGTCCAAGTACAGCACACTGCAGTTCCTATTGTCAGGAGGCCGTGAGCCTGAAAAACTGAGCACCTGCACCAATTTTTTTTGCAAACAGCTGAACAAAATAGGTCAAAAAAGAGGATGCAAAACTCCTGATATTGGTATTCTTTAATTGGAAGAGACAAAAATATGCAACCTTCAAATTCCTTTCACTTGTTATTTTTATTTCAAAGTGACAAGAGACGACTTTCTCTCACAGCAGACGAGATTTTATCAATTTTACACAGGAACATATTAAAATCATTTGTCATTATTCTGTCACATTCATAATGTGACAGGACTGAAGATACACAGATTTCTTTTTATTTCCAGTTTCCTGAGCAGGGAGGAGATGTCCAAACAACAGCTGTTATTGCTGCTTTGCTTGCTTTGAGATTTCAAATGCTGGCTCGCAGAGCCGATGACAGTAAACAAGCGCTCCCGCGTGCAGATGACAAAAACAAATAGTTTCCAATCTCATCAAAGCCCAGGCGAACTGTGGTGGATTTACAAGCCAAGCTGCTGCCAGCGTCCGACTATCAGAGATAAAAATATTCTGTATTTCTTCCACATTAGTGGAAATTATGACACTGGAATCAGAAGATCTTCTACTCTGTGACTGGCTTACATGACGGGATGTTGCTAATCTTTATATTTGAACGATGTTGCCAGTTTGATCCACCTTTAGCAGGAATAGTTTTGGTGTCGGTGAAAGTTTGTCATAATTTACAATTCTGAATGAAAACAAAATAGTTGAGACAAAAATTAAAGAGCATATTCAAGTAAATGTGAGTTTCACAAGGAGGATTAACGATGATGCTGATTTGGCTCAGGGGGAGGGAGTTAGAAACTGAGGAACTTTGCAGCGCCTTCACTGTTATCAGCAAAATCTAAAAATTGATTCTTTAACTCACAGGGAGACAGAGAGGGAGGCAACTGTGGGTGTAATAAGCATCCTGTCTCCTGTAATTTGATAAAAGCCTCTCAGCAGCATTTTTGGATGAGCTGGAGGCGGCTGATTGACTTATGAAGGGCCAAAATAAAGGGAATTGTAACAATCCAGATGCAATTGTTCTTGTGAAGATGGGTAGTTGTAAAGGGAAGTAAAAGGCTTAATTTCTGTTATGATCTGGAGGGGGAAAACTTTATGATTTGTTTTATATACAGTGAAAAAGAAAGTTTTCAAAGGGTCCTGCTGAAAACTAAATAGACCCCACGATTTGGTAGCTTTCAGAATCACCTTCAACAGGAATAACTTTAAGCTACTGTTTTCTGTATGACTTCATCATTTTCTCGTCATTGTTGTTGAAGAATTTTTCTTTCTACACTTTACAATGTTGCTTCATTCATTGACGTTTGCAGGCATTCATTTCTGCACAGCTGTCTGAAGGCCTCGCCAAAGCATTTCAATCAGATTGAGGTCTGGACTTAGGCTGGCCCATTGCAGCACCTTTATTCTTTTCATTTTCAGCCATTCTGTTATAGATTTGTTGGGTCATTGACCTGTTGCATGACACAGGGCCAAGATTTAGCCAAGGCCATAGAAAGTATAGGGGTGCTGGGAGTGCTCCAGCACCCACTGTACCAAATGGCAGAGATGACATCATGGCCCTGCTTTTATTCTTTAAATAACACAAAAAATCACAGCCAAATAATGTAACGTAGCAATGACCTGTAGCTAAGAAAAAGGTGCTTTTTTCAAAATTAGCTATCAGGTAATACCTATCACATGCTATCAAAAAATTATCACTCTTATATTTTGTGAACTACTATCTCATAAAACCTCAAAACACCTGGATTTGTCCCCATCTTGGATCCAACAAAGTGATCGTTCTCCAACCTGTGATTCAAAACATTAAATCCATGCATCCAGATTAAAGTACTATGAGTATGAGTTTAACATTAGCATTAGGCAGTAATTCCACTCTACCACCTTTGCTGCAAAGGTCTATGTTGCATGCTATGCAAATTTGGCTTTTGGGCTTGACTGCTGTGTCTTAAGAGGCCTCATAGTTGCAAGACTGGGACACTTTTTAGTGGTTTCATAATGACTTTGCTCATTGTGCACACCCTGTCACCGATTAGAGGTTTAATAATTGTACTGTTCATGTTAAAATATTGTTTGTAAGCCTATATATTGCTGTCCACCAGTTGGGTTAAGTTTATCCTTGTCTGATGTATGCAGCGAGGTTAGAAGGTGACAAGATGAATGAAATTATATCTAAATGTTAAATAAAAACTTTTAAACCTTTTATCTTATTATAGCCTCACATGTCAGCACCTCCAACTTCAGGGCCATTTCCAATGTCTTTGGCTTAAACTGACAGTTGACCTCACACGTCACCCACAAAGTATACAGATGAGTTCATGCTTGACTTAGTGACCACAAGGCGACCGGACCCATTGGTTGCAGGACAACTGCCTCTAATAGTTAACAGTCCAGCCAAGATAGCTCAGAAGCTAAAGAGACATAGCTTCCGACACAATGAAGCCAGTAATAAACTCGAAAGTTTGAAAATAATTTCAACTTTAAAAGTGAATGGTGCTAAAGACTCACAAAAAGTTTTACTTTGAATCTTAGATGTGATCTTACCATCTAGAAACATCCTGCTGAAGTCTGAACTGTGCAACAGCAGGTTGTTCTACCCTTTTATTCCGGATCTGGCTCCTGTTCATAGACGGCATCTGCAGTCTTTAATCTCCACATGAAGCCATTACTCATGGTAAATAAGGAAATTTGCATTATTCATTAGGTAGTATTTCGATTGGCTGGAGGTGAACCTGGGGCCAGACTTCAAGCCTATTGGAATAAGTTTTCATGAATAATGCAAACCTAAATAGCTTTCAAAACAGCTGGAAGACAGAGGGGGATCTGGGCTGTAAGGAGAGATGGATTTAGAGAAACCTACACAACTTTTAGGGGATAAAATTTAAAAAATATATTTATAAGAAACTCAGTATGTCTAAAAATACATTTTTTAAAAAGCAGTATCAGTAAAACCAAACCATGCAGGAGAGCTGGGAACTCATAGGTTTATCTAAAAACCTCTCCCAAAGCTTGACAGAGAAGCAAGATAAACAAGTTACATTTATTATAGATGCAAAGAGGGAGAGAGGCAATTAGGGGCACATGAATAAAATTGAAAAAAAAAAAAAGCCAAACCTCTTCCACAGGTGACTACCGTGGAATCAGGAAAACAGGTGCAAGTAATAACATTTAACTGTCACTTTTCCATTTATGAGTGCCAAAGCCTGTGAGTCAGCATGAACAATAGCTCAGTGTTTGGTATGGACACACACAAATGACATACTGATGTTACTAATGTTTGGGAAGGTGAAATGCCAGTGAGAAAGGTTTGGACATTTACTTTCAGTTTAAGCTCTTACCAAAGGTGACCCTTTGAACACATTAAAACAGTATGATCACTTTCACATGCCATGACCTGAATTTTATGAGAAATTCAGGTCATGGCATGACAGACAGAACCTGACAAACTGTCTTGAAAAAATATTGTCATAATTATGATTTACTTTATATCTTTTTTGTAATTGCTGGTTAATATAAATGTCTGTTGTTGGATTTTTGATCATTTGTTCATACTCTGTAACAGAATAAGGCTGACGCTGTCGTAAGCAGTGTGGGATGTTATCTGTAAATAGCTTTTGCTGCCCGAGTACACCACCACAGAGGATTTTAAATGAAAAAATGATTGAAAAGTAGACTTTGAGCATTAAATCAACAGTTAATTTTGCATTAAATATTTAGGAATTTAAGCCATTTTTATACAGAACCCCTCCATTTTCAGGGGCTCAAAAGTAACTGGACAGACTAACATAATTTTAATATTAATAAATATAATCATTGTTTTTAATACTTTGATGCAGTCAATGGCTTCCTGAAGTCTTGGACCAATGGACACCTAATTCTGCTCTGTCAGGTCTGTAGCCACCAACAGTTGCTGCTTGTCTGTGCGTCTCTCCATGCAGTTTCGTCTTCTGGAAATGAAAAGCTGCTCTGTTGGGTTGTGATGATGTGGCTGACTTGACCGTTGGAGAATATCCCATTTATTCGCCTTAAAGAACTCTTACGGTTTGTTTTGCAGCATCCTTTGGCGCATTATTCATTTGTGTTTTGGCTGAATATGAGTAGAGAGTTCAGCCCCGTACACTTCGCGATTCATCCTGCTACTTCTATCAACAGTCACATCATCAGTAAACATTGGTGGCCTGTCTCCACTAACAGCCTTATATGCAAATGTCAATGCTTCTGTTTCTATCTGTTCATGTTTCTAAAGTGAAATCACCATGGTGATCACCTAAAGTCTCTTTGGGCTGGTTTTTATCCTTGCTGTCAGCTTTGTGCTAATATATGAAAATGAAAAGAAAAGTAGTGTGTGTGTCCGTAATAGGAAGGGATTTGTGTTGGTGTGTGGGACTGCAGCCTATAGGTTTGTATTATTAAATAATAATTATGGGAAAATGCAAGTGATTAAGTAACAGATGGCATTACGTAAAGTAAAAAGTATGTTTAATTCATTACTTTTCTTGAGTAACAACCTCAACATTGCCTTTATCCACATACTATAGCAAGAATGCCATTACTACACCCAGGGGGCAACTTTTTGTACAGCTAGCAGTAACCTACTGTCATGAGACACAAAACTACAAATAGACAGCAAATGTAATATAAAAATAAAACTGGGTTATTTAAAAGGCCATAGGCAGCTGGGAATAAAGACTTGTGAGTCTGTTTGTCTGGCATTTTAAGAGACAGACAGGAACAACCTGAACTCTATAGACCGGGGTTTACAAGGATCAGGTCTTCTTCAATATCTCAATCTTGAACAAAAGAGAAAGGTCATCTGAGGTGGCTCAAGCAATTTTGCTGCAAAACTCAATAATACCCATTGTAGAGTAATAAGAAAGGGTTAAAACATCAGAATCTACCTCTTACTTTACTGATATTTCAGTGTGACTGACTTCAAGGCAAATGACGAGCATAATGGACTGTGTAATGGTACATAATGTTAGGATTACCCACAAACAAACTGAAAAACACACCAATAATAACTATAAGATGGAAAGCAGGTCCGTAAACTTTTAATTAGTTTAACAGAAACGCACACTCTGTCTAAGCTGCAAAACATTAATAAGTATAATCATCCCAGAAATGTATTCATGAAAAATGTGGGGGGGAAAAAAAGTGTCACAAAGTTACTGCAGAGTCTCATTTTTCTTCGGCATTATCAGGCAATTAGTTCCTTTCATTTATCACACATTGGGTTCAGCAGACAGTATCGCCTATAAAAGACACACATGTATTTACGCGCTCTCTCTCTCCTGCTCGCACACATATGCGCATTTTCTCTAATGACGGGCATGCATGCGGAGGTGCCAGCATGGGGGTGCACACACGCGCTCATGCACACATCTCATTTCCAGCAGGATTAGCATATCATTTCACAGAATAAAGAGAAACTCCTGTACACGTACACGCACACGCAGTGAAGAAGAGGCAGCAGGTTTCTGCAGATTAGACACATATTCGTGGATGCTCAGGACTGACATCGTCTGAGAGAGCAGATAATTTGTCTCTAGTTAGTTCTGATATGATATAATGATCACTTTTGTGAGAGAAAATTGAGAATGAGAACAGAGTGGCTGCTTACAAAGTCTGAGGGAAAGACGCACTTTATAAGAGAGGTGATGTCTACAAGCTGGAACAGGCTTATTTGGTTTAGTCGTGTACAGAGAGAAGGTAGGGGCAGCTCATGGGGGCTCAGATGGGAGCTAATGTGCACACCTCCAAAATCCCTGCTACCCATTATCTGTATCTGCAATGACGGCTGGTTGAGCAGAGAAAGCTATCCAGGACCACCAAGGTGGAGCCAGCACCCAGCTATGAATTAATGAGACTAGGACCAGCAACAGCATACACACAGACTATTTTATACACTTTCCCCACTCCATTCCCTTTCTCTTAATAAATCCTACCCTGCTTCCTAATGTTAATGTTATGCCTAGTACATCCTCTGCATAATACTCACACTAATCAAAAAGGAATGGCTTTTGACACGATGAGCTGGCTTAACTATTACCTTACATCTCAAAAGACAGCGATGCATGGTGTGTTTTAAAAGTTTATTAAAACACACCAACAGTTATCACTGGTTCTCTGTGTGTTTCTCTTAAAGGACCGTATTTTGGGAAACATGCTTATCTGCTTTTTTGCCTGCTACCGCTGTATGAAGTATGAAGGGAGCTTAGTTTAGCAGAAAAACTGGGGGTGTTTTTACATAAATTTAAGTCATTTATGTCATTTTTTTGAGATATAAACCAGTGCGCTCAGCTTGTAGGTCACAAAAGAATAGTTCCAGCACTTTTTAAGATCATTTAAGACCATAACTTGGATTTAAAATTGTCTTTTTTACTGATTAAACAAATTCATCTGTGTGCTTTGAAGGTACTGCCTTCTTTTGTTTTCCTAACCTTGAACCCACAACCAACCCCATTCCCAGTTTTTGAGGCCACAAAGGCCACTTTCCACGTCCCAGAGTCTGTATGGTTGGGTTCACTTGGATCTTCTTCGGTGTAGGTGATTTAAATTTTGTCATTAGACGATGAGTGTGAGGGTCCATGTAGACATCCACATGCCTGCCTGCTACTACTTCGCAGAGAGCTAATCAGCCTGCAAAAAATCTCACTTACCTACTATATACATCTATCTTCTTCCTTTGACAGTAAACATCACAACAGTTACTTTACTGACATGTAACAGGGCATATCGCACTAAAAATGACTGTTACGTGACTGCTGCCGAGCCCCTAACAACCTATGTTTGCTAGGGAAAACCAGCCAGGCTGCTGGATGTCACTTCAGTAGCAAAGATGCAACGGTGTTGGCTGCTATTAGATTTCCACAGTCACCTGTAATTTGCACGGATGATCCTAACATGATTGCAAACATTTTCCATCTACTTGAAAACTGCCCAAAAAGGTGTTATGAAGGTTTTTTGGTGTACACTGTATATCTCCATCTTTCCCTAGCAACTTGTATAGTTTCCAGGGAGTCACTGACTGGTCTCTAGGCCAGTGAGACCTCAACCTCAAGGTAAATGGTTCCTATTCCAGTCCTATACTTTACCAACAGCGGCCTCGTAACATTAAAATTCAGCCACTTGCATGAAAGCTGAAATCAAAAAGAAATGCACGTGCCAGGTTAAGGCTCTTATACACCACATCCGCTACTCTTAAGTTTTAAGATGATGTGATTGTAGCTGCTGGTAAAAGGAGCAAGAGAAATAACATGTCTCGAAAATATATACGAGAGTTATCTTTACAGCCTTGGCTCGTATCCACTAGGGACTAAATGTCAGTTGCATTGATTTAGCCTTTTACTGTTAAAATGGTCCTCTCCAATATTTAGGTTAAAACTTGTAGATATGGGTGCATCCAGAAGCAACCCTGAGCTCTGGGTAGAGACTGAAAGAATGAGATTGTGGTACATTCGGTGTAAATAAGGATCATTGAAGGATGGTTGGATCTCTCTTGAAAAGTTCAGTCATTCAGGAGGGAGTCAGCCACTGCTCCTCCACACTGAAGGGACCCAGCTGAGATGGTTAAAGCATCTACCTGGGTGAGGGGTTCAGGGAGGAGGCCCAAGGGTAGACCAAGCCACACTAGATATTATGTCTCCCGGGTGGCCTGGGAACACCTCATTAGTTGAATTCTAGTATTTCTTTTGCATATATTTTGTTACAGCAATTAGTTTGAAATCGGAGTTCACAAATAAAGCTTGGTATCCATCTTTTAAGTACAGTTGGTGCTTTAATTCCACATATTAAGCAGTGATTTTATGGAGGAAAAATATTTTGGTGAATCATCCATTTCTGAGAAACACGGAGTTCTCATCTTGAACACCAGCCCGCCACACACTTCAAACATCACTCCTTTTTGATCACTGCAAAATGACAACACCCTGTTCTCAGTGTGCAAATAATGGAGAAATCAGTATACTCTTCACAGCAGAACTGAGACGACCTGACGCGATTTGCATTTCTGCTGTAGAGCTGGCGGCAGATTCATCTCCTGAGTATGCTGTAATTTGTCTGCATCTGTAATTAGTACAGATACACACGAGGATGTGCAAACCTGATAGGAAATCTGCCTTTTTTTTGCTTTTTGCTTTTCTCAAAAATCAGATAACCACAAGTCAACGTGAGGAAAGTGGCTGGATTTTGTTCTAACGGACGACAAGCTCTGATATAAAACACATGCAAATGGACATTTAATCTGGGATGGATGTTATGAACAAAATAGATAAAGCTGATCATTTAAAAAAATATTCTAGAAAAATGCTAAAAAGCCTGAATATTTCAGCGCGCTTGTATTTTTTTCGTCAGTACGATTCATTATTCTTAGAGGCCCCTGAACTGAGACTCTGGTCTAACAGCTGCTCTGATTTCCAGTGGTGTTGGTGTTTGCCTCTCACTGTTAAAGTGAGCAGCAGGGTTCTCGGCTGTCATCGTGTAATGCCAGAGGGCTTTTCCACTCAGCACTGACTGACCATGTGGATATGTGAGCTCTTTTTGACCCCGTGTACCCTTCACAGAGCAACAACAACAAGCAACAACAGGGCGAGTATTCTCGGCTGGGAAAGCACTACCTGTAATCCTGACAGGAAGCAGACTTTGTGTAAGAGAAAGAAACACCTGCTGCTAGCAAAGCTTCAGCACTTAGCAATCTTTTTGAAGTACAGAGTAGCAGATGTGCTTTAAATCGGTACAGAGAAACATTTACATTTCATACTCTCGTTGCTTCGTCGTCTAAATTAGATGAGAAAATCAATGCAACTTTCATGCAAGTGCGTCTAGCAGCTGGTTAGCTTAATTATGGTTAGCACTGTAACCTTAAAGGGCTCGCTAAACTTAGTCTGTAAAAAAATAAACAAAAGCCACCTGATGATTTTTGTATTTCTCACCTATTGCGACTTGTTATCTAATTTGTTTAAATCTGTTTAAAAGTCATATTATGTTTGGGTTTGTATTTGCTTGACTGCATCTTTGTTTAGCCCAATAGCCCAAGTCTCTGCTGGCTGGTAGCTAACAACCAATTCTAAAATGTCAAACTAGTCCCATAAATCACAATAGCACATTTTCATTACATTTGCATTTACTTAAAGGGAAATAGGTGTTTTAATTCTTCGTGGCAGAAATTCAACAAGGTGCTGGAAACATTTCTCAGAGATTTTGGTCCATGTTGACATGATAGCATCACACAGTTGATGCAGATGTGTCAGCTTCTGTTCCAGCACTAAGGTGCTCTATTGTACTGAGATCTGGTCAACGTGGAGGCTTTTTGAAAACACTTTATAATACGGCCTTTGACAAAGGGGGTAATTCCTCTGCATTTACTTACAAATACTTTAAGAAAGGGAAACTAGAATGAGGGGGTAGCATGTCAGTGTTTTGCAAGAAACAATGAAATGATTACACTATCAGTAAATTTAAATAAAGTTTCAGTGATTTGAAGTAGCATAACTAAATTTAAGTAATAATGTCAAGTCTATCATGTATGATATGTGAGTTTTTCTGAGTTTTTGAGACTTTTCTCCTAAAAACACTCCTGAAAAAAATTGCCAAAAAAGAGCAAAGTTGGATGTATCAAATATATTACAAATTAAAATTCATAAATCTGAATTAAGTGATTTCTGGTAAATTTGTCAGAAGGTTTAATAAACATTTTCTGGCCATTATTGGAGGCTCTGCAGAGTTAAACAGCACAATTTTAATGTATTTTTGAGGAAATATTAAAAATACATTGTACTTCTTTAGGACACGTGCCGTATTATGGAGTAGTTTAATCTTGGCTTTTTACTTTTTAATCTATTTTTTTTTACATCTTTATTCAATATTCATTCTGTTGTTCTGCACCATGGTCTATGTTTTCATGCTGTTTATGCCAAATTCTGACCCCACCATCTGAATGTCACAGCAAAAATCAGGAAGGATCAGATCAGTTAATATTTTTCCAGCCTTGTCTCATCCAATTTTGGTGAGCCTGTGTAAACCCTCTCTTCTCTGTTAACCCTACAGGTGGTTATGTGGGAAAATACCTAAATGCATTGACTTGCTGACATGTGATTGGCTAATTAAATAGTATCAGTTGAAGATGTGTTCCTAAAGAAGTGGCCATGTAAAAATAATTAAATATTTTTAACTTCTTGTGATAATTCAGCAGTTAGTTTCTAGTTATATAACATGGCAAAATGTAGTTCAACAGTCAGGCTCCAAAATGAGCTGTATTTAATAGAGGCCCATAACAGCCATTGCTCACATAAAGCCTATTGTCCATAGGAGCACTCACTGGAGACAAGAGGGGAGAAGTGGTGAGGGAAGAAGATGAAGCAATCATCGAGAAATCAGACCTATTTTATTTATTTATTTATTTATTTTGCTTCACCTTCATGAAATTATCAGACAGACTGGGGGAGGCCACTGCTTTCAACATGTAAAATCCACATAAGCAGCTGCTAAAGAGATTCAAAAATATACAAGAAGGGTCTTTGGGGGCATGCAGTGCTCCAGCCAAGCCAATATCCTGTCTGCCAAATTTGAAAGAAAAAAAAAGGATTCACACTGCTATTGTGATTGTGTGAATATTGTACAAATGGATGGGCGACAAAATGAAGAAAGAGAAGCAGAAAGAGGGGGGAATTTGAACAGACTTCTTAAATAAAAACATCGCACATAACGAGCATGAAAAAGTGTCTGGCACTCCTTACGATAGGTCGACAGGCTAAAGCATGGAGGATTCAAACGCCTAGGAAGTGTCATATTTAGAAGAGCAGAGCAAAAAGTGGTGATTAAAAGTGTTTTCAACACCAAGAGACTGGAGGTGAAGTGTTAGCCAGGAGAGAGGAAGAGTTGAGTGAAGGGGAGGAGCAGCAGTCAAGGCCTGTGCCAGCTGCTCTGTTCTCACGTGGGATGGCTGTAATTAATTTGGACACTTGGCTGCTGGGTGGCATCAGCAATAATGTGTGTGCGTGTGCGCTCGTATGTGTGTATGTGGGCATGCAGGAGCCTTTTATCAGTGAAGACATATCCCCGCCCTCCTACTGTATGTTGCCCTTGAGGTGGCTATTTGCATTAGTGTCAGAGTAGGGCACATAAGCTAGTTGACACACAGGCTTACACACACCCACGCACACACAGAATTCAAAGGAGTCGAGTCACATTAAGTTGGTGTTAATCATTTAAGATCATTTCCGATTTAATATTTTAGCATAAAGCAATATTATTCTGCACGATTATTAACTTTTTTTCTTTTTTTTTCGTTTTGTTTTTAAAAATGTGGGCAAGTTGTCATTGATCTCAGCAGGCGTGCACTTTGAATTTAAAGCACGCTTATTAAAAATGCATTCATGCCTTTTCAGGGCCACGGGGGGCTGTAGACTGCAGCCAGCGCTCGCATACACTGGGTGGAAAACAAAGAAAACTCCTGTATAGTTACAAATTTATCACAGGTCTAACAAAAAATAAATAAAAAAAATACACAATAAGTCACATGCATAAATATGAATGAACATGGCGCACAGTTCATCTGACCTGCATGACTGAGGAGATAATGATATAGAGGGGGAAAAAGTGCACGCGCAGAATGAAAATTCAGGGAAAAGGATCCGTCTCTGGGGTGTTTTTGCATTAAATTATTCTCATTGCTCAGCGCGGACCAGGAGGGTTAAATATCATCTGAAGAGCGGTGTATATGTGCGGGGCCGGGCACAAGCAACCTGAGCCATTCAAATGTGTTTACTGTCGAGTACAAGAAGGAAGATAAAGAGATCCACCAGATAGGAAGCATAAGGCACATCAGCTGTGCAGCACAAAATTAGCAAAGCATTATGATCGAGTCTTTTTTTAATCACTTGCATGCAGCACTTCAAAATGCAATTACACATGGAGCATTCACACAGCAACGCATGTGTATCTTTTTTGGTTTAACAGTAACAATTGTAGGCTCCAATCCCTACAACTGAAAGACTGAGAGAATGTACTGTACAGCTGAGAGGAATGACAAAATTGATCACTACCGGCAATTTATTTTCACACTAAACACAGAAATTAGATTTGCAAAATTAGTTCGTGGAGCTGGAAGTGAGCTTTTGGCTTGTTAAATTGCATATTGATGATTAGCTTGGTGTTGTGAGGGCAGCCAAGTGTAGCAGCATCTCAAACCAACTGCAGCTGAGATAGAGCCAGCGTGTGCGATTTAGCTAATAAATGTAATTCTGAAGTCTCGCTGAAGAAATATTTAGTAACAGCGTAATTTAAGCAATCAAAGAAGGGCTTAGTAAACTTTTCATTTGTGTGTTAAGGGAAAAGCCGCACTGAGCGTGCCTGCTGCGCTTTAACCAGCGGTTTCTGACTGTTTATCTCTGAGCTGGGGTGTGGCTGCCAGCAACTAAGGAAAATTCACACTTTCTCTGTGACTTGCAGTCTGAAACAGCTTTCATGCAGACCATCAAAGGGCAGGAAAGTCATGCAGAACGTTTCACCTCTGGCCCCCTGGGAATTACTGTCACCAAAGGTTGGGTGTTGAATAAGCATCACGCAACTGCCATTGATGATTTCCACACACTGGGATCAGAGGCTGCCATAAGGGGTCCACCACAGTGCTTTGGGAGTGCACTGCAAAATGTTTAAGCTCTGCTCCTGTGGATTGTCTCCCATGTGTCATGTGTAACTTAAACAGAAGGCCACAAGCTGTTCCACAGCTGAATCAGAGTTTGTTTCCTGTCACAAATCTGCAATCATGGTGGAGGCTCAGTCATGGTATGGAGCTGCAAGTGGTGTTGGGGATCTTGTCAAAATTAATACAATTATAAACAAAGAAAAGTATGGTGAGACTTTGATCCACCATGTAATACCATCAAGAAAATCCTTTGATTTCAGTGACTTAATTTTTCAGTATGACAGTGATGCCAAATACATGGCCAGTGCAGTAAAACCACACCTGCATAGAAAAACCGCAGACTGGCCCCCCAGACCCTGGACCTCAAGATTATTGAAGCAGTGTGGGATCATGTTGACAGAGAAGGAAACAAAAGGCTAATATCTAAAGAAGAGCTTTGAATGTCCTTCAAGAAGCGTGGAGAACTATTCCTGAGGATTACTTAAAGAAATAACAAGAAAGCTTGACTAAGAGAGTTCAGACTGTGTTGAAAAATAAAGGTAGTCATACAAAATATTGATTTTCAAACTTATCAGAATTGTACAAACTGTTTTTGCTTTCTATGCCGTATTTTATACTATTTTATGTTTGCACATTTCATTAAATCTCAGCATCTATTCCCCCTTTTCCAAAGAAATCAGGGGTGGCTCAAGACCTTTACAGACTGCTCTAAATAGTGAGGAGGTAGAGTGAATCAATGACATCAAACTCCATATAGCAAAGGATCTGGCCTAGACCCTCAACACCTCCCACCTGGGACAGAAGGTGCAGCAAAGGCTCTTCTTCCTATGGCGTTATTTTTGTGCCACTATTCTGAGCGCACGTGAAAAAATTTTGAGCACACGTAAAAAAAGTTTGCAGGTGCAAGTGTTGTATTTTGAGGAGAAATTTATTCTGAGCGAAGAAAAGCTGAATCTGAGTGAACAAAATTCATTGCTGCGTGCAAAAAATGTATTTCAGTGTTTGCTATTATCCATACACACACACACACACAGTAGCAGCCCCTCTCGCTCAGTTTTTGCATTTGCGCTTGCTCGCAATGTGTTGCTCGCGCTCTCAACATTTCTGCCTGTGCTCGCTCAACTCTTTCTGTACACCGTTATATTTGTGCCACAAAACCAGCCAATCACAGACTTGGATGCAAAAAAATCTGATTGGCTGTTCTGGTCTCCAATCAGCTCGAAATGACGAAATGCGATATCCCAGAATCCATTTCGTCCAAAACTCAAATGAGGCAGTGGCGGAGGAACACAGAGTGGCGTAGTTTGAAATATTACTCTTTCTGGGTCACAAAAGATATTTTCATGCGAGAATGGTGCTGTGTAAACTTCAAATATCTGCTCGATTTATCAAGACATCACATATTTGCAAAAGTGCTCTAACGTTTTCTGAGATGCCTGTTACCTACCAGCTGACCGCATAGCTGGACTGGCCATTGGGCATACCGGACATTTGCCCGGTGGGCCTAAGATGATTTTTCATTTTTATGTTTGTTTGTTTTTGTAACGGTATAAACAATGAAAGGTGGTGGATTAACCAATTGGTCATGATCAACTCTGGGCTGGACCTATTACAATACATCCGTATTGAGGGGAAAAGGAATGCGATTCGTCCCGTACTTCAGCTAGAATGAAAAAAAGACAAAGCTGGAGTTATTCTGTCTTTGCTGCACAGCTGCCTCTTCTCCCCTCATTCTCCCTCCCTCTCCTGTTGCTACTTCAATCATGAAACTGATCAATGATCAGCTGATCGTCTCTTGTTTGTTTATCTCCCACTTTGCGCCAACAACAGCAGCACGTTCAAGCTTGATAAGCTGTTGTTAGAATTTATTTAAAATTTATTTCTAGTATCAGCTGATGTTTGCTGGAGCCACAGCTGTAAAAGCTGCTGCTCATGATATCGGTTTGGAAACATGAAGGTGATACAAATCATACATATATACCAACAAAACAGTGTACATCACTGTCACAACAGCGTTTGTTTTAGTTCAAAGGCTTTATGGTTTTTCCTATAACACCTGGTGGTGTAGTCGGTGATTTTTTTGTCAGTTCAGCCTTATATATTATGTTTAACCCGAGTTCCCACCCGGTCAGTTGGTGGGAAACCATAAAGCCTTTGAACTAAAACAAACGCTGTTGTGACAGAATCGCGAATCGCGTTCCTTTTCCCCTCAATATGGATATATTATAATTGGTCCAGCCCATTCTCGCATGAAAATATCTTAAAAGTTTACTTTGTGACCCAGAAAGAGTAATATTTCAAACTCCGCCACTCTGTGTTCCTCCGCCACTGCCTCGTTTGAGTTTTGGACGAAATGGATTCTGGGACATCGCATTTCGTCATTTCGAGCTGATTGGAGACCAGAACAGCCAATCAGATTTTTTTGCATCCAAGTCTGTGATTGGCTGGTTTTGTGGCACAAATATAACAGTGTACAGAAAGAGTTGAGCGCGCATGGGCAGAAATTTTGAGAGCGCGAGCGAGCGCAAATACAAAAACAAAAACTTCTTTTTGTTCAAAATAAATTTGTCCTCAAAATACAACACTTGCACCTGCAAACTTTTTTTACGTGCGCTCAAATTTTTTTTACCTGCGCTCAGAATAGTGGCACAAAAATAACGCCATATCTTCCTGCAAAAGCTTTAAATCTCCCCTCTCAGCTCTTAGTGAATTTCTGCAGAGTAACAGAAAGCTTTTGCTGCTACTGTGTCACAGTATGGTAAACACTGCAGAGAACCGGAGAGACTTGGCTTGGATAGATAGGATAGCACAAAGGATTGTGGGAAGTGTGTCCCAAATCTAAATACAGTTAATGTATAAGGGGGGATAATAACATAACCGAGGACTTAACCCATCGTGGTCACAGATGGTTTGTACCGCTGTCATCAGGCTAAGGAAACAGGACCATCATGTAAGCTACCAACTGACTGGGGAATACTTTTCCCCCAGAGGTGCAGCTTCCATTACGCCCCCCAAACACACACACACACACACACACACACCATAGTATAATCATTTCAACTGTGCAATACCTACTGCTTACTGTGAAATACCTGTTACACAAATACAGGTGCAGTGCTTGCACCATCCGAGTCTACTGTGTACATCCAGTAGGAACCTGTAATTGTTTTATATCTTATTTGTAACATTTATTGTATGTTTATGCTATATTTGTATCCTATATTTTAATTATTTATGTTTTTTGCTGCTGGTCTTTTGAAATACTTTCAAAGTTACATGATATAATTACAATGGCAGTAAAGCCTTATTTTCTTATCTACTTGCCTTCCCTTCACCAAGCCTAGGGCAACTAAATAACTTGGCGTACTCTGACCATGGTGTAATTAAAGTGGGGCTGCAGTGGTCATGTAGGCACTCATAAGCAACTGGAAAAAACAAAAACAAAAACAAAAACAAGGTCAGAGCAAGCTTTTTTTGACAGTGATTGTTTGGATCTGGACTCTTTTAAGACTTTAGTGGGAATGAGGTCGCACAAAAAATTGATATGGATCACGGAAATGTAAAAGATACGTACACATTTGCCTGTTGTGTTACTTGTTATTTTGTTATTATTTATTTTGCATTTTGTTGCTTTCGGTCTCTGTGATTCTCTGGCCTCTATGCTTCCCATAGATATTGCAGAAAACAATCACTGATTGCACAATGTTTTGTTCCATGATGGAGTTGATCTGTGGGTATCTGACATTGTGTGGAAACTAGATGAATACGGATGAATACGGGGATATTTTCCATAAGCATTGAGACTTGCTTTATCTGAGATTTATATTATGTTCTAAACTTAAGTATTTTATTATGACTGTAAATAGGCCTGGTTATGTTATTCAGGTCATATGGCCTTTTTTCCCCACTCAGTTAAGTACTTAGTTCTTCTATTAGCCTTGTCCATTCACCACAAGGTGACCTTGGTCCGTCGCCGAACAAATGGCACCTATGGGCAACATTCAAACGCAAAACCTCCAGTTATTACACTAATAATTACTAGAGAATAAATCTCAACTACGGCCAGCAGGCTTTAATATAGACATGCAGAGTGCCCCCTTACGGTCCAGCGTGGGTTGTGACAGGAGACAATTAAGAGTGAGTGCTATCATTACAGTGTGAATATGAAAGAATTTCATATTCACTGGAAAGTGGAAGGAAATCAAGGACGGATTAGATGCATAAAAATGAAGATAAATAAGAAAATTTGAGGTACAGTGAAAAAGAGGAAATGTGCATGTGCCATTATGAATATTAGTCAACCTTGGGCCGACTAATGAAGGACAAACCATCGATAGAGCGGCGCTGTGCCTGCAGGCGGCCAGAAATGGGAGCACACACACGCATGCAATCTAACTTACACTCACACACACATACTGTTTTAATTAAATTTACAGATGTCAAAGCTCTGATCACGAAAGCAAACCCCCCTCCTCCACTCCTGTCATTCATGCGTCCATCTCTCCCAGCATCCCTCCCTCTATCCCGCCCACCTGAGCCTCGAGGACAGCTCCGCCTGTGACGGTTAAAGTTGTGTCTTTCAAACCGAAACACATGCCCTCTCTTTCTGCCTCTCTTTCAGATACTCTCTGTCACGCACACACATGCTCAGACACACGGAGAGAAAGTGATTCCAGACAGCTATTGATCTGTTATGTAGCTGATAGGACAGTAATGAACTTCCTGTAGAACAAACGGCAGCCCGCAGAAAAAGAACTCTGCTCCAAATGTCCCTGCCACATCAAAGTTGTCCGACTGATGTTTTTATAGTTTTTCATAGCCTGCACTGACTTCATTATTTTTGAGAACTTGTCTTTTGCAGCGCATACAGCTTCAGCGTTTTCAGACTGTTTTGTTTTGTAAGTGGCATTTCAGTGAAGGCTGCTGGCACGAAAAAAAGCAAATGTTTGAAATGCCTGATATTTAAAACCTCTTATTAAAAAAACTTCTAAACCTCTGCTGCATGCATAATAATGTAAACCAATGGCTGATAATGAACTGCTTCACCCCACTCAGTGAAGGCTGCAGACTGCATTTACCAGAAGGTAAAAAACAAAAAAACAATTACGTCAAAATCGCCACTGTGCTTTGCAATCTAATTGGTGTTTACTGTCAAAAATACTTCTCATTTATTTGTTATTATTAAAAAAATATCTTTGCATGTTAAAATGTTGTTGTTTACTTTGTCCTAATGTTAATTACATGGGAGCAATTTAACTACATGTGAAAAGCTGAAAGCAGCTTTGCTAAATGTTAATTTAAAAACAATCCATTTACAAATAACAGTGTATTATATACTCAACGGGCACTTCTTTGATACACATTGCTAGTACAGGGTTGGACCTTCTTTTGCCATCAGAGCTGTTTTAATTCTTCATCACACAGTTGCTGCAGATTTGTCAGCTCCACATCCATAAAGCGAATTTCCTTGTCCAGCACATCCCAAAGGTGCTCTATTGGATTGAGATCTGGTGGCTGTGGAGGCCATTTGATTACCGCAAACTCATTTTTATGTTCAAGTAACCAGTTTCAGTTGATCTGAGTCTCATGACATAGTGTGTTATCCTGCTGGAAGCAGCCATCAAAAGATACACTGTGGTCATAAAGGGATGGACATTGTCAGCAACAATACCTAATACTTTAAAAGATGCTTGGTTAATACTTAACGTGTGCTGAGACTATATCCCCTGACCCAGTGTAGGATACAAGGCAGGATGTTTTTATGTTGTTTGCACCAAATTCGGACCCTACCACCTAATTGTTGCAGCAGAAATCGAGACTCATCAGACCAGGGAACCTTTTTCCAGTCTTTTATCGTCAACTTTCAGTGAGTCTGGTTAATTTTAGCCTCAATTTCCTCTGTTCTTAGCTGACTGAAGTGGCATCTAGTGTGATATTCTGCTCCTGTAGCCCATCTGCTTCAAGGTTCAAAGTGTTATACATTCAGAGATGCTCTTCTGGATACTTTGGAAGTAACAAGTAGTTATTTGAGTTATTTCTGTCTTCCTATCAGCTCAAAGCAGTCTGTCGATTCTCGGTTTCACTTACTATAGTTTCTCTTTGTGGACCATTCTCTTTAAACTCTAGAGATAGTTGTGTGGGGAAACCTCAGTAGATTAGTAGTTTCTGAAATACTAAGTCCACCACGGCTGGTACCAACAACCAGGAGTGCCTCCAAAATTTTTTCATAGGAGTGGCCGTATGGGGGCCACTAAAAATATTGGGGTGGCACACCACCAAAATTTTTCTGCCGCCCCTGCCAACTACCAAGGTCCCTTAAATCTTCTTACTTCATCATTCTGATGCTCAGTTTGAGCTTCAGCAGGTTATCTTGACCATGCTGTTAATGCTATATGATTAGCTGAATAGATATTTGCATTAACAAGCAGCTGACCATATAAAGAGGCTGGTGAGTGCATAGATGCACCGCAAAGTCTAAAAACTATTACTAATTTACATTTAAGCTTTTTTCTTATCTTTTTATTTAATATTGTATATGTAATAATGTGTATAGCTCTTCCAGCCTGGAGCTATACCTACAGTCTTTGAAAATGAATTACAAAAAGACATGGCTGTATCATTAAAAAAAAAAAGAGTAAATGTTAGTATCTTACAAATTCATGTGGAATAGCCCCATGTTCTGCTTTACAGCCACGCTAAATCGTATTGGTACAATGTTGCCCCCTTGTGGTGGCAATTTTAATTAAGGTTTGAAGAGGAATCTTACGTATTGCTTTTTTAGGGGGTGGCAAGTAAAAAGGGCTGGGATTGGGAAGCACAGAGTTATAATAGGAGGAAATTAAGATACAGACTTGTTGACTTCATCATTAGACTCACAAGCAGTGGTAAAAATCTGCCACTGACTGAGTGTGCATATTGGTTTCATGTCCAACTGGTCACATAGCACCGTGGGCCTACGTGGGTGAGCTAAAAGGATTAATAAACCCACGAAAAGTGAGAAAATTATCATGAAAAAAAAAAAAATGGCAAGGACCAACCATGGTCCTCCTCCCTTCACTGTGCACAGAGTAATTTCTCTTCCTTTTGTCTCTTTGCTTTTCATCTTTTCCCATCTCCCCACCATTAATGGGGGTGCTACAGCAAAGTGTGCGCATGTGACAGAGATGCAGAAAGAGTATGTCTGCCCTAAATGCCCCTGGCACCTCCTCTGAATTTAGAAAGGAGCCCATCAATCTCTGTGTCCAGCTGCACTGGTGCTACAGTAACAGTATCCACAGTGTACCTGTGTGCCAAATGTAAATGTGCGTGAGTGTGGGTGTGTGCGTGTCCTGAAGGTACCTTCTGTTAAAGATAATGGGATAGAGATGAGGCATATATATATATATATATATATATATATATATATATATATATATATACACACACACTCCCTTTCTCTTGCCTCATGTTTTTTTATCTCCATCCCTTCCTTAGGCTCCCACTCTTACACTTTCTTCACATTTGCTACAGAAAATCCTGTGATGTTTCACTTTCTGACTGACGCGCTATACAGGGAGTGCAGAATTATTAGGCAAGTTGTATTTTTGAGGAATAATTTTATTATTGAACAACAACCATGTTCTCAATGAACCCAAAAAACTCATTAATATCAAAGCTGAATGTTTTTGGAAGTAGTTTTTAGTTTGTTTTTAGTTTTAGCTATTTTAGGGGGATATCTGTGTGTGCAGGTGACTATTACTGTGCATAATTATTAGGCAACTTAACAAAAAACAAATATATACCCATTTCAATTATTTATTTTTACCAGTGAAACCAATATAACATCTCCACATTCACAAATATACATTTCTGACATTCAAAAACAAAACAAAAACAAATCAGCGACCAATATAGCCACCTTTCTTTGCAAGGACACTCAAAAGCCTGCCATCCATGGATTCTGTCAGTGTTTTGATCTGTTCACCATCAACATTGCGTGCAGCAGCAACCACAGCCTCCCAGACACTGTTCAGAGAGGTGTACTGTTTTCCCTCCTTGTAAATCTCACATTTGATGATGGACCACAGGTTCTCAATGGGGTTCAGATCAGGTGAACAAGGAGGCCATGTCATTAGTTTTTCTTCTTTTATACCCTTTCTTGCCAGCCACGCTGTGGAGTACTTGGACGCGCGTGATGGAGCATTGTCCTGCATGAAAATCATGTTTTTCTTGAAGGATGCAGACTTCTTCCTGTACCACTGCTTGAAGAAGGTGTCTTCCAGAAACTGGCAGTAGGACTGGGAGTTGAGCTTGACTCCATCCTCAACCCGAAAAGGCCCCACAAGCTCATCTTTGATGATACCAGCCCAAACCAGTACTCCACCTCCACCTTGCTGGCGTCTGAGTCGGACTGGAGCTCTCTGCCCTTTACCAATCCAGCCACGGGCCCATCCATCTGGCCCATCAAGACTCACTCTCATTTCATCAGTCCATAAAACCTTAGAAAAATCAGTCTTGAGATATTTCTTGGCCCAGTCTTGACGTTTCAGCTTGTGTGTCTTGTTCAGTGGTGGTCGTCTTTCAGCCTTTCTTACCTTGGCCATGTCTCTGAGTATTGCACACCTTGTGCTCTTGGGCACTCCAGTGATGTTGCAGCTCTGAAATATGGCCAAACTGGTGGCAAGTAGCATCTTGGCAGCTGCACGCTTGACTTTTCTCAGTTCATGGGCAGTTATTTTGCGCCTTGGTTTTTCCACACGCTTCTTGCGACCCTGTTGACTATTTTGAATGAAACGCTTGATTGTTCGATGATCACGCTTCAGAAGCTTTGCAATTTTGAGACTGCTGCATCCCTCTGCAAGATATCTCACTATTTTTGACTTTTCTGAGCCTGTCAAGTCCTTCTTTTGACCCATTTTGCCAAAGGAAAGGACGTTGCCTAATAATTATGCACACCTGATATAGGGTGTTGATGTCATTAGACCACACCCCTTCTCATTACAGAGATGCACATCACCTAATATGCTTAATTGGTAGTAGGCTTTCGAGCCTATACAGCTTGGCGTAAGACAACATGCATGAAGAGGATGATGTGGACAAAATACTCATTTGCCTAATAATTCTGCACTCCCTGTACAGTTAATACTTTGCCCTGGGCAGTGTCTCAACTTACATCTTAGATATTCCTGTAGGATGCACCACAGCCAAAGACAGGGCTTAAAAGTGTTTGTGTGAGAGCGAGAGATACCCTTTATCTCCCTACCTGACTTAATGCAGGAGATGAATCCAAGCAGAATTTTAAAAAGTATTAATTTAGCCCGTCTGCTCTCTCCTCCTTCTTGATAACAAGCTCTTAATCATATTAATGGTTTTTTTTGTCAGTTAAAAAAAAACTAGTAGTTTTCAAGTTGTCACAGATCATTTACTCCACCCCCAACAATGTGCATAATCTAAAAAATTAACCAACAAAAAAAAGCCTCTTATGGCATAAATATAAATAAACATGGGTTGTAGTTGCAGTTCACAAGGACTCAGAGATTTGTTATAAACATACATGTGCACAAAGGCTTCTGCACAAACAGCCTCGTCATCAGCATGACTTGTTCACACAGGGTTTTAGGAGCTGGTGTAACAGACAGGAATTTACCTTCAGGATTCATCACAATAGGCAGCCTACAACAAGACTGAAAAAGAGCCAAAGTAGCAAATGGTAAAGTGCGAGCAGGCAGCACTGAGCTTCAGGCTCCACGAGTGGGGAGAGCTAAATTATAATTTCAAACATTACTTTCTTTTTTGTCGCCTTCCTCTTCTCAGTTTTTCTCAAGCACAGTCCCTCCTTCCCTCTTCTACATCTTACCTCTACAGCCTCAAGTTGGATTCATTGCTGTGCGTCAGCATATTGTGTGTTGCGAGGATGACTTGTGAGGCAGGAGGAATTGATGCAACTCTCATATGCTAAACAGGGCAGTCATTTGCAGGCAATGCCAATCACTCAGGACTGTGAGTGTACCAGCTTGTATTTGTCTCTTTGGCTTCTTTGTTTATAGGTCTGACGTGCTTTAGGCAGAAGGCCTTTTTGTTTTTAATTAGTCTGTTCAGAAAATATCAGAAATGTTTTGCATGTTGTCACTCAAAGCTGAGGTGACAGATATGCTGGTTTCACTCATACGCATAATAAGCTGCTTTCCATTAAGAAAGCCATGTGAGAGTTTGAATATGTATAGGTTTCAGAGTTTTGCAGTGTGCTACGGTATTGCAATCAGTGCTAGACTTTCAAAGATAAATGCACAAATGATAAAGAGTTTTATCATTTAATTAAATTCAGTCACCATTTAAGTCTTCAGCTTCTGTAAAAGCAGCAGCGTCTAGGGTTCAAAAATAAAGCTAATAGGGAACTAGCTCGGAGGGTTGCGTGAGGTTGGCTCTGAAAGCGAAAGAGAAGACTTTCACAATAAAATGCTCACCTTCATGGCACAAAGATGTTTACAGCCTAGTATAGGAAAAATAAACTTTGGGTCTCTGTGGCTCATTTCCAATCTATCTGACAACTTTCTCAACCTTTTAAACTCTAATAAGATTTAAAGTGCTGCTTGATGTGAAAGGTGGGTCCAGTCATGTTCAGTGTGTACATTCAAAACAGTAGTCTATAAACCGGTGGAAGACATCAGAGTGGTTGTTTCCATACTTTATATGCAGGTTGTCTCTGAAATTCACCAGCTGGTGCCTCCATTGTTTTTCCAACAGACTGAATAAGTCTCCAAAGACATGCCAGCAGCTCTGTGAGGCTCCACTGAAGCACAGTGGTGCTTTAAGCTAAATCAAATGTGCTAATAATGACACTTGCTGAGACTACTAGCAGAGGTGTACCACATTCAAAGTGAAGATTTAGTGTGTTATACTAAGTGCAGTTGAAGCCAGAGTTATAGTTTTGTTTGTTTCTAATTAGTTAATCCCCCAAGATTCTGGAAACACTCCGTGGAGATTTTTGTCTATACTGACATGATAACACCACACAGACCTGCACATCCACAATGTGAATCTGCTACACTACACCCTGGAAAACGTGGGCACACTGTGGTTGTAAAGATTTGGATGTGGTCAGCAAGAATACTCAGGTAGGCTGTGGTGTTGAAATAATGCTCAGCTGATTTTAATGGGCCCAAAGTGTGCAAAGAAAATATCCCCCACATCACCAGCACAACCACCAGCACCAGCCTGAACCAATGATAAAAGACAGAAAGGGTCTGTGCTTTCATGTTGTTTATACCAAATTCAGACCCTACCACCCGACAAAACCACTGTAGCAACAATTCAGACTCATCAGACCAACCAACGGTTGCAAGGTTCAACATGTGTGTTCACAGTGCTCTCCTGCATAGTTTGGTTGTAATGAGCGGTTACTTGAGTTCCTGTTGCCTTCCTTTTAGCTTCAAGTAGTCTGATCATTCTTCTCTGATCTACGACTACATCAAGAAATTTCCACCCAGATAACTGGACAGTTTCTTTTTTTAGGCCATTCTAAGTAATCCCTGGAGACAGTTGTGTGGATGCCATGCCATGTTTAAAGACATTTAAATCATGTTTTCCTCATTCTGATGCTCAGTTTGAACTTTCAACCATGTCTACATGCCTAAAGGGATTGAATTGTTGACATGTGATTGGTTGATTACATATTTACATGTAACAAGCAAATGATTAGATGGTGTGCAAGACATGGATGTGTGTTCCAAATTACAATTTCAGTTTCATGGCACTCTATTAAATAGTGGTGGTCATATTGTTTTCCAAACTACAAATGCCGTTGCATAATTTCAATGGCACCGAGCCCAATGACATATCACATTAAAATGTAAGGACACTGACTTATTACTTCCACAATACCACTGTCTTTCAGGTTCTAGGAGTTTAAACAGCATATCAATAATTCTGACTGATGATTAAAAAAAATCATTAAAAGAGAATCTGTCCGTATATTTAAATCTTTTCAGCCCAACATGTGTTATTAATGTTTATTTTAAACCACTGGGAGCTGTGCGCTGTTTATGCAGCGCGCTCAGGTGAAATCTTTTTTGCAACAGCACTGGAGAATAATCTGTCATATAGAAGTCAAGCAGTTCATGCAGTTTGTATAACATAATATAAAATTTACTTTATAACCTTTAAACTTTGCTGTTTGAACCAAACTTTCCAAGTTTACTTTTACTTTTCAAACCAAAACGCGTGAACAGTTCATATGAGACAGGTGTGCTGAAAACCATGCCAATAAGGTCAGGCTGGTTCAATGATAATCATTTTAGAGTACTTATCAAACACTATTACACACACCATATATCCCTTTATATGATCTGTGAATGGACTTCACTGAGAAGGATGTACACTTTGTCCTTGGTTTAATGGCACCGTAGTTTGATAGAATTGCAGCTGCCGGCATCGTAACGTGTCTGATGTATCATATTCTCTCCTCTCGCTCTCTGCACAGTGGGACAGCGGTTTCTGTGCTTAAAGTCATCACCGTGACTTCACTGGGGGTTCATTGAAAAGAGATGACCCATGGACCTTTCAAGGGTGTGATTTGAGAGCAAATAGTATTCAAGCTTTTCATTATAACTCATGTCTTCTATAAACATTCATGACACGATTCACAGGCAAACTGAAATATGCTACTGGAAATGGGCAATTTTACCATCATACACTGAGTATTTTCCCTTTTTTGGCATCTGTTTCTTCTGCATTGCCATTTACGCCAATACCATCTGGGAGAAACTATTTTCTAACCGTCCCAAATAAGTAAAACATCTGAAGGTTGCGCTGATTTTTTTGTTTGAAGCAAAAGTATATATTTACAATACCAAATTGGTAGAAATATATTTTCTACTATACTCTTGAAAGGTCAGTAGGCACAGCATGCTTTTGCAGTTTAGGGGTCTGCAGTGAAATGGAAAGAAAGCTGTGCCATTTTCTGCACTGTTATCTGTACTCAGTGGTGGTATTTAGCCTGACAAGCCCTTCTTTAAAAGCAAATGATCCTTTATACATATTCATGATTCCTGCGGAGTATCCTTCTCATGACCTCTAAATTGCTAACTCATCTGCAGACACAAGCGGACACAGATCCTTGATCAGAGTAAGATGTGCCGCCTTAGAGCGGCAGAGCCAACAAATGTCTATTTTTTTCAATCAGATCCAATTACCTCTTTCTTGGCTGGCAAAGCAGAGGTATGGAAGTAAGGACAAAGGGCAGGGATGCGTGAGACAGGGCAGAAATATATCCAGAGAGGGGGAAAATAAAGTAATGAAGATGTTAAGGGAAAGTGGGAGAGAGTAAAAGCAAGTAAAGGCAATATCAAAAGGAGGAAAGGAGCTAGGAGAGAACAAATGAAGTAAGTTATGTAAGCTGGGTGAGGATAAAACAAAGGGATAGAGCAGCAGAAGTGAAGAGTGATAACAGCGTGTACAATTTCAATGATATAATGTTAATCAAAGCGCCATCACAAATTTAACGACTTATAAAATGAAAGGAGAATCAATAGAGAGACAATTGGGTTTAAAAGGATGATGATTAACCCGAGTGATAGATGACCTGCTGTCTGTTGATCATGTTGGCTGTCTTTTTTAAATCATGTGCGCGTCCCGGGGTACAAATGCAGTTCTTTCAGCAAAGCGGTGGAGCTTGCCAAGAACACTAGTGTACTCCAACTCAGTCTTTTATCTTCAACAGAACACGAGGGGAGAGTTGACTCAACCAAGGAGCTGCTGTAAAAATAATTTAATCTGTAAGAACAGTATAGGCATGCATTGAAAGTACACAAGGACCACTGGGTATGCTGGAAATTGATGGTAACTGTGACACTAATTATGTAGGGGGAGGGATTTAACAATATGCACCCTTTGGAGGGGATTACAATTACTCATAGAAAGGTGGAAATGTTAAAATCACCCCACATTCTCTTGGGAAATAAATCCAGTTTCTTGGTGGTAGTAAAACTAAAATGTCAGCCTTGTGTTAAAATGGTAAGTGGACTGCATTTTTATGAAGCTTTTCTAGTCTTACTGACCACTCAAAACAGCATTAAAGTGGTGGGACTAAATGAAAAAGTCAGCAGGCTTCATCGTCTGGGGACCATAAATGTTGGTACAAAATTTTATGGCAATCCACCCTATAACTGCTGAGATCCTTCAGTCTGGTTGAGTCTACTTGATCTTAAAGAAAAAGGGGAAAAGACCATAACCTTGTGACATGTGCAATTTAATGTATTCAAATTTCAGCATCACAGAAGCCCAGCTTCCTGGGCTACTGTGAAAATTAACCCCAAAGCTGCTTGCGCTTGCAAGCAAGCACATTGCACGGCAGCTCTGTCACCACTGCGGTGTGTTAAAGGTATAGTCCAGGGGTCAGCAACCTTTAACACCGAAAGAGCCATTTGGACCCGGTTTCCACGTAAATACTTTTTTACATCTAAAATGAAGATAACACTGTATATATTGGTTTTTTTACCTTTATGCCTTGTTTGAACAACTAAGGTGTGTTGCTTATGAAATCCTTGAAGTGCTACAGAGAAAATTACATTTTATTTATGTAATTAACACATTTTGAACTCTTAAAGAAATAGAACAAAAATGAAAGACACCCTGCTGAACTAAAATGATCCATGTAGCAAACAAAAACTGTTGTGAGCCACCACCCTTATATCTCCTTTGGGCTTTTGGAGCCTTGACCTGACTTTTAAAAAAATAATTGGGAAAAAAAGCACTATGCTGCTAAAAAATGAAAAATAGATATTTGCAAAATTCTGCCTAAATATGTATTTTACCTGGTTAATGTGTGTGGCGGGGCGTGGTCTGCAGCGCCGCTGCAGGGGAGGGGGACGCATCTGAGCGGCACCCGCAACTGCGCCTCGCCGCCTTTACGTCTGTGCTGTTGTGTTGGTATGTGTCGGGCTGTGAGCTGAAAAGCTACAGCCGGCTGTATGCGTCAGCAACCGTGTGTGAAAAGTGGTCAATAAAGAGATGCTGAAAAGCATGTTGATGCAAACATCGTCGGGTCTGCCGTGATATCTTTACAATGGGACTTCTGCTCCTGAACCTCTGTGCACAGCGTCTGCAAATCGGGGCTGTACGAAGTCACTTTCATCTTTACGCAGGACTGTAAGCTGTCATCTGTGAGGCGTGAGCGGCGTTTGTTTTTAACATAGTTCACGGTGGAGAACAGCTGCTGACATAATGTGGATCCGAAGATCCATAATTGATCTACCTGGGGTTGAAAGTCTCGATAAATGCACGCCGTTTCGGTGGGTATACCGGCTTCCGCGAGTGTGACGCTTATTTTGAGCGATGAAAAATTAATAGAATATAATTTTATTTTTATATTTCAAAATCACAATAATCTTCCAATTTAGAACTACAAGTTAAAAAATAACTAACATAAATAAAATACACTTCAGCTAAATACTTCTAATTTATTTTCCCAAACCACGGGGAGCCGCACTATAAGGACTAAAGAGCCGCATGCGGCTCCGGAGCCGCAGGTTGCCGACCCCTGGTATAGTCAGTCATTTTTAGAGGTTATTTGATATAAAATTTCAATTTTACTCATAAATATGCATTTATTAGTGGATAATTACAACTTCCAAAAACTGACAAAATCTTGTCTTCTTCACTTCAAGCCTCATCTGAACTGAAGTTGGGACTTTAGTTCAGATGAGTTGGGACACAAATGTGCATAAACATGCTCATTTAATCCCAATATTGTTGCAATTATCTATAACCTTTACATGTGACCCGCCATCTCCAGACAGCTGAGCCAGCTAAACCACAACAGCTGGTTTTAAGATACGTATCTTAGGCTTGAGTCTCCTAAAAATCACTCTTTGCCACTGACAGTCAGTTGGATTACATTCTCACATTGTATGTTCATTTGCGAAGTGTCCAACAAGGTCAGATCCACTTCAAACGAAGTTTCACTAAGGCTGACTAACAGAGGCTAACCTCAGCTAACAGAGGCTAGCAGCAGAGCTTATCCTCAACAACTCACCTCAGTATCACTATCATTGCATAGAAGTGAGCATCGACTTGTAACAGACTATTTTCACAAAGATTTACCGTGTAAAGCAGAGTAAATAGATCTGGACGTCAGGAGTATTCTCTTCAATAATGACTGCATTTCTTCTATTTCCAAATAATCACACCAACAGTTAGTACATTCACTTCTATTTTCTCTCTTCATTAAAATGAAACAACCATAAAAATTATAGCTATATGCTCACTTACATTATTGTGGCGGAGGTGTGGTCCCGGGCGCGGCTGCAGGGGAGGAGTGGTGCAGTGAGCTCAACGGGGCGGTGCTGGAGATGCCGGTGAGAACAGCTGATGGCGATTTGGACTGATGGTTTTTTCCTTCCCTTTTTATAGTGAGACGGAGAGGAGCGGAGGGAGAGGGAAATCAGCTGGGACCGACAGCTGTCAGACTGTGTTCAATCATAACCCAGGGAAAACTATAAATAAATGTGGAATCTGGTGATAAAGACCTGTGTGTGTGTGTACCTGTGTGTAGTGCATTTCACAATTATATTATTTGTAAGTGAGCAAATTCAATCTCAGCAGGGAATCAAAAAGTTATTTCCCACACTGTATCCAGACATATGGAAGAGAAATGTGCATAAAACAATGAAATAAAACACAATAACAACATTAGAATTTGAAATTTGAAATGTAAGAAATCAGGTGGGAAAACTCCCTTGTGGTTATTGCCCTTCGTTACCTTTGATTCACCACTTGAACTTAAACACACCAATTAACATTTGTCATGAGTGATTTTTTTAAATGAACTCATAAACACAACCCAGTCAGAGGCACTGTAGGGCAGCTTTTCAAAGTAAAAGAAACCTAGAGCATTATACATAGATTCATGCTAACTTTTACTGTCTTGTTTTGAAAAATAAAATACCTGAGGTAACCTCATAGCTAGTTACAGCCACTGTGTGTGGATCCTGCCTCAGGGCAGCATGGTGGTGTAGTGGTTAGCATTATTGCCATACAGCAAGAAAGTCTGGATTTGGATCTCTTGGCCTCGGGGCCTTTCTGTGTGGAGTCTGCATGTTCTCCCTGTACCAATGTGGGTGTTTTACTTTCCTCCCAGTTCAAAGACATGCATGTTAGGCTCTTTTATTACTCTTTAAATGTAAACGATAGGTAGATAAAGCATAAAATAAAGTGTACAGTATCTGTGAAAAAGTAAATGTGGGTGGTAGAGAAAAGCACAAAAAAATTCCAGCCCATTTCATTAAGTTTATGTAACAAAACTACTTGACGGGGGGTTTGACATAGAGAATAAGAGACAATTGTCTTGTAACCAAGCCAACTGTGGTGAATATTGTTTGGCAGTTTTGTTTTTATGAGACTAGGCTGATTTTTAAGCAGGCCTGGCTAGAAACACAAATGTATAAACAACACCGAGCTGTCTTTTGTGTGATACACGTACATGTTAACCAGCTCGATCCCAAAGCAAACAGGCACATGAAAGCTTTTTCTCCTGTACAGCGTGGATCCTGCAGGGAACTTTGAGGCAGGCAAATTGTAGCACACCTATTATGATTTGAAGGAGCACTAAAATGTCTCCGTCTCAGGCTGGCAGTGTCACAGCCACTCCACGTGTGTGCTTGTCACAAAGTGACTAAGATTAAAACTAATTCAAATTTCAAGCAGTTTTCAGGGCCTCAAACTCTGTAAAGGGGATGAAAGGCGTGTATCCAGAAAATAAATGTAAAGGAGGTCTAATTCTAATGAAAGTTTGTGTGGTTTTGCTCCATGACTCTTACATTTTTCTAGCGCAACACTGTGGGGAAAAAAGGTGGGAGGTCACTCGCTGTGCTGTAAATTGACTGAGGAAACTTTAAAACAATGAATCAACTGAAATGAGAGCAACACCTTTAAGACACTGACGCTCCTAAATAAAAGTAAGAGGGGAAATATGGTTTTATGTGACAGATCTCTCCAAGGTTTTGGCATCATTTTTCACCTCAGCATTGTGTAGGAGTTATAACTCAACTCATTTTTTTCTGTCTCTTCTCATGTGTCAGATTGCGTTAGTTTGCATGCCTCTGCACGTACATTTTGTTCCATTACAAATAAGTCACAAAAAAAGTAACTCTAATGCTGCGTATGTTCTCTATCAGAGCATTTCCTTATCTGCTGGTGTCTGAGGGTTTTATCCCTGCTGAGGAGAGCAACAGACGGAGGTGATGCTGAATGAATGCAATATGCTGCAGCTCCTGTATGTTGATATTATCTGTCAGGTATCATTACTTTTAGACTGGAAACTTGGCGCTAAAGAAAATCAGCTGTGCAGCCATCCATGTGAGCCTCCAACGATCTTCTTGTTGCTTCACAATGCAGCATAAAACTTAAACGAACGCTCTGTTATTAAATGTTTCAGTCACAGTTCGAAGTCTATGCAGACACAAATAGATGTGATAAAACAACAAGACAACAGCATAACTGTTGACTGTTACAGTATGTCTTGCTGTAATGTTTAGTCTTCAGCTGCTGGCGAAAATAAAATGTGCTTCTTTGTGTTTAATATTTGCTTTCATTAGCTGTTCGTTCAAATACAAGCGAGTGAATGTGCGCGTATATATTTAGGCACATGCTTCTCTTTTGTAAACAACACAGTTGACAACTTGACACGCGCACAGATGCTATGAAATGTTTCAGAGTCGCGCCGAATGTGGGTTTAAATTCCAAACTGACATTAGTGCGGATATGTGGGTCCCTCTCCCTTCAAATTTATGCTCATCTCCGAGTAAGATCTAACACATCTCCCAACGCAGGGAGAAAACATTCCGACATCCTTGACATACAACTCAGTCCCCGCTGTTTTGGACTGACAAAGCAGCACTACTGTGACAGAACAAGCGAGCGAGCTAATACGTGCCAGTCAGTTAGGCTGGATAGCGGGAGACGAGTGATTGCACTGCTGATGGAGGTAATTTTGCACAGGGAGGGGGTGCTGATAAATAACAGAATACAAATGCTTTGTGATTGATAAATACTCTGTGAAAGCCCTTTGTGTCTGCGGAAAGAAGGCCGCTCTAAAGCAGTGAATGACAACAAAAGCTGCTGCTGTGAAACTTTTCACAGGACGAGCCACACAGAGAAACAAAACCCGAGCAGATAAACAGCAAAAAAAATTTCCAGGAATCTTTAACCATTTGAGGTGGACGGTCTACATAATGCAGCTTTTTGATGTTTAAGGAACTGCATTTATTCACTTTCTGTACAGCTTAACGACTTAAATTGGTCTCATGTTTTGAAAATGAATGCAAAGCTATAGCCAGCTAAGACACAGCTAAGCTGTGCTAACCAGCTAGACAGTCATGATTAAAAACTGACATCAGGATGTAATGAAATCATCTCGTGACACCACAGACTAGCCAATCAGTGTCATACAGTCTTTTGACATCACATTTTCTGAGCCGAGTAGGTACTAGTGGAAAAGGACTAATACGGTCCTACCACAGCACTGGAAGACATCTGTGCACACTGTGGAGATAGGAGGCCACAGGAGGGAAAGGAGGCTGAATGACACATCGACAGAGTGTGCAAAAGTCTTGAGCCTCCTCCTAATTCTTTAAAAATGTTTTGCCAAGAAAATGGGAAACGGGTGCAGCCATTAACTAGAACATGCACACAAACACAGTATGTAAGACAAAAACAGAGCTTGTGTTCACAGTGTTTTTCCATCCAGGTATGCTTTTACTGCTTTGGCAGTGTGTTTGGGATCATTGTCACGCTGAAAAATGAAGCTGTTGCCAATCAGATGCATTCCAGATGGCATTGCATGGCAGAACAGAATCTGATGGCACTTTTCTGCGTTCATAATTCCATCAATTTTGACAAGCTCTTCAAAACCACTGGTTGAAATGCAGCCCCAAACCACAACAGAGCCTCCACTGTGTTTTACAGATTGCTGTAGACACTCACTGTTGTCTGTCTCTCTCCTGACCTCCTCTGTACTTATTAACGATGATCTGAACCAAAAGTTTCAAATTGTGATTCATCACTCCATCTAGATAGGAGGCCTGCCACTTCTTCTTATGTCATCCACTTGTCCAGTTTCCAAAAACGTTTAAGGACACCCTGCACACCCTGCAGAGGCATGCATAGTTTCTGACCAATGACTCTTTGGGAATCACTTGTTGGAACACAAATATGATTTTATGTCTGTCAAACTGTGTTATCTTTGGCATTTTTTATTAAATTTAACTAAATAAATGGAAACAAATTATATTCTTTGTGACAGGCTGCTAGTAACAAATTGTGTAAAGATTTCAGATGGATTCTTTGCGAAGTTATCTGTCATGTATAAGTATAACAGTGGTTCATTCCTTGAGTTAAGTGCCTTTTTTATTTTTATTCTTCAGCGATCTATAGATCAGTGTTACGTGGCCTAACAAATAAACAAACATTACTTTGCTAATGGTCAGGTTGAAGGATTGGATAATAGCGGCTACACTATGTTTGTAGGTTTACGAGAATTTCATCTCTAAAAGGAAACTGGCAATACTTTTTAATTTTATTTGTTGCTTCCGTCATATTGAACAAATATGACAAATACTTGAATTTAGCTCTTGATAAGCTAGCAAACGAGCATTTTTCACTCTTAAGCAAAGGCAGCCTGTGATCTGCCTGAGATCGAAAATAAACACTCTCCTGTCAGTCAGTCTCGCTTTCCACCATGTAAATAAAATACTACTTCAAGTTTAACATAAAACTGCTCTGAAATGTCACACTGTCATTTTTCAAGTTTTTTATTTCCAACAAAACTACTATAATAATTACTGAGGTGGTGCCAGTCGGGCGGTTAGCTGTTTCCTCCTGTTTCCAGTTGAGCTAAGCTCACTAAGGGGCACAGTCCAAAAGGCCAAGTGCATTTCAATAAACAACCAAGTAATGCTGTCTGGGAATTTGTAAGCAAGAAAATGTCATTTGGCCCAGGTGGATTCCTATCTGTCTGGCTTATGGCATTTGGGCTCCTCTGTGCAGAAACCAATTTCCAAATCTGATTTCTTTAGCAAATACTGAAGCTATAAAAGCAAAACACTTATATAGGAGTTCCAGCTATGAGTGGATATGGGCCTTACTTTTTTGCCTTTTTCTCCTAATGTTCCCATCTCTCTGGTTTACACTGTGGAAGAAATGAACAGCAATAAAGGTAGCAGTTTCTTACAGAGCAAATTTGTAGCACCAAATAAATAACATCTTTACACAGATAGTGCAAGCATTCTAAAAGCAGATATTTTCACTGTGGCCCCCTCGTCTCAAGCCTGCCTCAAAGCATCAGTCTAGTTTTCTATCAGGCCAGCTCCGGCTGTTTAACTGACATCCTAAAAAGACCCGCTTCAAATCATCGCACCCAGAGAGGAAGGCGGGGAGAGAGATCTGAAGAGAGCGCCAGAATAAAATGAGAGAAAACAGACAGAGGGGCCTAATGAAAAAGTAGAGAGGGGAAAATGGTGGAAGATTTCTATGCAGTGATGTCCTTGTGACATAGTAAATGACAGGGTGCATGAATTTTGCAAGCATCAGCAGCTTGCTCTGACAAGGGCATCTTAGCTCTTGTGTAATACTCCCAGGGTCTTTGAGGTGTGGCTTTCAGACATCTACAAGACCAAGTGATCACAGGGGGGTGGGGTAGTGAGGAGTAGCCTGCAGAGAATACACTAGCTCCCTGGGAAAAGGACATTAGGAGGGTGGTAAAGATGCAGAAGAAGCAGGGATGGAGGTTTCACTCAGCAGGCCAGCACAGGTACTGCAGTATCAGTAACAGTTACCATAGTAATCATGCTGGGGGGATGGCTGCAGTGTGATCGCTGTGAAAAATGAGTCAGTATTAGTGGCACAATGATGACATCTAGTGGTTGTCTGGGACTGTCAGGGCACTACGTTACCCGAAGTATAGGTGTTTTTCTTCAGGTTGTTTTTGTGTGAGCTGCAGTTTCGGAGATATTTGCTGCAGTTCACCTTCTTTTGATTATAACGGAGCAGAAATCATTCTTTCCATACACCTTTAACCCGTTGCTCAGAAGATACAAAGCTTGTGCCACACTTCAGCAACCACATCTCTGTGCAAAAGCCATGACAAGAGGGTCAGGCTGACACACTGTGACAGGAGGTGAAAACTAATAGTTTCAAGCTTGGGTAAACTATCATGTTAGCTAGCTGCAGTCTTCTTTTAGTTAGTGAGAGCCATTTATACTCACCCAAAATCTCTAAGGAAGGCTTCCAGCACCTTGTTGAATCATCGCCACAAAGAATTGAGGCAGTTCCAAAGAGATCCAACCCTGAACTAGCAAGGTGTACCTAATAAAATGACAAATGAGTCTATTTCCAATTTTTTTAATCTCTACTAAATTTAATGTCTGCAGCTTCCCTTACTGCCTTGAGAGTGCAGCCCTGAAGTATGAACTTTTGTATCTCAGTAAAGAAATTTTTAGTCTTTTAGTTCATTTTTCCAAATATTGAGGCTACGTTTAGATCTGCCAGCCATCAGTGGGTCTAATCCACTAAGGAGCCTTGGCAGCTTTTCCACCAGAGAAAAGCTAAAGAAGTTTTATCAACTCTCAGAAAAACTTGATGGGCCTTGAAGCAACCTTAAGCTCTGGCGTACTCCCTCTCTCTCTCTCACACACACACACAGGAAGAGAGAAAAAGGATAAACATGTAGGCAGAGGGATTTATTCAGGGTTTTTGATCAAAGTGGGGATTCTGAACCCAGACACACCCTGAATTTAAATTCGAGAATTGCGAGATAGCCCCAAACAGTTCACTGTTCAGCTGTACTAAACACATCACAGTGCACTGCTGATTTTAACCATCAGGCTGACTGATTTAATGTAATCTTCCATAAGCACATAACATAAGGTAAATGACAGGATAAAGATTGCAGACCTTCAAAACTGTAGCTGGACACCTTTATTTTTTAGATTTTTTTGAGTAAATCACTATATTTAGTTTCTCAGTGGTGCTTCAACAAACAAGCAAAGACTTTTATTTACGTTTACAAACCCATAGTTCTAGTTTTGCTAGACATAATGGTCAAATCAAAAAAGTTTATCATAATGAATAAATCATCATCAATTGTAGCTAATAAACTTAAAAATAAAAAGCCACTGGTATTTCTTTTAAAATATTCTGTATCACTTCATCAGAGTTTACATACAGACGTTTTCATTGCTGTGACAAACTAAGTCTGCTTCATGATTCAGTAGCTCGTAGAACCGCCTTTATCAGCAACAATTTGAAGTAACTGTTGTCTGTATGAGTTTATCGATCACAATCACATCATTGTGGAGGAATTTTGGCACATTCTTCCTTAAGTGCTGCTTCTCTTCGTTGACATTTATGCACAGCTCTCTAAGGTCAGCACTTCAACTGCAAGGTGTCCAGCTTCTGTGGCTGCAAAACAAACTAGTGCTGTGCAATACTGCAGATGTTGCTATGATCTGATATGAGGTAACTACAGGGCCAGTACTGCAGATACCGATGCTGATACCGAACTTATAGAAGGCAGCTTGTGTAGGGGAGTGTCATGATTTTTAAGATGAATTATCATCAATTTGCAAATTCTGAACACATTTTAATAAACACTGAATCACTGTGATTTTACTTTCCATGATAATTAGTTAATACAGCAAACAAACCATTCAACTTTTCATAAATGATGAAACTTCTGTTGTTTAAATCTCAATTATCACATAAAGGTTCAGACATTTTTCACAGTGCAATGAACTTAGGGGATAGAAACAAAGTACCAGTACCATCATGCTAGTCTCAATCCAGTACCAGTGTTGATGTCAATACTATTGATATTTAGATTGATCTGCCCAGCTCTAAAACAAACCCAAATCATCAGCCTCCACCACCGTGACTGACAGTTTGTATGGGGTGTTTGAGCTGATGTTCTCTGTTTGGGGTTCACCATCATGTTTGCTGTGTATTATGGACAAACATCTCCACTTTGGTCTTGTTTGCTTCAGAAGTCGTGCTGTTTATTCAGATGCTTTCTGCTTGCATCCCTTCCAAACAACCCAAACTTGCTCAGTCTTTTTTCTAATCGTACTGTCATGAACTTTAACATTTAACATCTAACTGAGGCCTGTAGACTCTCAGATTAAGCTTTTGAGTTTTCTGCATTTTCTGTTACATTTTCAAAATGTAAACTTATATCGTATTTAAAGATTAAATAAAATAAGGTTTTCTCATAAAATAAAAACCACATGTTGTGGCAGAGCTAATATAAGACTGGAAACTGACTGTATGTAGTGATAAAAATAAAAACAATGGAAGTTCATTCTTACATTAGCTTCATTTTGATTCTGAACGAATACTGACTTGCTCTTCTTCGGCCAAGCAGTGCCATAACGTTCGACCAGCTTCCATCTGTTTGCAATTCACCATCACATCTGTTAACAAGATAAAAAGGCTTCGGAAAATCAAACAACAGTGTGGAACTTCCTATAAAGCAACGATTTAATGCATGTACTGAATTATATCAATAGTGGCTGTGTAGTGTGATCCTTCTGTTTTTACAGCATTAAAAAAAACAAAAAAACAAAAACCACAGACTTCAGACCACCAGGCCCTTCTTTGATCTTTCTCTCCGTTTCTTAACAGTCTTCTGGCTGCTGCACCTCTTCTTCTTTGCTTCTACTTCTGGGTCAAAATCAGAGTCACTGTCACCGTTTGGTCTCCTTCCCAATGTCTCCTCCTCCTCTTCTTCTTCCTCCTCTTCTGTCGAGTCAAAGGATAAATCACTACCTGACTGCTTGTCCTCGCTCTCCTCATCACCGGAGCCTGTTTTCTTTAACTTCTGCACCTTTGATTTTGGCGTTTTTGCCTTTGAACGCTGGCCTTTAATTTCCCCCACTGCTCTTCTCCTCGGCCTTCCTCTGGGCCTGTCCGTGCTTCTCCTTTTACTTTTCGGCTTCATTGATCTCTCCTTCTGAACCTTCTGTTTTACTTTCACACTGTCATACTCAGAGTTCACATCTCTCTTTTTCTTGTTCCTCTTAGCATCATTTGCCCTTTTATCCATCTGCTGAAGTCCAGAGCTGGACGTGTGGTAACGCTGGACGTGACTTTTCAAGCTCACGTTGTGGTTGAAGCACATGTCACAGAGCTGACACTTGTACGGCCGCTCCCCGGTGTGCAGACGCATGTGGGACTTCAGGTGGCTCGTCTGGTTGAAGCCACGCTGGCACACCGAACACTTGTACGGTTTCAGCCCTGTGTGCACAACGGAGTGCCTCCTGAGATGATGTATGTCCTTGAATTCAATCCCACAGACTCCACATTTGAACTCCCTCGAGACTCTGTGCTTTGCCAGGTGGCTCCGGCGTTCTTTACTGGTGGTGAATGTCTTTGGACAGTCGGGACATTTAAAGGGATCTTTTTTATCCTGGTGGGTCAGCTCGTGCCTAAATTTGTCCGCCCTGGTTTTGAAGGTGACATAGCAATACTTGCAAGGATGCTCGTACGTTTCGTCGTGGATTTCGCTATGATTTCTTAGAGCAATCTCAGAAACGCACCTTTTCCCGCAGATATTGCAGGAGTAGGGTTTTATTTTGTGCTCGCATGTGTGAGGCTTCAGGATGAGGAAAAAACGTCCGCACTCTGTGCACAGCTCATTAATTTCGAGGCCACCCGGGGATTCAAAATCTTCCTCTTCGCCTTCATCCTCGGTTTCCTCCTCAGACTCCTTTGTGAGCTCGTCAGCCACCAAAAGTTCCTGCGTGGGATTCCAGTCCCCATCTGAACTCATCCCACCTCTATTGCCTTCCTCTTCGTCGTCTGAAGGATCGCTTTTTTCATCGCTAAAAGTGACGGCCTCAGACAAAGCCGCAGCGCCGGCGCTGTCGTCTCTTAGCGCTGACTGTGAATGAGACAGTGACAAGAATGTCAACGTAGCATTTGGGAAACTTTTTCAAGCCTGTACAGCAAAGAGTTTTCATGAAAAAAGACTAAGACAGAGGTGCAAGCAAAGGACAAAGTATCATTTCTATAAGTGCTTTTTTTAAAACTGCAATTCAGCAAAAGCGCGGGCAAAGACACAAAAAACAGAAAACAGATACTTTTTTGTTCCAAATGGAATAATAGAGACGCAAAATTTGCATCTTTCTGAGAGAATTATTACTTCTGAGAGCCAAACAAATTAAACGCATGTATGACTCTCAATCCAAAAAAAAAGTAGTTTGATTAAATTGTGAAGTGGTGTGAGATCTTAAGAGTTGCTGTTTGCACCATCACTTCTGAAGAAACTCCCAGAAACTAAGTGGGAAGCTCCTATCATGACTACGTGAAGCTGGCTCCAAAAGTGAGTCAATCCCTGTCATGTCTTAAGTTAAAATACCCGGCTTTAGAGCATTCAAAATCATTTTACAGACTGCTACCAAAATGGTTTTGATCTGTATGGATAGTTTTCTCATTTACAACATCTGTAAGTGGGAGAATTTTTTATAACTAATCCATGTGAATAGTAAGGGTTAGGGGCGTGGCCACTTTGATTGAGTGTGCTGACACAGGCAGCTGTAAACCCGTTGGTGTCTGCAGCGGCGTCACCTCTGCTAATTGGAGTCACTGTGTTTGTGGTCTGTGCGTGTTCCTTTTGGGGCGCCTGCTATATCCTGCTGTATAGTATAACCCATCCAAGAAGTCTGTACTTCAGAGTGAAACACAACTATTGTTTTTGGTTACTGTTACATTAGAATTCAAAATTGTGTCCATTTTAGGATGCTCTAGTCAGCTGTTTGAATACACTTTTTTTAAAAGACTGCTTTCTGCTAGCTAAAATAAGCATCTCAATTAATAACATTAAGAATTACCAATGCAATCCAAACCATAATGTGTGACATTACGGCGGTTACAGCTATCTTTTAGTCTATGATATTTAATGAAATATGTCATATTAAACTTTTTATGAGTCAAGTCCAGTTAGGAATCATAAAATAAACACATTGCAAACTTCTCTGATGACCAAGTTTTCTTTAGTAGAAAGTAAATCAGGTTAAACCTACCAGCTGGGTCTCTGGAGTTCCCTCTGTGCCTCTCGTCGGGCGTCCATCTTCAGCGGCAGGGAGAGGGGCACTGACCTGACCATTCCGCTTGTTTTTGTAGTCGCACTTATGGCATCGTTGTTTCGAGATGATGAGCTCCCCATAGGTTACTTTCACTGCCTGGAGTTTGTCTCCACATGTTGGGCACTTTTGGCCAAACACCTTCAGGAGGCAATTTTCATTCACCATGTATTTGTCGTTCTGAAGTGCAGGCCTGAAACACAAGAGTACAAACAGTCAGACCCGTCATGATGTCACATCTTCAAACATGCTCAGAAATGTGGAACTTACAATTCCTGGTTCGAATCTGTGTCTGGAGTTTCAGGAGTGAGAGCATCTGAAACATTATGGGGGACAGGCTTGAATACAACACTTTGTCACACTTTAGATTTTTAATGGTGTGATATGGACACTTTCTTACCTCTCAAGGGGCATTCTGTTATTTCAGGGGAACAAGTAGAGCTCTTACATAATTCTAGGTCATCACATTGACTATCTGCATCTGTGGTGGTAACAGGTTCCTACACAAAAATCACAAAAAAACGCAAAAGCTTTCAGTCAAACAAAGCCACAAACAGTTAACAAGCATGCGTTTTTTGTCTATACCCATCAATGTATGGATAAAGGGAGAAACTACTCATTTGCCTTCACGCTCTCTGGGCTGCAGTTCATGGTCAACTCAGGGACTGTAAGGGGGCCTGGTCTTGTAGCTGCAAAACAAGCCCAAATCATCGCCCCTATACTGCTGTGCTTGACAGTTGATATGAGCTGTTTGTGCTGATGTTTTGTGTGTGGTTTTTGCCAAACACGGTTTTGCCAGCCTAAGCCATGCTGTCATTTTCTTTTTAGAGAGAAGAGCTTCTCTTCTGGCATCCTTCCCAAACAAGCCACACCCATTCAGTCTTTTTCTAATTGTACCGTCGTAACATTAACAACTAGAAAGTGCATTTTCTGAAGAAACTGCAGTGTGAATGCTTGCATCTGAATGTATGCACTGAAATGAATTAATTGCTGAATTTAAGTTAAAAATGTTGAATGAAATGAAAAATACAGAAATATAGCCTGAAAACCAAAGTGCTGAACAGCTAAAAGCTGACGACCACACAGAAGTTGGAAAATAGCTGAAAATGTTTTAAATGTAAATTAGAAAAACCTAAGAAATGAGAAAAGAAAATTTAGAGTCAGAAAACATCTGAATGAATATTAAAAGCTCATATTCTTTGAATCACTGAATGACTCAAATGTGATCCCTCCACTTGGATCCACACAGTTTAAAAAGTTGACATTTCTGAGCTTTCAAAGACACTGTGTTGGAAAGAGAACAACGATGGCGACGTTTTGAGGGTAAAATGATGGTTGTAGAGAAAACACTGTGGACACAGCAGCAGTTGAAAGAGAAGTGTTTAAGATGAATCTTGGCACAGTGGCAGGCAGAGCTCGTTAAGCAGGCAGGTGTGAGCCTGGTTGCTATAGTGACTGCACCCAATGGCTCCATACACACGGACACAGACATGCACCTCACTTTTGCTGCTTAAAATGAACAGAAAAGTCAGGCCGAAACAAATCGTTCCCAAATGAAAAGTACAAGTCGTATTGACGAAATTCTTTCACCGTGAGCGCCAGCAATGTCTAGTCTACTGAATTCTCAGTTTTCATGCCTGTGGAGTTTATTATATGGACGTGGTGACAGTGGAAAGACACCATGCTCTTCTGATTTTCAAACGAACCTTCTGAGCCATTTTAACATTAGAGTCTATGGAAGAGTTGGAGGGAGGAGGCTGTGCATTGGTGACATTTATGAAAGAACCATAACACATAGTACAATAGTAAACACATTGGATGAAAGAGGACAACGATGGCTACGTTTTGAGGGTAAAATGATGGCTGTAGAGCAAACGCTGTGGACACAGCAGCAGTTTTAAAAAAGATTTTAAGATTAATTTTTTTGCTCCTCTCACTCTAGCAGTTGAGCTGTCTCACTCTAGCCCCAACATTCCGTCCCATACACACCCATTATAAACTCTGAAACGGGTGAAAAAACATCATGAAACTTAAACTGGAACTGAAGAAAAAGTATAATAGATATTGAAAAGATAAATACAAGTTGAATAGTTGAATGTCTTGTCTTCGTTTTAAAGTTTGAATGGTGGCTCTACGTCAATGTATGTGGAAGTAGTAAGAGTTTAAAAATGAGTAAGTTGAATGAGGATTTGAAGGGTCTCCCCATTGAAATACATGGGAAAATTTTGTTGAAAAAAGTTGAATAAAATTAAAAATATAAATGCTAAAAATGAGAAAAATAGAAGCAGTCATGTCCAAAAGAAGAGGAATCTAATGGTGTTTGAATGGTTTTTCTAAGTTGAACGGTTTTGAAGGAGTAGGACTACAAAAAACGTACGGAATAGATAAAATATAATAATAACTAGAAAGTGCATTTTCTGAAGAAACTGCAGTGTGAATGCTTGAATCTGAATGCATGCACTGAAATGAATTAATTGCTGAATTTTAAGTTAAAAATGTTGAATGAGATGAAAAAAACAGAATTTTTAACCTGAAAACAAAAGTGCTGAAGTGCTAAAAGCTGAAGGTTACACAGAAGAAGAAGTTGGAAAATAGCTGAAAATGTTTTAAATGTAAATTAGAAAAACCTAAGAAATGAGAAAAGAAAATTTAGAGTCAGAAAACATCTGAATGAATATTAAAAGCTCATATTCTTTGAATCACTGAATGACTCAAATGTGATCCCTCCACTTGGATCCACACAGTTTAAAAAGTTGACATTTCTGAGCTTTCAAAGACACTGTGTTGGAAAGAGAACAACGATGGCGACGTTTTGAGGGTAAAATGATGGTTGTAGAGAAAACACTGTGGACACAGCAGCAGTTGAAAGAGAAGTGTTTAAGATGAATCTTGGCACAGTGGCAGGCAGAGCTCGTTAAGCAGGCAGGTGTGAGCCTGGTTGCTATAGTGACTGCACCCAATGGCTCCATACACACGGACACAGACATGCACCTCACTTTTGCTGCTTAAAATGAACAGAAAAGTCAGGCCGAAACAAATCGTTCCCAAATGAAAAGTACAAGTCGTATTGACGAAATTCTTTCACCGTGAGCGCCAGCAATGTCTAGTCTACTGAATTCTCAGTTTTCATGCCTGTGGAGTTTATTATATGGACGTGGTGACAGTGGAAAGACACCATGCTCTTCTGATTTTCAAACGAACCTTCTGAGCCATTTTAACATTAGAGTCTATGGAAGAGTTGGAGGGAGGAGGCTGTGCATTGGTGACATTTATGAAAGAACCATAACACATAGTACAATAGTAAACACATTGGATGAAAGAGGACAACGATGGCTACGTTTTGAGGGTAAAATGATGGCTGTAGAGCAAACGCTGTGGACACAGCAGCAGTTTTAAAAAAGATTTTAAGATTAATTTTTTTGCTCCTCTCACTCTAGCAGTTGAGCTGTCTCACTCTAGCCCCAACATTCCGTCCCATACACACCCATTATAAACTCTGAAACGGGTGAAAAAACATCATGAAACTTAAACTGGAACTGAAGAAAAAGTATAATAGATATTGAAAAGATAAATACAAGTTGAATAGTTGAATGTCTTGTCTTCGTTTTAAAGTTTGAATGGTGGCTCTACGTCAATGTATGTGGAAGTAGTAAGAGTTTAAAAATGAGTAAGTTGAATGAGGATTTGAAGGGTCTCCCCATTGAAATACATGGGAAAATTTTGTTGAAAAAAGTTGAATAAAATTAAAAATATAAATGCTAAAAATGAGAAAAATAGAAGCAGTCATGTCCAAAAGAAGAGGAATCTAATGGTGTTTGAATGGTTTTTCTAAGTTGAACGGTTTTGAAGGAGTAGGACTACAAAAAACGTACGGAATAGATAAAATATAATAATAACTAGAAAGTGCATTTTCTGAAGAAACTGCAGTGTGAATGCTTGAATCTGAATGCATGCACTGAAATGAATTAATTGCTGAATTTTAAGTTAAAAATGTTGAATGAGATGAAAAAAACAGAATTTTTAACCTGAAAACAAAAGTGCTGAAGTGCTAAAAGCTGAAGGTTACACAGAAGAAGAAGTTGGAAAATAGCTGAAAATGTTTTAAATGTAAATTAGAAAAACCTAAGAAATGAGAAAAGAAAATTTAGAGTCAGAAAACATCTGAATGAATATTAAAAGCTCATATTCTTTGAATCACTGAATGACTCAAATGTGATCCCTCCACTTGGATCCACACAGTTTAAAAAGTTGACATTTCTGAGCTTTCAAAGACACTGTGTTGGAAAGAGAACAACGATGGCGACGTTTTGAGGGTAAAATGATGGTTGTAGAGAAAACACTGTGGACACAGCAGCAGTTGAAAGAGAAGTGTTTAAGATGAATCTTGGCACAGTGGCAGGCAGAGCTCGTTAAGCAGGCAGGTGTGAGCCTGGTTGCTATAGTGACTGCACCCAATGGCTCCATACACACGGACACAGACATGCACCTCACTTTTGCTGCTTAAAATGAACAGAAAAGTCAGGCCGAAACAAATCGTTCCCAAATGAAAAGTACAAGTTGTATTGACGAAATTCTTTCACCGTGAGCGACAGCAATGTCTAGTCTACTGAATTCTCAGTTTCCATGCCTGTGGAGTTTATTATATGGACGTGGTGACAGTGGAAAGACACCATGCTCTTCTGATTTTCAAACGAACCTTCTGAGCCATTTTAACATTAGAGTCTATGGAAGAGTTGGAGGGAGGAGGCTGTGCATTGGTGACATTTACGAAAGAACCATAACACCTAGTACAATAAGAAACTCATTGAATGAAAGAGGACAGCGATGGCTACGTTTTGAGGGTAAAATCATACCTGTAGAGCAAACGCTGCGGACACAGCAGCAGTTTTAAAAAAGATTTTAAGATTAATTTTTTTGCTCCTCTCACTCTAGCAGTTGAGCTGTCTCACTCTAGCCCCAACATTCCGTCCCATACACACCCATTATAAACTCTGAAACGGGTGAAAAAACATCATGAAACTTAAACTGGAACTGAAGAAAAAGTATAATAGATATTGAAAAGATAAATACAAGTTGAATAGTTGAATGTCTTGTCTTCGTTTTAAAGTTTGAATGGTGGCTCTACATCAACGTATGTGGAAGTACTAAGAGTTTAAAAATGAGTAAGTTGAATGAGGATTTGAAGGGTCTCTCCATTGAAATACATGGGAAATTTTTGTTGAAAAAAGTTAAATAAAATTAAAAATATAAATGTTAAAAATGAGAAAAATAGAAGCAGTGATGTCCAAAAGAAAAGGAATCTAACGGTGTTTGAATGGTTTTTCTAAATTGAACGGTTTTGAAGTAGTGGGATTACAAAAAACGTACGGAATAGATAATAATAATATAATAGAATAAAGATTAGAAGAACAATACTGTGAATGCTTTTACAAGCATTCACACTAATTAACATGATGATTGAGACTTGTAGAGTCTGATCTGCAGTTCTTGGGGTCGTTGCAGTTTATGAACATTGCATTGTCTGACATAAGGTTGAATTTGCTGGGACGTCCACCCCTGGGAAGATTTGCAACTGTCTTGAATGTTTTCCACTTATCTCACTCTAGAATGAAGGACTTTAGATTGTTTGGAAAGCAGCTGAATATCGCTGTTTCACAGGCCAGAAAAACAAGTGGTCCAGGATTACTGACCTTAATTGAATAACTTTTACAGTTACAAGAAATACATTTACATGGAATGATCATACTTGCATTCAGTCTCACAGAAGCATTATCTTGCTTTAATATGTCACTATATAAACTTCATACGTGAATGATGAAAGCAATGACTGTGTCATTTTAATCAAGTTCTATCTTTATAATTTATCTGATTATAAATGACTTCTGTTGAAAACTGAATTAAAATAACTGTGTATTGTATGACAGTTGGTCTATGACTGCCGTCCAGCCAGCCCCAACCTTGGTTTGGGTTTGTGTGTATACTAGATATTACGGAAAGGGAAACTGAGAACGGATTTCAAAGTAAAATTGCTCTTCAAGTGACTCATTTCAACAACCAAAAAAATTTAGCCTGTCATTGATGAAACAGCAATAATAAAACACAAAACAAAAATGTATGTGAAAAAAAAAATCTAATTGCAGATAACAGAAATATTGAAATATGATAAACTTGTCTTAAAATAGCCACGCTTAGAATTGCAATTCAAACACCGTGTAAAGCCATTAAAATAGTTTATGTCACTTAATATACTTTAGATCAACAGTATTCATATATGCAATTTCGGATAGCTTTTGATGTTGTTGATCTTTAGTAAAATTAGTCTGTGGAAGCAAATCTTTCCTTCTAATAGATGGATAGTGGAAAAAGTAAAAGTCTCTTTACTTTGAAATACAAAATCAAACTGACTTATTGATTGATATTGACTGAGTAACTCGATAAGGGTGTGTACTGTGGATCTAAAATAAAATTAGTCTGTGGAAACAGGACGTTCACCTGTAATGGTTGTTCACGACTTAAAATCTTAATTAAAAAAATAAATCAGCTTTCATTATTTATGTTTAATTTTGAAATGAATTCATTTTCTATAGTATTTTGGCATTTATGCCAGACTAAACGTGTGGTGTGGGCTAACATAGAAATCACATTCATTTGAAAGTCGCTTTTATTTTGTAAACACGTCTCAGTTTCTCTTTCCGTAATACACAGTATATAGGTATAACGCAAAGCAATGTGGAGGCTGGCTTGGGAGCAGTTTTTTAAAGATCCGGTGAAGTCCAGCAACAGGTGATCCCTCAGCTGACACAGCAGACTCACCTCATCCTGTGGGCTCTCCACGGGTTCCTCTGGCTCTGTGTTGACCCACAGTGAGGGGACAGCACCGGGCTTCAGCTGCACCGAGCCACTCAGAGCCAAGCTCACGAAGCAGTCATCTGTGAAGTGTTCACTGCAAATAGTGATATCAGTCCAGGACGATTCTTTAAGTCGCTGCTTGTTGACTTCGAACAGAAACAGGACCCACTCCAGTCTCCTCTCCGGGTCCTCTGGTAGCCTGAACCGCTGCACATTGTGTCGCCACGAATCACAACCAACGACGGAGCACATGCTGGGCTACAGATGTGACCCTCCAGTTGTAGAAGTGGTCGGACAGCGTTACATTTTAACGCTCGCTTGCTGTAGCTGCCACATTTTAACATAAACAACAATGGCAGGCTAATGGCTAAGTAAGCCAATGTTGTGCTAACAGAACTGGCGTGGCTCTCTGGCTGGGTTCGCTTGGTTTGTCGACCAGCGTATCCCGGCTTAACAAGTAGATGACGCAAGTAGATTCTCGTCACTTAGGTAGAAAACTTGCACAGCTTCACAAATTAAAAATTAAAAAGACTAAAACCTACACTGAAACTATTAAAAAAAACTAAAGTAAAATTAAACATTTTCAAACAATCAAAGCTATATTAAAATAAGGAAATGAATTTTTAAAAAAGTAATCAGAAAATAGAAAACTATAATAACTGGTATGGTGGCCTTTAACGCTTCAAGTTATTACACAGCATTTCTAATATGGGTGTAAAAACACTGGATATTTCCAGTGTAAAAGCACATGTGGAAAATAGTCTGGTCCTGTGTGCTACTGTTACATGCCCCAGGAGGATAGTTCTTTCTTTGTGAAATAATGCCTTCTCTGCCCTGATTGGGTGCTGCTGCTTGAATCAAGTCAATCAGCAATCGGCAGATCCTATATAACATTTGTGAAGCTGTGTTTCTGGGCCTTCTGGCCATTTTCACTGCCATACATGTGCAGGCTTACATGCCTTTGATTTTGTATTTTTAGCCTTATGTGACTTTGTTCAGACTGCCTGTAGGGGAGGGTTGCTTTTGTAACGTAATCCATTGTTTTCTACTGTTTATGTGCTGGTTAGGTTGGCTATCTTTGTATATTTTGTTTTCTTTGGCATTAGGCAAGTTCCTTTTATTTTCTGTTAGGGATGTTTTGTTTGTTATGTTGGCGTTAGCTCTTCCTTGAGTTAAATGTCAGTCTGAACGAAAGTTTTAAACTAGCAGAAAATAAACCTTTAAAAAATGCCATCTTGACTCCTCTTTCACTATTTTAACTTTATGTTATTCCCTCCTATCCCCTAGGCTAGCCAGGGGACGTAAAAGACACATTAAACTGTTTCTGAATACATCATTAGCTCAGTATTTTTAGTTCATTGTTTTCAATATCCTGATTTGTTGTTGGTCTTACTACTGTTTTTACTATTGGACTTTTTCTTTTTTTTCAGCTGGGTCAAAGTCACAGTCAAATTTTTCTTCTCCCACTAGATCTCCTTCTGCTTCATGTCTTCCTTCTCCTGCTCCTCCTTGTCCACAGTCACTCTGTCCCATTAGCCAGAGCACCACCAGCGCTGCCGTTTTTCTGTCCATGATTTGCCGTGTGATAACAGGGGATGTGATTCTTCAAGATCACATTGTGATTGAAGGATTGATCGAAGAGCTGACACTTGTAAGGCCGCTCCCGTGTGTTCAGGCAGATGTGGGATTTCGGGCGGGGGAAGGGGGGGGGGGCTGAAGCCCCGCTGGCACACCGAGCAACTGTAAAGCTTAGCTCCTGTGTGCACTGATAAATGTCTCTGGAGAGAATAACCTTGGCTAAAGTTCATCCCACAGACGTGGAACTTTACCATTTTGAGACTTCTGTGAACTTTCATGTGGACTTTGTGCTTCTTATTTGTGGCAAATGCCTCTGAACAGTCTGGACATTTGTAGGGCTTTTCTTGAGTTTTGTCGGTCTGCTCATGAACGCGTTTTTCCACTTTTGTTTTGAATGCAGCGTGGCAGTACTTGCACCAGTGCTCGTAGTTTTCATCAAGAATGCTTTAATGAGAATTTAGAAACACCCAAGTTAGAAACTTGCAAGTCACCACAAAGTCACCAAATATGCAAATTTTTTCTATTTTTTTTTTTTTTTTTTTAACCCTTAAGAACCCAGACCTATTTCTACTTTCATGAAAATTACGGGGGTTGTAACTTATATCAAATGAATCATATATAACACATTTCTGAAGTTTTTTTTGTAATAGCTCCACCCACTGCCCCAGATCTGAAATGTCACATATGCGTCACATTGGGCATACAAGGTACATTTGTTCCATATTTAGAAAGTAATTTTGTAAACACTTTCTTGCTTTTAAAAACAGAATTTCCTTTTTATTTTCAAATTCTTAACATGGATAATGATGGTAACACTTCTTGGTTTACTTCAACAAGCTTCTTGGAAAAAAAATCATATAAATCAGCCCAATGTTGGAGGTACAATTGAAAATGCCACTGAAAAAACATTAACATTAGAGAGGTGTAATGAACTAAAAACATGAGCATATAAAAACATTGTGCCAAAATAGAAAAGAATGTTACATAAAGTCAATAACTTGCTCAAATGGCTTTTTTCATTGCAGTTGTTAGTAGTTTACCTTTGGTAATGGTAACTTTTGAAGCAATTTCTTTCCTCTGTGAAACAAAGACGTACATCACATTTTTCACAGAGGGTGGTAGTTGCATTCACCTTGCAATTTTTGCACCGACCTCGCTTTTCACATTTTACAGGCCAATGTGCAACCTCATCAGTCCGGACATCCTCTGGAACTCCAACACGAACTCTCTTGGGTGGTGGAGGTGGTGATGAGATGTTCTGTGATGGGCGCCCCCTGTGTGATTTCCAAAGGATCAGGCTTGTGGCAACTTCTGCCTGGAAGCTTCTTTGTTTCAGTGGCTTTTGGACACCAAGTAGCTTGCAGTCACGACGGTAAATCAACCATGCGTTGACAACACCGAGCATGATGGTTTGCCAGAACAGGTAGAGATACCACCTCCGTGACTTCATGTGGTACTTGTACCTTGCAATGCAGGCATCAAGCAGGTCAATACCCCCCATGAATGTGTTGTACTCCTTCACAATGTGTGGCCTTTTGACCTCAACAAATGCCTTGCCCGATTTGCTCCAGCGACGGGCTGTATCTTGAGGCTCAGTTGAACAATAGGATGAGATGAGGGTAACAGATTTGTTGTCATACCACTTCACAATAACCATGCTCTCCTCCTTATTCACCCTGGCATCAACAGATCCTCTGCCTCTCTGGGCAAGACTTTTTTCATCTTCAAGCTGACAACCTGCTAAGCGATTTCCACGAAGTGTTCCTACAAAGTAGATCTGTCGCTGAAGAAGTGTGAGCACAAGTGGGGCTGAGGAGAAGAAGTTATCAGCAAAAACTTTGTAGTTTTGCTCAGCTGGCAGAGTTTCACACAACTTCACCACAACATCTCCTCCAATCCCAAGTAAAGTCTTCTTCCCAGTACCACCTTGATAAACAACAAAATCATGGAGCATACCAGAGGATGAGCACCGGGTCCAGATTTTCAATCCCCAGGGGTGGGGCTTTCCCTTCACATACTGCCTTATTGGGCTGTGTGTCCCCTTGAAGGGTACCATTTGCTCATCAACAGAGTTGTACTCCTCTGGGACGATATCCAGGCATTGTTTGCGAAACATTTCAAGCCATGGACGGATCTTCCAGCACTTGTCTTCTGCATCTCTGTGTAATAAATCTGTATTGTCAGTGAAATGTAGAGATCCCAACAGGGTTTGAAATCGGTTGCGGGACATGTTATCTGCTACCATAGGACACCTGGTGTCATTTTCCCAGTATGCTCGATTTCCAGGCATTTGGCATAGACCCATCCTCAGATAGAGACCAATGAGTATTTCTAGTTCTTTAACAGTGGTATTTACATTACTCAGATGGTTGGATTTTTGTACACTGTATAAATTTGTTTGTTCCATTAACAACAGCAGCATATCATCTGTGATGAAGTTTTTGAAGTACTCCAGTGGAGTGTGGATCTCATCTGGAGGTTTGGCACAGGGTCCCTTGAATGTGGTCTCAGGGGTTTCGAACATTTTCTTTCTCCAGGAGAATTTTTGTCCTTTGATAGCTGCCTTGGGCTGCCCAGTGTCCATATGGCTTGAATGTGGCTCTGTCTCTAAATCACTTGAATCACAACTGTCTGAATCACTGGATTCACTTGATTCATCACTCTCCACGTCTTTGTGGGGGATGTAATTAGGGTCTTCAGAATCTTCATCTGAGCTACTTTCACATCCCTCATACTCACTGTCTTCTGCAGTGATAAACTCCAGCGCATCTTGAACACTATATTTTTTCTTTTTATCCATTTTACAAAAGAGTGAAAATGATAAAAAATGGGGGGTAACTGAAAAACCCCTCAACAAAGCTAAAGTAAAGTTCCATCACAAATTTAGGTAATTTAATAAATTAGTTATGCTTGAATTTAGTTAAATATGACTGAGAATTAACAACAAAAAATACATTTACTTAAAATAACTGAATGAGCTAAACTGACTAAGCAAATGATCAGTTTTTGTCTTTTTGTGACAAATATGTCACATCAGTTTTTTTAAGAAAATTTGGAGTTTAATGCCCGATGTGACATATTTGTCACAGCGATATTTAACAAACTGATTCTAGATCAAATTGTTTCAGAAATATTACCAAACTAGGTTACAAGGGACCTATGACATCTTATCTAAAGTTTAGAATTGCTGAATGAGTAAAAGCTTACCTTTGCAAAAAGAAAAGAAAGTTTTTAAAATTAGCATAGTGGTCTCATTAGCTAACCAGGTGGACCAAGACTTTGAAAATGGTGTCTTGAACACCCAGAGTGCCTCACTTGTCACATGACTGAATTAGTTTGTGCAGTAGACGTCACTTAGGGACTTTATTAGTTAAAAGTCAAAGTTAAACCATTATAAATAGTTTTTCTCTAAGTGTAAAGGGGCGGTGACACCAGTGTCACTGTGGGTCCTTAAGGGTTAAATCTGGAATATAATGAAAAGTGTCACAAATAAAAGGAAATGCAGAGGCACCACTGAAACTCAAGCTGGAAAAAATGTGCATGGACTGACGCTTTTCGAGACACTGTAATTATCCCTAAAGTACTTATCAGTCAGACCCCCGAAGCAGAACATTTTCTGAAGAACAGCTGCATGATTTATGGATCTTTGCATTTGAAACACTTTCTCACAAAAATGCTTAAATGTGCACATGTAGCACTTCTGAGTGATAGTGGTTTGGAACACATCCAACTCCAAAGTTGGCTTTATTAGACACACAGAAGGAGCAGATTTACCTGGAAGCAACTGACAGCAAGTGGGATAAACATGCATGCAAACCATCATCATATATGACAGTAACTTGACAATGCATTACTATAGGACTGTAACAGAATATGACATGGGTACTTTGCATCAGCCATCCATCAGTTTTCTTAACTGCTTACCCAACTTTTAGTAGCAGGGGAGCTTAAGCCTATCTCTGCTGTCATACCTACAGCCAATTTAGAATAACTAGCTGAGGTAGCAAAGCTGTCTTTGGACTGTAGGAGAGAGCTGGAGTATCTTGAGGAAGCCCATGCAAGCACAGGAACAATGTGCAAACCCCACACAGAAAGGCTCCAGGCAAATGTGAGGCTCAAGCCAGCATCCAGGATTATTACAGTTAACTAAAACTAGATGTGTTAACTTAAGAAGTCAGAAATTAATCAAGCGTAACATTAACTGTATGCAGTTTTTTGGCCTGACTTTCCCACCTGGTAGGTGTAGTCGCATTAAGGACATTACTGCTTTAAGACGAAGAGCGCTCCATGGGTGACCTTATCCCTTTAACTTTACATTTACTGAACAGCTGGAGGCGTTTTCATTCACAATAAACTTTCCCCTCATCTTTATACATGCTAATCTTAAAAGAAAATATTGAAGCCAACTGGGAAGCGCATTAAACCTGCATTCTATCTCAAGGCCACCAGATGGCGATACTTGAGGCCTTAAAAAGACTTCTGACGCTATTGAGTATTTGCAGCCGTGTGACCGCTAACCATGTTACATTAACTTATCTGTTATTTTGAACATGTGACAATCATGGTGACAATGTAGGATCAAATGAATAAGGCACTGGACACACAGACCTGCAGACTGGTCAGTGTCCACATGCTAACTGTTTCTAAGGAAAAAGGTGCATTTCCCAACTGGTAGTACACCTCTGTGTGATTGCTTTGTAACTAGCAAAGTTTGTATGAAACCGAATGACTTTTCTACAAATACTGGCCAGCTGTCTTTGAGCTGCAGTGAATCAGTCAAAAGTGTGACACAAATCAGTAATGAGATGGTTTGCCTTTAAAGAAGTTGATCCTTTCGAAACATGTCAGCTGCAGCTCTATTTCTGGTTTATGACATACTTTCTAAATTTTACTACTGCTGGTTGAGTACTTGCAGACGAACGTGAGAAACTACAGCCTATCTACTAGCAGCTAAAGCAGTCACTAAGTTCTTAGTGTAGCAGCTTCTTTGCAACCATTTTCACCCAGTGACAGCTAATAACCTCCAGGTACCACTGGCAATCATTTGGGGAACACACACTTTTCCAGTCTCTTCACTCTTCTCCAGAGTCGACTGGTCACACAACTGATCACAGAGCACATTTTCAGTTTCTTAAACCTCTTGCACACCTTTATAAAACCTTAATAACACCAAAACGTCAACTGGGTTTGCAGTTTTTACACCTCAGCAGTGATAAGCTGCCGTGCCTGTTGCCGTAGCAGCGAGAGCTTGTGGGCGGGGTTTTAATGGTGGGTTCGAGTGATTTGTTGTCTGGAGTACACCGGCCAGTACAGGGATCAATTAATGATTTTATAGAATTGTTTATATATATATATATATATAAGCAGATTTTTACAGTCATTAGGCTCAATGAGCACTCACTGGACACTTCATTTGGTACACCTTGCTAATAGTCATGGCATAGATTCAACAAGGTGGTGGAAACATTCCTCAGAGATTTTGGTCCATATTAACATGATAGCATCACACAGTTGATGCAGATTTTTTGGCTGCATATACATGAAGTGACCCAGAAACGCAATCTAGCATCGAAGACCATGCTCAAAATCACTTAAATCCCCCCCTATCACGCTCGCTTTGAACAGCTAGTCTTCTAAACCATGTCTACATGCATAAATCCACTGAGCTGCTGCCATGTGTTGGGCTGATTAGTTTATTATTATTATAGATTATTTTGATTAATGAGCAGGTGAACTTCTATACTTCTAAACCTAGTAAGGTGAGAGTAAAGCGAGTGAGTGTATGAAGCAGATAGTACTACCACAGTTAATGGTAAAGGAAAATAACAAATATAGGTTCTGTGACAAACAGAATAAAATATGCACCTTATTTGTAATTAAAGTAAAAGCACGCACATTCCGCAGACGGCAGAGCTCACAGAATGGCTCTAATTTAGATTGGCAAGGATTATTTTTGAGTCTGAAAAAAAAGAGTTCAGTCCTTTAGAAAAAATATGCAGTAGATTTGCAGGTTTGTAAAAACACCATCGGGTGGTGCTGTTCAGCTTTTGCCTCTACCTCAACACACTGTAAAACTAGGATGTCACGGCCACTGCAGAGTAGGTGTGATATCATGACATAACTGAAGCTTTACATTTCAAAAGACTAATGCAAGGATTACCACAAACCAGGGGGCAACTCCTTATCCTACAATGAGTGGCTGCATTGCTGTTTAAGCTGCTCTTTGAACTTTGGAAGTTCCTATGTGCCTCAAAGGACATCTTAGATGGACAGAAGAAGAGAAACCACAGGCCAGTTTGTGTGCAACCATCACTGTGTATTTTCTGTGTTAAGACATCCTGTTCTCCATGTAAAAAAACAGATAATTTACAATAGATGGCACAAATCAGCATATAAATAATCCTCAGAAATCTGTCTTTTATTTGCCTTTTTATTGCCCAAAGAAATATTTGATTATGTATAAATATCCTATTCAGACACTTGAAATTCCATAGTAGGGGTCTACATTAAGCTGAGGGACTTTTTCAACTGCAGAAAGATCCTTTCTGGTCACCAGCTTTAGTAAATAAGCTGACCTCCTGACCAAGTGATTATCTAAATTATAGCAGCTAATGGTGATTAGTCCACCACATGGACATGTGGCTGAAATACAGACGCAGGGTCACTTAAGTGGCCCCTGAACAAACAGGAAAGACACTCACAACTGCCGCTTTGTGCAGCAGGTGGTTGCTCTCCTGTGTCCCCTGTAGACATGACATGTAGACATGACACAAGTATTCCTAATATCCAAACATTTTTAAGGCATGAGAGAGTAAAAAAAAAAAAGATATAATGGGGATTGGTGGATTTATTCTCCCACTGGGTGTAAGGCCCCCAGCTTCCTGGGTAATTGAAAAATGATTTCACGTGTCAGCTAATGAGTGCAGCATATCTCTGCCCTGAGGAGGCCGGTCAATCAATCTCTCATCAGGCTGCCTCAACAGTAATTTGTGTTTGTTGGTGTGTTTGCACATGCCTTTGATGTGCGTATAGGAGATGTTGTTTTTGTGTTGTGTGTTGTGTATTAATGTGTTAGATTAGAGCCATTAATTATGAATCAAGGACAGTCTGGTTTCCTCCTCTTCCCTGACTCATTTTGATATCCATTTTCAGCTGCAGGATATTTGCTGAGTGCGTTGAAACTTCAAAAGCCAGCTCTTGCTTGGAATGTGCCATTAAACTGTAAACATCAGGACAGGGCAATAAACCTACCAGGGTGCACGCGCACACACACACACCTCCACAGTTTTCACAACTACAGACCCACTCTTTTCATGCCGACTGAGGTTCAATGTGAAGTTTCCATGTGACCGCGCCAAAGAAAAGAGGCAATAATGATCCAAAAAGTGTAGAAAATGTAATTTTCTTGGGTGTTTGAGCACAAAGGAATTTCACCCTTGACTCTCATTTACATTCTGTCCTCCTCCATCATACCAGTTCTGGGAAAAACAGAGCAAGCCGCGGTCGAAACATGTCAGCTGCCTTTCACATTTACGGAGGAATGTTGGCCGCGCTTCACAATGTTGTCAGTCAGTACGCCAGATAAGAGCTCTCAGTTCATAAATAAGATTGATGGCACCGCATACCACCAGTTCCTGCTCTGTGTTTTCCCATACAAGCATCTCTGTCAAAAGCATCTGTGCTATCTCACCAGCTCATATCCTCTCCGTCCAAGTCCAGGCTTGCTTAGGTGTTTTTACATGTTCCTCATCCACTCATTAAACCCACTAGTGCAGGATATGCCCTGACTTCAGCTGCTCAGCTGCGTTCGAGTTTAATACTAGTTTGTTTGGGGGTATTGGTTAGGATATAGTTATATAAGATTGTATTTTAGCTACACATATTTGACATGTACACTTAAATTCCAAAGTCTTACATTTCCTCATAGTTCATGGGTCTTAAAAAACTTAAACAACTGAAAATACTTAGTTCCACAGATAGTCTTTCTCTTAAAAATCTTTAGGTGTAAAGTTGAAAGAATGTCTGGTTATTCCCTCAGTTTTTCTTTTATAAGCTTGTAAACTTTTTAAGATTGAGTATTCTTAAAAAGTAACCTGAGCACCGTCAAGCTCTCCGTTAAGGATACAGTTGTATTTTTTAAGCCAACTCAGGCCTGTTTGTCTTAAAGGAAAACATCATCTCATGTTGGAAACTATCTTGGCTATTGCACTTTGATTTTTTTAAGCTGATCTGGAGGCATTCATTTCTAAAAATAAGCCATCCAAGGACTTTTGACTACAAACACAAAACATGTTCTTGTAATGTATCATGGCTTTGTTTAACCCAAACCAATACCGTACAGCCTTTATGAATGCTTCCGCAATCCACAATGGCGCTGCTTTATTTTATAAATACAATACTATACAAAAGATTAGTAAGAGAGTACACATTTTAAAGCCATGCAATAGTGGTGTGTAAACACAATGGGAATAAAGAGAGGTGACCGGAGAAGAAACGCACAGTGTATCATGGGAAGTTCCCAGTAGGATAACTAAAGGATGTTTCAGGGTTTTCTCATCCAACAATAACTGTAACAAAGGAAAGCTTTAAGTAAAGACAGTGTCTGTCTTCTGAATCTAAAGTGGGCGCTGCTTCCACAGGAAAAGAGCCTGATAGCTAAAGAATCTGCCTCCCATTCTACTTTTGGAAAACTGAGTAACCACAAGCCCGAATGATCTGATCCCACAGCTTCTTACACCCAACACATCCTTTTGTTTTCTTTTCTCTGTGAAGGGTTCGTGGTGCAAATGTAAATAAAGTTGCAGTCACTATCCAGCAAGTGAAACTTTATCAAATAAAAATTGTAATTAATTTTATGTGTAACTTCCTAATTCAGTTACCTTTTTTTTCCCACATATTTGATATTTACAGGATGTGTTGTGGAATTGCACTTTTGTGAACATCTTATAAAACAGTAATTTTGGATTATTCAAAGGTTGCATTAAAGTACTGAACTAGACAGTGTGGTACAGATTAATGGGGGCTCCAGTGATGAATGTTGCTGGACTGAAATGGAGCAGGCTGTGGTGTTCATGGTCAATTTACAGAGTATATCTAAAGAATCGGACGGTTTCAAAAGGCTATGTTTTTTTTAAAGTAATGGACACAAAATTTTAAAATACAAATATAAAGCTTTACATACAAAATGAACAATATTCACATGTGCTCAGTGTGCTGTCTGGAAGCATAGCATGTGTCAATGTGAAACTTTTTGATATCAATGTATGTTTAAGGTTTATGATGCTGATTAGATCAACTCATCAACCAACCCTTATAAAGCTTGTGTAAAAGGTAGAATACCTTTACACAAGCTTTATAAGGGTTGGAAGTCAGCCATGACTGCCATTCGAGACCAAAGTGGGATAATGTGGAACTGTGAGGTGTTTAAGATATGATGGGCACTGGCAATTTAAGAGTTTAAGAATACTATTAGTGAAGTAAACTGTAAAACTAAATGATTTTGGGGGGTTTAACTATCCTTCAACTTTAAATGGGCAACTTGTGGACTTGTTTTTCAAAGCTGGCAGCAAAGTTGCTCCAACCCTCTCGGTGAACTCAAAACAGTCCTTTAAGGCTATCTAATGTTTCTTATTGTAATCTCACACTGACTCAGGGATGCTGAGATCAGGGCTCTGTGTGGGTCATGCCATTTGTTACACGATTCCTTGCTCTTCTCATCTCTGAAGATAACGTTGGCTTTGGCTGTGTGCATCAAGCTGCAGAATGAATTCAGGACCAAAGAGATGCTTCTGTCATTGTATTTCCCGATGAAGGCAGATATAAAAGAAAGAACCTTGAGCTCTCATGTGCACGAAAGCTTTGAACAGTATTCTGCATGTGAAAGCGAAGTAGGAACCACTCAGGATCACCAGGTGAATAAAGCAGGCATCTACTAGAACTGTGATGATGTGTTTTAGTTTTAACAAACCAAACCATGCAGGGTGACCGCTGAAACATATGAAAGGACACTGATGACACCATAACATTCATTGTCCTTGTCGCTGTCGCTCTCATTGTTCTGGCGCACTGTGAAAACCCAATGTCTGAGCTCCAGCCGCCCCAAACTGGTACAAGTCGATACTTGTGGCTCGTTTGCGCGGATCTGTGTGTGTTCACATATGCGCGTGACCTATTTGGAAATAGACACCATATAACAGACCTCTCCTTTCTCTCATCTTCATGTCCAGTGGCCTGTCCTGAAATAGCTCATAAACACTTCTGGGCGTGAGGTATAGCTGAGGCATTGAAAGCGTGCAGGAATGTGATGCACGTTAGCAAAGGTGCACAAGAATTTTCAAATGACATTAGCAGCTAATCTGGGAGAAACCTGCCTTTGTCATGTATAAGGTTACATGTCCTAATGAGAATGTAATCTATGCCAAGCATGCTCTCCGTGGCAAGAGGAGAACAAGAGAGCTGGCCACCCGAGAAAGTTGAACCCAAAAGAATGCAGCTCTGGTATTCATTAATGAAGAGCACTGTTCTCTGCGATGGAACGACGGTGCAGGAATGAGGAGATGGCGTAACAACGGAGAGGAGACTCATCAGAAAACAGAAAAGCGCTAACGGAGCTACCTCGGTATTTATCGTTCAGCCAATAAATGAAATGATAAACAAGTCAGACAGCTGGTAAATTATATTAGAATATTTTATTGCTTTATGAAATGTTGCATCAATTCAACTGTATTAAACCTTCATATTGTTTCGAGTTCACAGAAATGTCTGTTTGAAGTCAACACTCGGTTGGTTGTGTACAGCTTGACAAGACCGTGATTGTCGGCACATAACTTACAACAAACATACATACATAAAACTCTTTGGCGTCCCGCTCAAAGCACTATCGTATCTAAAATAACAAACATCTGTAGAAAATATATAATAACAATAATAATAATAATAATTAACCTGTTTGTTAGTTCAAAGCTCACAGTAAACAAAAAGAAAAACAACAACACAGCATTTTCAACTTTTGCCCCTAAATGGCGACCAAACCAGCTGGATCACCACATCAGGGCAAACACTCTCAAACTGTAACCACACATGCAAACATACTATGAGAAAAAAAGATAAAGAGCATGAGAAACAAAGAGAAGATGAAACACCGTGATGCTGCATCCTCCCAAAATTACAAGCTTGCAACACCAGGTCTGTGTCAGTATATGCATTTATATATTATACAGCTCCCTGTTCATGCACCTCTGAAGCTCTGTAGAACCAGCTACCCGAGACTCGAGACGTGCGAAGAGCAGGAGCACTAAAATCAGCAGTGTTATCAGCTTAAATTAATTAATAACGGGGAGTCTTACGTAAAGATAATATCTATCTGATCGGAATTAAATTCACTTTTTTTTGTTCATTTGTTTTATACTTCAAGAGAAGGGGTGGATCATAAAGATAACCTCTTACTAAATGTTTATCTAGAAGAGCTTGAGGCTTAAGTTAATATTTGGGGAATGTGGAAACCAGATAAGATAAATATGTAGCTTTTTAATTCATTGGTTTGGGAAAAGAAATAATAGGGATTATACAGGGTGGGAAAGCAGCATTTATATTTATATATATTTATTTATAAATATTTTGGCATACACTCTCTGAGAACACGTTGCCATGTTACAATCCAAAATACTGTCCAAGTACCTCAGAAGATTCATCTTTTCTCACTCCACCAGGCAGACTGCCTGCAGCTGTCCAGCCGAGTGAGAGAAAGTGAGTCGGAGCACAGCTCTGTCTCTAAAATGTGAAAACAGTCCTTTTTTTTTTCTCCTTTCTTTTGGTAACATTCCTGCCTCCAGTATTTAGTTCCAGTCTTGCACCTCTTCACAGATACTCAGAAATAGCTTCTTTTTTCTTTTCCGCATCCCCATTCAAAATCTCCCTCTCAGTTCTTTAAATGAAGATTTCCACTGCCTCCGAATCCAGCTCATCCAGGCCTCTGAAGGGGTTTAATAGCAACTTCTTAGGCGCTGCTTTGTCTGGAGAAAAAGAAAACAAACAAAGAAGACATGGATAATTATTTAAGTGTTTTAAGGCTAAGACCAGCAGAAAGAAAAGTCCTTGATGCATTTCAGTTAGCTGTGGCTAAAGGTTAACAGACGTTTTCCACAGTCAAACAGGCCACTCTACTGAGCGTGCTCAGTCAACAAAACTACATTATTTCCTAACTGTGCACATTCCACAGGGCCCACATTATGAACCATGGCCTACACACATGGTATCTGACTGGTTGGTTATTCCACAGCATGGTTAATCAATATGCACTTCCATGAAGTCGAGGCCAAAAATGCCTTTTATGTGTACAGCTGTACTGGGGTATAAATTTGTGCAGGATTGCTGTTTTTTTTGGCTTACTGACCCATCGTTCATACGTGATAAGGTGCTTACCACTGTTGAGCTTAGTTGTACTGGCTGCCTCTTTGGTTTTGGTTCCCTCCGCCTGCCTTTCTAGCGTCCCAGGTTCAGACTGAGGAGAGAGCTGACGACTGGGCAAAGTCTGATCATCTGAAAGACTCTTACCTACGAGAAAGTGTCACAGAAGATGTCAGCATGTGCACCTTTTTATTTCAAACCTTTCAGCAGTAGACAAAAATGTATGTCTTTGGATCAAAAATGGCAAATTTGTGCTCCTCACCTCGTGTCTTAGTGTTGCTCTTTGTTGGGCTGATGGAGGGAGTGGAGGAGGCAGATCGGAGGGTTGCCCCCGCTGCATTCAGGAGGTTTTCAGGTGGACTTTGCTCGTCCTTTCGACCCTGGTCCTGGTGCAGCCGCTGGTTGAGGATTTTGATCACGGCGTCTTTTTCCAAAATCTGAGCATAGAGGGCACGGATCCTGATGCAGAGCAGAAAAAACATGTCAGAAAGCTGGTAACCAAATAGTGGATGAAAAAAAAGAGGCAAATCCTGAAGGCTTGTTTGAAATCAAAAAGGGGGTTGATAAATAGTAGGTATGCACCTGTTCTCCATCTCCTGGTTCCTGTGGTCGGCGACTGGCAGGTCCTCGTTGAAGCTGTTGTTGGAGGAGTGGCAGGGCGAGTGGTTAATGATTGTGGTGTCCCTGGAACAGAAAAAGAACATTTCCTGGGCTTAATTCAAGCTTGAATGAGCTAAACTGAGCATTTGTACACATGAATTCCCAGCACTCATCAGAAGGAGAATGAGACGCCAAGCTACATCAGTCTTTACCTCTGGGCAGCAGCAGTGGCAGCCACCTCCATGGCAAACTGCCTCATGGTGCTCTCTTCCAGATACTTCTGCTCCCAGCGCACCACGTCGGCTTCAAGGGCAAGGATTCGCTCCTCACGCTCCCGCAGGCGCTCTTGGAGTGAGTTCATGGTCATTCCAGGGGGCTGTGACTGCCTCTGTGATAAAGAGATAAAGTATTTGAGATAGATCCTAAAAAACAAACAAAAAACTGCCGTCATATATGACCAAGAACAAAGGCTTTACCTGTTGTGCCCTCAGACTCCTCAGCTCCTGCTCTAGTCGTGTCCTCAGCTTCATCTCCAGGCTCTCCCTCTTCTCACAGGTGGACTGGAGCTGAGCCAGCGCGCTCTGAAGCCTCTCCACCTTTTCTACATACGCCCTCTTCCTCCTCAGCTCCTCCTCGAGCTGGCGACCTCGTCCTCGAGCCGCCTCCAGGGCCTCCTCGAGTCGTTTGGCCCTGAGGTTCTGCTCCTCAGCTGCGGCTCGCAGCCGCTGCAGCTCCCTCTCCATGCGCTCCCGCTCGGCATTCTGCTCCTCATCTGAATCAAAAGAAAAAGTAAACATGGTCAGATGAAGAGCATTACAGGATTAGAGTCAAAGTGTGTTGGACAGAATGGAAGTGAAAGTTTTTTTTCAAACTTTTCTCAAGTCTTTTCTGAAAAAGTACGGAAAGCTAATCCGCAATTATCCCTCCTAAAACCGAATAAGTATCCGAGTTTTTACATGGTGGCCAGTGTTCTTCATTTAGTGAAGCACTCCCGGAATGCTGAGAGCAGGAAGGGGGAGAAATCTGCCCTATCCCTTTGACCCACATAGCACAGAGCATTCCTCATCAAGGCCATGCAAACACCACAACCCCGCTTGAAAATCAAACTCACACACAGGTGGTGGTGAAGGAGGTGGTGGTGGTGGGGGACTTCATTTCTACCACTTGCACTGCTGCTCTGTGATTTAGAAGGGCTTCATTTCCTTTTGCAAGGAGGTGCATGGATTGAATTCCCTATTATAAAGCCTTCTTACCAAATAAGCTGAAGTTATGTAAGTGAAATTCCTGCATGAAATGATGCCCTTAGCAACAGAAGGGGGCCCATGGTACGCTACAATCCAGTCCAATCAAGCATGCCGATTCTAGAGGATGAAAAGGAGGAGGAGTGGAGAGGAAACTAGCCCAACAAAACGCCATACTTACTTTGTTCAAGGAGCTTCGCCATGATGTTCTGGTTATGGTCGGCTGCCTTGACTTCTTTTGCAACATGGGTCCTAGCATTTTCCAGATTTTCTGTGATGCAGCAAAGTGTAATCAATTAGACTAATTTAAAAAACCTTGGACCTGCTGAAGCTGGTGTCACTGAATACTGCAGTTTGGTGTCAGTACCTCTAAGGTCTCTGTTGAAATCCTGCAGCCTCCTGACTTCAGCCACAAGCCTCCTCCTCAGTGTCTGTTCCAAGTTCTCTCTCTTATTGCTGGCCTCCCTCAGTGTCTCATAGGCCTCTGAAATACGCTGGATCTCCTGCTCCAACTGCAATGGAAGGACGAGGGGGAGGGGGAAGATATAGGAGGGTTGGAAAAGAGGAAGAAAGGAGAAGAGAAGGAATTTTGGGTTAACCTACTTGACATGCTGAAGAGGAGCTGGAATGTTGATTCATGCTGTTATAGCACACAGATACATATATGGGTTCACATGAATGTATGTGAATAAAGCACACTCCGTGTGTGTGTGTGAACATGTGTGTGGTGTAATTCTGAGAAGGAATTTAAGCCCGCACCACTCCCTTTGCGACTGATTTATATCTACATTCCTGAGGGCTGATAGCTTCAGTTCCAGGTGTGTGAGCACACAGGAGCATGCACATACACACACACACGAAGGCTCTCTCTCTCTCACACACACACACACATATACAGAACTGGGAAGGCTGCCAGCGGAGGGAAGGTGTGCATGCCTGTGCCTGGCTTGCGGAAAACGGCAAAGAGACACCCACCATTACGGCAGTCACACAGGCATGTTTACCCAGGGCTGCGGCCTGACGGAGAAAACTTTCCAACCCTGGCAATTATCATTCTTTAAGGTTGAGACAAGGCAAGAGCCATGTGACATAACTCCAGCAGAGAGCAAAATGGATTTTTTTTAAAGCATAAATTGGCTGAGATATCAAATGTCACCGAAGTGGTTCCCACCACATTGAACGAGTAAATATCTCATTTTAGGAGCCGGTTTGGTCTGACACTCAGTCACAAAAAGCAAAAACATGGCTGTAAACGTAGCACTGTTTTAAAAGGGAGAACATGGAAAAAGTGGTGCTGGGTACGAAAACAAAAAAGACCTTTCACTTTTTAAGGGCAGCCCGCCACTTGACTGCTGTAGACCCCCACCCAAGCACTCATTAAAAGTGTGGGGGTCGAAACCCAACTGGCTGCTGTGTGACAAGCCCCAGATTAGACTGAAAATCTATGGTCTCCGCACGCACACACACATACACGCACACTTTTTGACCTCCACTAGGTTAGCTACACAATGAAAGGAGTGTGTAAACACAGTAGCAGGCTGTGACCTCTGTTTGTGCCTCTGTGGTGTGGAAGGAAGCAGCTGCTGATCTCATCTGTCTGCCCTGATGAGGGAGTGTGCCTGGGGTTGGATATCAGGGAAGCAACTGTTAACTGGGCTTGTGTTTCATAGACAGGTGGCTCAGATGGAGGGTGTTGTCTGGATGCTCTCCAAATTCCTTTGGGATTTTCATGACTTAATGGTGTGGTAATCCTTTCCTTTGTGTTGAATGTATTTAAAAATTAAAGATATTGAGAGAAACCTTTTTTTTTTAAGTACTTGTAAAATATTCTAGTTTATCTCAGTTGTGGACCAGTGAGAGATGAAGCTTTTCTGTTCTTCTCACCTTTTGAATACGGCCGCTCTTCTCCCTGTGAGCCTCCAGTTCTTGTCTCAGCCTCTCGTTCTCCATCAGCAGCAGCTCCACCTGGTTGGGCTCCTCCAAGCCAGCAGGTGGCAGGCTGTTGAATGTGTCGTAGCAGGGGGGTTCTGCTGGCTGACCAGACTGGACATACCTAAGAGATACCCGCATACATTAGAGGACACTCTAGCTGAATCACACTTTTAATAGAATATAAATATGAGAAAGAGCTTTTTTTATATAGCATGACATCTAACGTATCACTATGTATGAATTTATACGCAGGCAGGCCAGCCGGCTCCAGTAAAGAATCTAAAAGCCTGTATGTGGAACGTACTCAAACTATCCTAGGCAATGCAAGTATGCGAAACTCTCCTTTAGCAGCATGCCAAACATTACAAATACCTACAGGGCTGGACTTGTTCTCCGGTGCGGATTTCAAAGAGGAAATATGAATAAGTATTCAGACTGCGGTGTGACTCACATTAAAAGTATGTGTTTACGCATGTGAAACACAATGGTGCCACTGGGCGGGCTCTTGTGAGAAAATTTACACCGGAGTGCATGATGTAATGTTAAAGTTGCTTAAACTCCTTCTGGTACCTGTGCTGCTGAGGCTGCATTGGCTCCTGGACCTGGTGAGGGATAAATCCTTGGCCCTGGATGGGGGCTGAGTACTCTGGGGGTGGGTTGCATTTGTCCATGTTTGGCCCCAGGCCCTGGTAGCATTGCGGGCTGTAGTAAGGAAGCTCAGGGTAGCTGTGAGAGGTAATCTTTATGGCTTCTGCTTTAGCCGCTGCGTCTTTCCTCTCCAGAGATATCTGCATGCGATGCTCGCTGAGAGACCGCACATGGCTGCACTTTAGCGCCATCAGATCAGCTTCTTCGTGGAAGACCCCCTCATGCAGAAGCTTTCCCTCATGGAGCTGCCAAGCCATGTACTGAGACTGAGCCTTGGCTTGCTCATAGGTTGGCAGCTTCTCCCCATGCAGCTGGTAGCCACTTTCTGAATGATGGTAGTCTCCCTGGTGCTCTTGGCCCTGCGGTTCCTGCCTCGCAGAGAGCTGAGGGTAGAGAGGATCCTCCTGGGTAAGACTCTCCAAAGAAGATTGTGGGCTACTGCTCATGTCGCCCCCACTGCTGGGTCCACTGTTGCTTCCACTGCCTCCCCGCAGGGCCTGCTGCTGGATGGCTAATAAGGTACGGGTGTCTGTGGGGTTTCCGTAGCGGAGCTGCTCCTGGATGAGCCGATGCAGGACGTTGCCAGACGACTCCTCGGTGGACGACATACTGCTTTGTGAACTTAGTGATTATCTCTTTGAATCAGTTGACTTTTTCCTCAGTGAAAATATTTTTTTAAAAAACAGCTGTGAACCTGGAACAGAGGGGTGAGAGAGTAAAGTAGGATCAGTCTGAGGTGGCAGTGAGGTCAGACGGGAATAAAGCTGAGGCAGGCTTTCACAATAACAGCAACACTTTAAACACAAAGTTATTAAATATGTTTATTTATTAGAAAACAGTGTGGCAATGAGTCTATGTTACCAACAGCGACAAAGTGGAGATGTGGACATATTTTATCACTGCAGGCAAAAAGTGCATGCGCCAAAAATTCCACTCTCACGGTGGAGCAAAAGCGCACAAAACCACCACGTAAAACACTCCACAGCTCTACTTTCCTCTTTAATACATTGTAAGTAACTTTACATTAAAACACAATTCCCAAAGATTCAACGAGAAGTTTTACTGTAGCGACTCTGGCGCTCAGGAGAAAACCGAAAGAAAGGGGAAAAAGACGCTCTTACCAGCTCACGCTCTCATCATAACCCAACGTTATCCTCGACTTCGAAGTAAAAATAGTTCCACTATTGGCATGAGCTTTTTTTTTTAAGTTAAACGTGTCTCATTTCCCCCCTGAACGTGTTGCCGCGATCCTCTCTTGCTGTGAAATGATTGTGGAGAGAGCAAGCGGCGATAATAAGTAACCGAGGAGGGACTGAGGTCGGAATGCCAGGAATGCAAAACGCGAGGTCCCTCGGGGATCAAAAGCGTAAAAACCACACGGGAGGAGGGAGGAGGGAAGCTGCAGTGCGCTTTATTATTACCAACGAGGAAAGGAAGAGAAGTATAGGAAAGGAATGAGCATTTTGTTTCACTAAACTGTGAGCTACTTGATAAACAACAGCAGTTATGATGTGATAAACTCCTTCAGTGATGCAAAAGTATGCGAATCATTCACTTTAGTTCAATTAAAAACATACTACACTGCATGTACTGCACCATTAACAGCATGCATAATTAACGCACATACTCAGAAGGCCAACTGAACGTATAGAAATGTATAATTATAATAGTTTTATGTTTCTTGTAATCGTTGGTGATGCATGTGCAACAAAAAGCTGGGATGGTCTATTTAAAATAGTAAAAAGAAATCATCTGAATTGTTTAAACTGAGACTTGTTATTGCTTTTTATGTTAAATTTGTTGTCAAGCTGAATTTGATGCCAGTAGCACTTCAGAGTATGTGTGTATGTTTGCCACTTTATTATATCACCTAATTATTTAACAGCACCTTTTAAGCGTTCGGGAATTCCACAGAGCTCTAGTTTTGACAATGAACTGGTAACCACTCTGACTTGATTACATTTTTATTTTTTTCACTTCATAATATGCCAGATGTTTTCAATGGGTGACAGATTCCAGATTCCTGTCAGGCCAGGCTGTTTTATTAGGGAGCCATGTTGGAAAACATCCTCAGTGTCATTTGGCATTGTTTTGCTGAAATAAGCAAGGCCTGAAGACATCATCTGAGTGGAAGCACAAAAGCCATATGAACTTCATGAGTTACACCTTGATAGGATGGGGTTGAACCCTTGCTTGCGGTCAGAGCTGCTTTAATTCTACGTGGCACAGATTCAACAAGGTGCTGGAAACATTCCTGAGATATTTTGGTCCATGTTGATGCACATTTGATGTGAATCTCGGGTTCCAATGAATCCCAAACGATTGAGATCTGCTGATTGTGGAGGCCATTTGAGTACAGTGAACTCACTGTCATGATCAAGAAACACATTTGAGATGATTTGAGCTTTGTGACATGGTGCACTGTCCTGCTGGAAGAGGTCATCAGTAGATGGGCACCCAGTGTGGTCTTCTGCTGCTGTAGCCCATCTACTTTAAGGTTTGCCGTGCTGTTAGTTCAGAGATGCTCTTCTGCATATCTTGGTTGTAAGCTAATGATTGTTTGAATCACTGTTTTACCTGTTGGATCAACAAGGCATTTTCACGCAGAGACGTGCTGCTCACTGGATATGTTCTCTTTTTCAGACCATTCCGTGTAAACCTTAGAGATGGTTGTGGGGGGAAATCCCAGTAGATCACTAGTTCCTGAAATACTCAGACCAGCCAACAGCCATGCCAGGCTCAAAGTTTTTATTTAAGTGAGACACCGCGGTGGTGGTGCAGTGGTTACCATTGTTGCTGCAATCACTGCACAAAGGTCCTGGGTTCTGATCTAGCCTGGGCCTTTCTGTGTGATGTTTGCATGTTCTCTGTGTGGGCTTACTCTGTATACTGCACAGTTCAAAGATGTGCATACGGTTAGGTTAACTGGCAACTATAGGTGTCTGTCTCTATGTGTTAGGTCTGTGACAGATTGGTAACCTGTCCATGGTAAGCACCACTTTTCTCCCTGTGACAGCCCCAACCTTGAACCTGAGCTGGATAGTCGGAAGGAAATGGATGGCTGTTCAGTTCTAACATCTGAAACTTTGTGAGTTTTCTATGTTCAATTAAATTTTGGTTTCAAATGTGTTTATCTGCTTTTGACACGCTTCCCAACTGAAAAATAAATGTAGTGGTGGAGGGAGGAAGTGCTTCATCAATCTTAAATAAAAAATGCTCATCGAGGGGTCATTTGGAGGTTTGCTGTGTAAACACTGTGCATTTGCAAAAAAAAAAAAAATAGCAGTTAATTTTTATTAATTCCTTTGCATAATTCTTGTTGGAAATTTGTAAAAGGCCTGCTGTCAAAATAAAGCTTTACCTTGAGTTTTTATTATTAACACACTGACTTTCCTACTTCTACTTTAACTTTTTACTAGACCAAAGCGTAGCTTATTGCAACTGCTTCACATGAATAATTACTAGAACTATTTATGAAATCTTTGTGTAAAAATGAAGTAGTCTAAAACATTGCACTGTGAAATACAATGAAATCTCCTAAAATTGGTCTCCTAAAAACTTTTTATCCCTGGGCTGTAGAAATCTAGGCTCCTGGTATTCACTACAGGCCACCATGGGCTGATAAAAACTCTGCTGGTGCACATGTTTTGAAGCTGTTACATGCCTTAAATGTGTGCGTGTGCCTGTGTGGTACATGTGTGGGACAGCTGTCCCCTGGAATCCTGAGTCTTTGTAGCCCCACTACTACAAACATAATGACTCGTTGTACCCAACATCGTGCAAGCAAAAGCCCAGAGGATGCCATGCAGTGGCACAGCTTTACAGTCCAAATCTGAACATTACCACTAAGATAGGACTGAGAAAACTGGGATAGACCTGACCACAATACAAATTTAAAATGTGTCTGTTACAGGGCTGGAGCATCCATGTTTGTTTCCTTAAAGGGATACGCTTTCCGCCTCGAGGGAGAAAGCAAATCTTTATGGCAGGCTTTATTTCTGTCAGAGCCAAAAGACAACCCTGAGCTACTATTTATTACCTGCTAGGGCCTAATGGCTGCTATATTGAGGACTTTAGACATGACTCTGGCTTTTATTATGGGGCCTTTAAATAGCAGACATTTTAGTCATAACAGGCGATTCATATCTCCAAGCAGCAGGCGCAGAGTGCAACAGATGCTATCCTGCCTCTCTATAGTCCACATTTTCCCACCAAAATCCCCATCAAAAAGAAAAAACAATTGCAAACTGCGAGTGAATTGATGAAGAAATCTGTGCAATCATAGCACAACAGTCATGAGTAATTTACTGTCGACCAGTGTGTGGCCACTGACCTCAGGCAAATGATCTAATTAGACCTAAAAATCTATAGGTTGGATGAGTTTCTATTGATGGTCTTTGTCCTACCTCCTTAATTAAACACACACATTGCCTCATGCTGTGGACATGAGCATACATATTGTTAAAGAAGAAAAAAGAAAGAACACGCAGACATTGTGTCTCTGTGGGCGGCACTCACATGGAGGCAACTGGTCAGCAAAGTGCAACATGTTAGCATTTCCACCTTCAGATCCACACTGTGAAGCAGCATAGTCTCCACCTATTTAAAAGCCTGCTCAAGTCATTTAACACCACCTCACTACTTCCTCTGCTCCCTCCCTGTGTGTCAGCATGTGTGTGTCTGCTGGTGGACAACGCCTCTGGTCATTTTGTCCCCTATTGTAGCACACTTCCTGTGAACTTGCTGAGGAATGTGAGGCTGACCCTTTGACAATTATGGACGTTTTCAAAAAGTCATTACAGGAGATGAACATCTAAAGAGGCCTGCCACAAAAATTCCTCAGTGTCTGTCTGCCTGTAGGCGCTGAAACCCCGAACCAGACGAAACTTATATTTCATGAGTTATTCCTTGTTTGTGAAAAGAAGAGTGGCACTGAAGACTATCCGAGAACACCCAGTAAAATAAAACACAATTGTGTTGTTGCTATATACAGTAAACTCATATTCCTCTTGTGGTTTTCGTGGAAACATGAGCACAAATGAGGCAACAGTGAGACTAGTCAAACTACCAGTTGCACAAATGAAACAGTCTGAGTCTAAATTTACTCATCTTAGGCATGTGTTAAAGAGAGTATAAAAATCTCTTTGTGAAAAGGAGAGCAGCAGGAAGGCAAACCTCTGTGGGGGAGTCCTTAAAGGTACACACCTCTATTTTTGCTGGATAATCTAATTGCTTCATGACCTTTTCTAAAAAGAGATAAATAAAATAAATAAATTCAAAGATTTAAACAATGTTAAAGTAAAATAAACACTGAAGAAATGATGGAAAAGCAGATTTTATAACAGAACAGTATATAGTAGTGTGTTTACTTATTATAGTAACAATTTGATGCTATTTAACAGACAATTCAATCTTCAATTCATTATTTATACAGTATTAAGTCACAACAATTGCCTCCATGTTTATTATAACATAAGGTAAAGACCCCACAGTAAAGAAACTCCAACAATCACACAATCTCGATGAGCAAGAACAATGGGAAGGGAAAAAACTCCTTTTTAACAGGAAAAAGCTTTTGACAGAGGCAGACTCAGGGAGAGGCAGCCATCTACCATGACAGGTTGGGGGTGAGGGGAGAAAGACGGGACCAAATTAAAACTATGATGGGACAGACAGAGAGAGTTTAATAATGGCTAATGATTAAATACAGTAGTGGTGTATAAACACAGAGTGAAAATTGATCAGTGAAGAAGAAACATTCAGTGGATCAAGAAACAGCTCAGCATTACGAATGCATTAGACATTCAGCATCACTGATGAATGAAAGCAGTCCTACATGTTTGCTTCATATGCACATATAAAGGGCATATCCTATTTAAATCTAACTCCAAGATTCCTCAGAGTGTTACTCAAGGCCAAGGTAATGCCATCTAAAGTAGATATCTGTTTAGACACAATGTTTTTAAGATTTTTAGGAACAAGTACAATAACTTCAGTTTGGTTTCATTTGGAAGCATGAACTTAAAGGTCATCTAGGTCTTTATGGCTTAATTCATTTCTGCAGTTTAACTAATTTATTTGTATCATCTGACTTTAGGGATAAACTTGGGTATCATCTGCATAGAAATGTAAATTTATGCAATGTTTTCTAATAGTGTTGCCTAAGAGAGGCGTGTATATTGAAACTGTGAAACTCAATGAGTAACTTTTGCGTGTGAATTTTCATTTACATAAACAAATTGGAGTCTACTAAATAGATATGGTTTAAACCAGCGGTCCCCGACCTTTTTTGCGTCATGGACCGGTTTATGTTTGACAATATTTTCATGGACCAGCCTTTAAGGTGTCGTGGATAAATACAACAAAATAAAACCAGTACCCGTACCACAATAAAGAAGATTTATTCATTACACATGGGAAAAGACCCAGGGAAACTGAGTTAACGATAAAAACGATAAAAACCTTGAAAACCATACATTTCACACCCGATCCTCAACTCTTGTGGCCTAGTACCAAACGACTCACAGACTGGTACCGGTCCGTGGCTTGGGGGTTGGAGACCGCTGGTTTAAACCACTGCAATGCAGATCTTTTCAATGGTGTGATCTAATTTTTAAATTGAATATTGTGGTTACCAGTCACTAGTGAAGCACTGAGGCCTAGCAGGACAAGCACAGAGATGAGTAATGCTGTTTCTGTGCAGCGATGAGCTCTGACTCCTGACTGAAGCTCTTGAAATAAACCATTCCTCTGCAGATGATCAGGTAACTGTATGACAACTTCTCTTTAAAGATTTTTTTAAATCAAGAGAAGGTTAGAAATGAGTCTCTAATTAACTGGCAACCGAATCAAGTCATGACTTTGTAACTACGGTCTAGTTACTGCCACCTCAAAAGCTTGTCGTGCATAGCACATTATTAAATATAGGTTGATTATATTAAAAATTGAAACCTTAATTAATGGTAAAAAGACTTTAAGTAAATACCAATAGGTATAGTGGTTAAAATTGCTGTGGGAAACACTTAAAATGTGGGTGAGGAGACAAAGACAGGTTAAAATGTTATTTGTGAAGAATTTCACAAGTTCATAGCTAGTTAAGGTCAAAGAAGCTCTGACTGTTTGTCAGCCTGGTTACAATGCTGAAAATAACTCTGGGCTTGTTCCTGTTTGAAAGTTCAGTTTGCTTCTCAAAACACTGTCAGTTTTGAAATTGTCATGGATACAATGAGTTTGCCACTCATGTAAACTTGCATAGCTTGGATTTTCTGTTTCCTGTTTTTTATCAAGCATGTCCCAACTTCCTAAACAGCAGTAAGCACATCCTGCTCTGATGTATGACCCAGAAACTCATTTTAAAAGACTTAATTAACATGTGTTTGTGTTTTAGAAAGACTGCTGTGCAAAAGTCTTGAGCCACAGATCATTTTCTACTTTTTGCTAGGAAAATGGAAACTAGATGCAGCAGAAAATAATGAATCAGGTTGTTAATTACATAATTTTGTATCTTTTGTATGCTTTTCCATTAATGCATGGTAACAGAATTTGTCTAAGAGAGTTTAAAACATACAAAAGGCAAAAATGGCAATTCTCACAAGCTTAACAGCTAATACTTGTTAAGGCCACCTTTATTCTTCACTGGAGCCTGAACTCTCTTAGCCAAACTTTCTTTAATTTCTGTAAGTATTCTTCAGGAATAGTTCTCCAGGTTTCTTGAAGGACATTCAAAGCTAATGTTGAGGTTCAAAATAGCTACGCTCCAGGCTCTGGGGAAGCCAATCCCCATGTGATAGTATTCTGTTGTGCGTTTTTATTTGTTTGTTTGCTTTTTAAAAAATAAAAAAATAAAAATAAAAAAAATCCAGTTATGCATTTACTTCATTAGTAACATGTTTGGGATCATTGTCATGATGAAAAATTAAGATACCGATCAGATGCTTTCCAGGTGGTATTGCATGGTGGAACAACATTATGGTACTTTTCTTTTTACAAGAACCCCAAGGATCATGTGGCTTTTTTTGTTTGTGTGCAGGATTCAGTGGTCTGCAACGTCCCAGGCTGCTTGCACTGTAACACTATAAAACTTTGTTCAAAGTACTGTTAATTTACCTAACCTGATGGCTATAAACCCAAGCAATTCTGGTATTAGTATGCCATTAAAGATGATGGGTTATATGTTGAGATAAATGCGGTGGATACCACACTGACTGGAACTTTTCAACCATCCTAATAACTGACTTCAGACCTCTATAAAACATTGTGAAATAAAACAGACAAAAAAAAGTCAGAGCTGATGTTTCTCATACTTTATAGACCTGTGTGCACAGGTTAAAGATCAGGAAGGGTTAGAAATCACATGTTTTATTTAGATAGTTATGCTAAAACACTTCCATGTGGTACACTCTGAACACTATGTCGTTACTTGAGTAGTAACTGGACAGAATAGTGCTGTCCCAAGTGAAACTGAGCACATGCCACAAACAGCAGTCACAATATTTGACCATTGTTGCTCTAGCTACCACGATATTTCCAAACACTTATGGATTGTAAGAGTCTGTGACCACTCACATTAATGTTATAAACATTGAAAACAGTTTAATGTGCATAAAAACTAAACAAAAACACAATACAAGTGACATTGACTCCTAAAATCTGTTACTATATTTGCCAGCTAGCATTGCTAATGGCAGCATAACACCTTGTGCTAGCTTGTTGCTAGCTCAAGATAAGGGTGATAAGTGTACAGTGTACAGTGTTACTGCTTGCATGTTGTGACTACCCCACAGAGATACTTGTAGTACACGGTATGTAGCTGCACTTGTCAGTCTGAACACAATTACAGTACGCACTCAAAATAGAAAGTGTAAATATGGAAGTTTGTAATTTGAGATGTACCAAATGGTTCAGACTGTCAGGAAGAAAAAAATCCACCTTGTCAACAGTTTGTGTGATAAGAGGTGGGATTAAACCTTCTCATTTTTTGTGACTCATCCCAGTTCTCACCTCTAAATGAAAACTTTCTCCAATGTCTGAGCAACAGTAGACCGCAGTGGCATTATTTTCTTTAACTACTCTTATACTGAGGTAATCTTTTAATCTAGATATAATCGCTTGATTAACTGAAAATGGAAATCACCATTGGTGATGGTCCTATGGCTCTTTAAGCACATCAAGAACCTAAGTAGACAAATCAATCCTGCAAAAAGCTATAGCTAACAGGCATGAAATGGTCTTTATCACATTATATTTAAAGACTTTTTTATCTGCTTTATTCTAAACTGCAGTTGGAGGTCATTTAAAAAGACATTTTATCAAATGAAGTTGTCATAATTTAAAAAAGAGGCCATATCAACACAGACAGAGAGATTAGTGTTGTAGTTTATCTGAAGCCTGTGCAACAAGATGCTTGACTCTATGTCTATCTCTGCATCATTATCACTTTCTTTTTGTTCCCTCAAGCATATTCATATCTTTGGACTCAGATCATATAAGTCTTTGATGGCTGTGTCAGGCAGACAGAGCGTTTAAAGGACTGGATAAGGCAGGATGCATGTTGCACTGTTAGATTCGTGGGAAAGAATAAGACGGAATAGCTGACAAGGTCACCTGATATGTCAGGATTGGTGGGGAATGTAAGCGATAGTGTTGGAGTGGCATGGCTTCCTGATTCACACATTACACAAGAGACAAAAAGAAGGTGTGCTGCATTCAAGTAGCATCCTGTTCTCAGGAAAGTGCTGATGATAAGTTTCCCAGTTTTTGTATGTCGCAACACCTCAAATTCCAATGTTAGGAGTTTAGTTTACTGATGAAATTATGTCGAAGTAAGCAGGCAAGCAACATATAACATCATTCCTCTTTGACACCTGTTTAGATTGATAGTAGAGATAATAAAAACTGGTTGCCTATCTGTTTAAAGGGAAGAAGCTCAACATGTTGCTGCAAGTTGGATGGCACTGAAGGGAATTTCCAGGCATTTATAGCAAACAGACTACATATATGAATCACTGGCATTACAGTATGAAGAGATGTCAAAACGGATGTGTAGTGCAGCCATATCTGGCACAGTGCTTGCTAAAATAAATCAGGTAGATGGTCCAAAATCATAAATAAATAGTTCCAAATTTAGGATAAATTCAGGAAGAAGATAGATAACACTCTGATATGCATCTAACCCATTTACTGGTATCCTGATTTAGTCTCCAGAGACAATGGCCTGTATTTTGAGGCTTCCAGTGTATCGAGCAGATATCTGGGTCAAGACTTTGTGTACGCCATCGTTCATCATTTAATTTCAGTGAAATTACAAAAGGCTAATAAACAGTTAAATTGCTGTGAGAAAAGCAATACCCATTTTAGATTGTCCATCCATTCAATATCTTCCACTTATCCAATTCACATTTGCAAAGGGTCTCAGCAGCCATAAGGCAAGAGGCAGGGTACACCCTGGATGTGTCACTAGTCTGTTGCAGGGCTAACACAGAGAGACAGACGACCGTTTGCACTCACATTCACACCTATAGCCAATTTAGAGTCACCAATTAACCTAACCCCACTAACTGCATATTTTTGGACTGTGGGAGGAAGCCAGATTACCCAGTGAGAACATTGAAACTCCCCACAGGAAGTCCTCGGTCTGGTGGTGAATTTGAACTTTGGACTTTCTTTCTGTGAGGAAACACCACCGCAACACTGTGGTTCTGAATTAAATGCAGAAAAGCAGTGGAGAAATAAGAGGTGACAATGGAGTGAAAGCACCCTTACACAGATGAAACGCTTTCAAACATTGGTTACATTCTACCAGGAGTGGGGTTTGAACCCACGAGGACTGTTGTCCATTGGATCTTAAGTCCAACGCCTTAACCACTCAGCCATCCTGATGGATAGCTTGCTGCTCATGTACAATTATTATATACACGGCCTGCAATACCAGCACACCCGACGCTGCAAACGTTAAGGCTCAAACTGTGGAACATGTACGATCTTACACTGTACGTATCTTGGGACTATTATTGATTCAAGATTGAATTTTGACACAAACTGTGAAGCGGTATGCAGAGAGGGTTATCAGTGTGTGTTGTGCTTGCAGAAACTGCCCTCCTTTTACATTAAAAAGATAATTATGACACTGTTTTATAGATGTTGTATTGAATCAGTTTTTATTTTTTTCTTTGGTGTCATGGTACAGCAGTCTATCTTAAAAGGACAGGAACAAACTGATGTAAACTGTGACCTGGTCAGGGAAGCTGATTAGTAAATCGCAGCTTAACCTAGAATCTCTGTATATCAGACTCTTGAAGTAGATGGCCAACTTCATCTTAAACAATGGCTCACACCCCTTGTTTGGGGAATTTAAGTTTCCCTTCCCTCTGCACAGAGGTTTGCAGTGTTACAGAAACACAACTTAGTCCCAGCTGCTATTGTTCATCTGAATAATTTATAGCAAGTTGTGCTCACATCTATTCCATTTATTTATGTATTTTGAATGGAAATCTGTTTATTTATTTTAGCATTTTAAGCTTGCTATAAATGCTATAACTGCCTCCAACTGCCATCCATGTTCGAGTGACTTCTCAAAGAGAGCACAGGCACCCAACTCTCCGAGTTCTGTCTGCAAAACTGGAAAATCCACATTTTTCTGCTGATATCTGAGAGGTCTTCTTGTGAATTTTACTTTGCTCTGTGACTGTCTGTGCTAGAATTCAAAAATGAAAAGAGATGTATTATGAGAAGAGGAACTGCAGGTCCAAATAATTCCATGAACAGCAAGAAGCAGGACAGTGTGTTGTGGTCTGCACAGAAATTTGCAGTCACAGGTGCAAGAAGGCTCATCAGTAATGCCAGCCAAAGGTTTCATATACTGCAGAATGCATGGATACCACATACAGCCTTCTGTTTTGCTTTCTACGTCCTAAAGGCAAAATGAAACTAGTGTGATATTTTGATCCGAAACAAAGAACAAATATTTCCCCAGTGTGGTGAACTAAAAGTTGAGGTATTCAAAAACAGCCCTCGACTTGATGAAAATTATTTAGCTGTAGCACCTTTAACACACAAGATTTACATGTTGACAACACCATGGCAACTTTTCTGTTTCTTTTTCTCTCACAGTTCTGAATATTTGGCCTCTGATCTCAGGAGCATTACTCATGTACTTCTGAGGGCTGAGGCTTGCTGTAATGATGTTTCCCATCCCCTTATTTCTCCTACTTCTCTTTTTCCACTTCTCTTTGAGGCACTGAAAGATATAAGCTTCTCATAAGTTAACTGTATTTTCTGGTACTTGACTAAATCCTGATAAGTCAAGTGTTTAAATCTGGTCATGAAGTTTTACAACAAAGGGAGCCTGCCATAGATCATTTTGTTTAGTGACTGATGTTTGAGTTTTATTACAGGGTTCAGCCTCAAACTAAAAAAAGCCACAAAATAGATCCATTTAGGTCCAGTCATCACCATCTTCAGGGTGAAAGTGAATCAAACTGATCATTGTTACGCTTTGAGCCCAAGATGCCCTTTTAAGATGTGAAAATATTTTGCAGCCTTCTGCCCCGGAGACAGCACGCCTGCCGCAGACGAATGACGCTGCAACAAGCCATGACATCCCATCCTAAATCAGTCTTCCACCCCACCAGGCCACTGCCATCCTGGGAGGTCACCAGAATGCCAGTCATTCATTTCGAGCCTCAGCATGTGTGCCCCCAGCAAATAGCTGCGTTCCTCTGCTGCTGAGGCTGCACATAGCATGTGATCTGATGGCTGGCTTTGGCCAGCAGCACCGTGGAAAGAGAGAGAGAGGGCTCTGTGTCTGCGTACAAGCTCAGCAGCTCTGAAAATGTACCAGGGGCTTTCCATGGTCGAGAAGCAATGAGGGGAATGCAGGCTGGGGATGCTGAGAGGGGGTGTGTGTGTGCGAGGGTTCAGTAAGGGGTGAAAAGAGAGGATGAGCAGGTAGATGATGGACTGGCTTAGCAGTGTGAAAAGCATTGGGTGTGATGGAGTGATAGGAAGCTTTATTTGAGCCCTTAGCTCTAAGTTAAGCAGAGCAGGTATTTATAGGTGGTGGCACTGTGGTGAAGTGATTATTGCTGCAGCTCCACAGCAAGAACAAGCCCGGCCTTCTGTGTGGACCTGTGCTTCTTCTCACAGTCCAAAGACATTCACATTAGGTTTACTAAGAATTCAAAATTGGTCCTAGATGGAAATGTGATCATCAGTGCTTGACAGTCTTTCAGCCCTGTGCTCAACAGACGACCAGGGTGTACACCACCTCTAACCCTATGACAGCTGGGATAGGCTCCGCCCCTGCACGACCCTGAATTGGAAAAGTCATTCGGTTAATAGACAGAAAATGGAGGTATTTATGGAGTGTGGTTTCCCAGCATAAAACGTGGTATAAATTGACAAGGCAGGTGTCTGAAGCTTAATGCTTTTCTTCTCAGTGCAGATATATCATGTCCGTTTACGTGCTCTTCATATTCCTACAACTGGCACAAATGAATTGTGCAATAAATGTCGAGTTTATTCAGTATTGTACAACACTTCACTGCATATTGGGTAATATTAGACATTACACTACCAACTTTGTCTCTCACTGAATACCTTTGGCATACTTTATTAGTTTGTGGTTTAAAAACATGATTTAATAGTTTCAGAGTATTTTTCAGAGTATTACATGGTAATTATACTTTATTATTATTGTTGTTGTTGTTGTTGTTTTCTTATAGTTTTAACTTGTGATTTTTTACATTTATTTGTTAAGTGCTAGAATAAACCTTAGCATAATATATGTCTTATCCATATTTTAGCATTTATTCCACAAAATGAGAAATATTTAGGGGCTTTTAGAGGTTTAATGTTAAACGCGTGTCAGAAGGGAAATGAGACCTAATTTGGTTTATATAAATAAACACATAAAACCTAAATTGGATGGGGAGTAAAAGATAATCTATCTGAAGTTGTTTTGGATGGTACTTCATGATTTTAGGAACTGATAGGAATGTTGTGTTATTACAACTTCCATTAAAGAGATAAGGAAACAGTTATCACGCCTTCACTGTTAACACATATCATAAAGATTTTTTCAAGGAGTTAACTCCCTCTGTGGCAGCTTGTTTTTTCTGCCTGTCAGCCTGTTTGCAAATCAAAGAATTTCTAACAGTATCATCCATTATCTTCGTGATGACTTTCAGCTTTGGCATTACTACCAGTAAGTGACGATGATTCAGCTGTCAGATATGTTAATGGTAGCAACTCCAGGCCTGGACGTGTCTGCTGACACACAGAGGCTGTATTGTGTTGACAAAAAGAAGACCATTGTCTTATTTTGCACAGAAAGTCTATTTTTAAGGCTGAATGGAGAAGCGAAGGGGGGAAAATATCTCCTCCTGTGATGAATTTAACTGGTCAGAAATATGCAATGGAAAATTTTTGACTCTATTTAAACTTCATGAAATGTCATACTGTGCATTGACCCAGATAGATAAAACTGTGAGCATCAGCTGTGCTTGCACTGTGTAGTTTATACTCTCTCTCTCAAAAAAAAAGGTACAATCTGCAACATGTTTGTCAGGCTGATTGAATGTTATTACGTCTGTCTCTATTATGTACATATTTACCAAGTCTTTCAGTGATGTGGGCTTAATCATTTGAACAAAAACAGACTTTTTAATCTAATCCTAGCTTACATTCACGTTGCTTTACTTTGGAGAAAACGTCATTCCTCCGTGTTTCAGTTTATAACACCGAACCAGGTGATCACTTAGCTGTAAGAATCACTAACATTTACTATATAACACCTAATTGTGAATGATCCTTTAGAATGAGTCTCAAATATATCTGCTTCTTTAAACCTCCAACCAGAGCACTCGCTTGAATTTACTTGGAACAAGTCCTTTAACTTATAATGCCATTTTCTCCAAATGTGCCATATGACACTGAGATTATGTTTGTGTTGTGATGACCTTGTTTCAACTCCTAAAGGGCTTTTTTGGAGGCCTGGGAGCTCTCCCTGTTGCAGACATTTAAAAACTGGTGTCTGTAATTATAGTTTGTTCAAGTTTGGGGAAAATCACATAAATCTAACTTTGAAATTCTTTAGATAAGCCTTTTTATCCCAAAGGTTTTGCGGTGATTTATATTTTCTAAACGTGAAGGCAGCAGAGTGAACTGTAAACATAATGTGATTTTCTCACAGCACTGCGAGTTTAGGATCAATATTCACTCGCTTTTTAACTCCGAAATGTTCTGCTGTGTTTACAAGTTTGCAGCAGACTGTGTGTATTTTACTCACTTACGCTTGACTCATGCTTTATAATGGAGTTTTTCAGTGTGCTGAACCAAAAATGTAAAGTTGTGAACCATAAACAAAACAAAGGAACTGTGGCTTTCTCTCAATTTCTCATGTAGCGATTTAGATTACATCTCTAGTCCTTTGTGGCATTGGTAAATCCTGCAGCGCTGCTCTCTAATCTCCTGATAGCCCTTCTATTGGCAGGTCTCACCAAGAGCTCAGTAACACGTCCAGGCAGCTGTTTTGAAGCATCTATTCAAATTAATGATGAGAAAGACATAAATGATTATGTCAGATTATGGATATAGTAACCAAAGATACTTTGTAATTACAGTGTGCAGCCACTAATCCAGCCAGGGGGGCTGATAAGCCGGTGTACTCCGGTGTACTTGCAGTTCCCAAGCGGGACAGATAAATGGGGAAGACTGCATCAGGAAGGGGATCCAGCATAAAATCTTTGCCAAATCAAACAAGCTGATCATCAAGAATGAGATTTCATACTGAATCTGCTGGAGGTCAGGTTAACAATGACCAGCTGTGGTGCTGTTGGCTAACAGGGTGCTAATGAAAACTCCTACTGCTGGTGTAGGACAAAGGAAGAAGAGAGAGAGAAGGAAAGGGAGGACTGTGGAGGTGAGAGTGGTGACTATGTGAATGTAGGGCTCATGACTGGTAAAGGAAACAAACTTAGAGAGCCAAGGTGAATGTACAGAGGGGGGATAGTTGATAGATGAAAGATGTTGACTATGTAGTGAATCAGGGCATGCAGGAAGATGCCATGGATACGGTAAGATGGAGATAGATGATCTGCTGTGGCGACCCCTAAAGAAGAAGATATGCCTGCCACTACTCAGAATGGATGATAAACTGTGCATGCTTTATCACTGGCTTTTTATTCTGTGCTTAAGCATCTAAACTAACATTCATATACTCAGACGAACACTCTGGGGGCACTTCAGGGATCGGTATCTTGCTCAAAGGTACAGTAACATGCAAACTGGAGGAGTCAGGGATTGAACAACCATCCTTCTGATTGGTAGATAGCCCTCAGTTTCTTAAGCAGGGACAAAGGTGTCTCTGTGCACTAAACACATAAATAATCACTCCTGTTATACTTTCTGCTGAAAGTAGGTCCAAAGTGTAGTTAGTGAAATGTAATGTTGTGTATCCATGGACTGGTCCAGTGATTGTGAAATGTACAACACTTAGACCCAATCAGACACTAGTGATTTTTAGATGTGTCCTTGATCCAACACAGCTGATTCAAATGGCTAAATTACCTCCTCAACATGTCTTGCAGTTCTCCAGAGGCCTGGTAATAAACTAATCATTTGATTCAGGTGTGTAGACCCAGGGTGAGATCTAAAACCTGCAGGACACCGGCCCTCGAGGCCTGGAGTTGGAGACCCCTGTTCTAGACCCAGCTATTACAATGGCCTCCTCGCTTGTAGCACCCAGATTGAAACCCATGGGATGGCAAAAATGCTCAGCTTGAGACTTCCAGTGGTATCTTACTAAGCAATAGGTGACTCAATTCTTGTTGTGTATGGGTAAAATGATCCACTTATTAGCAAGTTGCACTAGCTGGAGGAGCTGAGGGACATCTTTTAGTATAAAAGAGACAAAACATCACCCCCTTTTCACCCAAAGTGAGTGCTCATGTCATCAGTGCTTTTAATTAAAAGAAGTCAGGCCATGAGTATTTTTAAACAAGTTCAATAGATATTATTTTCATCCACAACACTCACACAAGCAAAAAAATAAGAGCAAACATTAACAGCAAACATTTTTCACTGGGTGCAGCACGTGTCAGCAATGGCCAGCTCACAGTGTGCAGAGGAATGCCCAGCATCTGTTCCCCTTCTTTCTCCCCCATATAATTCTCACTCAGGAGGAGTTAGTGATCACAGGAGACTCTGTTAGCACTGCTGTCCCAAAGCAAGAATGCAAACAGCCGAAGCGCTCTTCCAAGAATCCCCAGTTGAGGACATTTCTGGAATGTCCTAACGAGCCTTCTCCGCTGTGTTTACAGTTCCAGACTGATGGAAACCCTGCAATCTGCCCCACCAGCATATCATTATCTGGCCTCCTCAGGGGACACGCAGAGGAAAAGCAACAGTTTGAGAAGTTTTCTTCATCCTAACCAAGGTTTCAGATGTTTTCAGAGCTGACCATACTACTCTAAACAGAACAAGCGAGACAGAGATGAGATTCAACCACACATACTGACTTCATGAATTTTAATAAATTGCTGCAAACCGCTTCAAATTAGTGAGACAATAAGTAAAAATAGCTGGACGCCCAGGAGCATGTCAGTTTTAATTCTTGTGTGTCGTGGTTGCTCAGCATGTTATCTGCTTTGTGCACAGGAAAAAAGAAATGGCATTGTTTCAGTGAAGAAAAAAGGGCAAAGAGATCATTGTTTCTGACTTAAAACCACTATTAGGTTACAGCTCGAGCATCACTCAAAGCAGGAAGGAAAAGTGGCCGTGACATTTAACTAAGAGTGGAAACTTCATGTCAGGAGGGAGAAAGAGGCAAATTTATTTTGGCAGAATTGGAGAGGCATGTGATACAGCTGCTTGTGTGTGTGTGTGCGTGCGTGCGTGCGTGCATGCATGCATGCGTGTGTGTGTGTGTGTGTGTGTGTGTGTGTAATATCGTGCTCTGATTTACCTCAGAGAATATCAGAAAACAAATAAGACTTTTTGACTTTAGACTGCTCTTATGCAACACAGGAATGTTGGACTGAGACCAACATCAGAGAAATTGAAGTAACAGAAAACTTTTATATTTACTCTAATCAAACAGATGTATAGTAAGTAGTCGTGAAGTTTTTCACATTATAAACTATTTATGATATCACACAGAGGACTGAAACCTGTCAGGTTGCAAGTGGTGCCACTGGTGTCTTAAATGAATTTAGACAGTCGTGTTATTTTGTAGATCCACAGTGTTAGAGTTGATTAAGTATTGATTTAGTATGAGTATTATTAATACTTAAATAATATTATTGGGTTATTATTGTTAATGAAACATGTAAATTGCAATTTAGTGTTTTAGCTGGTTCATGCAGACATTTTTTAATCCATCCATCGCTCATCCCATTCAGGGTCCCAGGGGGCCTGTGACAGGTGGAGTACATGCTGGACAGATTGTCAGTAACAGTTCCCTATGAACAAGCACTTGGCAATTGTGGGAAAAAAAGAACTTCCTGCAAAACCAGGCTCCTGGAGTGTGGAGTAGAGGAAGAACAAGTTTTAAATGAACACAAGGCCCCTGAAGCCACCAACGAACAGTCATTGGTTTCATTGCGGTTAATGTAAGAGCCACATTTTGAAAGAAGAGTTTCTATAACAGAAAAATATCATTTCTGTTACTCTGTTATCGATCTGATTCGCCTGTGGGAATGAAGTGCAGCACCACTTTTAAAAAAAGGTCAGCCATCTAAAAATGATTATCCACACTTACAAAAGCCCATCTAGTCCACAAACAAGCTCCACATAACAGCCTTACAGGATCAAAATCATGAAGAGAAAAACTCAACCACAGTTGCAAATGTAATTGACTTCTCCCTCCATTACTGTCATATCTCTTGAGTGCTAGTCTTATAGCTACCCAGCTGTTGTGCATTTAAATACATGTATAACTTTTTATTAGAACCTTCTGCTTTATGCAGTCATAAATCAGACGTTTTTCCCTGTGTGCAAAACACGTAGAGAGTGAAGGATTGCATTTCAGTGAAGAAAAGGGAAGTCTTTTCTCTCTTTAACTAGCTCATATGTGGTGAAAAGTAGACCCTCGGCTTTAGATTTAACCCGAGAAAGGACAACATTTAACTTGTTTAATATATGTGTGAACACTGCGATCACTGGCCACTTTATTAGGTACACCTGTTCAACAGATTGTTAGTGCAGATATGTAATCAATCATTCATATGGAAGAACCTCAATGCATTTAGGCATGTAGACATCGTTACAACAACCTGCTGAAGTTTAAACTGAGAATGAGTATGAGGAAGAAAGGTGGTTTGAGTGATACTGAATGTGGCATGGCTATTGGTGCCAGATTTGAGTATTTGACAAACTGCTGATCTACTGGGATTTTCCCACACATTCATCTCGGCGGTTCAAAACAATATCTGAAAAGTAGAAAATATCCAGTGAGCAGCAGTTCCCTGAGTAAAAATACCTCGTTGATGCCAGAGATAAGGAGACAATAGCCAAACTGTTTTGACCTAATTGGAAGGCAATCGTAACTCAAACAACCACTTTTTACAGTCAAGGTATGCAGAAGAGGCTCTCTGAAAGCCAGAGGTGGGAAGTAAAGAAGTACACATACTTTGTTGTGGTACTTAAGTAGAATACTGTACTGTAATTTACTTGAATATTTTTTTTCCTGACTATTTTTTACTTTTACTCTCTAAACAAATATCTGTACTTTCTACATTTTCAAAACAAGCTTGTTACTTTTGGTTTAACCCACAGGCCTTCAAACATTAAACCGATTTAAGTCTGAACAGTAACACATGAAAGGCAGTCCTGTTCGTGTTTTAATCACCAGAGGATGTCGTATTAAAAAAAAGAGATCAAAGAGGCACAAGCCTTTGCTAAAGTCAGGGGTTAAAGTGGTTTGTGTTGTCTGTGTGTTTTTCTTATTTTGGCACAACAGTGGTGTTACTTCAGCATCTCGCTAGCCCTACAGAAAATGAGCGAGCATAAAGGGAGAGAAGGGAGGGAGAGGGAGAGAAAAGAAAGACGCTAACTTCACTCAGAGATGGAGAAAGATAAGAAAGACAGGACAGGAAGAAATGAGGTTAGATTTAAAGGTAAGGACTACTCAGTGGTGTCTGATACACTGGAAATGTAAGTTCTCATGTTTTTAAATCAAATATTGGGTCTGTTTATGTGACGTTTTGGCAAACTGAGGTAGATTAACTGTGTTATTTAAAGGTTGCATGAAAAATACTCAGCAGGTTGGTGCAGAATAAATAGGTTAGTTTGCTGTGTTGTAATGGATTTAAAGTAAACAACAGTGTGTGTGACTGTTGCGCAATGGCTGTCTAGTATAAAGACAGCATAAACAGGAGAACTCATGAAACATCTGCTTACACCTTGTTAAATTCAGATGTATAAATCTGTAAAGAAGAGCAGCTGATCACAACTGATACATTAAGAGCTCTCAATAGAAATCATTGTTAGTTCTTTTCCTCAGGCTGAGCCATTAAAACTGATTTTAGAGTTCCCCCACCCACCGAATCCCACTGTAACCCCTGACTGTACACATTTTCCTGTTTAGTGGCAAAGAAAATAGAGCTTCGTTTTTTTTAAATTGTCCTACTTTTTCTCTGCTCTGCTGTTCTACTAAATGATTCAACCTGAGTAAATTTATTAGAATTTACATTTAGATTGAAATAAAGTCTTTATTCCCATCTACTGATACTATTTTATTATTACATTAATACATTAATATATCACAAGGCTCAATTAGCTTTGCACAACAATAGCTAGTAGAAATGTCCTCCAAAAAGCTGCTTTTAACTTTCTTTGAGTACATTTCAGAGACTGTACTTTTTCACTTTTACTTGAGCACTTTTCAACACTAGTATCTTTACTCTTACTTAAGTACAGAGTGGCTAAAAAATAAGAGTTTGAGGCAACAGTTTATATTCTTAAAACTGACAATGAAAGATCAAAAAACATTGCCTGATATGATGAGTGTTGAAACTTTTGTTCTTACATTCAAAGGGTTTTGGCCTAAGCTTGAATACGTCCTGCTTTGCATCAACAATTTAGCCTGCTGGTGGGGTAATGTGTGGCACACATATTGTGCCCCATTACACCAAATGAGCATTGTTTAAATTGTCACAGCCTACCTGAGTATTGTTCTCCTCCCTTTATGACCACAGTGTGGCTACCTTCTGACAGCTGCTTCCAGCAGGAAAGTTCACCATGTCTCAAGGCTCAAACTGGTTTCTTGAACATGACAATGATTTCATTGTACTCAAATGGCCTCCACAGTCACCAGATCTCAATCCAATACAGCACCTTTGGGATGTGGTGTAACAGGAGATTCTTATCATTGATGTGCAGCTGGAAAAACTGTGTGATGTTATAATGTAAATATGGACCAAAATCTCTGAGGAATGTTTCTTTGTTGAATCTGTGCATGTAGTTCTGAAAGAAACAGGGGGCTCAACTTGGTACTAGCAAGTTTTACCTAATGAAGTGGTCAGTGAGGCAGAAAATCAGTAATCAGAGGGCAGAGCTTACAGTCCTAGCAGTCCATACAAATGAAAGACAATGAGCGTTTGAGATTGTAAATAAAAATGCCTGTGGGGAAGTTAACACCTATCAGAAGATAAACTATGGGTGTTTAGGTCTATATAAACAACTATGACCCACATTCACGTGGGTCATAGTTATACAATCTTAGTTTAGTCATTTAAAAGATTGCTTATTACTCAGTGTGTTAAAATGGTTTCTTTTATTCGCAGTGGTGCTGCTGTTACTCAGGGTTTTAAAGAAGTAGCACATTCTGCTCCGAAGTTTCATGCCAAACCTGAGCAGGGCCCCTTGCAATTTCCTGCCCATAACAATAGTGCGAACAAAGAGTGAAGGGTCATGACTGGAAGTCGCAGAGGCTTCAGCTCTTTAGACCTGGACTGCCGTGGCCCAGCAGGAACACACGCTGGAAAGCTGCCCACAACTTTAACTTCTCCAAAGAGAGAGGATGCCCAAAGCGTGGGAATTTCACTTATCATATTTTTCCAAAGAATTCCTGGCCTGTGATGAACGTAGTTGTAACAGGATGCATGTGTTTAGACAATTTAACCTTTTGACTTCACACTGACTGACACAGAAAAGTGGGTGTAGACACGATTCTTGCGCCTATTTGTTTTTGTAATCATTGCTCAACCTCTTTCAAAAACGTAAAACTCTCATCTGAGAAACATCCAGTCTCGCCAAATAAACGCTAAAACATTCCCATACAAGTGTGATGAAACAGTGACACAATTACAGCGGCTTGGAATAAAGAAACATCTTTAATATTTGTTTAGCTTGCTACCAATAGCGAAACAATGATCCAGTGTTTGGGGTTTTTGAGAAGCAGACATAATAAGGCCATGACCTAAGCCTTAAACAACACATTACTAATACTCCAGATAACGTCTGTGACCTCTCCTCCTCATTAGACGTCATATAGGAATGCTGTGAAGCAAGAAAATGTATGTAAAACTTGAGAAGAGATATGATGCAACACAGGAGATGAGACACAATCAGACCATTATAACACAACACTACTCAGTAGATAACAGACACACCAAACATCTGTGTGATTTTACACAAAAACATGACTTCTTAGCAGATTTCTGCCTCTTAAATTACATGGAAAATTTACATGTAATCCTGTTATTTAAATTTTGGGCATGAATATTTCTTGAGTTCGGTGGCCTGAGGTATTTTCAGTGTCTGAAACAGCAGAAAATGTTTCACAAACTCACCATGCATCTTTCGTAATGCTGATTTTACAAGTCACCAACAGTTACAGCTGTGACATAAATAGAATCAACAATAGAGTATCTCCATCTGAAATCTATTTTTGCTGTATCACTTGTATGGGGAAATGGTGCCTTAGCCTAAGATCAAATCTCGGCAATCCGCACTTCACTACAAGCTCAAACATTGTTTTGTGGGAGAAAATAGCCTACTTCCTGCTATCATGCTGCGGTGAGAATTATGTTCCCGTACAAAGCCTCAAAAACAGGTGGGATCCACCTAGTGGCGAGAAGGTGTTTTTTTCCCCCTCTGGACTGAAAAGCTCTTTGAATGTTTTATCAGTTTCTTCCATGTGGTCTTTTATGTGGCTTGCACCCACCCCCAGGAGGATGGTGTGTTAGTAAATCTCAAGTAAAAACATTACTTACACTGTAAAAATTAAGGCAGAAAACCTGCAGCAGTGCCAGAATTTGACATTCCCAGGCATAAAATGTTTCTCTGTTTTCTCCGCAAACTTTTTCTCTTCTCAATGTCAGATACTGACTTCCCTACAAAGGCACAGAGGCCTCAAGTATGCAAGATGTTTCATGAACCATTTGGAAAGCAGGCTGATAAATAAACAGAGCTGTACGTTCACAGATACAAACACACACACACACACACACACACTGCAAAGAACATGTTTCTCATCCTCTGTTTTGGGTCTGTAGGAGCTCTGAGCCATGGCAACTGAATACCGAGGGGAGAAAAATTTGCCTGGCTGAGCTCCATCCTTCTGGCAGTCATGCTAAAACTCATGAATAGCATGACAAAAACAACATTCCTCATTGAAGTGATATAGTCCTGAAGGAATTCCTGTTAAATAGAGGCATTTCTCGGCGTGCATACCTCATTGTATTGAAACCATGTGGCGTAACGTGTGAATGTAAATCTACTGCAGATCCAAAGCAGTGAGAGAAAATGACTTTGGGCACATGCAGACATTTACATTGTCTGTTTTTCTTTGTGTTTCACCACTGTGCATGTGTGCATGTGGGTATTAATTTACTATAACACACTTTCTTCTTGGATAAGCACATCTGTCTGTGATTTGCAGGAGGAAAAAAGGTGCGGAGACTTGAAATTAGCATATTATTGTGTAGTTTCCCTGTGTGTATAAATACATTAAAGTACAGCACCTGTGGTTCTTTAGAGCCAAAATGCACACACTTGTGTGTATGCAGATACGTATGTGCGTATGACGAGTCTGACAAACAGTTGTTAGGGTCAATCTGTATGAGCAGAGATATCAGTGGCCCATTGCTATGTCTCCCACGCAAGTGCTGAGTCGTGAGGTTAGTATGCAGGGAAAATAAGACTGAGAACTAAAAGATTAAAGAGTAGGCAAAGCATTACAGAAAGGCTGGTATTGGTATTTAACTATATAACTACATTTATTTTATCAGTTAAGACCAAGAGTAGCTAATGCAAGAGCAGCATTAAAAGCTAATTTTGCAGCTGTAACTTGTCACAGGTCCAATGTTAAATCAGGAGTTTCAGGCCAGTGGTTTTATTGCACAGTGCATATTTTCCATCAATAATCACAATAAAGCATTATGTCATCAGAGAAGTGCTGGTTGCACTGAAATCCATGGAAACTTGGAGGCAAATGGGTGCATACACACAGCACTGAGGTCAGTGAGCTTGGCTTGGGTTATATACACACTCAATGACCACTTTATTAAGTGCATTTGATTAGGCAGTATTTGGCTGGACCCTTTTTTTTTTTTTTTTTTTTGCCTCAGAACTGTTTTAATTCTTAATGGCACAGATTTAGCAAGGTGCTGGAAACATTCCTCTGAGATTTTGGTCCATACTGACTTGATAGTATCACATAGTTGGTGTAGATTCACGGGCTAAACATCCATGATGTCTCAAAGAGGCTCTATTGAATTGAGATCTGGTGCCTGTGGAAGCCATTTGAGTACACTGAGAGCATTGTCATGTTCAAGAAACCAGTTTGAGGTGATTTGAGCTTTGTGACATAATGTGTTATCTTCCTGGAAGCAGTCATCAGAAGATGGGTATGCTGCAACTAAGCCAACAGCAATACTCAGGTAGGCTGTGATGTTTAAACAAGGTTCAGCTGTTCATAAGGGACTCAGTGTGTGCAAACAATGTCCCCCAAACCATTTCACCACCACCACCAGCAGCCTGAACTGTTACACCGCAGGCATACAAGGCAGGAGGGATGCATGCTTTATTGTGGTTTACCCCAAATTGTCATCTAAATGTTGCAGCAGAATTCGAGACTCATACGATGAGGCAATGTTATTCCTATCTTTTGTTCAATTTTGGTGAACCTGTGAATATTGTAGTCTCAGTTTTCTGTTCACAGCTGACAGAAGTGGCACCTGGTTTGGTCTGCTGCTGTAGACCATCTGCTTCAAGGTTCAGCGTGTTGTACATTCAGATCTTCTACATACATGATTAGGGTTCAACTATACATTTCTATACATTTCATGTTATGATTTATTCTCACATAACCTTTCATATTTTTTGGGGTGGAAAACATGACTCGTGTATGAAACATTCAATCAAAAGTCACCGAATTGTTTTAACAAGCAGTGAGAAAGAAGCAAATAATCAGCACCCATATTTAGTGAGCTCATTTTAATCAGCTACACACTGATTTCATCATTGCTGATTTACAGTGTTGCATTCCTGGTTCTCTGTCACTGGTAGCATCCCTGAGAGCCTGGAAGAGGACGAGACATGTTATGGAAAGCCCACTGTAAGATGCCATCAATGGAGCTCTGCTGCAGTGAAGAGAAGAAAACACAATAGGATTAACTGCTGAACACCTATTTGTCTATTTGTCATAGATTTAGTAACATATTAGGTAAATATAAATCCTTTAATCAATCAATCTGCCATCTATAATGCAAACCTTCTTAGAGTTCACTGTAACTCGAAAATTTAGCTTCTGAATTGTAAATTATTTAAATAGTCAGCAGGTAGGGGCTAAAAACAGAGGCACCCAAATCAAGACTGTGAGCCCAGTGAAGCCAAGAAGAACTCACACATCTGTACACATCTGTAAAACATCTGTACACATATTTCAGGCCCAAAATCACAGCTAACAACATCAGGACAAGCTGCTCCAAATCTCCTAATGTTTTGTCCTCGGTGCTTTTTGTTTACCCCGACAGTCAGTGGACTGTCTCTGTGATAAGGAAACAGTCATCTTGTGTCTGACGTGAACTGTTGCACCCTGCCTGCATCTGTGATATCGACATGTAACTGATCTCCACTCACATCTCCCAGGATGGAGTCCAGTTCATCTTTATGGTGGATGGGCTCAGAGAGGGAGGCGCTTTGATCATGACTAAGTGTGTTTTGAGCCAGCGGTGCAAGCTGAAGACAAACACACACAGACACACACACAGGAGAGATTACATAGAGTATTCGGTGGTATTAAGATAATAAAGGTTGTAAATTCTTTTTCAAGGTGTGTACATGTGGAGACACACCTGCCCGCCTCTGGATTCAGCCTCTCTCTCAGCAGAGCTGCCCCACAGTCTGGAGCAGGACAGGCAGATGGACCTCCCTCTTAGAAACACACAAATGCTTTGAGTGAACATTTCCGTGGTGTATAAGGTTTCTCTCAATCAATACGTCGTTTCTGACACAGGAAGCCGTTCAAACCCTTCCAGCTGGGAAAATAAACTGTTTGCATGAAACTTGGGGCCCTAATTAATTAAAAAAGGGAAGCTTTTTCTTCTTATCGTTTGGCTTTGGTTAATACTGTGTTTTTAATCAACATAAAAAGGAGCCACGAGAGCTTATCACATGGATTCGGCTTTAATTTGTTGTATCTGTGTTATCGTTGTGTAAAATCATTGTGAACCTCGCTCACATTGCTCACTACTCAGCTGCATGGGCTCCACTTACAATCCATTAGCCACCATTATCCCAAGAGAGATTATTGAAAATGCACACCCTTAATGCACATTGGTGGTCAATACCAACATACAGGAAGTTCTCAGAGAGCCCCGAACGTTTTTTTTTCTTCTAATGTAGATGATGCTGAGATTAGGATTTCAGGAGCTCAGGGGAAACGCTCTCTGTCGTCTCCTAAAAATCTTTCTTCTTCAGTCGGAAGAAGAAATTAGTGGTTTTCTTACTTGGAAAAGTGGCAGTTTACATGGAAATGCTTCAGACACTGAAAGCAGTGGGTCAAATCTCCTCCTCCGAGGTGGCAAACACCGCACACCTCCCTCACGCCGACCAGCTCTCCACCCGAGCACTGGAGACAAATTTATACATGCATCAAGTGTGACTATTTTTACATGTTGCAGAGGCGGAAAAAGGATGAGGCTGATGGAAGCTGAACTGATTCAAAAAAAATGGTTGAATGATGTAGAAGGTCACCTGGTTTCTGCCACCTGACGCACTCATCGTCGCCGTGACGCTTGTGAGGGAGGATGACAGCGATGAGTAGAATGAGACATCGGTGATGGAGTTACTGCAGTTTGTGTTTGTTTGCTGAGGCTGAGCTGAGAGTGCCTGAATGCAAATATTTAGACTATGATCAGTTCTAGAAAAAGCATCAGTGTTTACCAAAGCCCTTAGAACTTTTTTTGTAAACAAGTCTTCAAGTTTTACTGTGACTTATTATCCTGAACTACATAAATACAAATTACTAAAGTTGGAAATACCAGACAGGGTGTGAGAACCATGAGTTTTCTTTTACACATGAAACGTACTGAAAATATAAGTTGCTATGAGCAGAAAGATTCTCACATTTAAAAATGACCACACAGTACTAGTCAGTACTAGGGGTGACTCAGAGGCTTGGGCCGCTGCTCACTTCTTTATGTTTTTCTCACAAGACTCCCAGACTTTCTAGGAATTTTTTTAAAGTGGTCCTGAGCAATAGCTCTCCAGGCTTTGTGAAGGTCTTTTAAAGTTTTCTTCAGCTGCTTTTTGTTTACTCATTTTCAGTCTAGTCACATAATTTGTTCATTTCTTTTGCTGAATCTATGAAAAATGCTTAAGATAGCACATTTTTGCACCAACAAGATGATTCCCCAAAAGCTACTAGCCAAAAACCAGGCATATCTCAGCATGGTGCGCAGTGTGTCCTTAAAAAGAAATCGACAAGTGGAGGACAAAAGAAAAAATGTCAGGCCCAAAAAACTATCTGCAGCAGATGCAAATGGTCTCAGTGGCTGTCAAGAAGCAGTTCTTAAGGAAGGGAAAAAGAGAGGTATGCTAAATCATTTTTTTTTTTTAAATGACAGAAAGCCAAAGACCACAGGTGTCCTGGAGTGATCCAAATCTAAAACGTCTGGTTCACATCATGTACAGAGGAGGTCAGGATAGAGGTACAACAATGTGTCTATAGCCATCTGTAAAACACAGTGGAAGCTCTGTCATGGTTTGGTGCTGCATTTCAGCTGGTGGTGTTGGGGATCTTGTCAAAAATGATGAAATCTTGAATGCAGAAAGGTAGCAACAGATTTTGATCCAATATGCAGTGCCATCTGGAAAGTGTCTGATCGAGAAAAGGATAATATTTCATCATAACAATGATCCCAAACACATTGCCAATGCAGTGAATGCACACCTGGATTGAAAAAACACACAATGCAACATTATCAGTCATGGATTAGCCAGACCAGAGCCCGGACCTCAGTATTGCTGAAGCACTGTGGGATCATCTTGACAGAGAACAGAACAAATGGCAGCTAAAATCAGAAGAAAAAAAAAACCTTCAAGAAGAACTTTTGGAGAACTATTCCTGAAGACTACTTAAAGAAAATATCAGAAGGCTGGCTATGAGAGTTCAGACTGTGTTGGAGAATAAAGATGGTCATACCAAATATTGACTGCATTACTGCATTTCTATGTATGTTTGCTCATGTTTTAACAAATTGCTGAAACCATTTCCCATTTTCCTAGCAAAATATAAAGAAATGAGGGTCGTTGAAGACTTTTTCACAGTACTGTAGGTTATTCAGTGGATTCGGTATGTGCACATTTCCTGCTTCCTTCCTTCAGGAACTTACTTGTAAGGGTAGCTGTGCTTTCTCTTTTTTCACCCTGTGTCCACGGCACCACTCACACTGCCAAGAGCCACTGCAGATAATGTAAAGTTATAACCTCTTTCTCAAAGCAAGACTTAAAAGAAAAAAACCCATCTCGGCACACCAGCACATTATTCTTCACCTTGGTATGGATGAGAGTGGAGGGTCAAGGCAGGCCAGATGAAAAGCTCGAGGGCAACCGTCACAGCAGATCAGCTCCCCTCCATCCTTACACACTGTACACTCATCATCATTGTAATGAATCTAAACAAAAACAGATAAATGTAACATAGATAAGCAGGCACCCACATTCATATAAAGCACAAGCAACTTTAGTTAAGAGTGAGTGGATTACAGCGTCTACCATGCGTGTGGCTGTCTCCACCTGGTGGTGAAATGTGCTCTTAGCAGACTTGGACTTTGATGCATTTGTCTCCTCTGACGGACCCCCACCAGCTTTAATGGGCTCTCTGGTGGGCCCTGTTAAATGACAGTGGGTTTTAAAGGGGAAAATCTTGCATAAAGGTTAAAGCTTAGTTAGGTCTGTGTTTTCACATTCATAGTTTGATGTTGCTTCAGTTTTCTGAAAAAAGAAGTTCACATATTCATTATATGACTTACCTTCCAAACAATATGCCTGCATAACATGCACCTTTTCTTGGTTATCATGGTTGACTGGGGGATCCGCGGAGGGAGTCGAGAAGGAGGAGGATGAAGAGGGCAGGTGGACTCCTCTCTGGATTGTGGAAGACAGTACTTGCACACCTGAAGCAGAAAATAGGTTTGGTTATGTATTTGTGGCATAAAAGTATTTAATATATTTATTTTTATGATAATTACTGTTTTCAGATGGCAGCTTGGAGCCAGGAGCTTCACTCTTCACTCTGTAGAGCTTCACTTTACTTCCTTAAACAGAGTAGATAAGACTTTATAATGAAGACAGCACAGTCATGTGCGTATTAGAGTATTCCAGGTTAATTGTTTGTGAAGCCTATGTATCTTTTGATTGCCAAAATAAGCCTATTATGCTTTGCTTTTTTTTTTGTCACATATACTTTAACAATAGTTGATACTTATTTTAAACATGCTCCAAACACTCTTCAGAGAGTTTTTGCTACTCTTGGGAGAAGGGATCTCCTCTCAACAACTCTGGGGCTGAGTACAGAAGCCCCACCCACCTGTAGCCACCTGTAGTTCAAGACTTCTGGAGGCAGCTAATCAGAAGAAAGTGATTAGGGTCAATAAGGAATATTTGAGCTAATTAGAAAAGATTTGTGACTATAGTTAAGGGTAGCATGCAGGAGGTGGAGGCAGAAGACCCCTAAAGGGAGCAGCTGATTAAATGAATCACGGAAAATGATTCTAATCCAAGAATAGAAAAATGGGATGGACGTAACAGGTCCTATTTTATCTTGTAAAAATGTGGTCTGCAGTGTCTGATGGTAAATGGCCTGTATTTGTATAGCACTTTGCTAGTCCCTAAGGACCCCAAAGGGCTTTACACGTTCAGTCATCCACCCATTCACACACACAAGCTACATTGTAGCCACAGCCACCCTGGGGCGCACTGACAGAGGCGAGGCTGCTGGACACTGGTGCCACCGGGCCCTCTGACTACCACCAGTAGGCAACGGGTGAAGTGTCTTGCCCAAGGACACAACGACCGAGACTGTCCAAGCCGGGGCTCGAACCAGCAACCTTCAGATTACAAGGCGAACTCCCAACTCTTGAGCCACAATCGCCCCTGACAGAGAACAGATACAAAGCAAGTGCAGTATGGGAGATGACCTCCTCCATCGGTTGTCTTGGCATGATACTGTGACCGCTGGGAGCTCGGTTCTCCATCCACATGGCTCCTCTTCTTACTGTGAGGAGGTTTGTGACCTCCAGATGGTCTGTTTTCATGTTTGGAACCTGCAGTCTCCCTTCCTGTCAAACAAAATCAGCAACAATGCAAACCATTAGAATCTAAATGTGACAGAAAATTGTCCCGAGAGACTGTTTTCAGCTCTGGTGCAACAGATGCAACTGAGGTTTTATTGCTTTTGTAAATTAATAAGAAAAAATAGAAAAAATCTGAGGAATGTCAGTTTGTGCTGAATGTTATTTGACACTGGTACAGTAGTGTATTCTTCTGAGGATCCTCAGATGCTCATCATGGGCAGGAACGTCATAGAATTTTGGTCTTTTCATGATTTCTTTGAACTGTTCTTTTAACTGTACATCATCTTTATTGACTCTAAATAAACAAATAAAAAAATCTAAACAAGAATAGTAAGCACTAGAAACTATTTATTTATATTTCTCTAATTCACATGGGTTCAAAAGTATACATACAGACCAAAATACATACATATACTCACTAAAGGCCTATTAACTGGTTGACTACCGCCACTAGTTCTCTTTGCCATTTAAAAAGGATTTGTTTGACAGCACTCATTGTGTTGGCAATAAGACTGGAAAGTCCAAGGAACTCAGTGAAAATCTAATAAGGAGACTATTAGATTTACACAAGTTGTCTTTCGGAGCCATTTTTAAACAGCTGCAAATTTCAAGATAAATTCAGACAATTGTACATAGGGACAAGTTATTCGGGTGTGACCACTTTACTAAGGTCTGGCAAAAGACAAGACAAAGATTGAGCTACTTGGCCATAGTGACAAGAGGTATAGTACACTGTAGTACACTGTACTAACTATCAAGCGTGGTGGTGGCATCATGTTCTGGGGCTGTTTTGCTGCCAGTGGTAATGACAGATTTCAAGAGTGGATGGAATAATGAAGAGGAGGACTACATCCAAATTCTTTGACTTCACCTCAAATTGGGAATTAGATTGTTGAAACTTGGACCTAATTTGGTTTTTCAACCACACACACAGACACTCACTCACACACAAAATGGTTTTAGCATAGATCAAACAAGCTAACATTAAGATACTGACCTTCCAAAATTCCCAATAAATTTGTGGACTAAGCTTAAAAGCCGGGTCCATGCCAGGAAACCAGCTAATTTTAATAAAATCTTCCAAATTTGCCAAGAGCACCATTCAAACATCCCATCAGAATTATGACAGATGGCTTCCAAAAGCATCTGGTCGAGGTGCATCTTGCTGAGGGGCACTTAACCAAATATTAATGGGGGTGTACGGATCCATATATTTGAGCCTGTGTGAATCTAACATAAAGTAAAACTTGTGCACTCAATTCTTGTCATTTTGAAGTCACAATAGATGTATGATGTACAATCATTCCACCGTGGGAGAACAATAGTTTATTCCTTAATAGGAATCATGAACTTATCGTGTCAATCACCATGACAAAATTATTACGACATTCATGCCTATAACAAGTGTATAGATGTAGATTTATTTGTGTGTGACAAATGTTTTGTCGTAAACTGTGTGTCACATACGGGAATCCAGGTTAGTGAGCAGGGTCTGCAGCCTGGGGTAGCTGTCCAGATTATAGTCTTTGGATAAGTTGTTCAAGAAGGCCTGGACAGTGGATCTGCTCTGCTCCAACACCCAGGACAGGAGGGAGTACATGGCCTTGTGGATGCCTTCTCTAGCCTCTTTCTCCAGAGTCTCCTATAGACACAACATTAAGTTTATGAGTTTGAAGACTGAAAATTCAGCACTGATATCCTTTAATGGAATCAGCCAGATGCAACAAATATTCTTTCAATTATAAGCAATTATATTTAAAAATAATACTAATTTGACAGGTTAACTCAGTATATTTGTAATGTTGGATAGTGCCGTACCCGACACTTGCTTAAAGTAGCATAAAAAAATTATTTCAAATCAAAATTAAGGTTTACACAATTAATACCGATATCCAATCTCTGTTCAGTTTCTCACCTTCAGCAGTTGCTCTGTGATGATGTTTTTGTCCGCCAAACCATAGACCAGGGGGAAAGGGTCATCCACAGCCATAGCGATGTCAGTTCGCAGCTCCCTCAGCAGCGAGCGGAGGTTTGTGTCCCTAAACGCCTCGACTCTTGACATGATCTTCTTTTGTGTGCAAGTGAGAAATGACTTGACACCGTCTGAGACCACAGATGAAGAATTTCAGATGTGGGGGGTGTGTCCCTCACAGGGAAGGTGCACTGCTTCAGGCTGACTGCATACATGCATAAGCCATATCTTAAAAACTCCTGTATTTTTTTTTTCATCCCGTGTTTGTGCTTTTAATAACGCATCTATGACTCTATGAAAAAAAATGAAGCTACCAGCCTTTCATTTCTGAGACTTCCCTCCAGGGAGGCCAGCCCTGGACCTTTTGTCTCTTTTGAGTTCATTTGTCCACTAACAGCACTAACGGCCTTCATCCAGGGGAATACCTGTCCTCTTACATCAGGAGAGCAGAGTGAAGTGACCTGATGTGCGACAGTTTTCTTCTTAAAAGGTTCTTTCCACCTCAACTTCCCCTCACCTGTCAGGTTTTCACACACTGACTCACCACAGGAAACTCCGCATTAGTGTGATAATTATGACTTCGCCACAGGCAGGAGAACATTAACACTGTAAACACTTTAATGACTGACAGACTGATTGCATGACTGGTAGCCTACTATGCTTTATGCAGTTGTTATTCTCTTAGTTTGTTCCTCCAATTCTCATTATTCTACTAAAAAGGCCTAAACAAAGAGGAACCGGTCTCTCCTCCAAATACACAAGAGAATGGTAAAATAAAACTCGTCTAAGGTTAAGGCTTCGGGCTTGTCATTTACTATAGAGCATTTGCCTGCAGTTTCCACTAATTCAATTTCATGTCATGTAAATATCCATTAGGTCTAAATGCTAGACTATCCAATTACTTTAACTCATAAATAAGGTTAGGAAACAACTGGGTAGCTTGAGAAATATGCTCACTAAGTCCCTTAGTTCACTGCAAAGCCAAAGCCAGAAGATGGCCAACTAAGTTAAGCATTAAAAAAAGCTACTGCTTTAGTAGCCAAAAAAATCATCTGTGGTTTGTGTGCCAAACCATATGAGATGGAAACGGTCATCCAAAAATGTGACAAGGTCAGTATAAAATCTCCGGCAGCGAAGAATTCAAGTCTTAGATTCTTTAAAAGTTTGTTTGTAAATGAGATACAGAGACCTGAGGCCTGTATTATGAAGCAGGATTTAATCTTATCTGGGTGACTTCAGGATTAACCCTGAGTTTACAGTACTGTGAAGGTGGATCATTTCTTACCAGGATATATGGTAATGGGTAAGGTGACTTATAATTAATATGATATGCTACCTGTAGTTTCAGGTTAGAGATCAACTAGTACCTAATAGCTGCTTTTAAACATTAATTTAATGAAATACTTTTTATAATCCATCAGGTTCTCCCATGTCTTAATGATAGAGCTGCTAATATTGATGAATCTGTTAACTTACACAATCTGCATTTTCACCGGCTTTCATTCCTGGAAAAACTTTATTAATATTGCTGCTCTTTTCCAGTCTTACAGACTAAAGCACTTAATCCACATACTGTTAATGTGATATTATTCTGGGGTGTTTTTTACTCTCATACACATTGCTGTGTTGCTTTCAGACTTCATATTTTCTCATCTGTTTCATCTTCCTTTGAAAAACCATCTTCATATGGCGGCTTATCCTGATTGCCAATGTTAGGCTAACTGATTCCAGATAACGGAGAGACACCCTGAGTATGGTGAGCTAATGCTTAATACAGGCATCTGGAAGGGTCTGAGATTATACTGGTCCAGTCTCTTGTTCTCAGAGACTACTTTTGTTCATTTTGATTTCATAGTTGTGAAGTTATGAATGTTTTCATGTTTTAGGAATGGTCCATAGTTTGTCTCTTTTCCAACCAGTTAGCTAACTAAGCTAAACTGTAGCTAAAATGTCAATTGAGGTTTCCTATGAGGTAAAGCAAATATAATTTCAATTTATGTCACCAGGCAATGTCACGAAAGGGTACTCATAAAAAACATCAAACTGGTGAGGCTACACTTTTTAGTGTTTTTTACTTGGTTGTTAATGTTAAGAGTTAGATAACAGCTAAATTGGCTAGCTACCAGTTAACAACTGATATCTGCGTAAGACACATGAAGTGCTCATTAGATTTTCATATTTAGTCATTAAAAACACAAAAACCTGGCACACAACATAACTAAACACTAAATATTGTAAGTAAATGCTGCATATCTAAGGTCAGATTGTGTTTATAGCTTTAGCTTAGATGCTATCAGTGTCTTAGCGTATCTTAAGTGTTACTAATTCATTTGTTCCCAAGAAAAATATTTGCTGTGTAAATGAAGCTGTGTATTTTATTTAATTACTAATTATTAATTACTTTAAATATATTCTGTCGTTTTCTATTTAATGTAACTAGTGTAGTGGTTTAAACCTGCTTGTGCAAACTCCCAACAACTTGCCATATCTCACATTTTCTCAGAAAAAAAACAGAAAGTAAATAAAATAGAAGAGTAGATAATTTTGCTACCAGGTAAATGTTGATGGTTAGGAGAGTGAAGCCCTTTAATCTGTAATTTATTAATCATTAAACATTATTACATTATTCATACTGGTGAACAAGGACCACTTCTACAGAGGGACGTTCACAACATACATATTACATTATTATATACAGTGCGGTGCATTACAGTGGATTGTTATATGTGTATTACCGGGATGGAGGGATGGGGAGACTGGAAGGACAGAAGGATAGCGGGAGGAGAGAAGGAAGAGGAGAGGACTTTTAGGAGGGTTAGGGAGTTGTGATAGTAAGTTGTCTCTTTATTACTTCTTTTTTAACCACAGTACAGTTTGTTCTATAAAAGTTAAACCCATAGAGAGATAGAGTGCCACATTTTCACAGCTACTGTTAGGTGATCCTACTGGAAGTTGTGGGAATATCAAATGAGATACGTCTTGTCATGAGATGCTATAGAGAGATGCTATAAAACATTCTAAGATAGTCAGCCTCCTTCCAGAGCACGGAGACCCTGTAGGGCAGGCCAAAGGTCAAAGATCAGATCAGCGTGCATGCGTGCTGCAGACATTCAGACATGTTCAGCTATTTAGAAAAATGGCCGACCCTCCTGCTATTTCTCCTTCTGTGTTTAGGCATCATTTTTGGTGCTTTCCCTTTTTATATATAAAAAATACAAAACATAACAGCGAAAAGAACTCCATTGGTTTCCTCATTTTTCTCCAAACTGTTTTTTTCAGTGTGTGTGTGTTCATTTTCATTGCAACAATTGTTTTCTTCCCTTTTCTCCTCCAGTCACTTACATATTGACAAAGTATACAATATTTTACAACTGAACAAGACTGAAAGATAACATTTGATTTGTCCAATCAGATACAAGGCCCACATCCTATATCCAATTAGAGAAGTCAACTGGAAGCTAACCAGTAGTAAGCAACACAACAAGCCTATGGTGTGAAGGGAGCTGTCCAAGTGCAGCTCTGCATTAACATGAGCACCCGCCCTCGGGCACAGCTGGTTCCGCTGGTTTGTCCAGCTTGATGTCAATCACTGGAAATTGGCACGTTAAGGAAAAGTCACATGGCGAAGTAAACTACTTGGCCTAGACATGCCACAAATGATAGTCAAAGATTCCCGTAAGCTAATGTGGACTCAGGTCCTGTATGCTACAATTACTTGTTTCTATCTCCTTCCCCTCCATAGTTGTAGTTTTTTGTCTGATCCAATGTTATGCAGCTCCATCTGAGGCCCCAAAAACTTTGCCCCATATTTTCCCCACAATCCTCAAGACCTGTAGACAAACCAAAATATGTTGAGCTTCATAGTAAAGTATAGACAAATCCATATGTTATACTACAATTTAAGGGCACTTCTTTAAAGTTAAATGTTTCTTGGTTTGTAAGTTTCCATATAATAATTCCCATTTATTGATAAGAATCCCTCACCTTCCTTACACAACCATCCTCCATCACACACCCTCCTCTGCCGTCACTTCCCTGTCAGCCACTATGTGGTGCTGTGCCTGTGCATCCACACCATCTTCCTGGCTCTGTTTGTTCCTCCTCTATTAAGCATAAAAGGTTTAATGGCTGATTCCTCGGCAGTCTATCTGTACGTGTGCCAGCAGCCACTAAGAGATTAAAAATAAGCTGCCTATTGCTGGGCTGTTTGGCTATCGGCATGGTGAGTCACGGCGGCTGTAAAGGATACTGCCTTCAGGATTTGCATCGTCCAGGCTTTCCATTCCAGGTAGGGCTGCTGCAACTCGACGAAACAGCTAGGAGGAGAACAAGAGGGAGGAGGTTAAAGAGCAGGAGGCAGCGGGCATGAAAAAATGGTAAAACGTAAAAATGGGGAGGGGGGAGGGGGGGGTGCATTACAAGATGTGTGAAAAATTATTTTTGGGAAGATGGGAGCTTTTTTGTATCATGTTACCCCTTGACTAATACTAGGCTTGATGTTTACTTAATGTCTATGCTGAAGGTGATGAAGGAAGTATTGAATAAAAGTAGCAATGCAACACAAAAAATGTCCACTAGCGCTTGTTGAAGCTGGCCTGATTTGAAGATTTACTTTAAAATTTTGAATTTCTAAAATATAACTACAGCAGTAAGATCAATCTATTGAAGTAAAAAGTTTGATATTTTCCAAAATTGTACTGGATGTTAAGTGGTATAGCTAGTAACATTAAATGTTAGTGCCTTCGATGTGTGCTTCAGTGCAGTAGTTGAGTAAATGTACTAGATAGATATCGGTAAACTAGCTTTTGTTTTTTGTTTTCATTCATCTTTAGCCAGCAAGAACTAAATACGGAATGCACATTTTACCAACATTGTCCATATTTAAACATTTGATTTATCCACACCGGGTCTGTGTCGTGGCGTGATCACCTTGGAGGGATTTGGGGATTGGCAGAGACTCTGAAATCAAGTGATGGCAAAAATGCTGTGAAATCTGGTAAAACTGCAGGGATCACCTGTTTGACATTGCAGCCTGTCTTGGCACTGGTCTCGATGAACATGACGTTCAGTTCTTTGGCTCTCTGCTCTCCTTCCTCGATCGTGATTTGCCTGCAGGAAAATCAAGCCAGACTCAGCATCTCGGGCTAATTTATTCGGCATTGACGTGTTGCTTCAAACAGCTTTTTTGCTCATTTAACGAACAAAACCTCCATGTCGAAGACTGTAGCTAAATGTTAGAGATGATTACGAGCCACCATCTTTACCTTTTCTCTTCCAGGTCTGTCTTGTTGCCTACTAGCATGATGATGACATCACTTCCTCTCTCTGTCCTGACATCGTCAATCCATTTGCAGGTCTGCTGGAATGAATTTACATCTGTGGAGCCCAGAGTTTCCTATTACATACAGTTTTTTTGTCTCAAAAACCCAACAGACAAACACTTGTTTTTACTCAAGTGTTTATCTTTTTAACACAGAAACACACAAGTGTATCACGTACATCATACACAGGCTACAGCTTTCCGCTTACTTGTAATGTCATAGACAACCACAGCCACCGTCGAGTCTCGTATGTAGCTCGGAATGAGGCTCCTGAAACGCTCTTGTCCAGCTGTGTCCCACAGCTGCAGCCTTACCTGCATGTGTACACACACACACAGACACACACACACGCCTTCAGCATAAACTGCCACACCACACATAGCCTATAAGTACACTTCCAGGAG